>NC_079135.1:87692465-88326122 GCF_945859705.1 Episyrphus balteatus
TTTTTACTTTTCAAACAAAACTTGGCAGCTTTTTATAAAGTCTATCAAAATAAATTCCAGACGGTTGAAAAAAAAAAATTCCCCCAAAATTTCATAACCGACACAAGTTTTTTTCCAAAAGCTTACACCTGATTAAACATAACAGATCAAGCAAACCAATAATTCAATTGACTTTCTTAATTGAAACTGACATATGGATTATTCAATTAGATGACAAAAGTTATACACTAACACTCCCGTATCAAAACGCCATACAAAAATAAATACCTAAAAAAATGGATAAAAAAAATAAGAATGATATCCCAACCCAATCAATCAGAACTTAAATACAGTATCGTTTTTTTTTTTTTTTTTTTTTGGTATGGTGACCCCTTATAATCGCCCCCACCACAATATAATACCCATAATGAAGCAGTCCTATCATCCCCTTAGGTTATCGATACTATATGAATTATTTACAGGGTTGACATGAACAAAAAAAACAGCAATAACAAAAAAATAATACAAGTTCGATAATATGACATGGTTGTAGGATAATTGACAAGGATACACAAACACATATCCCGATATGTTTTTTATGACTTCTCTCGATAAAAAAAAGGAAGAGAACATATGAAAGTAAGGGATATGTATGTCCTCTGTCCATCTAATCAAATTTATTACGTGTTAGTTAGTCATGGACTTTTTCTATATAACCTCAAAACAAATTGAGAAAGTTTTATGAAGAAATAACAGTAGTATTTTCTGCAGGAGTAAGAAAACAACAAAAAAAAAAGATGAAGTAATAAATAAATAAACCGGAAATACCGCCGAGGGCGTTATCACACCACACAAATATAAAACACAGAGAGAAAGATAGTTTTTTTTTTGTTTTTTCTCTGTTTGTTAACTTGTGTGACCAAAACAAACACATATGCTGTTCTGTTAGTGTGATGATGTAAAATATTGTCATACCAGCTCTCAATATTCCCCCTCTTTCCCCATCCTCATCCAGGATAACCTTATTGCCCTAAGGTAATGTGTAAGTAATCATCATGGGCTGCGTCAATTTGCGTATTCACATATTTTTATGATGTGTGGCAATCTCAGGATATACACAACATCCTGAGGCGAGAAAACTTTTTTTTTCTGCCCGTTCTATTTTTATTATTTGCAAATATTTTTGCGGCTCGCGTTAGACCCTTTGACAACAAATAATATTCAATATTTCAGCAAAATACAATAAACCCTTTTTTTTCGTCCTTCCGAAGGATTCTTTGTCGGTCGGTTTGGTTTGAACTGACCAAAAGCGAAGGGTTGCTATACACCACTTGATGTGTTTGTGTACCTTGAAAAATGCTTTTTAAGTTGCGTCGGGCTCACCTGAAGTGGAGGTGACGAATATTGTGTTGCAACCCCGAGATTAAATTTGTTCAACAATATTCCGCGATATTTTGTTTTTTTGTAAGAGTGCGAGGAATAATTGCAAAATTTTACCGAGAGGACTTTTGAACAACGAAACGCATGAAAACATTCCTTTGAAGCGGAAAAATTTACCGCCACCACTCGCTTCATTGTTGCACGTTTGTTATCGGTAGGTCGTTAGTGTTTTATTTTGATTTTTGTTCTGCTGTGTACCCATGGTGAATATAATTTTTTTTTGTTTTTCTGTTTGTCCTAAGTTTTTGGCGAAAAATCATTAAATTAACGACCAGAGGATTTGGTCGGATTATAGGTTTGGTCTGGACCAGAAATTTGCATATGGGGTGGACATGTGGACAGAGAGGCAGATTTATGTTGCTAAGCAAATAAAATTGTTTCCAAAGTTTTTTTTTCTTTTCGTTTTTGTGTCGACCATATGTCGGGCTATGGTAGAATTAAGTATAATTATAATGTGACCCCAGTGTTCTTATAGCCCCAAAAATAAAAAGAAAAACCCCGCAGATATACACATTTACATTATTTATTATTGCGAGGTAGTATTTGGAATTTTTTTTTTTTTTTGCTGGTTCAAAACGATTTACGATGAAATCGGCGTCGTCGTTGCCTGACAGTTTGGCGCGGTATTGAATTTTGGCTAAAATGCCCAATCAATTCCAAGTACTAATAAACGTAAGAGCATTGATTTGAAATGAGTGAGAGAGTGTGGGGCTAAGGGGGTGGATGATACTATATTAGTTTGGAGGTTTATATAGACGATATATTGGTTGCGGGATAGAAAACCAGAAAGGAATTAAGATAAAATTTATTGAACAATTTATTTTTGTGTTTCGAAATAATAAATTGCATGACAGTTCAGGAGAGGGGAATAAAAGAATATCACCTACTATCCATGTGAAATCATTTAATCAATGAAAAACCACCAGAAAATGAGTGTTTTTTTTCTGCTTTTTTCATTTACCACAAAAACATATTGTAGGGAAGTTTATAGGAAATTCATAAATATTGAAGATTTCGATTTATATAGTTTTGGGGGGCATAAAAATCGATTTGCACAGAGTTGAGAATTAAAATCACTATTATCCAAGTTTATATAAAAGAGGCTGTGAATAATACATTGAAACTATTTTATACTTTTACTAGGAGTTTGGATATATATTTATGAGTGGGTGTTTGTTTGATACAAAAGATAGATAGAAATTAATTTGTGATATTGGTCATCAAATGAGGTTTTATGAGAATTTGTTGGTTATCCCGATGACAATACAACACATAAATAAGTAATAAGGAAGACTTTTTAAGAGAATTAATATCGAAAGTAATGGAATATATTAGATGTAAAAGTTTTATATTTTTCTTTTGATGTTTTCTAAGCTTATCCGAGATGTTCTACCTATTGAATTTTATTGATTTTCACCTTAAGACGAATTTGGATAAGTGTTTATTTAAACTAATGTGCCCGGATAAAAGTTATTTCAACTAAACAGATTTCGGATAATACGTTATAACTAATAAAATAGATTCTTGGAGTATTTAAATCTTTAAAACTGCATAAAATGTGTTCGGATAACTTTAGTAAATTTGTAATGACCAAAATAGCTATCACGAACTGCCTGAAAAGTTCTTTGAAATGTTAAAATCTTTTGAACAGCTTTAAAATTGCTCGGATAATAGATAATATGAGTACTAACGAAACGGATGATGTCAAAAAAACAATCTCAAGTCAATGCCTTATCATTCTAAAGTAGAAATTTGAATTTAAAAATCTTTTGGATAAAAGTTCAAGTTTAAAATCGTGTTTATACTATTTATATTACTAATATCGTAATTTCTCACAAAAATCACATATAAATACAACCAAATATTCCTTCTAAATAACACACAAAAAAAAACGATATAACCATCAATTACGGTCTCCCCTAAAAAAAAACTCAAATTGGAATTTTATTTCATGTGGGCAGTTCCTTCGTTCTCACATACGAGAAAAAGATATGAAAAAAAAACAGAATATTTATGAATGTGAACATAAAAACCCGAAAATAAAAATCCCAAAAACACCCAATGACCAATGGAATTTTGGGATACTTCAACAGAAAACAACAACAAAGAAAAATAAGTAGAACCAGTTTTTCGGCTACCATACGAATAGAGAGTGTGCGTGTGATGAAATGTGACTTTTTGAGTATAGAGTAAGGGTTGACCATTGGTCAGTAGGTATGAGTAAACAGACAGTCAACAAAAGGATATTGTATATAACTAACTATATTCACTAAAGGAATGTGTAGTATATAGATATTGATTGGTCGAAGTTCAAAGTAGAGAGGTAGAAAAAAAAAGTAGGTATCAGTATGAACGGAATGTATATGTGGAAGAATAGAAAGGATAACAATAAAATAGTAGGAGGCGATTGAGTTGAATAAAAAAGGATATATGTGCTCTCGTACATGAACGTTTGTGTTGTTTTTGCTTGGAAGAACTTTATTGGAAAGAAAAGGACTGTGAATTTCTTTAGCAGGTATATATAGTGTGCAGAAAATAGTCATCGTTGGTATAGAAATATCGATATAATAACAACAATTTGTCTGGATGAAAAAAAAAAATCAATTGTTGACAGAAAATCAGTTTTTTTCTGCACAACAGATATGAGATCTATAAAAAAACGTGTGTAAATACAAAATTGCGTTGGTATTTTTTTCAAAACACGTCATGGAAATTTTTGTTTTATTATTTTCCATGTGAATTCAGAAGAATATAAGTCTTAAAATGTGAGGAGATATTTGTATTTTACAGCTTCTTTAATAGTTTTTATTGAGTAACTAATGCTTCCATAATACTTTTTTTAACAAGTTTTATAGGAGTTCTAGAATTTCAAAGAATTTTAACAACTTCCCTTAATTACATCCAAAAATATTTCAACAGCCAAGTCTTTTGATTAAAAAGAAAGAAGTAACTACTTCTATTAAGTTTCTGTAAAGCTTCTGTAACAACAGATTGCAAAATATTTCATCTTTTTGACTTTTGTTCTTATTTATTTTTATTTGCAAATCTCTACTTCAAATGTCAAAAATATGTCCACTTGTTTAACACTCACAAAGCAAAGCAAATCCAATAAAGTAAACGAAACCATGAAAAATTGTTTCAATACATAACTTTTAATAATAATAAATTGGAGTTGGAATTATTCTTGGGGTCATTCGAGCCGATTAAGTTAATAGAATAGAATTGACATTTCAAGAATAGTACTCAACTCAAAAAATAAGGGTTAACTTTATGTCGAAGGGGTTGTAAATGCTTCTATACATTATAGCAATGCAGCTGATGACATTTAATGCTGTCACATTTTCACACCATTAGTTGTGGATTTTTCTTTGATTCGTTTGAAACGATAGAAAAATGATAAAAGGTGACATGTCAATTGTGTATTTCAATTTTGACAGTTCATAATATGTAGGTAGTCAGTCCCCCAGCAGACATATTTCCACAAAAATTCTCTCTTGTGTAACAATATAATTGGAAACAATGTATCGACACAAAATCACAAAAATATATGTGTGTATTGGTAAAATTTATCAATCTACAAAAAGTGCTGAAAGTTATGACCATTTATTCTTTTATCCTGATGATGCCACAAGATTACTTCATATATGACCATACACAAGGATAGCATTGTGCAATTAATGAGAAAGAAACACATCAATTTCTTAGCGCAAAAATTAGCCATCGAAAAATGTGTGTATAGAAGTGCTATCCACAAGAAGGATAAAAACCACTTTTTGTGAGATTTATGAACATTTAAGGATAAAGCCTTGGAGTGCGTAAATGAATGGCTAAACAGAATTTTCTTTCCTATCCACACAAAACAGTGCGGTTAATGATTATAAACGTAAGGATTGCTTCTTTTAACACAATTTATCTCTCTCTCTCTATGCATACCATATATCCTTGAACTCTATTCTACTACTTAACTTATAGAGAATGGGTAAGGGTGTATATGGTGATTTTTCCCATCAAATTTCCATATTAATGGGCATATCGTTCGCTCTCGACTTCTTGATATGGTTTTTGCCCGAAAAACAGGGCAATATAATAAAAATGGGAGTGAAACCAATTGGCGATATATACACACTCATATCATTAGAAGGATATTTCTGCACAGCTAATTTTATATCTCGCGACCAAAAAAAGAAGGACCTATACGACCTCTATGAAAAAATAACAACAACAAAAAATATTGAATAAGAAAGAAAAAGTTATTATTTATATCGCTGTTGTGATGTGTAATTGCTTCCTGGTGGTTAAGTCGGTATCCTGAAAAATATCCTTGGTAATGGTTTTGGTGGTATCTATTAGGAAAACCACCCGCAACTATCCACATAAAATGTCCTGTTTTTGTTTGATTTTGACTCAAATAGGCTAATAAATTCGTTTAAGGACACACTATAGTACTATCCTGACAAAACAGAATATTTTTTTTCAGGACTTCAGGTTATTGATTGAAAAGCTGTTGGGTGGGAATTTGTGCGAGAAAAAACATTGGTAAAATGGGCGTTTCCGGTGTTTTTATGTTGTGTTGTTATTCGAATCATCAACTCTCTTTTGCGTCAGACAATTTCGATTATTTTTTTGTATTTCAACATTTTTTTTCTATCTTTTTGTATAGTATTTGACCAAATGTTTAGTAATATTTGTTCATCATTTTTGTTTATTCAAAAACAAAAAAAAGAAAAAAACGGGCCAGCTTCAGACAAAATATGATAACGATATAGTGATAAAAAAAATACCCACCACCAACAACAACAACAGAGTGTCAAAACGACAATGATAAATAGGCACGGGATCTGAATATGCATGTGTCCCACATAATATCTGATACCTAGGTGTATTGTACACGTTCTCCCTCTTTTATAGCATCAGATACATTATTTTTTCTTTTTCAGCTTTATTGTCCCCTAGATATTTTAATAATACAATTAAAAGCGACATGTGCCTATCAAAGAGGCCATACAATTTTTTTGTGGAACACCAAAAATATAATGTGTGTTTAATTTTTTTTTTTCTACATATTGGTGGAGCACCATCGAAGTCGGAGACCGATGTTTTTTTGTACCTCAAATAATGACAAAATACAAAAAAAAAAAACCAACGTTCTTTAGTGCAAATATTTGTTAACGCGGGCCACAACACCATTGTTTGTATCACTGTAGTATACCAACTCAATGTTCTAGAAATGATAGCTAGCCTTAATTTTTTCCATTGTTGTTCAAAAATATACGGCGACGACCGAAAAAAAAAAAAAAAACATATATGAAAATGTAAACAGTGATTGCATTTGTATATGAGAGGTGCCCCTTTGCCACCTTGAATATAGTACAGTTTGGTAGAGAGGAACCGCGGTTTGCGACGGAAATTAACTAACAGCAATTATAGACAGTTTTTCTGCCCGATGCCTCACCGCAGTACACCTTTTAAAATATATCTCACCACTACCTATATCTATTGGATACCTCGCGACCACCTTTTAGATACTCGTGTGTTGTCTATAAGGGACTTTTTAGAATTTTTTTTTGTGGAGTTCAATTGCGTAGGTGGATGGATATTACCTACGTGGTTTGTGTCTGTTATCACTAAAAAATAAACACCTAATGGGGGGAACAAATTATAAAACTATATGATGATGGAGAGAGGGTTGTAAGGTCGGTTTTGTGGTGTACACCTAAGTGGGACAGTTGTATAGTTTTTTATATTTTTTTTTTGTTAGAATTGGAATTACTAATAAACCGTTGACAAAAAAACTGATAAGAAAGCTGTTTTCTATACAGACGTTTGCTGTTTATATGGGATACGTGGCGACCATCAACCAACAACGCTATGGTGAATTAACAATTTTTTATTTACCCTGACGAATAGGCAACCTTGGTTTGTAAATGTAGGTATTACTGATAGTGACCAGGTCGTCTACATTCAAGTTTTTGCAAAATGTTAATGTGGGTATTGGATAACGGAAAATTATAATTTTCTATTTAACCAGCAGAATATTAATTAAAATGTATTTTGTTTTTTTGGGTTTTAACTACTTTCACTATGTTTGGATAATATGAAAATAAGGTGGGGATAAACTTATTAATGATTGATGAATGTTGGGGATTCTAGAGGAATCAATATATAACATAAAGGTATTATCCGGACCACTCGGATAATGGAAAACCTTATAAAACTAAATGTACATCAATAATTTCTGTTTATTTTAGTTTTATCGCACTTTAAAGCTATGGAACTAGGTTTGATATGGTTCGGATAAACTAAATTCATTAAAATGAAGATCTTTGAAATGGAAAATATCAAAAAAATGCTTATCCTGTTTATCCAATTTGCTCGGATAATAGAGAATAGCTAGAAAATCTAGAACTATATCATTTTTTTTAATGGGTTTTAATGCTAATAAGTCATTGAATTTTTTTTGCAGTGAATGTTGTTTCAATTTGAACCAGTACACAAATTATTGATAGAATTCTGTTATAAGATTTTAAGATTTAGACAGGCTCTATGATATTTTGAAACTTTGTAAACCCTTTTTTTCTTATTTTGACCCAAAATATTGTGGACGCACTCAAATTGTACTCTTACGAGTAATTATTGTGAATTATCACTATCCTTGAGATTTGTTAAACAAATTTTTCTTGTTGTCAAATAAAAAAAAAAAAAATGATTGTTTACCCTCTTTTTGGACCACTTATACAAGCAAACTGACATTCTAGCAAACAACCACAAAGAACACTAAACGGATACAAAAATGATAACAATATTTGTTTATGTTTTTTTTTTTCATCTTTTTCTCGGAAACAATATTTGAATCAGGTTATCTGATAAATGTCGAAAAAGGAAAACACAAACAAGTCATTGTTGAAATTATGTTTTTTTTTTTAATTTTTTTTTGTCAAATTTTTGATATAAGCCGACTAAGAGCAAGGTGATTTTTTATTGAGTTGGAATGAATTTTAATTATTCATAACAAGTTCAGGTATATTTTCTGATAGTTTGAACAGACTTTTTTGAATTTTTATTATTTTATAAAATGTAACTAAAAGCAGTTTATCCGATCATTAATAACTTTTATCCGAATCCCGAATCTATTAAATTAAACAAACTAAATCAGAACTCGGAGATGTTTTGGGTGATTTTGAATACTAAAAATAGTCTGATAATGAAATCTATGTCGTTTTTGAACTTAAAAAAATTAAAAAAAAGACGTAACTGCAACCAGTTTATCCAAACATTAATAACTTTTATCCGAACTTTTATTTATGAAATGTGGTAAATAAAATAAGAACTTGGAGAACTTGTGGGCGTTTTTGAACAATATGAACCATGTAATAGCGAATTTTGTATCAGAAATTCAATAATTTATTTAAATAAGTGCACTTGAAACAGAGAACAAATATATCAAGTTTTAAATTTTTTTTCTGCAACAAAAACATGACACTTGGATAAATTAATGTCGCAGTTAATCCAACAATAAGTCCCAGTAGGTTATCCAGTTTATAAATCGAAGAAAGAACAAAAAAAACTTATCCGAATTTTCAATATGAGTTATCCAAAATCACTTAACCACTAAAACTAAATTTTAGTTAATCCACACTTACGGCTTAATGACCGAAATCCAGCATCTTCACTCACTGACAGCATCATAATTGCTTTATTTCTCATTTATTTTTTAATAATTTTTTTATTTAATCCTTTAGCTATTTAATTGTTCATCAGACACATCACAAAAATTTTAATTTCAAAAATCTTATTTCCTTAAAAATTCATTAAAATCACTGTGTATAAAAATAAAAAAACTCGTATTTTTTTTTGTAACCGTTCCGTGTTCGTTATAAATTTATTTTTTGACTAAGGATCGGATGTGCTGACCCCTCAAAGAATAGTTGTGGACTGAGACCAGAAGTGTAGCCGACTACGGTAAGAGGATGCTCGTCATAGTGACTTGAATGACGAAAATTCACGGATGCTACATCACATCACATACACACATTCTAGGGGTAGTAGAGTTTGTTGAGGACCCTGACCTCTAAGGATATAAAAATAGAAAAAAAAAGATGAACACACAAAAAAAAAATGTAGAGAACTAATACACAAATAGATTTTTGTGTGTTATGGTCCCTTGTCCGTTCGTTCTTTCTTTCGATACACACGACGATGATATTTCGAATTTCGAAATGAGTAGATATTTTTTTATGGATCCTGTTTTTTTTTTATGAGGGGTTGTTGTTGTAGCCGATGAAGATGATGATGATCGTCAGATGGATTATAAGTGTGTATTGGTGAGTATGAGTGATTTCTTTTTCTTCTTTCTTCTTCCTTTTTTATTAATTACTTTGCTGAGGCGCAATTTAGCATCTTGAAGGAAGGATTTGTCGTAAAAGGGTAACAATCTCACTCGACCATATCCATGCAAGGATTTAAGATTACATCAATCGAATAAGGAACAACTACCTAACCTACGTGAGTTTTTTTTTTTTTTATTTGTGTTTTTCACACATCAACTCACGTTGTTGTTATCGTTACCCTTCATTTCAATTAATAAAAAAAAAATTTGGCTACCCTTAGTTTTTTTGCAGCTTGATGTGTTTTCTTAAAGATCATTTACTTTCTTTGTGCAAAAATGTTTTTTTTTTTATAAGAAGGGGACGAAGGATATTCGCTGATGGGAGAAAAAAATAAGAAAGATCCTTTTTTTTTTAAAAAAAAAAAGGACCAAAGCCATGTGCGTGATTTGATTTGTGTTGGTTTTTGGAGCTGCGGCTGCGGCTAATCGATCTAGAGAAAATGATTTTTTCTAAGACGACTGGATTTTGTCCCTTTTTTATGATTATAATTCGGAATCTTTTCTTTTTTTTTACCTTGGGTATACACAAATTTCTGCATATCGTTGTCGTAGAAGGACAACAGTTATAAGGGATGGAATGCCGATGATGCTCAATCGAATCACCCCTTATAGGTATCAATTTTGTGTGTTAGATTTTTTCTTTGGGTCGTCTTCTTCTTTAAGAAAGAATACAAAAAAAATGATAAAAGATTTGCTCGTTTGTTTTTTTGTGTGTGATATATTATTAGGGTAGACGCTGTGTAACGGAATTTTTTTTATGCAAATATTTTTTATTAATATTTTTTTTATATGAAGGTATCTCTTTTTCGGTCGTCTTGGGTGAGGATTTTTTTATTTAGGATGTGAAAAAAAAAATTGTTTGCCGTGGGGTGAGATTTTCCCATGATATCGCACAAGATTTGCCCAGGGTGCTAAGTTGGGTTGCGTTTTTAGGAAGTTTAGAAAAAAAAATCCCATAGGTAACCCATAAAGGTAGGATGTTGCATTTTGGCATAACAAAAAAATGTGTCCCGGTTTTTTCATTGTTCGTTACATTTTTTTATCAAGACAAAAAAAAAATTGGAAACAAACAATAACAGGGAATCTGTAAAGAGTACCTATAACAATCCATTGATTTAGATTAATTTCCTTAAAATTTATTATAATTTTTTTTCTCATAGGTAGGTATTTTTTTTATGGACGGTCGTCATCCTCATATGCATTTTCCGCCTCTTTATATTTTTTTTTGAAAATTTAACGGTTTTTGAGGTAACGTTCAAGTGTAAGATATTTGGTTATTTTTTTCGTAGTTTTTTTTTGATTTTTTTTTTATGAATAAATCACAAACTAAGTGAAAAGCAAAAAAAATGTAGAGTTTGTTGTTTTGTGTCAAAAAAAAAACTACAAGAAGGAAGGAAATGTAAATCTTGAAGTAATTAATTATATAAAGGGGATTTTTTTTTTTGTATAAAAACTATAAAAAAAAAAAAAAAAATAGATTGGTAAAAGAGTTAAAGATATGCATCTTTATAAGCCAATAGAATGATGATTTACTGAAGAGCGAGAAGTGTGTGGCTGGAATTTGATTTCATTAAGATTAAAATGAGAAGATGGTATGTACAAATTATCTACCTACTTGATTAAAAAAAAGTGGTAAGTTCTAGAAAAAAAGCTAACGGTTTTTTTAAGGATTTAGGAATACATACAAAAAAGATACCTACATGGATTTTTATTTACATAACATAACGGGTTGCTAATGAGCCCGAAGTATTTTGACCAATGTTTTATATATATTAACAAAATTGTCTTGGTCAACTAGGGTTTTGGAAATCATTAGAAAACTCAAAACACTGCACTTTTCGATGCTGAAATATTTAAAATATTTTTCTTATCAACTTAAAATAGTACCCATAACTAATAGTTAACTATTAAGCAAATATAATTTATATTTTCACTGTAAAATATAAATTACTTCAATCGAAAATTTAAGGTCACAAATTTCCTGAAATAAAGAAAATAGAAGACTGATACCAATTCTGCAGATAGTTCTTCTTACTTCTTCATCAGTCGATTCGAAAAACCTCAAAAATGATACATATTAATGTTTTACTATATTGCTCGAAACTTCAGTCCAAATTTTGGAATACATGCTGTAACTTTAACAAAAGTTGTTTCAAAATTTATCAATGAAAAATCGGCTTTTTTTAGAAATTCCTGATCTGATTAATAAACCATATTTTATGTAAAATTTAAGAATAACGAAAAACAGACTTGGAACTATTTTTCCAATTAATTTTCTTAAAAACCGTATTTCTATCTTATTCAAATTTTAAACTCATTCAATAATAAAAAATAATTAAAATACTAAATCAAAATATTGAACACAAAGAAAAAAAAAATGTCATCTAATCTAAGTCAGAAAAATATAAAATAAGTTTTCACCTTACTGTTTTTGTTTTGAATTTTTTAACGACCTCGTTTGCTAATTTTCCTTATGTAACAAAAAAACTCATAATATTAGCCTGTGTTTTGAAAAAAAATTAAAATCCAAGTAAACGTCTCGCCCACCAAAACAAGAAACACTCATTTGACAATAATAACCGTCATAAAACTATAACATTCCAGGACACTAACTTCTTTGAGTTGACCGCTCCACTGCGCTATGTTGCTACCTACACCTTCGATATGAATTTTTATGACTCTAAACAAAACGCCCCCTAATACACTTTGCAAAAGAAAGGTCATTTTCATGTCCATTTGCCAAGATCAATAAAACAATAAATTTCATTATGATTGACATAATCTGTGCGCGAAGATTTTTGTATCTTTTTTTTTACAAATGACCATAGGCCGTATAGGTTTTTTTTAGATGATTTTTTTTTTTCTAATTTATAAAATTCACAGAATTTTAGTTTTTTATTGTTCTTCAACATTATTTTTGTATATCGCACTTTCTAGCTTAATGACATGATTTTTTGTTTTTTTTTTTTTGCTTTAATTTTTTTTTAAACAAAACAATAAAAAGTATCTATGTGACACACCTTACCAGTCTTGCTGGTGCCGGTCGGTGCTGCTGCGTGGACAGTGTACTTTACTATACACCTACCTACCTGATGATTGTCCATCTGTTTTTTTGAGTTTGTATACAGCTAATATTCAACCTCGAAGATCGTTCACAGATATGTCAAGAGATTCATCTCATACGCCGGACACGTATGAAACGTTCTGAATTTTGTGTTTGTGTTTACAAAAAATTTTGTTCGTTCGATAGTATCGCCATGAATGGAGTAGGAGTTATTGTATAGACCAACTTTGTCGTCTTGGGACTTATAAAAGAGAGTAGGTTCATAATTTTTTTTTTCTTGAGAAGCTTCATGTCTTTGTTATACAACATTATGAAAAATATACACACTACAATGAGAGTCATCTAAAAAAAAAAAAAAAGGTGACACTATTGCTGCTGGACAGACAAGACAGAGAAACCGAGAGAGTGTTTTGTGTTGTTCATTCATATATGCCGAAAAAATATGAAATTGTGACCAATCCTTAATGACATGTCAAAAATATTCTTTTGACGAATTTCTACTGATTGATCTTTCTTTGACGTGGAACTGATGTCCAAAGAAGATTTCTAGAAAAAAATATGAGTTTTTTTTTGAGTATTTTTTTTTTTTTTTTTGTGAGAAATGTATGAAGTGTGAATGTCCAGGAAAGAATTGTTAGATAATAATAATGAAATGCATTCTTTACAATTTTTTTTTTTTTTTTTATTTTTGAAGATTTAGGGTGGGCAAACAGGTTCGAAATAGCTATTGACATGAAGAGAATAACATTCACTTTCGTTGCAGTTGATTGAACAATAATTCTTTGATATTTTTTTTTTTGCAAAATTAAAGAACTCCGGTCGATAGTGACAATGAGGATTAAAAAACCAAAATTACATTTTAAAAATATTCCACTTAAAGCTCGAGTGGCAAGGATACCCTTATGAATAAATTTTAAGAGACAATTTTAAGAAATTGTTGCGTACTTTATTTGAAAAATTTAAACAAATATTTTTAAGATTGATATTATTACATTTTTGTTCTTATTACGATTTAATTTATATAATAATATAATAAAAAACACCAAAAAAATATGGGTGCTATTGTCCCATTTTCATGAAATTTAAATTTGAGCTATTATTCTATATATCTTGGGATTTTTTATTCCTCGGTGAACAATCCAAAATTCTGTATGTCAAAGAGAAAATAATTGAAAAAAGTCATCAGATTTACAAAAAAAAAAAAAAAAAACAATTTCTGTAGGTACTGTCATATCCTGAAAACCAGACCTTATAGAGCTTTTCGGGCTTTAGATTTGGGTGCAGCAGATGTCAAACCCTCCAAAAAATTTAGTTACTATCAAAGACATTCTTGGTGAAAAATCATCAAATCTACAAAAAAAAAAAAGACCAGTTTTGTACTTGCATATCCCATAACCTAACGTGTTAAAGCATTTCGAACTTAAGTTTGGAGGTCAAACGATGTGGAACCCAAGAAGTAAAAGTTTTTAAATCATGCATTACAATGTTAGCTTTGTACCGCGTTGAGAAACAAATCGAAATAATCATCATAATACCCAAAAAAAACACTTATATCTCTCAACTTTGTACAGTCATATCTTAAGAATCTAGAGTGATAGAGCGTTTATTACTTCAGGCTCATTTTCAGAAGACATAAAACTTTAGAAAAAGTGTTATTAAATAATTATCAGACACATTTCTGGTATCAGTGATTTTCAAACCCCGATAAACTACGCCTTACGAGTTCACTTTTTTATGTCTGTTAATTGTTATCTGGCACTTTTGTACCGACCTGACCTGATAGAGCTTTTTGAAGTTCAGATTCGAGTTCAGAAGATGTGAAATCATAAAAAGAGTTGATCTAACTTACTATTTGAAAGATTTATGGTATCAGTGATTTTTAACCTTCGAAAAACTACGGAAAAAAATGGTTTATTATAATCTTTGGACTTGATTAACAGTAATACCCCTTTACCCTTTTAAAAAAAGGCACAATTGTATCAACAGTCAACAAATATTTTTGTAACTATCGAAGCGGAAATTGTATCAATCTCTTGATCACCAGAAAAACTGTAACAAATACCGTTTAAAATTTTGTAGTTTAAATTGTGTGTAAAATATAATCAACACACCAGCTATCCTAAATAGGTATATTACATTTTATCCTTGCACAACTTCCTTGTAACCTGATAAAAAAGAAAGGGTTCGGCTTATTCAAACGCACAATAACTATAATATGCGGGTACTCCTATACAAAAGCCTTTATACAGATAGGAACAATAAAACGCTCTTAATTTGTCACATGCTTCTTTTTTATATTAAGTTATTATCTCCCGCATATCCAACAAAGTATACAAAAAAAAAAAAAAAATATAATAATTCTCCTGCAGTTATTATAAATAAAATTTCACATGGCACATGCGGCTTCATATAGCTGGCTTATTGTTGCAGCAGCTTTCTTTTGAACATGCGTCTTTCGTACCTATCTCGCAGAAAAAAAAAAGAACTAAAAACTAAACAACTCACTTAATTCTGATCACGCAGACTGGGCGCGTTTGTACAAGTACCTATATGAAAATTATATATTTTCGAGCCTTACCAGATAAAAATTTAACACGTAAGGGTACCTTTCTACCTATATAAAACTGATATCAGTGACTGCGTATCTCGCGCAAGGAAGTACGTGAAGAGATTTTTATTTTATTTTTTTGACTTCATCTTCTGTGACCATTTCAAAATGAAATAAGTACCTCTACAAACTTTTGCACCGACTACTATTTTTTTGAAGGTATGTAGGTAAAGCATCTCTTCTTCCGTCGGTACTACTACAGAATTAATGCACTTCAGTTAAAAATTTAGCTTTAATTTCATCACTGCGGAATGGAAAAACAAACAAACAAACGAAAAATAACACAGAAAATAACAAAAACAAATAGAAATCCTAACCTAAAACTATATTATATAGAAAAAAAAAAGGTTGCAAAAGGGGGCGCGAGCATTGAGAACACACTGCAAAACTGAACCATCTCATAGGACATGCAGCAGTGCAGTGCATAGTGCAAAAGTGGTTAGTTCCATGCACCCACCCAACCTCTGAGTCCGGCGGAACTCCAAGTGGAGATCTAATAAAAGTTCGTGAGAACTAGATGCTTATCGAAGACCGACGATGGTATAACGAGAGGTATTTCAATGGCTCTTCTTTCCTTCCACGTCGCCTTTGAAGACGAACGTCGCGGTTCTCCTCCTTCTTCTTGCCTGCCTATATGCATAGAAGTCGTTAGGTTTTTTTTTCGTGTTCTCATCTAGTTGCCACACTGACGCTGCGGCTGCTGTTGTGGTGGCAGCGCCACGTTGGGCCAGTAGCCCCTTCGTCTTGAACGTTGGTCGTATAGTTAAAAAAAAAACGAATTGCAACTTAGTCAACGAATCTCATAAACTTACTGCCAATGCTATAACTGCCTAACCTAACCTATACCGACCGTATACGACCGCCCGCCCGATTTTTATAAGCACAGCCAACCCAGTGTGAACATGAGAGGAGACCTTAGAGCTGGAGCTGCTGGAGAATTGCTTTTGGCTACTGTTAGAGCATATAGCGAGCGGCACACCACAACCTCAGCGAAAGGTCTGGAGACATTTTGATTAATTTTTCGCAACAGCCAGCAGCGCCACCGGATACAACACACATTCAAATGAATTTGTTGTCTCGTCGCTATATAGTCGCTCGTCTCTAGTCGGTCGTCCATTAAAAAAAAAAAAAACCAAATCCCATTGTATCTTGAATTTATCTAGGTCTGAATCAAATCGCGATACCAGAGCGATGTCCAATTGGGATAAACTTCCGCCACTACACCGGATAATGATCGAAGTTGTTGTTGGTGAAAAGTTCCCACACTAATCAAAGGGTCACATGTGTGTACTACAGGCAGTCCCTTTATATTAATTGTAACGGTATCCATGCAGCACAGGTAGCATATTTGCACACATGATTTCTGACAATAAAAAAAAAAAAAGGATTTTGATACACGTACTCCTACGAGTCCTGACAGTCCTGTCTGTCTAATCACTCAATTGAACTTTCTATGCATAAAAGAACAATCAGAATGATGCAGCGGAAAATGCATCTATAAGGAAAACCATAAACCACCTGCTGAATTTTCCCATGATCTGATCACAAATAGTTGTACTTATAGTCCTTTTTGATTGTAAGTGTGTGTCGCAGTGAATAATGCGTGTATTAGAGCAGCAGGAAGAGAGCGCCTATGTTTGTCATTATGATTGGATAGTCTTGGATTAGACCGGATAAATCCAAATATTCTGCACATTCGCGTTCATTTTCAAGTCCTTTATCTTGTATTGAAGTATTGTAATTATTATTTTGAAGGATTTTGTTTGTGTGTGTGTGAGGTGAATGTGTGTACCAGAGGAAGGCTCACATAGGTTCACACAAAAGGCAACTCGAGTCGACTTGCATTTTGATGGATTTTGGGTCACGAAATTGACCTGTTTTGCTGTTGCATTCAGATGTGTTTGTATGTGTGTGTATATGAAGGATATTCTATCCTATATGTATAATGCGACGATAATGTCCTGGACAATGGAGATTGTGTTGCCCTCTGAGGATGATGATGATGATGATGGTCTGGTAAACTATGTGAAATGATGATTTCGGTGATTTACAGTTATCGAATGTGGGTTGTAGTACAATATTTTTTTTTTTGAAAGGCCATTGTCCTTTCTTTTTCTTTTATCTGAACAATCTCATGTATGAAATAGTACACCTTCCATTTGGAGGCAGAGCGATGTAGTGCAATTTGAGATCGATTTAGAATTTGACAGGTTTTCCGCTGTTTTTTCTTTGTGTTCGTTTTTGGTATACATTTGATATGGTGCACCTGAGATGGAATGAAAATTTGATTCCCGGATAAGGGCGATACCGAAATATTCAGCGACCTGGAAAATGATATCAAACAATTTTGAAGCTGAATGCTAATAATAGGATAGGAGCTATCTTGCTTTTTGTTAAGGACAATTGTATCCTATTTTCGGTATTTCTTTATATTTTGAGGAGAAGTAAGACCTCCATAATTCAGAGGTTTATTGTATTTTCTTTTAAAAACACCGCTGTGCTCATATTTTAAGGTGCATTATAGGGATGCGACAAACTAACTTATTAAAAATCTTCCATATCATGATCGAACTTTTCAAGCAGCGCAAATATTGATTTAGATTTATTTATGCTTTGTATTTAAAATTCTGCAAGTTTTCGTTCAACTCCCTGAGAATAAAACAAATCCGAACAAGCTTTTAGATCTATTAACAGAAGAAAATTGTTCCTTATTCATAATATTACTACGTTATCCGAGCATTCAAAAACGAAAAAAATATAAAAAAAAAAAAAAAAAAATAGACAAAATCATCAATAATAGAAAAAGAAGGAATAAACTAATCAAAAACTGGGTTGGATTAACTTCGGATAATTTTTACTGTGCTATCCGGTTATTCAAAAGTAACGAAAATTTCTATTTCCGGAACAAAATCTACGGATAAGCTTAACGAGCACTCAAATGGACAGAAAATAAATAAAACCTTTAAAAAACAAGATTTATCTGCTGTAGATAAGCTTTACCGGCTTATCCGAGCAGTCAAATGTGAAGAAAGTTATATATTTCTGAAAGAAAATCACTAAAAATAGACTTCTATAAGTTTTGGATAAGCTTTAGAAGGTGGATAAGCTTTTCAACTGCACGAAAGATAAATATTTATAAAAACAAATTACTCTTAATCAAGATTTTTAGCTATGGTGAGCCTTAACGTCTTATCCGAGCAGTCAAATTTTAAAGAAATTATATATTTCTGAAAGAAAATTATTAAAATTAGATTTAAATTAGCTCCGGATAAGCTTTAGCATCTTATCCGAGCTAAAGTTCAAGTTTTTTAACTTTTGAAAATGCTCAATAAAGCTTGTTAGGCTATTTAAATGAGTCGAAACCTTTGATCTTATTTCACTGAATTGTACTTCTTTCTTGATTGTTTGAATCATACGAACTCTCAAACAAATTGAGAAAGTCTATCCGAGCAAGTTTTTGAGTGTCAATTTAACACTTGAATATTTGAGTTTGCTTAAAGCAATTGTTATCCGAGATATCATACTGTATTCCTTGATGTTACGTTGTCCATTAACGATCACATTCGAAGGTGTAGTATCCTCCGGATAAAGAAAAAACAGTTCCAGATAAACTTGACAAAAAAAGAGAATGCTCATCAAATCCATGTGAAATACTTTAGATCTGATAAAATTAAGCAAAGTGGACATGGCCATTCATTTGAATTTCTGTATACTTTGATTTCTTTAGAGATGTGAAACGAGATAAGTTCATCGAATATCTATAACTTCAAGACAAAAAGTCACCATATAGACAACTCTGGAGATATCAACAAAACCACAATTCCATACATTACCATCACCATCATCATCATCATCTGCCGAATATATAGATACCTCTCGTCTATCCTATAAAAGTTTAAAAAGAATCTGAACTAACTGTTTCATTCCGAAACCAATGAACCTTTTCCCATAAAACATCGAACTTCCAACTGCACTTGAAGAAGACAATGCCAAACAACACAACCAGCAGCAGCACAAAAAAAAAACACCAACAACAAAAAAAAAAGCAAAAGTTTCCACGAAATCCAGTTGCAGGAAGCAACTGAAGTATAAGTTAAGAAAAAAAAAAAAAAAAAAAAATTATATCTAGCCGCGCCGCGATATTCGTGATGTTGAAGACAATTAAAAAGCATCCCCTCCCCCCATTAGCCAAATGTCTTGAAGTTTTTTTTTTTATTTGATTTTTTTCCAACTGCAACTTCTTTTTTCTAATTTTTTTTAGTACTTAAGTTAGTCTAGCGAAAAATAAAAAAAAACACAATTTTATTTTTTCAAGGAGAAGAAGGAAAGCCCTTTAGTTCACACCACCTAGCACTAAATTAGATCAACAGCTAGATGGATTCACATTTGGTGTCATGGATCTCGAAGTCAAACGAGAGAGCGTCTATAAACCTACCTAACTATAGTGGAACTCTGATGTTAAAAAAGGTATAAGGAAGGCTTTCCGCGGACTTGAGACAATAGTGAGAACATTCTCACACAAGCTGCACTCCACTATCCGGCAAGTGTCCACTGGGTTTGAACTGTGGCAATATAACAAGACTCGGCGCATACAGATGCAAAAGAAGATGCTACTGACTGCTGCATACTGCAAAAATGCAACCCACGACGACGACCGACGATGGGGAGAATGGATTTTTAGTTCGAAATTCGAATGGAGCACAAAGGTGCCTCTGCTGCCACGACGATGTATAGCGAATGTGCACGACATGAAGCACCACGCGAAGATCCAGAAAGGCCCAAACCAAAGAGAATGACAATCATATATAGCAAGCAGTTTCGCGGACCAAGACGACGGACGACCGACGAGACGGACGGACTTTGGTTGGCGACGATGCAAACGGCGACGAACGGTGATGAAGTCAACAATGCTCATGTCCTCATATCACTGCAATGGACAAAATGTTGCCACAGAAAAATTATGAAAATGCACTCTTGGGGAAAAACAAATGAAGCACCTACAACGGCATCATCACGCGGAAAAGCAAAAAAAAATAAAACAAAGACGAACGCGCAAAATCTCATAAATTCGCGTGTGTAAGGTGGAGTGCGGCGGCGCTTTCACGTTGCCACCTTGTTCGTTATCCAAAGCCGGGAGGTCGGACACAAGTGTTTTCTATGCGAAGTAGAAGCAGGCCAAAAGCTTCGCCTTTACAGGTAGATACCTACTCTTGGACCCACACATTTAATTAGTTGGCGATTCTCACGATTTCTGATAGGTAAAAGGGGACGACGACGACGACGACGACACCTGAATAATTATTAGATGTGTTATGCGGTTAAAACGGAACATTTCACATCTCACCCACTGTTGGAAAATATTTCTTTCTTTTATCTGTCAGAACAAAGATTCCATTATCAGGTTGAGACGTTAGAAATGTATAACTCGTACAATGAATGTTTCTGTAAGTTTAAGCAGTAGGGTTGCCATATTTCAAGAATTTAATTATCAAGTAAGTTCCCATTTGACTCTTAAGAGACGTGGACCAGTATTTTATTCTTCATCAAATGGATTTTGTGAAAGCAACCCTAAGCGAAACTGACATTTGCATAATAGGGTTGCCACATTTCAAGAATTAGTTTAGATACCAAGAAAACTCTCACTAGACTTTTAGAAGACTTGGGTCAGCATTAATTCTTCTTTAAATGCGGAATTTGAAAAATGAATTTTATGATGGCAACCCTTAACTCAACTGACATTTGCCTAATAGGGTTGCCACATTTCAAAAATTAGATTTCCAAGAAAGTTCCCTTTTGACTCTTGGAAGACTTGGTCTAGTTTTTATTCCTCATCAATTGGAGTTTGAAAAAAATAAATTGTTTGATGGCAACCCTATCCAAAACTGACATTTGCATGACACCTTTAAAAAAAATACGGTATCTTTTAAAGTAACTTATACAAAATGACCTCCAAAAGTCTGCTCTTCTAATGTTCAAGAGTCTCCTTTCAATTTGTTTGCGAAATTTACGCCATACACAAATGAAGATGAAGACAACGATGTTGATGATGATGATGATGATGATTCTTCCTTAAGGTCGCGATGATGGCCAGCACTAGGAATTTGCCGCGCATTGAAGCGCGCGCATGTAAAATAAACAAATTACCGAATGCTTGAGATGGCCGCATGTCGACAGAGACTTTTCGCAAATGTATATCAATTGGACAGGGAGTCATGTGGTATAAGTGCATACACGATTTCGCAAAAAAAAAGCCACAGCGAGAGGAGTCGTCTCTTCGACTTGTCCATGGACATCAATTTTAGGCTCGCCAAAGTGAGTGGAGCCTTTGTACACATGTGCAAATGCAATTTGCATGTGTATTTGTGTATGTTGTCAGCATTGTAACTTTTTTGTTTTCGTTTTGTTTCAGTTTTAAAAATGTGAACGTGGGTTGGAGATAAAACCCAAAGATATATACACAAAGATACTTGTTCTGCAATCATATCATTACGTTTAGCTAATTGATTTGTTGTCATTGCGCGCGCATTCAAAAAAACACAAGACATATAGAGTGCGCTGAGTTCTGGTTTTGGTCTTTGGTGTTGTGCGTTAGGCCGCCGCTGCTGCACAACATTATATCCCGAAACTGGCCGCCCATCAAAGCTTTCAAAAGAAGATGTTCAATTGGCATAAGTTGACATTTGTTTGGCAAGTGCGCGAGCAGTAAGCCGCGCCGCATAACATTAAAGGAGATACCTAGTTTACCTGTAGATTACCAATTAAAAGTGAAATCTAAATGAGGAGGCGACTTCAGTTACTTAGAATTGGGCAGGTTTAGTGGAGATTGACAGATAAATATAATACTTCAGATAGATTCTGGAGTTCTTAAAAAAAAAAAACACATTACAATCTCACGTTCAAATTGCACTGGAATACACAATTTATTACATTACTATTATCCGGTACCTTTAAATCAATTATCTGAAGGTGCGGATAAATATATTTTTATTTTAAAATTATCTGGAAATATTGATGAATCAAATAATAACAAGATCAGTACTACAAAACATCTCGGATAAAAGTTATAATCTAAATAAAGTAGGCTTCGGATAAAATAAAGACAATTAATGAGAAAATTCTACAATCTACTTGCTTATCCGAAGAATTGGGTAAAGGTCATTTTCAATAGTAGGTTATTTAAATTGTTATTGCATTGATTTATTACTGGATAAGTACTTAAAAATAACTCGGATAAAAGTTAAAAGCTAAGAAAAATAACTGTATTGTTCAGTTACTTTCTACTTTACATAGCAGCTACTTTTCTTGCATTGGAAATAGCCGGAAAATGAATTTTGAGATATTTATCTATGTATTTTAAATGCTCGGATAATCATTCTTGGAGGTTTTGAATTTTTATTTATGTATATAATTACAGTAAAAAAAGGTCAGATAATGTATTTGGAAGTTTGGTTTAAACTATATATCAATTAATTTTCACAGGAAAGCTAGTTGTCTTGCATTATTAAAAACGAATTATGAGGAAAAATAATGTTTATAGAAATTCGGATAAAACATACATATATCAATTAATTTGCGAAGATAAGCTTATTTTCTTGCATTATTAACTGTCGGATAAGAGATTTAGATGTCGGATAATTGCTTAAAAAGTTTGGATAAATTAAATATCAATTAATAAGCGCAGGAAAGTTGATTTTCTTAAATTATTAACAGAAGTATAACGGATTTGGAAGTCGGATTTTGTCTTTGGAAGTTTGGATAAAACATAATATCAAATAATTTGCGAAGGAAAGCTAATTTTCATGCATTAGTAATGGTCGGATAATGGATTTGAAGGTCCGGATAACGCAAACTATTTTCCAAAGAACAATATGATAGTATTTTTTTTTGTGTCAGGTAACTTATTAAGTATCTCAGATTAATAATTTAGAATATTACTTCAACTGTAGAATATTTGTATCCAATTTATATTCCTATTCTTGGATACCTGATTTAGACCTTTGATACAGTTTTCAAGTACAGAATAATCGATAACATGTTGTGGATAAGATATTCATCAACTTATCAGAAAAAAAATAACATTTAATAAATTTATGTATAGTACAAAAAAAAAACTGCCTATAATTTTTATCCGAAGGCCTGGATAAGTTTGGATTATAAATTTAACTTGTACTAAGGCATTGGATTTTAAATTAACGGTGAGAAAAATTCTTTAGAAGGCTTTAAAAAGTAGTTAAAGTCTAAGATCCAAAAATGTCCAAAGATTTTCAAATTAGCTTTAGCTAAGACCTTCGGATAAAATCTTAGACAACTACCCTCATGAGTCTTTGTTAAGTAAGCAACTTTTTATATCTTGGATAATAGTTACTGTGCCCCGGATAAACCATTGGAACCATCTGATTAGTTTTTTTTGTTATACAAATGAACTCGAAAAAATGCGTTGAAGATTTTGCAGAACTATGAGAAAAATCCAACAATTCCAACAGATACAATCTGATAAAAAGCATAAAAATAAAATAATGTGAAGTTATTATTTTCCTTAATCGATCCAAAATGGGTCCTAATGGAGAAAAAAAAAAACAACTATCAACGCGAATTGATCCTTATCGTCAATGGATATACCGTTCTAGAAAATCATTGACAATGTGATGCAATTCAAGGCACATACAACACAAAAAAAAAAAATAACTATACTACCTACATATCTCCGATAAATGAGAACAAAACGATAAACGTCTTGTCCGATTTCCGACGATCCAAACTAAAAGATCAATACTCCTTCGTAAAAATCGGACAAGACAAACCAGTAACGTTTGTGTGTCTTTTCATCACAAAAGAGACTGGAACAAGTGAATTTACGAATTTACATCAACTCACATCTAATAGTAGGTAGGTACAGGTTAAAGAAGAGACTTCTTGCGGACAAACGTCTGCCGCTCTAAAAGTCCATTTCTCAAAAGATTGATAGTGGACGTTGCTCTGTTTTAAAAACAAACAAACACACACAAAATGTTGCCTGATGATGCCCCCACATTTAATGGACATTGCGGATTCTGATTGTCGAATCGAGAATAGAGAAGAAGAACTCTTATAAAACTCGTATATGTCTCTAGGTTTTTTCTCTAGCCCGCACCAAAATCTCCGATCGTAATCTCTCAATTACACCAATAATAACACAAAAAAGAAGAAGCATACAACAAAGGGACAGACATTTGACTTGAAAGATCGGTATCTGCTTTGTTATGTTGCGAATGTAAGGCGGAATGTTCACTAGATTCTCTTTCTCTGTATAGCATTGCACTGTGGCAAGGCTGGATTTCCCTCCATTTGATCTTAAGGAGTTTTCTTTCAACATAACCTGTGTGCGGTGGTGGTGGCAGAGTAGAAACGACCGACGATCAACGACGGCGGCGGCGGTGCACAATATATGTAAGTACACTCGTATCATCGTCGTTGTAATATGTGCTCCTTCAAGCACCGGCGGCGCAATTACAGAACGAGATCGTATAAATAGTAAAGGTTTCTTTTCTATACAGCAAAAGTTATACCGCGCACACACACCGTGTTTGTCTACACCAATTATAAGCATGAATGATCCCACTACTGGTGGACGCATTTTCACGTGCATGTACGTCAAACGGTAGACAACAATTTAATCGATTCGCAATCGACAATCGAAAAATTATAATATCGTCGGACATTTGACCAAAGCCACTGCCGCCGCCGCTGCTGGCTGTTGTTGATGCTGTTGGTTGGTGATATTAAACTTTTCGGTTGATCTACACTGAAAAAATTGTTACTGGCACTTTTTTGTACAAAAATGCTTCCTTTTGCGGAAATTTAAGAAATATTTGATCCTATAAGGATCCTATAATTCTTTTAAAATTCTTATAGGAGTAAAAGTTGATATATCTTCTTTAGAGGATTTTTTTGTAAGCATACTTTAATTACACAGGTCAATCCTAGGAGCATTTGCTCCAGTAACAATCCTATAAAATAATTATAGAAGCCTTATATGAGTATTTCATTTTTCATTTTGTAGATTGCTTGTATAAAGAAATTTTAAAACATTTTATGAAAGTATGGGGAACATCTTTATAGAATGCTTATAGGAGTACGAAAAGTACATGTATAATTTTTTCAGTGTAAAAACCAACCAAATGAGACACAATTCGCGTTGTTTGCATTTTCAGGGTAGGCTGATTTGTGTGTAAACTGTTCAATTGGATAACACACAGGCCTGATGGTCACAAAGTGTGTCCTGTGCTTGGCCTCTGTTACATATATAATGTATGTTCATTTTTGTTTTCATTCCTTTGGATATAAATGTGTCGTCTATAAGCTCAGGGTCTGTTAAGGATATCCATGGGCAATAACTTAATTTGATTCTATGGTAGCCAGAGAGACACAAAACAATGCTATGTGTAGTTATAAGCAAGTGACTTTTTTGCTGGCTATCTGCTGACTCCTATAATATGCCTACATTATCTATAGGTATAGAAAAACCGATTGTAATGACCACAATGAAATAGTGGCGGTATACCTTACACAACACACAAAACGGACACGGAACATGAATTACCGAGTTAAGGTGTGCAATTAGGCGACATAAATGGAAATGCAAATCGATTTGTAAAAAGTTCCATACATACATTTTAACCAGATAAATATAACGATGATAGTTTTGTTGTTGGTGGTTGAGGGAAAAAAAGGGATAATAGAATGAAGAAAAGTATAAATATATTTAAGAGGGAAAATGTTAGATAAGAGGTTTGCTACACTCCTTACTATACAACAAACGACAGCACTGGTCAGATTTTTATTAATTGAGCAGCATTTCTATTAGAAAAAATGTTTTTTTTGTAAAAATATAATTCACATCCTCTTATGACCAAATATTTAAAAGAGAAGGCGAACAAATTTAGACGAATTGAGTAAGAAAAACTGAAATCTCACTGATGAAGCTTCTATAAGACTTCTATTAAGGTCTCAAGATATTGGATAGTTTTGGGGTTTCTTTTTTTTGCGGGATTTGAAACCCAAAATAGAGAAAAAAAACTTAGTTCGAAAAAACCTCAAAAAACATTAAAAGTCTTTTTTTTTTCGACCCAAAAAGTTTCGGAATTTTGGGGATTTCGGAATGTTCTGTATTTTGATACTTGATGTTGTTGTGTGAGATTTTGAATTTGTGGGATTTTCAACATTCCCGATTTTTGATTTTTTTTTTCGAAAATCGTATTTCGAAAAATCAAAGTATCTAATCAATTCTTCGGTACCAACAATTCTCCGAATTTTGGGGATTTTGGAATTCCTGTATTTCGAGTTTTGATGTTGGTTTCGAGATTTTGGATTTTTGGGATCTTCAAGTTTTGGATTTTTTTTCTCCTCTTATGATTTGGGAATTTAAAATCCTCTGAGTTTTGAGTATTCTTGATTTGGAGGTTTTTGGTTTAAGTGTTTGGTTTGAGATTTTGAGTTTTCGGGTTTTCTAGATTTTGGAGTTTCAGGATGTCTACTTTTATCGTTTGAGTTTTCAGGATGATTAAAGAGTTCAGGTTTATTAGATTTTTACTTTTTTGGGTTTCGAATGTTTTTTAAATGCATTGTTTTCTGATGGATTTTGTGTTTTCGGGATTTTTGAACTTTCGTTATTTTGGATTTTTTTTATTTGTATTTTCTTGGATCTCTGGATTCTCTCAGGCTCAAAAAATTAATCTTCTTAGAGTTTTAAAGTTTTTTAAGTTTTTTTTTTAATATACTCTGGGATCATCTTGACCTAAAACATAAACTTTGATTTCTATTTATGAATGATGACGATGATGATGATGATGAAAATAGGTACAATAATTTTATTTTCTTCTATTTCAATTAAAAATATGATCGCTACTGAAAGTCTATTACCCTCTTGAGGGTATCAAATACAGCAATACAAACATATAATATGTTGGTAACAATTGAGACCGTTCAAAGACTCTTAGCCACAATGAATGTTGACATCATCCCAAAGGTGATATTTGACTGCGATTCATAACAACAACAACGACCGACGCACGACGACCGACGACGTGTCCGTCCATCGTCGTTCTCGATATATTGTCAGGCATTTCAATCTAATTGTACCATAAGACCTGGTATCAAATTAATAACCGCATCATCTGCTGCCGCAGTTTTATGTCTCTCCGGTGGTGGTTAAGCTAGCTAGCACCACCACCGTATCGTCGCCGTTGTTGTTGTTGTTGTCGTCGCCACCACTATTTCATTCCATCCAAGTTACAGTGGTTCGTTGTCGCCATCATCATCATCATCATCGTGGGCAGTTCATCACTCATTTGTGATATGAAAACATCACCACCACCTTTTTACCTTATACTCCTATAACAGCTTTATAGGTGCGTTTTTCCCTCCCTATAGCCCCCAGAGCTTGGATTTATTAATAAAATATCAATTTATGATGAATTTCTATTACTCGCCTATTGATCCCGAGAGGAGTATGTGCGGTCGCTGTATACGAATACGAAGCGATGCGATGCTTGGAAATCCTAGAATGTAATGTAAACGGTGTGCGAACTTTGTGTAAAATATGAAATGCGGTCGTTTCGAGCTGCTATAGTACTTGTATAGAGGTAGATATATAATGAATACCTCGGGCATATGGTTAAGCGTTTTGCTGCAAAACTTTGTAATATACAAGAAAAAAAAAAAAGAGAAACGATTTTATGGCGGACTCTTATTTAGAGTAGGTAGACCAAGTCTCGAAAAACCGCTACCGCGTTCATATGTTTCACTATCGTAGGTATCAGTGATGTCGAATTAGGTATTAAAGGTTTGTTAAAACTACTTTATCATTCAAGAAGAAACTGTGAAACCCTGCTTGATCTTGTTTTAAAATATTGGAGTATGGAGTATATTTCGCTGTCTTGAAGGAAGATTTAGAAAACTGGATTTACATTTGAGTTAAATTCAAAACCAGAGACCAGAAATAACAGTCAACCTTTATTTCAATCGGTTTCTCTCTGAGAGTTAACACATTACTTTAAATAGTTTCGGTTAAGGTTTGAGATTTATTTTTTATTTTTTTAAATATCTCTCAATGGTTGAGATTTTTACAAAAAAAATAAATGGAAAAGGTCAACCTTTAACCGTTTTCGCTGAAAATAAATCAAAAATGGTCAATTCAAATTAAAATGTCGAATATGTCTTTATATTGCAAAAATAAATATGAAAAGGATGTTTTTTCTAAGTTTATGTATTAAATAATGTATGAACTAAATACACTCTCAAATCTCTTTTCGTTTAAAGTAAAATCTAAAGACGCTTCAGCTTCCAAAAGCGTTTTCGCCCGCCCAACTTCAAACGGCTATATCTCGGAATTTTGAAAAAAAAAATGAAAACAAAATTTTTTAATACCAAAAGGTAGCGGGGACTCTAACCTACATTTGGGTACAACTCTCATCCCTGTAGGTGCACACGTTCTCAAACCGGGAGAACTTTAAGGTTAAAAAAAAGTTAAGCCCGATTCTGAAAAAATAGGCATGATGTGGCGGTTTAACATGGAAGATGATTTTTTAAAAATCTGTCAATGTGCAAAGCGTAGGCCCATGACACAAGCTATCATTTGGCATTGCTCCCAAAAATTGCTCTCAAGCGCCTTAGCTTCCAGGAGCGTTCAAATATTCGGGGATTTTTCGAAAAAAAAAAATTATTTTACCCCAACTTTCAAACGCGATTTTCTCGGAATTTTGACAAAATCGATAAACCGGATTATACCACTATCGGGTAGCTGAGAAGCTTTCATATGGCACCACTCCCATGTCTCTAGGAATTAATACATTTGCAAATGAGAATTGTTTTTTTCTCTCAGCGATAAATCTCAAAATAAAGGTTTCTTCTCTCAGAACTTGACCGAAATTTTTTTTTTTTTTTAAAGAAAGGTTATTTTATGACCTTAATTGAAAATGGCGACAGATAAAAGTTATTAAGGAACCTTTCAAAAGGTTGCGATTTATTTCTGATCTCTGTTCAGAACACAAAATGTCAAAAAGTTAATATAGTATGACCATTTTTTTAAGAATTTAAAACAAAAGTACTGTTTTGCTTACCTTTTTTTCTTATTGAAAAGACTACATTTTTGTCTTCGGTACTTTTTTTTCCAAGAAGACAGCCCTGATCTGTACTATCATAAGTCATCAATGGATATGAAAATCACATTGACTGTTATGTGAATTCAATATTAGATTTTTGCAATTTTTTTTTTTTTTGTTCACAACTGCATTTTCTGTCCCATTGGACTCACGACTTTTAGTTCGTCCAAAGTTTTTTTTTTTAATATTTCTCTTACGATGATGGTGAGATCGTCTTCGCGCGCCAGCTTTCTGCCGATCTATCTATCTAAGGTACATTGATATAGCAATATTGTGTTGGTGAATATTGTGCAATCTAAAGCAATTCTCACCTTTTAATCGCGAGGGCGAATGGGAGAGTGAGAAAGATGCTTATAGAGGTGTACTGCACATAAGAGTATCTATAGATATTCGAAGTAAAAAAAAAAAAACCGAACTCATTGTGGTAAAGCAATTGTCCATAAATTCTTAAAATGTCTCATTATTCATGGAACACACAATAGATTTTCCATTTCTTTATGTATGGTTATTCCTTTGCCATTTCTCATTTTCAAAGCGTTGTTGTTTTTTTTTTTTTTTTTTTTTTGGTAAGAGAGGGTGAGAGGTGGATTGCTTCAGAAAGTGAATCAACACTGTCGTCGTCTTTATACTTATTACACATTGACTATATGGGTACTTCGATGGTCTCCTGCAGGAAGCCAATCCATAAAAATAACAAAATGTTACTTCAGAGAGGCGCTAATACGTTTTGGAGACATTATTTGTGAAATTAGTGGGAGTTAAGTTAACACGAAAAAAAGAAAAAAAAAATAACCGTGAGAAAATTAAAGAAAAGATGAATATGCATGTATCATGTGGGCTATATGTATTTGGGTCTTTTTTTTTAATGGTGGAAAACTATTAGTGGAGCTTAGCAGTTCCGGTATAGAGACTAGACAATAGGATCAAAGCAAAGAAGGATGAATTACAATTGGACACATTACAATGTGCGTTACTTTGGGTTGTTTTGTATTTAAGTTTGACCAAAACATGTATTAAATAAACCATACCGGAGCTGTCGTATATCGGTTCATCTTTGCAAAAAATATAATTGCAATTATCTTATAAGATTTTCAAAATTTCAAGAAATGTTCTTGTCAGTGATTTGGTAACACTTTTATCCATCGCAAAATGAGTCAAGCTTCTTGGTGCTTTTTTGAACAAAATTGAGATTTTTTCACAAATTTTTTAAAAAACATAATATTTTTATTCGCCTTTTCATGAATTTTCATTGATGATTTTTTTTTTACGCACCTTATTTTATTTTACTGCCCAGAGATAGTGTCGTATCTGGCGGATATGTATATATGTTGCCTCATAACTTCCAAATGACTTATCATAATTTGACAAAATTTGTATCACTACAAGCGACTAGCTAGTCTGCTGGTTATAGGTGATGTGTAGTTAATCTAGATTCAGTATAGTACCCTCTAAAGGCAAAACCAGGATCCACGGACGTAGTCGTAATTTTCGAGTAGTAGGGTTTTTTGTTATCTCATTTAATATTAAAATTGTTTTGGGTCCGAATTATTTTGTAGTAAAGTGTTTGTTAAAGTTGTTGTATATTTAAAACAAAAATAGTTCATGAGTTTGCCTCTACGGGGAAACTTTATGTGAGACCAAATAGCCTATAGCCAGCGGACAATTAAGACAATTTCAACGATACCTCATTTGTCAAATTTTTTAAAAGAGTTTAGAAAATATGAAGGAATATATAAACATAAAACCAAATTTTTTCAAATTTTTACTTGCGATATAGGTACTATATATCAAGTTATGCATTCGTACAAAAAAAAAGTTGAGATAACATTTTTCCATGATATTATGATGGTAGAGAATGCCAAAAAAGTGGGTCCCGGAAGTCCGTCTGTCTGTCAGTCTGTCTGTCTGCAAACGAAGCTACAGCCTAAACGGATAGACCGATTGATGTCAAACTTGGTATGTAGCGTTATTTGGCGACTCTACAGAGGGGTTTTTGGAATTAATTTTTTTGGACCAAAAATAACGGTACTTGTCATATACCGATTTTTGTAAAATTGAAATATCTCGAAAACAAAAATAGTTCATGAGTTTGCTCTAACGATTTTGTTTAAAAAATTCAAATGTTAAATTTAAAAAAAAATTTTTTTTTTTTTTTTTTGAAAAATCAAATTTTCGAAAACGGGACATTGAATTTTTTTGAAATTTTGTTTTTAGATGCTGATTAGTGATTTCTACAAAAAAAACTTTTTTTCCAAAAAAATTACATATTTATAAAAAAATAGTTTTTTAAAAAACGGCTCTAACGATTTTGAAAATTTTTTTTCTAAAAATGCATCTTAATAATCAAATTAATCAAAACTGCATACTTGTTTTGGAGGGCAATTTGCTTACAGATTTTATTTTATTTTTTTAAAAAACGAATTTTATTTTTTTTCCAAATTTCTATATAAAAAGTCTTAAATTTTAAGCAACTTTAACTCTAAGAGCAAGTTCGTGCGACCCAGTCGTGCTTCAGTTTGCTCCAGTTTGCTCCAGTTTTTACTTCAGTTTTTTTTTTCTCAGAAACTTTTTCCAAAGCGATAAAAATTGAAATATATCTAAGAATTGTGGGGGGGGGGGGGGGGGAAATGGAACGGAAACACAAGGAAGGGAGGAAGGCTTTGGAATTCGATCATTTCGAATAATTCTATCGAATTTGCATTCTTTATGGAAAATGCCAAATATCTCCACTATCCCCCCTTTCAATCCTAACAAAGTTCATGGAAGGCTGTTACATGAACTGATTTTTAGTGATAATTTTTTTTTTTTTTTAAATTTCGGTACCGAAAAAATTGAGAGGAACGATACCCCCGTTGATAATATCAGTCTATTTATCCCAAGCCCAAATAACTTTGGTTATCTAGTATACAATATAAAATTAATTTCTTTTTAATAATATATTTTTTGTATATTTCGAGACCAAAATATAGATAAAAGCGGTCCTTCTCCTACACGTAGTAGGGGACATTAATATTTGTATGTAAAACAAAATTTATTGTACTACAAACATCATATAAATGACACAATATATGCATTTAAAATGATGTCAGTACTTTGCCTTGGGGTTGACGAAAAAAATTAAAAAAAAAAAATTATAATAATAAAAAAAAAACACCAACAATAAGTGCAAGAAAAAAAAAAATATAAAAATTAAAAATAAAAAAAAAAAAAAACTAGTGGAGACTTATATTAGTCAGCCAATTATTATTTGATATTTTGCGCGTGTTAAAATAACTATACTCACAGGGAAATAAAACAATGCTTTCATATTAAAAAAAAATATATAAATGTATACACTCATACGAGAGTAAGCTGATGTATTTTATATGCATATTCATTTGCAGTGAATGTTGAGGGTGACAGGCTTTCATTGCAAAACAAACAAATAATAAAAAAAAATATAAAACACAACAACACATTGTCAATTTATACCAGTCGTGTTTTTTCATATATATATTTTATATATATTCATATATTTATTACTTGCTGCAAAAAGTAACATTTTTATGAATTTTAAAAACAATAACCTCACATGATAAAAAAAATAGATGGGCTTGATTTACACCCAATATGGTGGAAAGTATCAGGTATATTGAACCCTTAACTTTTAAGGAATATTTTTTTTTAATTAATTTTTTTTTTGTTTAATGTTTTAAGTTTTTAATTGCTTTTATTTACATGTAATCTGGAAATGTTTAACAAACTGTATCCGGAAATTGTCAATTGAGTTCAATGTAATAAAAAAAATTGTATTAAAAAAAATTAAAAATGTGCCTTTTGAAATAAAAAACGAATAATATTTTTTTCTGTTAAACTTTTTTTTGAGTTTTTTTAAATAAAAATTAATATTTAAAATTAATCAATGATGAATTTAAAAAGGAATTCAAATTGTTAGGTACACACAATTTTATTCGTCTAGGTCTTGACAAATTAAATGGTTCTTAGCAATAAATTGAACACATTTCTATATCACAGAGTTTAACTACCGACTTTATAAAAATTCTTTCTGTTTTCAGACGGGCTTACAAAAACCAAACGAAAAACTACCAAATAACTAAATAGAGTAAAGCTGATTGCAAATATGAATTTCATATTATTAATATTTTCCATTTTCTTAATTAAAAATTTTTTTTTAAAATGTCCTTGAATGTCCGTTTCGTTCCAAAACAGAGAATAGAACTCATACCTATCATCCAGTCTTCTTCCCGATTATCATTTTCTATAGAAAAGTTAGCCCCTAAAGTTCAAATACAAAAACTATATGGCTCATGGGCATCATTCAATTTTCCAACAAACCAAAAAGGCACACACAAACTTTTTAGGCAAAATCTATATAAATGTTACAGTAGGTATATCCTCATCGCATAAACTTTTCCATTTATATTAGATTTATCTCCTTGCTATTTCTTCTCTTTTCATCCATAAAACTCGACCGATACTTTATGTGATGCGAGAGTAAAACGAACGAAATATACAGGACAAACATTGATAGAAAATAGCTTTCTACATATAACTACATATATAAAAGGGATTTCTCTAAGGAGAGTTCAAAATTATACAAATCCTAAATATAGGTACTGAACTGATACATATGTATTGAGATGAGTTGTCGACGTCGTCGTCGTCATTCTGCAGTATCACATCACAACATACACATGTATGCAGATGACAGGACATGGCCAAATAGTATAGGCACCATTGGCCAATTGAGTAATAACAAAAACCCTTTGAAATATATTGTATATCTATACTTGATACATATATGAAAACTTATGTATACCTTTTCTATCTATATATGAAAATGCAGATGGACAATTCCAAAACTGGAATGAGATGGAAAACTTTCATCGACGAATTTTCCATTTCAATACCCTAGGACTTTGTTGTATAGTAATAGAATGGAAAAGTTTTCCCTACAGGACATCTAAGGCATGCATAGCATATATACCTACACACAGTCCAATTGTCCTCGATGTAAAGTTCGGTGTGTAAGAAAGCTTCATTTTGTCACTCTTATTGAAAAGGTACTGTTATGGAAATTATTATACTATTTCATATCTACATAATATATTTTCATCGTCACATTCGAAAAACTGATCTTTGTCAAAAATGGAGGTGTTTTTGAAGACGTTTTAAACAGGTTCGTAGTTGTATAGAAAAAGGCTTTGAAAGTCCATTTTTATTGACTATAGGTGCCTTGCAAAATTGTTATACAAATTTTAATTTGATTAATTCACATGTTTTAAATTAAATACCCAAAAACTGAAAACCCAAGTTCTATAGTACTTGCATTAGGCTTCTATAAAGCTTCCGTAGTTAGATTTGAGCTATAAATCATTAATGAGCACTAAAAACCACACGAAATTTTTGTAATGATATAGATACAATTAAAATATATAGTTTCAAGGACATAAGGTTCACAAAGCAAACAATTTGACGTAAATTCGACGTTCATTTAATATTATAGTTTTTGATTTGTAACTAGACTGTTTCTAGAAGTTATTAAAGTACTCCATAGTAAAAACTGCAGTCAAAATCCATTGCCCACATCAAGTTATACAAAAAATATTAAAGTAACTCAAAAATTCAACAAAATAAAAGTCGGTGGATAATATGGACCATTTGATCTCTCAAAATTGATAAAAGTCGCTCTTTAATATTAGCAGAAAGATAATCACTTAAAATATTACAAGAAAAGCAATCTGTCTGTGTTTTTAAACTATCCACCGTGGTCCATTTTGACCTTCCTTCTGGTAGGCCATATTACTCGCATTATTTGTTTTTGAATAAAAAAAAAATTGTATGACAAAAGATTTCTTCTTTTGATAGTAGTTTTAATACAAAACATGTGTTTTTATTTAGTTTAGAAAATAAAATGGAAAAGAAAATATTTTTAAAGTGAAAAAAAAAACAGCTTATAATAAATAACACTGGCCAACAATTTTCAACTTTTTAAAATTTTCCAGAGAGATTTATATCAAATTTTATAGATTTGTGTTCAGTAAGCTCAAAAATAATATTAGTTTCTTTCTAGCAGCTCTAGTTTTTGAAATATTTCATTTTTCACATTTGCGGAAATATTCATACTAATTTTTAAGTTTTTCTTATTTTGAGGGTTAATTAAAGTTTTCTAGAAGAAATTATATTAAACTCAATGTATTTGGGGTCAGTAAACCTAAAAATCACATTCATTTTTTTCTAGGCGCTCTATTTTTTTTTTTTTAATATTTTAGTTTTCCACATTTGGGGGGTAATATCGTACTTATTTTAAAGTTATGCTTATTTAAACTGTTTGTTAACATTTTCTAGAAATTTACTTATCGAACCTAATGCATTTGGGTTCACAAAGCCTAAAAATCACACTGGTTGCTTTCTAGGAGCTCTATTTTTTTTTTTTTAGATAATTTAATTTTTCACATTTTTGGGGTAATTTCATACTATTTTTTTTTAATTTCATTATTACAAGCGTTTTAAAAGTTTGGTTGGAAAAATTTGTTTCAAATATAATGTATTTCGGTTCACTTAGTAACATAAAAACACAAAAAAAATTTTGTTTAATAAAAACAAATTTTACAAAAAAAAATTGTATGAATTTCTATGAATTTTCATGTATGAATTCTGGAAAATTTTTGTGTGTTGGGCAGTGTAATCAATAACTTTTATTTGAAATAGTTGCATTCCAGGAACGATACGCGTTTTTCTGACTTTTGAAACTACTCTTTAGCTATTTTCATATCGCTAATAGATTTAAAAGCTCAAAAAAGGAGGTGGTCCATATTAGCCGCGTGTACTTTATATCTCACCTTTTCTATATATTTGTTGATATATTATTTTTGACAGTTTAAACTTCATTAAACAAATAGCCATTGCACTAGAAAGATTAATTCGAAATAGATTGAAAATTAATTGCAAATCGGTTTCAAACTGGTTAATATAGAATTTTCTTTTATTTCTAAGCCATTAAATTGTCAATTTAAAAATATTCTAGAAGTTCCATTAGAATCCAAATCAATATCAAATGGATTGCTTGTTAGTTGCAAATCGGTTGCAATTTTGTTTTTTTTTTTGCATTTTCATTCAACTTTAAGTTAAATTTCGATTACTGTCTCAAAAAATTGTCAGATTAATCTATTCTTGAATTTCGATCGAAAAGTTGCTGATTCCAAATGGATCCTAAATAAGTTGCAAATCGGTTGCAAACTTGTTAATATTGCAGTGTTTTTTAATGCAAATTAGTTGCAAGTGGGTTGCAAACTAACCAATTTGGCACTTTTATTCGATTCTAAGCTATGAAAAATTGCAACACAATTCCAAATTGATTACAAACTTAAAAGTGGAGTATTTTAGTAAACGACTGTCTAGAATCTAGATAGCAAAATACCACTGTCATAAATAAGCAATACCTACTAATTTAATGTCTTGCGCCTTGAACCTTTCAAAATTTCTAATCCGCTTCTGCCCATACAAAAAAATGTCAATAATAAAAGATTTTATTCCCTAAAATCTAAGATTTGTCATGTACTTGACTTGTGTTGTTCATTGACCAATTTTTAAAACTTAGGGCAGATGTTAAAATTCAATTTGCATGGCCGTTCTATATGGACCGTCCAAGTGAATTAAAAAAAAAAAAACAAAAAAAAAAAAAAATGGTTCCAAGAGTCCAAATAATAGTGGCACCCTGTTGTTCGAGACCAATTCCAAGTAAGTGCTGTCGAAACTTTTATTTTCCCATTTACTCTCGTATCTACAAACTTACCTTTACCATATAAGTACATAACACTTTCAAGTGTGGCCGAACCAATATTCGAACACACAACAACGCACATATAAATAACAAAAAAAAAAAAGCCAACCTGGCTACTCAAATAAAAAAATAAATAAAATAAAATAAAAAAAAAGTAGGTACGAATTAAACAATACAAAAGCGACGGATGATGATGATGATGGCCAATCAAAGCGTCAACAGCTATGTGAGCGTGCGATTGCTGCTCACAGTCAATGTGAGACTATACGATCGTCTGCGCGAGCGAATAAAAATTACAAATTTATTTACTCGCGTATATTCGACGCCAACAGAGCCAGCGCGACAAAGTAAATGACACACCGTTCGTTGGATCGTATAGAGATGGTTTTTTTTGTTGTTGTTGTTGTTGTTTTCATCATCGTCGTCGTAGTTTTTTTTTTTTTTTTTATTTCGTTTTTATTATTTACACAAATCAAGTTTCCTAAGTTGATACGCCCGGCTCGGCCCGTTTCGTTCCAATCCAGTTGCAAGTCTGTAGTATAACCCATGTAAATCTACGTATAGACACTCTATAGAAGCTATATTCGTATAAGTTGAAGTAAATAACATATAAATTGTGTGCTCAGTCGATCGGTGATCAAGCCGGTAAGGCTGAAGAGACCAGCAAAAAAAAGTTATATACAACTTCTACGACTACGAGTATTGTTCTCGAAAAAATGAACTAATATGTGTGTTGTGTGCGCAGGAGAAACTTTAGCGCAGCTTCTCGCATGTTTTTATATTTATATTTTTTGTTTACTCTCACCCAGATGAAGTATAGTATAGTACCTACCTTCTCAGGTAAAAGATAAAAAAAAAAAATAAATAAATATCTAGGTACTCGAATATACTTATACCGAGACGATATATGATGATAAAGTACATGAATTATGACAAATCCATATGAATCGTCACGAATATGATTAACATGACAGATGACAGAATGATCGGTTGGTAGCTCTTCAAGATTATATATGCAGATTGGTCAGATCTATAAGTTTTGTAATGTCAAATGCAAAATTATCAGGCAAGATCATCAGCACGATCTTGCTTTTACACCTCTCTAGCATGTGCCAAGACTAAATTATAGAAATAAAAAATACAACTTTTTTCTGTGGAAAAAAGAAAAAATGTAAGATATTTTTTTTTTTCATACTTGTAGCAAGTTAAAAATATTATTTAGAAAAGCGAAATGAAGGAACTTTAAACAATTACGTTTTTTAAAAGCTTAGGACTTACAAAAATGGTACAAAATTAATAGTTTTCACATAGGTGCGGGTAATAAGGCCTACTACGTATTAAAGCCTAGATCACTCAAATTCAATTTGAAAGAATTTTAGTAGATTGAATAGAAATCCTATGAAAGAATAGCTAAAACTAATGAATAGGTATAAAAAACTAATAATACTAAAGGTATCAGTGGCTAATATGGCCTACAAATTTTTAAAATAAAAAAACTTAAATTGATAATTTCTGAAAATGTAGTCGGAAGAAACGAAGTTTATAAAAGTATTGAATTTGAAATTTTTCAACAAATGCTTAAATTTTCATGTATATAGTAAAGGAGGTAAATATGGACCACCAAAAATTTTTTTTTTTTTTTGACAAAAAGCCAAAGTAGGTATTAATTTGAAATAAAACCTCATCGCATTTTTATTGGAATCAAACAGAAATTATTGGAAAATTACAGAAATCAAACAAACAAAAATTGGTGGGTAATATGGACCACCAGTTAGGCACTGAGAAACAAATTTAAGAAATAAAAATTGGTTTTTCACATCCAGTTAACAAATTCTAGCCCCAGAAATTGCAAAAATGCATTAGATCCATATTTGGCAGGGTCGGCCTTCCAAGTAAAGTGTGGAGCAATACAAAAATTAAGTTTTTTTTATTTTTATTAGCAGTTTTATGTGTGTAGTTTTTTTGTAGTTCTTTTTTGTCTTCAACTTCCTAATAGTTTTATGTAGCATTCATATCTTTTGTTTCCAATGAATTTTGATGATTCACATTGTCCTCTACTGGATTGGTCCATATTACCCGCAGCACATTATTCACTTATTGTAATAGAAAAAAGTATTGAACAAAACAGTTTTTGAAGGAGAAAAAAAGGAAATCAATTATGAAAAAAAAAGAAGCAAATACTAGCTGAATTTTAACATATAGTATAGGAGTTGTCACTGACTCTTGAAACTTCACTAAAGTGATTTTTGTAATCTGAGTAAAGCTTTTGATCCATATTAGCTGCATGGTCTATATACAAACAAACAAATTTTTTCAACGGTAAATAACAGTTTTAGAAATAGAATTAGTCTACAATGCTCTCAGAAGAATAAGTCTATTTTTATTTTTCAAGAATCTGATTGGAAATTACAAAAACTGTCAATCTCATAAAGAGAGAAAGAGTTGCCAAAAAGTAACGAAATTTACATCAAGAAAAGATGGTAGAAGCTTTTGAAAACAATTAAAGAAAAGTATAGTTTCAATCTTGTTTTCCTCTTTTTACGGGAAAGAACAACACAAAAACTACCCACCTTTCTCTAAAGATTTAATTTCTTGAGACCATTAAGAATGTTCTTTCAAGATTTAAAAGGATTCACAAGCTACAGACTTTTTCTAGAATGGTAGAGTCATATTGGATTATTTATAGAATAATAAAATAAAGATCATATTTTGTACTGTTTTTTTTTTTTAACCGATGGGTTCCGAAATTTTTTTCATAAAAATGTTAGAACATACTTGTTTTGATTTACCACGTTTAGAAATAATTTTATAAACATAAATCTCTTTTCCATCTAAACGAAAAAATAACATTTAAAACAAGCTTAATTTAGTGGTTTATTTCTTTTGTAGAAGCCACTCTACAAAACACCATTACCTCCCCCTGACAAAAAAGATAACTTATTCAAATTTTAACTGAATCGGAACTTCCTTCCAGATATTTTATACTCAACTAATTTTTTTTTATTAAGACTTAAAATAGGAATTTAACTTAAATCAAGTTCGTACGCCAGCTCTTTCGTTTAAAAAATAGCATAAACAAATTTAGGCATTTAATGTAAATATTCACACAAATTTTGCGAATAAAAATTTCAGAATGTCATAACAAAACATAAGGAAATAACTATATGCAAAGCAATTACTACAACCGTGTTATCGGAACTGCCTAAGGCTACATTAGGTAATATAACATTTCACTTTTTTACTAAAAAAAAAAATTTAAAAAAAATTAACTTCAAGCTGAGATTTATTGAAGACGACTCGTGTCCGCTAAAAATAAAAACAAAAAGTACCCTAAGGCATAATAATACGCGTGGGTTGAGAGTATTGTTTATATGAGCCATTGGGAACCTCCGTAACCAAAAGGTTCTTTACCTTCATTCACCATAACAAGACAAAAAATATATTCATTCATGACCACATCTAGAGTAACTTCAATTAAAGATTCGTTTAATGAAATGCGTCGCTCCTCTTATTTTTTTTTTTTTTTTGTTTGATTTTGTTCAATTGCGATAAACCCTATGCGCACCCACACAACTTTCTTGAAGAATAATCACAGATTGAAAGCTATCATTAATTATCTTTCTGTTCTCTTTACTATAAGAGTCGTACCTATATATATCTTTTTTTTTATTAACTTGATGGTATATATGCGTACCTACTCTCTACATCTTCTTCTGATGTATGTTTAATACTCACTGTAGTGTATAAATGTTTTGTATTGATTTGATTGACAATTTCGCTTGCTCGCGTTGAGTGTGCCCACGTGACCATAGTCTGACCATTTAATTTTTTCAACAACGACGATGATCGTTCTTTGCGCCACACCTTTTTGAAACGCGAAGCACGCGCCTGTCGCAAGGCCCCAGTAAAAAGATAGAAAATTGATCACAAACGTGTGTAAGAGCCACGAAAGCTGAGTTAGGTACAAAATGTAGGTATAGATAAAGTACGAAGAGGATGAACCAAAAAGCAGAACAACAAAAAAAAAATATATACACCAGCGATGAGCACATCACTTAAATTGTTTATCCTTCGCGCGCATCCGCGCGATATATCTGTAAATCCCCTTCAAATACAAAACAAAAGCAAAAAAAACGAAGGATCTGCTGGCAGAACGTGTGCGTTATACTTCGCGAATAAGAAATGTGTGTGCAACGTGACAGATATCTATCGAAGGTGTGGTTTCTTTTTTAAAAGTAAATTATGCAGCTGTTTTTGTTGTTAAAAAAAATGAAGAAAAAAAAAAGAAGAAATTATAAACCTTTTGAAAAAAAGTTGGTTTTGGATAGATTTTGAGGACAAGAATAAGAAAGTTTTGAGTATTTAAATCTAACAAAAGGAAGAAAGACAAAACTATATCAGAAAATAAGGTATTTAAAATATAATACGATAATTTTTTATAAAAAAAAACTTCCGGATAATTATATTGCAGAAATAAATTTGGAAATATGATACACCTTTTCTTTCAGAATCTAACAGAAAGCGTAAAGTATTTAAAGAAAACAGCTTTAGCTTTTTTTCCTAACTAATAAAACAGACTTATTTCTTTTTGTTTTATCCAGAAAACAAGAAACTCTACCTATACATTGATTTGAATATCCGGATAAGTGTTTTTGAATTGTAGATATACTTCAAGATAATTTTTATTTTTTATCGGATAACCCTATGTACTGTTAGAGAGAAAATAATGTGCTTAGGTTTACCCAAAAAAAAAAATAAATCTTGTTTAAATATTGATTTGAATATCCGGATAAGCATTTTTTTAGTTTTAAAACTTACTTCAACAACCCTTTATTACTATTGGATAGCTGTGTTTATCACCATGGCAAAATCAAAGTACTTATCTTTATCCAGAAAATAAATAACCCCGCTTATACATTGATTTGATTGTCCGGATAAGCGTTTTCTAGTTGTAGACTTACTTTAACCACAGTTTTTGTATCATAGGATAACCATATGTGCCACCATTACAAAAAGTTAAGTAGTTATCCTTATCCAGAATAAATAAATCTATTTCAATATTGATTTTTATATCCGGATAAAAGTGTTTTAACTGAATATTTTTATACAATTTATACTATTTCATTAATTGCAGATTGGCGGATGAAACAGGACAAGTATATTTAAAGAGACAATCGGATGTGTTTATCTAAGCAGCAAAAATAAATCTTCCATTCTTCGGATAATCAAATCAGTTATTATTTTTGCACTTTCGTTGGAAACGCACCTGTGACTTAAGAGAAAATGTGCAAACTATTTTAAAAATTAGTTCGGATAAAAAGTTTAATAAGAATCCATAAACCCGAAGGCATGCACGACATTTAACAATATATTGGTTTGAATCTCTGGATAATCGTTTTAAATACAAATCTGTTAAAGCCAGTATATAGCCATCTAGTTTGGGTGAATCAAGATTTTTTAATGATTTCCAAAGTTCTCGGATAATCCCAATTATTGTTGCTGAAATCGTTTACTAATGTCAGTTAACTTTTAACAAGTCTTAATGCTGTTTGATATCATTATCAATTCATATGATGGTTGGATATTAAGTTATTATAATTCGGATAAACGGATAAGAACTTTTATCCATACTAAATCTTACATCTACCGAAAAATGTTATCACCCATCTTTTTGGTATCTTTCTTAACCAGATAAAAAATGCGTTACATTAATAAATACCCCAAACCAACAACAACAAGGATCATTATATACATTTCTGATATCCTTTAAATCATCATCAAAATGTTAACAACCTTCACCTAGACAGGAAAATTTTCGCGCCTTTTTTTTTAATTTTCATTGAAATTCCAATGTCCACCTTACCTCCACCCTCTTTCTATCACCCAACTTAAAAAAAAAATTATAAAGAAAACCTTAAGCAGCTGCTACTTAAGTTCGCCGCGTTCAAGTGCACTATGAACACCAGAGAGTATTGGGGTATGATGGGCCACCATAACAAAAACATAACACAACGCTTTTACATATATACAACAGAATAGAATGTGTCTGTGTGTGCATTTACAAACAATAACCAAGAATGAAAATGTAAAATATAATAAACAAAAAAAAAAAAAAAAAACTTTGAAAAAAAAAAAAACAAGAAACAGCAACATCATCAAACTACGCGAGAATACTAGTGAAAGTTAATTTTGAATTCCACGCGGCTTCCTTATTCTTAAGAAATCATAGAGAATGGAACAAAAAAAAAAAAAAAAATATAACAAAAAATAAAAAAAAAAAAAAGAACTCAACCATCGTCGTCGTCAGTATTGTATACATTTAGGTGGCAAAAAATGGAGTAAAAAAAAGGAGAAAGCAAAATAAAATAAAAAAAAAATAATATTTATGTATATAAAATACTAGAAGGTCCTCGCGAAAGTATAAATATCGCACGAGTAGACACTTTGTTGTAGGTATAGGTGCTATACTGGCTTCGCGTAGGTAAATGAGAGAAGTATTCTATGTAAAAGCCATCATCATCACAACCACCATCGTCACCACCACCACCACGACTACCATCTACCTACCACCACCATCAGCACCACCACCATCACCGCCCGCCACCACACCGCATCGCCATCATAATCATCACCATCACTCCGTGTAGCCGGCTCGTCTGCTCCTATTCAAATTCAAGCAGCCCTCTTGCATCAGCAGGAGCAGCCCCGCCAAGGACTTGTGAGTTGTGACGATGACTCAGGGGGTGGATGTCTCATGGTTTTCACACCATAATATCTCTGCTCGCGCGATGCCTTGGAATGGTGGGTTTTCACACGAATTTCATCTTTTTTTTTTTCTTTCTTTTTTCTTTAACAAAAAAACGAAACTTTTACTTTGCCTGCCGACGCGACTTTAAAACATCGTCGTTGTCGTTGTCCTTATCGTTGTCGTCCTAGTCGGTTGTCTTCTTCGCAGTCGTTGCTTGTCGCTGCTTAGCTTTTTTTCTCATATTTCTTTCGTTTTTTTTTTATTTTTTCTATCCTTTTTCATTATTTTTTTTTTATATTATTACCCTCTTTGTACCCCCGTGTGTACATTCAAGTATCCAATGATGATGGAATTATTCCAGTGGAAAGTGAAAAGTTTGGCAAAGGGCAACGCGCGCGAAAACGCTTAAAAAAATTTGCCAAGCAGCAATGTTTAACAAGAAGAAGAAAAAAAAAAAAAAGACAAACTCAAAAAAAAAAAATGCGAGTAACTCATACAAATAACTGAAACTTTTTTATGCGTTAAACAGCAGTAAGGTAGTATTTTTTTTTCTGTTTTGCTCCTTTTTTTTTCTTTGCGCCCATCTTCTTCAGTTTTGAAAACAAACCAGATTACGACAAAGATTATGAGTTTTTTGTTTTTTTTTTCTTTCTTGTTGTTTTTAATTTTTTTTTTGTTTTCTTATTTTTTAATGTGTATTTAGCGGTGTTTGATTTTGTTGTGTCCTTCCTTTTTTGTTTTGATTCTTTAACAACACAAAACAAAAAAAAAAACTTGTATTGGCCTAGTTTATATACTTTTTTTTTATCAGACGATTAGACCGAATCGGAATTGAACTCGGAGAATAGGTTAAATCGCTTTGGTTTTTCTTTTTTTGATTTGAAAATGTTGGGGGGAACGTAGTAATTAGTGTTTATCATTGTTGACATAAGATTTTTCTGTGTGAATCAAAGAAATATTGGAGGAGAGTTTTTTTTTTATGTTTACTTTATTATTTTATGATATTCTTTCAAAAATGTGAATGGTCCAAATCTGTTCTAATATTGGATAAATGAAAAGTGGCTTGGATAATACTTTTATCCGTATCCGGATAAATGTTTAACACATTCGGATAAAACCATATACAGCAGGAAGCTTAAAAAAAACATTTTCTGGGGAAGATCTTACACTTACAACCAAGCATTAAATTGAGATAAACTCTTACAACTTTCATTTTAGTTCACAGAATACTGCTATTTTTCCGGATAAACTGAGAATAAAAATTAAATTCTCATGATTCAGTGATGATTTATCCGAAATTTTTTTTACTAAAACACAAACAAATCTGACTCATTTTTTAATCTGAATCATCTAGTAATTAAAATTATTTTGATATCAGTCGGCATATGTAAATTTGGCTAATCCGGATAAAATTTTGAAAATTTGGATAAAGTTTTTCTGTGATAAAAAATTTTAAATTTAATATTCCAAGCTCGATTACGATTTCATAGGATTTTTACTAATTTTCTATCAGAATTTGACTTAACGTTTGTTCCGGATAAAATTTAAAACCTTCTGATAAATCGTTTTTTTTTTTTTTTTTTATTAAAAAAAAAAACCAGTAAGTTTTTATCTTTTAAATATTTTAGACTTAATAATTAAAGTTTTTTTTGCTATTAAAACGCATTTTTGATAACTTTTTGTGTATATTTGATAGAATGCATATTCCGGATTGTACTTAAAACCATCGGATAATGTGATTCTGTAATAAGAACGGGGCATTTCAATGATTTAAAATTATAAACTTATTATTTAAAGTTTATCTACAAATTAAAAGTATTTTTGACATTTCTCTGTGTTAACTTAATCAAATTCATATTCCGGATAGAAAATTTATCTTTCGGATAAATTATTTCTGTAACAAAAACATTAAATTTCAACTTTTTAAAAATTTAAACATGATCATATAAATTTATCTACTACTTAAAGGTTTGTTTTACAACTTTCTGTGTGTAATAGATTAAACGCCCAGTCCGGATAAAATGTTAAGCCTTCGGATAAAATGTTTCTGTATAAAAAACATTTATTTTTTCCCATTTTAATATTTTAACTTATTATTGAAAGTTAATTAGCGCTGTTATTGCATTTTTGACAAATTTCTGTGTAAAATTGACTTAACGCGTAATTAGGATTAAACTTTAAACCTTGGGATAAAGTATTTGTCTATCAAAAACAGTAATTATAATAGCAAATACTATGTATTGAAAGTTTATCTATTAATTAAGGGGATTTTAGACCACTTAATGTGTGAATTAGGTTAAATGTACATTCCGGATAAACATTTAAGGCTTCGGATAAAATGTTTATACATTCTTTCGAATGCTTTTTTGTTTTAATTAATTTTAAACAGACTCAAGCGGTTATTTGAGCTAATTTTTACAATCTCATTTTATCGAGTATTTTTGTTAATTTTGTCGCTGAAGTTACATCAAAATGACGGGATATTTTGAACCTCCTTAAATAAGAAAAATATCTGCAATTAAACTAAAAAAAAACATCAACAATTCGTAAACTAAATTATCCTTTTCAACTGAACTGTTTGACCACAGGAAGGAACAATCATAACTTCTTTATACAAGATTTTTGACAGCCGTTTAATCACCCTTTTGTTTTAATAAAAACAATCAAATAACAACAACAACCAACACAAAAAAAAAGCAATTCAGCTGTCATCGTCAGTGTACGAGGTCTTTTAGCTTTGAAAAACTACAAAACTAAAGAATCTCTCTTACAACTCTCTGAACAGAGAGATGACAGAAATATAGAATGAACATTTGTATTCATACTCCTTACTGTTATTTACATGTCATTCAATCAAAATTTGGGTCTTGATTCATACTATAACGGAATAAATATAACTCTTTTGCCTCACATGCTAGACTGGAGGAATAAAAAAATACAAAGGACCTCCTCCGACTAAAACAAAATAATGTATGTTCTTCAACACACAAAAACGACGGCAACAACAAAAAAAGAACTTCATTTTGACATTTCATTTGACAGCAGCGTTTTGTGTTATACTGCATTTTTTTAAATGAAAATGTCTTATCCGAGGTATCCTGTGGCGATTTTTGTTTAAAGTTTTTTTTTTTTTTGTTTTGGTCCTTTTATAATAAATAATATGTGTACTATATTTGTATGTTAAAAACTACATAGAGAGAGAAATTCTATTTTAAATAACTTTTTTTTTCAAATAAAGGAAACTATTTTTGGTTTTGTCAGTGATATGGTTCCTACGTTATAGGGTTTTAATTATTTTTAGTTTTTTATTATTATTTCGACCACGTGGTGTGTGTCCTTCAGAATATATTTGACAGCTCTCCTGCATGTTAAAAATGTTCATATTCTATTATGCCTTCTATTTAAATTAATATGTATGTAAAGTTGATTTTGTTTAACCAACATAAACACTAAAAATCAATCAGGAGTTTACCAGGGCAACACACACCATTTAGTGTAGTGATTACCTGTTATTGTGGTTGTGGGGTCAGTGCGGCAGCCTTGTTTTGTTATTTTTTTAAAACGTCTCATGTCCGAACTTAATTTAACCAAATAGCCATGGCAACTGTGACCATGGGTCTGACGTTTGGTCGATAGGAGTATAAAATACACGATTTGAAAAAATAAAGGACAATGATGGGATAAGGTGTATATAAAGGATTTTAAATGCAAATCAGGTGGGTAGCAATAAACGACAAGTCATTTTGGCTGGAAACAGGTGCTTTTTTATTCTTTTGTTATAGTTCACCAAACTCATGCAATTGCGATTGATTTATAAACAACCGCCTGCCGCCGAGAGAGCATGATTTTGAATGTTTTATCAATAAATCCTTTCTAATGGGTCAAAGGCCAAACAAAGTTGTTTTGGTTCAATAAATAACTACGAAGAAAAGAAAATCCTACTGAATTTTGTTATGGGAATGTTACCTTGTGTCCAACATAACACAATGGGTTTGTTAAAAGAATTGACAAGGAGCAATTTTTAATGGGTATCAAGAGTATCAAGTTCTGACGCTGTGGATCCTAAGCTTAACCATCTGTTTTGGGTAAAGTTGATTTTACTGAATTGTTTCATATCTTTAAGAACACCAATTTTTCTAATATATTTTACATTTTTGTACAAAAAATGGTTTTAAATTTCATATTTTTTATTAAAACCTATGATAAAAAAAAATCCAAAAATTTCAACGAATTGCAATTTTCTGTTAACTGCAAATTTTCTTGTATATGTAGTGTGTTTTGTTTATCGTTAAACAATTTTTTCGCAACAATCGGTTATTAATCTTTTGATAGGATATAAACATAAAAGTTTTTTTTAATAACTTTCAGAAAAATTTTGAAATTTGTCTGACAGTATGAATAGATACTATCAAACTATTATAACTTATGTGTTTCCATCTTTACTTGAAGCTCTGATGATGTGTTGGAATTTTATACACTAATTTATGAACTGCAAACAGTTTAAAATGATATTAATATTATAAATATAAACCTTATACTACGCTAATTTCATCATAATAACAATTTTCATAGTTTCATAGTAAATTCAAAAGTTCTTTGCAGTTTGAGAATATTGCGAGGGATACTGCTAATAAGGAAATAGATTTTTCGGGAGATTTTGGTATAATAACAGACAAAATTTAATGAAATTTTCTATGGAAATAGAACCCAAGGTATTGTTGCTGAATTTGTCAGTTCTTTTTAATGATTCTTAAGACTTTTATGTAGGTATGTTATGTTTTATCCCCTTAGTCAAAATTTAGAGTAATTTAGGTAAATAAAGTCTACAAAGGAAACTGTGAAAAAACATAACTAATACCAAACTGATTTGTAGGTACATATACTACAAAAAATATCTATATTGTTAATATCTTGCAAAAGATTTTAGTTTTCCTTAATATAGGTAAAATCAATGTTATTCAATGTTAATGTGAACAATTATTTTTTAAAGAAATAAAATTTAAAAAAAATTCGTTTCAAAGCTTTTCGAAAAATGTAGGTGACCATTATGAAAGGTTAAAAAAAAATTAAAGTAGTATAAAATTATTAAATTATATGAAATATTAAACCTTTTTTCGAAATTTAAATTTATGTAAGTGTAAGCTAACAAAAATCCAAGTTTATGTGCCTCATACGAAAAATAAAAATGACTCAGGAGTGAAATTGTTAGTTATTGTCCTTTGTCGGTTATGTTACGGATGTTTTTCATATCCGCACTTGCAAACAAAATAAAGTAATCTTAAATTTATATGAGTCTTGATAAATGTCCTAAAAATTATCTATAAAAACGGACCGTACAAAAATCATTATTTATCATATGTATATTTTTAACAACTTTTGACAACTTTAACAATATTGGCTGTTAATCAAACATTAACATTAAGAAAAAAAAATACGAAAAAAGAAAGAAATCTATTTTTGTTAATTAGATTACTACTTCATTCTATGATCGTTTGGTGAAAAAATCTAAATAAGAATACAAACAGAACAGCAGAGTGAAAATTGAAAAGAACTATACTTGAAGCGTTGAGAAGAAGAGGTTAAGTGACATTTTTGAACATTTTTATTTCTCCAAGTGGATAAAGTTGTCATATGCCAACTTAAATTTTGGCGCTATCGCTTTTTATTAGTCATTAGTTTAGAAGTTAGCTTTAGATGTTATTTCTAAATTTCTCTCATTTCCATACAAAAAGGTATACCTAACTAAAAAGTTTAAATGACGCTTACTCAAAAATAGAAATTTTTCACTTAACCCCTTCTTCATCTCAGCACTTCACTTTTTATTTTTAAAGTCTCAGAAAAAATTAAAGAATAATTTAAATAACACTAAAAACGGGCGATCTTTTAAAACTGCTGTAATAATTGAAGAGCTTTGAAGGAGCTAAGATTTTAGACTTTTTCTTAGCTTATATTGTTCATAAATATTTTTTTGGATGATTACATAAACTTTTTGTAATTTTGGTACTCAAATATTTTAAAACGTTATTTTGACCTTCAACTTCGTTGAAATTTTAAACAAAGTTTACTGATAAAAAAATGTATAAACATCTTTATCATACAATTTTTCTTAAGACTATTGTTATATGATTCTGAGAAAGATTCACAGCCAAACTAATAAAAGCCCAAGAATTATTTAACAAAATTAATGTCATTTTCCTTTTGCTAATGAAAATACCTTACTACAACTTCTTCTTTAATCTATGTATTTTTCACATTTCGCACAGAATTTCTGTAAACCATGAATTGTTTAAGAAATGTTTTAGAATCTTAAATGGCGTTTGCAGTCAAGTTCTGTAGTGAATTTCAGTTGACTTGTCGCAAAACACCTTCTTGTCATAAGGAAATTTATTTGTGCTCAGCTTGAATAAACTTTTTGTTAAAATCTAATCTACATATATGTATAATATTAAACAAAATTACATTGTAGCTTGGATAAGTTTCCATAGGGTGGTATCGGTTTTGTAATCCTATCAGTCAATAAAGTAGATAACCTGCAGTTACATGAATATTAAAAAAGGTGCAATTTTAAAGATTTTTCAAACTTGTATTTTCTTTTAATAGGGACATAATAAATTAAGCAAGGTATTGAGAATTCTACGACACATTTGAAATAAGTTGTTAATATGTCAACTTGTCAAGTTTTCAAATTTTCAAAACATTGGTACACTGTTTGAATTGAACGAAATTGGAATTCCTTGAGAACTTGATTTAAAATACAGGAAGGTATGCTTCAAAAATTATATTTTTAGGTTTTTAACCTAGGTTTTTAACCTAAAAAGTTGTATTAAAGTTCAAACTCTGAACATGGCCAGCTTTACAGAACTTGTATTTTCTTGCTCAAAATGATAAACGGGTAGAGATACGTAGTGACCTGGTTAAGGGAGTGGAACCTATAACAACTTATAGATAAACATTCCCATATTTACAAGGTGTATTAAAAAAAAGTACCTAGGTATAATGTCTTCCAATTATAACAGAGACCTGATATAGGTAGAAGTAGGTAATTTTTAGTCCACCTTTGTTAAAAGTCTTTTTTTTTTAAACTAATTTTTAATCCATTTAACCTTTGATAAGTTTAAAAAAAACTTTGTATATTCCTATTACTGTTATATTAGAGAGGATTTTCTCAAGTTAAAAGAAAGATTCAACTCTAAAAAATGATCTTTAAGTCAAGATCTAAAAATTTAAAGAATCACAAATCTTTTTTCCTAGCTTTTACGATAAGCCCGAACAATAAGAAACAGTATCTATTATTTTTTGTCATCTTATCAAGATAAAAAAAAAATCAAGTAAATATAAAACTTTGATTCACTTGTACACCTATTTACCTACTTCTACCTATATCTAGATAAAGAGATGGCGAAATCACTTTTTATAGTCATATAAAATGAAACAACCTCATAAAATATTACGATATAACCTATCTGGTAGGTGTGAAACAAAATCAAATCACAAACACATCATTTTTTTTAACTAAAAAACCAAAAAAAAAATAAAAAAAAAACAACAAAAATAAATAAATAAAAATCAGAGCGTCAAACAAGGCCCATTTTCGTGGCCGTCGTATACGATAATTAAAATTGTTTAATCATCCGCATACAAGACAAAATTATTATCAGTCCAAGATTGTCGCAATCAAAAGCTAATAGCTTTACGGCCCAAATAATAAATAAAAAAAAAAAAACTTGAAAACACTCCCCGCCTCTGCGTCATAGTAAGATATTTAGCCCAAGGAAGTTGTAAAAAAAAGTGAAGAAACCGAAATTTCAAGACAAACCCAACTTTTTCAATTCTCAAAAAAAAAAAAAAGACTCATGTTTTTCATTCTTCAGAGCATCGGTTTGCGGAACTTTTTGTCAAAAGTTATAAGGTTCCTATCTAGGTAATATATGAACCAAAAACAACAACAACTATAATAACAACCATGAAGAACCGTGTCAAACAGTGCGTTGGTTGTGTCGTCCGCTTTTTCAACCGATAAGCATTACCGACCACTTTTTTAATTACTTATTTGTAATTGAGCGTGTTCAAAAAAAAAAAGGTGAACATGACAACAAAAAAAAAATCCTTATCAGAAGACGGAACAAACACAAGGTGTTGCAAGGAAATGATGATAATATTGTAAAGATACGGTCGTTATACCTGAATCTAGAGTCTTTTAAGTTAAAGACTCTATTTTAATAAGAAACTCACCTTGTGCAATCCGAACTGCAGGCATTTTGATTCTCATTGTTCCGGTATATCTCTCGGACAAAAGGGGTGGATTTTTTCCAAATTATAAATCAATTGATCCTCTCCAGGATTGTAGATTTGTTTTTGTAATGGATTCGTTGTTACTTCGAGATATATCCTTATAAAGATGTTTTACACTAATTTTTTTTTATCGATAACACAACTTTATCGTTCACTTTTTACGATATTGTACAATATTTTCTTTGAGACATGTCAGGCTTTATTATTATTTTTCATCAATATCTTTTTTTTAATAGTATTGTTTACTAATACTATTAATAATACACCTTATCATTATAAATAATTTTTTTTATAGGAACCAATATTGTCCACTAAAAAATTGTGTGGATCTTTTTTTTTTGTTTGATAACAAAATTGCACATCACTAATTCATATTTTTTATCACTATCATCATCGATAGATAGCCAAATCCAATTGGAATTGTTTGTGGATCAAGAGAAATACGTAAAATTAATTATCCCATTTAGTAAAGCGACAAAAAAGTCGCTTTTTTCTATTTGTTTTATAATTCACAGATTTTATTTCAAAGAAATGTAAAATTACGAAAATTGCACGTAGATAGGTAAGGTAAGGTAGTTTTTGTTAAAATTGAACAAAAAAAATCACAAAAAAGGTGAATGATAACACAAAAGACGCATTCACCTGTACAGCAGGAAAAAATCGAGAAATTGTTCAAAAATTATTTCGAAAAAAACAAACAAACGAAATTGACAAAAAAGACGAATTTTTGTTTATTTTTTTTTTATAAATTTAATTTATTTTAATGTATAATGTCCTTTTGTTTGACATTTTCTTTCTCGAAACGACAACAATGTCCGACGACTCTTGAAGTGCGTGTGATGTCACAAAATAACACTAATCCGGTGCTACCGCGATATTTCTCGTTGTCGATGTTGATGTCGAAGTCTCGATGTCGTTGACGATGAAGACGACAACAACGACGACCAAGCAAGTTCGTTCAATTATTATTATCCGTCGATTGTTCTCTCCCACTTAGCGCGAAGAAGAAGAAGTGGCGCTGGCGATAACCGCATCGCACAGATAATTACAACAAAATGCTCTATATATTATCCACATGTGTGTAGTTTATAGTATCCATGCATATGAGTGTATTTGTGTCGAATAATATATGTTCTTTTATATGTGTATGTGTTGTTGTTTATTATTATTTGCAGGTATGTGTAAACAGGATTTTATCAATTATTTATAGCAGGTTAAAAAATTCACTCCGGAACATCGGCGAAAAACACGTCCTCACAACGCGACAGCCCGTATGCATCTAAATATTTCGCGTATGGCCGATTTGAACAATACACTACTCCGGTAGTACTACTATAGAAGCACCACACAACGATGACGATGACGACGACGAAGACACCACAGTCGCAGTCGCCAGTCAACCACTCTTCCACTTGTGTCCTCTGTCACTCTGCTGCGCGCTCTTCTTCAGTTTCACAGAGTTTTCCATGCACGAGATAACTATAACGGTGGTATGGTATAATAGCGGGTGGTGGTGTTATAGCGGCGGCGGAATGGAGACGACGACGACGATAACACACAAATGACGACGACGAGCGAACGAACGGAACGGAAAGGCACACAGGAAGGCGCTCTGGGTTCAACTTATTCACACAACTCTCTCTCACATCTAACGGCTATTGTACTGTATGTGCACCCTCTCGAAAAAGCCCATCATGGAAAACGGCACTGCACTGCACGACCGGCCACACCGGTCTTCTCTTTTAAAAAATGAGTATGAGATGGAAAAAGTTCTCCTTGAAAATCTCGTCGTTTTGACTCTCTGCTTTACCAGATTCAACTGTGTGTTGTATATTGAGTTGGTGGTGGGCTAGAGCCTGAAATTGAACCGCCACCGCGGCCACCCTCTTTTTTGGATTCCATTGACGCCAGTGTCACAACCCACACCCCTTCCAGCGGTCGCTTAAAAAACACATAACAAATGGTCACAACTGGCTTATATGCGTGTGAGATAGAGCGAGGTGGTTATATATCGAGAGAAGACTGGTGGTGGCACCTTACACCATTACCATACCACCACCACCAGTTGTACGGTAATGTTTGTATATAAAAGGCGTGCGCGCGATAGTATGGTGTATTGTACACTAATACCAAGTTAATCTAACTGGAAGTGGAATTAATTGGGAATTTCTCTTTTTTTTATATTTTTCTCCAATTTGAATTTTCTCTCTTTTCTATGTTGTTTTGTTTGTGTTTCTTTTCAAAATTTTAAGATAAAAGTGAGAAAAGTGTTGGAAAAAGATGCGAGAGATATAAATAGTGTAATTCCCCATCTTCCGGGGGGTAGGGTGGGGGGATATATTGAAAAAGAGTACCCTTAGAAGAATAGAGGAATAAAAACAAAAACAGAAAGTGATACAAATTGGGGAAAGTCTACCTACCCTATCTACTAAAATACCCCATTCCCATGAGGTATTGTTTTTGAGACTGGAACGTGTATACAAAACAAGTGTCGTTGCAAATTTATTTTTTTTTTTTCATTTTTTTTTCTTGCTCACAGAACAACGGAATGGCTCGAACTTAAAATTTATCTGAGAATAGAAGGTGCCAAGAAGGTTGTTGAGGTTGTTTTTTTTTTTTTTTTTTAATAAGATTTTTTTTTTATATGATCGTAAACACAACAATTCAAACTGACTAGGAATGCACGTGTTTTTTTTTTTGGAGAGAGACAAACATTTTTGTGCAGAAGGGATGTTGCGTTTTTTACGAGATTGTACCTATTTGGCGATAAAAAGTTTAACCTACCTAGAATTTAATCGTTTTTGAGAGTGTGTTGCGGGAAAATAAAAATTTAGATGGAGTTGTGGTTTTTTGTGTTTATGAATTGTTCAGTTAATACCTAACTCGATTTTTTTTTATTTTATTTTGGTACCATTCGATTAATAAAATACCTATTTAACTGTTTCAAAACTTTAAAATTCGCTTATTATGAACCCAAAGTTCTTCAAAATGATGAGAAATCCTCGCGTTGGGCGCCACTTGATTTCCAAATCGAAACAATAATGGTCATTGGGCGCCACTTTAAAAGTTATTATCAAATCGAAGAAATTATGGGTAAGATGATGAGTAATTCTTGCGTTGGGCGCTATTTTAAAAGCGATTTTTTAATCGAAGCAATAATGGTCCTTACGTTGGCCGTCACTTTAAAATTATTTTTCAAACCTAAGCAATAATGGTCAAGACGATGAGAAATCTCTGCGTTGGGTGGGACTTTTAAAGTGGTTTTTAATTCGAAGAACTATGGTCCTTCCGTTGGGCGCCACTTTATAAGTAATTTTCAACCTTAAGCAATATTGGTCATTTTTAAAAGTGGTTTTCAAATTAAAGCAGAAATGGTCAAGAAGATGAGAAATCCCTGCGTTGCGTTTGGTGCCACTTAAAAAGTGATTTTCAAATCAAAACAAAATTGTTTAAGACAATGCAAGATTTGTTTTGGGCGACATTTTAAAAGTAATTTTCAAATCGAAGAATAATGAACGATGGAATCCTTGCGTTGGGCGCCACTTAAAAAGTAATTTTTTTTTTCGAATCCAAGCAATTGTGGCTTTCAAATTGAAGCAGCAATGGTCAGGAAAATAATTAAACCCTGCGCCATTTTTAAAATGTTTTACAAATTGAAGCCATAAAAGTCACGAGAGTGCGGAATCCTTATTGGGCGCCACTTTGAAAAGTGGTTTTCAAAACGAAGCCATATTCGTCTGTACTGTACTGAAACTGATAAAAGGTACGCAGAAATTTGACAAATGTAGTTAAAATTTCACTCAAAACTCTTTTATTTTTGAAGTGAAAACTTCTTAAGTATCGTAGTGATTTGAAACAAGATGAAACGAAAACGCGACACGACTTCAACTTGTTATAACTTTTATGTTTTAATAGATAGATGAATGAAATCCGTACTGTAGATAGGTAATTAAATAAATTATAATTGTACAACATTTCAATTAACTTCATATTCAAAATTCAGAGATAACGGTAAAAAGATGTTCTTTTCCAACACACGTTATATCTTTTGATCTAGTGCACATACAAATTTGGTTTAACTTTAATACGCATGCTGATAACATAACCTTTTTTTTGATATACCACACATAACGTTACGTGCTCTACAAGTTACACAATCTTAAATTGAATTTAAAAATACCTCAAAACACTTGTGGAGATCTGTTGGCGATGACCAGCTACCAGTGTAGGAAGTACCGTAATCTCAGTCTGGAAATTCGACATGGTTGACTTTAAAAAAATTCTGACTTCTCTTGTAGACATTTTTGAAATAAGATTTATGCACCATTATACAAGGTGAAACAATAAGCTTTCATATGGTATAAAACTTTTTATAGGTTGTCAAACAAAAAAATTGATTTAATAGCATGAGAACATAAAAATAAATGTTTTTTTGCTTTTTGGATGAAATTTCATCGAGTTTAAAAAATTCTAGCTCTTTTTGTAGATGTCTCATACACCTGATCAATATATATATTTTGAGCTAAGACAATAAGCTTTCAGATGGTGTAAAAGTTTGTACAGGTTGTTAGGGAAAAAAATGGATTTAATAGTGTGAGAAGATAAAAATACGTGTTTTTTCGCTTTTTTTGATGGAAATTGATCGAGTTCAAAAAATTCTAGCTCTTTTTGTAGATGTCTCATAGACTTGATCGATATATATTTTGAGCTAAGACAATAAGCTTTCAGATGATATAAAATTTATCTAGGTTGTCATATAAAAAACATGGATTTGAAGCACAGTACACATAAAAAGGTAATATATTCCGAACTGACATTGGTCGCCAAATTGTCAAAACATGACAATTTGGCGACCAATGTCAACTACCGTAATTCTTAATTGTTTAAATTACCGACGAAAAACGCACAAAAACCGAAAAACCACGCACACAACTAATTTTTTAACAGTTATTTACTATTTTCCGAGACGAAACACGCTGAAAATTTGTTATTTTTCAATTTATAATTTTTTCAAATGAAATTTTATAAATTAAAACAAAAAAAAAATTCCTGTTTACTGCGATTGAAATATAAAAATTAAAGGCCGGCCTGACAGATTGGTGCCCATTTTTTGACAAACAAATTTTGACATTTTTCGGAATATATTACCTTATTATGTGTACTGTGGATTTGAAGGTGATAAAATAAAAATAGGTAGATTTTTTCTATTTTTTTTTTGCAAGAAAAATGATTTTTTAAGGTTTCACTTCTACCACGTGTGAATTGCACACATGATTTTTTTTTTTATACATAAGACGTAAACTTACTTAAAGTAGGATCAAATCAAGACCTAAAGTTCTAAACTGTTTTATTTTAGTAGGTAAAAGAAAAATTTGCTAATATCAACCAAAAAAGTAAAACGACTAGTATTATTTGTTACTGTCGCAATTTAATAGGTACCTACTTTTAAAAATAAATCCTGCTTAAGATAAAACTCACACTTGGCATTAGTATGACAGAGAATACTAAGAAATGTTCACGTGATTCTTAGTAGTTTTTATAGAACAAAAATGAATGGCCTTGTCATATTTTCGGTGTTAACTGAATAATTTGTATGTCAATTTTATTGTTTGATTTTATTATCAATTTGAAATAACACTTCCCAGTTTAACAAGCTGTTCAAAAATCTTTTTACAAAATTGAAGATTTTACAAAAATTCAGCTTACATAAAAGTTAATAAATAAACAAGATGTACAAAAACTAAAAAACTGCAGAGAATTCACGTTAAAAAAGCAAGATTCCCCATTGACTGGACTACTTGCAATGTTGCATTTGGCTCAGAGACCAAATTTCTATTCTGGGGTTTTTTGTCAAACCTGATTGACAAAAGAGGCACATCCGATTTAGGACTGATGTTCCACCCCATTGAGAAATAAGTTCCAATGCGATTTTTTCTTTTTAACGAAACCTTTAAAACTAGAATTTTTAAAATTGTTTGGTTAATACTTTAAAAAACTAACGTTTCAAGGTTTCTATTTTCCAATTATTTGTCTTTGTTGCATTAAATTGTATTTACCTACTATTTTATAGTAGATAAATTTACTTGGTTTTGTTTACCATTACACCAAAGTGCAGTTGCTTAAAATATTAAACTTTTTAAAATTTCATATAAGAATATTTTTAACTTATGAGAAATTTATTAAAAAATTAAAAAATTAAAAAAAAAAATAATATAAAAATAATTTTTTATATTATTACATATTTTTATTTTTGACTTTCAATCAAAGTATCTATATGAAATAAATTTTGCCCAATAAGAATTCTTGATTTTTTTTTTTTGTTAATTGTTAAAGCTGTTTTGTAAAAAAATAGTTTCTTATATGAAAAAAAGTTTTCAAAAATTTTTCAAAAAAAAAAAAAAACAAAATCAATGTTTCAAAAAATTTCGTTGGTCCGTTTTCGAGAAATTGATTTTTTCAATTTATTTTTTAATTTTTAAAAAATATTATGTAAGTATTTTGAAAATTGTTGTTAATTTATAAACCAATTTAATACGGGTATCGTTACGGTTCAAACAATCTTTTTTTTTTCATTTCAAAGTAGAAATAAAAACGTTTGCCCAAAAACATCGAAAACGGTTAGTCGAACATACTAATAGAACAATACTAGAAATTCTCGACGAGACAAACTTAGTACGACGTTTGCGAAGGACTAAACCTTCCGATTAGGTACAGTGAAATTTTTCAATTTAATTCCTTTATTTCGAAATATCGGCATTGATTAATATAAATTTAAATGTTTTAGAGATTTTATTTATTTAACTTCCTTTAAAATATTTTTTTGATAACAAAAATTTAAACCATTACTTAATGATTTAATTTAAAACAAAAGTTATTTATTTATTTTTAAATATCATCAGTAGGAACTTTCATCGGAAAGTTACCTACAACACGTAACTTAACTTCGAGAAAGATAAATTGCTAGATAAGTTCCATCTGAACTTAGTTGCAATCGGGAGGAGGAGGTGGTTTTAGTGGTTAAGAGTCCCACATATCTATGAGCACGCGTTTTCCGGTCCTCATAGAATCTTTTGAAGATTTCAACACCTACCCACGGACAAAAAAAAAAAAAAAAAAAAAAATTTCAAAGTAGGATCGCATTTAATTTCGGTGCTAGAAATAATTTCAGTTCCCTCTCTAGGGAATCACCAACTACTTTTTAACTACGAAGTTTGAAGTAAATCGCTGGTTTAGGCTGTAGAACGAAATAGTAACAGACAGAATTACGAACCCACTTTTTCGCATTCTTTGTCCTCGGAATGTAATTTCTGATTGTTATCTCGAGTTCGATTTACGATTTAGAAATTCCGAAAAAAAGTTCTAGTTAGAGTTTCAGTCAGCAAACAAGGTGTTCTAAACATTGGGTGATATCTATGCATAAAAAAAGTAAATAGGTACTTTTACTTGAAAAATTGTAAAGTATCAACTTTTTTATCCAAATTTTTTGCATATCAAACCTAGTTTAGACCTAGTTAATACTAGGAAATTGCTAGTATTTACTATTTTGTATGCATAAGGGCCATTTTTCTGCGATAACTTTTTCGAAAACTCAATTATTCAAATTGTTTTTAACAAATTTAAAATTCTGTTCCTGAACGTAGTAAAAATGTGGTTATTTTTCTGAACAAACATAGCTCAATAGTTAATATCTAACAATTTAAATAATATGTATAAGTTCTCTAAGAACAGTATTTTTTTTTATTTTAAGGTATTGATAGGTATGTACGTCTACATATTTAAACTTTTTTATGACAGACGAAGTTCATAAAAACCATTAAAAGACAGACATTTCATGTTAAATAAAACAAATCTTAAATCTAATCACTGCAACCCAGCTGGTCATAAAAAATGGTTTGTGAATTTCAATAGCAAAACAACATTTTAAAGTAGGTAGGTATCTCAAAAAAAAAAAAAAAAAAATATATATATACAAAATTCAAAGAGCAAATCTTTAATACAAATTATGCTTATGCACTTTACTTTAATCAATTCCAATGGAACATAATAAAAGAGTAGAACTTAAGAGAGAGTATTGCGAGAAAAAAAAAGTTTGCGCAAACGCTTTAAACAAACTTCCCCTTCTTTCCAATAAAACCCACAGAGAGTTTATAAGGTATTAAAAACCCATACAATCAGGTGGAATTTTTCTGAATGAAAAGGGGAACTTCAGTACAAAGTTTATATGTGTGTGCGAGTGGACACCCCTTTGAGACAATCTTTAGTGAGAGAGGAGACTGGATAAATAAGCTCACAAAGTACCGATAGATTCGTCTTCAGCTAGAGAAAAACGAGAGACTGAAAGATGCAAACGGGGGGTAGTTGTGGTGATGTGCCGTACTGATACTGACTTTCAACCCCTTTATGGGGTGATGGCCGCTTCTGAGACTTTCCGCACGTGAAGGACAAAAAAGTTTTTATGTATGTAGGATTAGAAGTTTGATGGGCAGGAAGAGGGGTTGGTTGAAGGAGTAGAGAGGGACCTAAAAGTACCCTACCATCTGTGTTTGGTGGGTTCAGTCCGAGCATAGAGATGAAAAATAGAAGATTTAGGATAAAGCAAAATAAACAGTTTTCTAAAAAGAAATACAAAAAAAAAAAAAAACTAAAATTGGAGGACGAGGAAAAGGATGAACAAAATGAGGATGGGGCATTGAAAATGTACATAAATAGTGGTGACCATTGTGGGTAATGGGTTTTTAGGTTTCAGGTAGGTACCTAAGCTATCCAGCTATCTAAAGTCTGAAAATTGTTGTCCTGGGAGTTTATTGTTGTGTATTATAGGTATTGTGAAGGGAGGAAATTTGTGTGGTGAGACACTAGAGAGATGTTGAAAATGCGTAGGTATCATTTTGATCACGTATCGAAAATAATTGCTAAACTTTTTAATCGATCCAAGGACCATGCTATATCGATGTCAATATCAAGAATTCATAGCTTAGATAACTTTGGAGATTCAGGTTGTGGATAGTAGAGTGGACTGAAGTAATTATTAATATTTACCAATCTACACTACACATGGCCGTACTTAATCCAAAATATATGAGTAGATGTATATTTATATATTTATATTTATATATGTATATTTTCCATGAAAAATAAATATTTTTAGATAATGTGTTAAAAACCTCGAAATCACGTAGGTACCTATCGTATCTTCATGCTTTTATCACAAAGTATACGAATGACCCCTTTTTCAATGCTAAGCCGCCTTATTATTGGAACCGTTAAGAGCCGTAATATTAAATTTTTAACTTTCGAAAACCCCATCTTTAAATTTTTGTGAAAAATTTCAAATTTTTTGAAATCGGTCAATTAATTTTTTGGAAATTTTGTTTATGATGTAGGTATATCAAATTAATAATTAAGAATGTCATATAAACCTTTTTTTGAAAACTGGGAGAAAATTTTGAAAATGGGAAAATTTCGAAGAACCAAGACAGTTGATTTGATTATCAGAATGTATTCATTGAAGAAGAATGAAAAGTTCGATTTTACAACTTAAATTTAATTTCGGAGCAATGGAAGCATATAGTTAATGATTTAAGCATGTTTTACAACCTGAGTCTAAAAAGTCTTCAACTTTTGAAAATAAAAAGACTCATTTTTATATATCTCAGTCTTAAACAATTCCCCTAAATCAACAACATACTTCTCTTACTTCATAATAAAATTAAAGTTATTAGATCTTATTTCCCTAAAAAGTACGTTTTCACGTGAATAATTAAAATAGACTTTATTGATTCTTCACTTGCATGACAAATAAAACGATCATGCCAAGTTTTTCTATCGAACGACCATTTTTAAAGGTCTTACCTACGCTAATATTGAAATTTCTTTTAATGAACAAAATACAAATACAATTTGGAACAAAGTGGTCCCACTGTTCTTGTTCTGATGTAGTGAACTGAACACAAAATTTTTTAATTGTAGTCGTTAAGTTTTAGTTCCGTTCAGGATTACATGATAATTTCTGATCAACCGTCTCTTCCCCCACTCATTCACATGCAGTTAAAAAAAAATCGAACATATAAAAAAAAAAAAAAAATAGCACGTATACGCCTCAGTGCATGTGGACAACGTGCAAGTAATGTGAATTACAACTATGGATTAGGTGTCAACATACCCGATCGATATTAAATAACACTTGCACTCGATAATTGAACAACAACTTCATCTTCTTTGTCGTCAGTGTTAATAAATAAAAAGAAAAACAAAATCCTTTCAAATAAGAATCAAAAAGTTTTAACTTCTTAAGCTTCTTAAATTCCGTTAGTCATTTTTTTAAATTTTTTTAGCTATCGTTTAGCTATATACAATCCTGTAAGTCAACTGTGGTGCCAATTCTCATTCATAGTGGATTTTATCCCGGGTTTCCCTTCCAACAGGTCCGGTTAAAAAAATTTAATAGTCTCATTTGAATCTGGACGTTTCTTCTTAAAAAATTGTTTTTATTTATTTTTTGCGTCGGCTTATCAAAACATATTAGAAGATCTTTTTGTAGAACGTTCAATTTTATACAAGAAAATAATCTGATCAAGCCTTTTTGATAAAATTTAGTTTTGTTCATTACTCGTCCATATATTGTTCATTATTCGAAAAAAAAACTTTTTCTGGTGTAGAAACTTTAACTGTTTTCTCGTTTTCCGTTTTCCTGGGATCCTAAAATAAAAAGCCGGTACAAGCTATAGAAATATAGAAATACGGGACAGTCCCGGGAAAATCCGGCCAACTCAATACATCAAATTATTTTCTTCGAAGTATCTTTCAACTTGAAAAAAAAAAAAAAAAAAAAAAAAACAAAATAAATCACGTTTTTCAAAGCAAAAAATAAACAACATTTTAAATCAAACTGAGCTCCAAAAAAGTATGCAGTTTAAATTATTTTATTAAGATGCATTTTTAAGAAAAAGTTTTCCAAAATCGTTAGTCATTTAAAAAAAAAATAATTTATTGCAAATATTTTTTTTTTTAAGTTTTAAAATTAAGTTGGTATGCCATTTTGAAACTATTATAAAATTTCAAATTTTTTTTTCAAATCAAAAAATCAATATTTATTAAATTTTATTGTTGGCTTATTTTTAAATTATATATAAATGCGTTTGTATAAAAAAAACTTCGTTTAAACCGAAATAGTAGTTTCGGGAAAAATCTGATTAAAAAAAACTGTTCTGTGGCATGTAGGTGCCGTTAATAATGGTTTTCGAAAAAAAGTTTTCATTTTGCTGTAAGGATTCAGATACTTTTTGATGTTTAATCAAAAATATATATTTTTTTCCAAAATATGTATGTAGCTTTTTTAAATCGAAATCAGAAGTTGCAACCTAGAATTTGGTTGAAAACTTGTTTCATTATATTAAGTACAAACATTTTGAGATATAACAAATTTCTCTTTCCAATATCTTTGAGAAATGAATATCTGTTTGATATAAATATGGTATTTTGCATAGATAAAATATGGTATTTTGAAATTGCATAGTAGGTAGTAGTTTTGCAAAAAAAATCTAACGGTGATGTAATTAGACGTCGAAAGTTACAAAAAAAAGCTTTTTTGACCAGTAATTATTCTAGTATTTCAAAAACGTGACGTGGCAGTGAAATTTTGACTTCGAATTCAGACTTAGTATGGTTTGCCTCAAGCTCTATTTTCGCCGCCGACCAGTGTAATTGATATTATGAGGTTGAAGTCGGATTTTAAATTCTATAACCTATTTGTATTTTATTTGCAGACCTGGTTGTCTTAACATGATTCTTTCTTGGATAACATAAAATGTGAAATGACAATAAGGTATGAATTCCCTCTAAAATAAACGTTACCGTTTATTCAATTAACTAAGCAAGTACTTTGTCTATAAAACAATAAAGTTTTGTAAGGAATCTTATAAATAATAGAAACAACCCGGCATGACTTTGTTATCAAATATGTTGGATCAATATCCTTCTCCTGCCTCAACACTATACTTTTCCCTATCAACCAAAAAAAAACTGAAAGTTCAACTATCCCATATTATATTGGTATACTAATTGTGACTGTAATAGCACAACGTGGGGTGCCAATTCATATGAAGGCAACAAAGTAACCCAGATAACCTCATTCCCACAATTCTACGCACATTGTCACGCTATCTCTTGCGATCGATCTAACAGAATCAAGAAATCGAAGGAAAAAAAATATATTAAACTAATTGTGACACAATATCCCCGTGCTATGGTTTCCTTTATTTATACCATCTCCCTGGTTAACTAGCTCAAATATTGCTGAACTTAAAAGAATGGTGTGCTCTTGGCTCGTGGCATCTAGCAAACGTTTAATTCTGACACAAATTTGTATTCAAAAACTATCAACTCAACATGCTGGCCCATCGCACGTCACAAGAAAAACGCGGTGTGCATTTCAAACAAAAAAACCTACGACTATTGGCGCACAATCATCGCATCGCAATGGATAATGGAAGGTGAATGCGGGTCGAGTAAATGATGATAACCCCTTTGTGGCGGTCGCGTTGCACTTGGAGAGAGCAGTTGTGCAGTTTTTGTACCTCGCATAGCTGCTGGCTACGCATCGAATTCGGAAGTCATCGCGCGAAGCGCACCCGTTGGAGAATATAGCGAAACTTCGGTGATGGTTACAGCGCAGGCAGCGCATCCTACAATCAAATTACTCCTTAAGCCTGCTAAATTTGAGTTGTACAATTTGCCTACGAAACTCGTGCCCCAATGCGGCATTACCGGCCATTCGCAATTCTATGATAGTTCTCTCTCTCTGAGGGGCCGTTTCTGTCAGCGTTGATGGTGGCTGCTGCCGATAATTTCGATATGTGCCCCCGGGGGCACCAAACACTTCGCTCTCACTCACCAAAGAGAAGACAAGTAGTTCCTTGCTGCGCTGCTGCTGATGATGATAGTTTCCATAGGATTCAGATGCACCATCAAATGGATGGACGCGGACCATCACAGCACTCGCTGAGATGTCGGTCGACTTCGATCGCTCGAATCACTGTGGTGTTTAACAAAAAACTGGGCTATTCGGCCCATTTAATCGGCGATTATGCAAATTATTTGCACCAATGATGCAGAGAATATGCGCATAGTGATGACGGCCGGCAGTGTTTATGCCGGACGAACTATGCCTAGAGAATCTATAGAGGTCTCTTAGACTTTTGGATAATGGTCAGCAATGGGTTTGGCTCATAGCCATTGAAATTACTCTAATTTAACGCTCTAAGTGTAAACGTGAAATTATTCGGCTCAGTTTATTCACTACTGGTATAGGCTTTCAATAGTATTGAATGATTGGTCTGCACATTGTTTCTTTTTTTAACTGTTACTGTTGCAAATTTTGCCGCAAACAAAAGTAAGATTATAAGATGAAGTATTTAATGTACGTGACCTAGTCAAGTTGATTATTTGAAGGCGTTGTTTATGATATTTTTGACCTGTCCGTTATGTTCGTTTAAGGAATATAAACTGTCTATCATAAGGTACATTCCCTATGTAAGAAGGGAATGTCACATAGTTACTGTGTTGATTCAGATAACTGCAAATTGCAGTTACATACATTAGCTATTTTTCTTATGGAATAAGAACTGCATAGATTATGTTTCTAATAAGGATACCTATGACTTCGTCCAGACATGATAAAGTTCTCTTCGTATCGACTGACTTGGTTATTGCACTCTTACTCTGAGCCATGAACTGATTTTTGGCTAACTTTTAAGGAAAATGTTCAACAAAATTTTTTCATGGAAAACTTCGAAATAACTTGTGCTGGTAGCCATCGGAAGAACGATGGCTAAATCATTCCGAAAAAGAATTAAATCAAAGTGGCGTTTTTTTTTTTGTCATTTTTTCCTCAATCTAAGAGTATCAAAAACGATTTTCTAAAATCGAGAATTAAAAGGCTGGTTTAGCGGATCCTGAACATAAATGGTTTATCATTGCACTAGTTTATTTTGTGAAAGTTTGTTTGTTGTCATAAGGGTTTTTTTTTTTTTTTTGTTCAGAACAGAGTCTGAACCTTTAGAAAAACTACCGTGTTTGTGTTTTGCTCAGAACTTTTCTTCAGAGCCTCAAAATAGGGTGAGCTTAGAAAAACTCAACCGAGCTTCCTGAGCAAAAAATCTGAATCAATGAGAAAAAAAAAAACAAATGCATGAAGCTGTTGGCTCCAGCACAGTAGAGATTTTTAAAAACTGTATTATTTTTTTGCTAAAAACATAATTTTAGCGTTCAATTATTTAATTAGTGCTTTCACAAATAAAACCAAACTACGAGCGCTTGAAAGGCGCTTTCTTTGAGAGCTAACTATAAATTACACAGGTCTGCAAGGAAATCCTCCTTTATACTTTTCTAAAGGATTTTTGTATGCTGGTTCCGAATCCGAAGTCAAAATTGGCCTAGCACATCACATTTTTAGGATATTTCCGTTAGGAAATCTCGAAAGCCTTTTTTTTTGCTGTTTTCAAAGCAATATTTTGGGTTGGCGTTTTGTGTAAACTTTTTCAACTAAACTTGTCACGGTTTATAAAAGAACTTATTTTTTTATTTCAAATTCAGTTATCATTAAAAATTCATTTTTCTTTCTCCCAAGAACAAATGTATACTTTTCTAATAGATTTTAGTATGCTGATTTTGAATCCGAATTTAAAAAATTGCGATCAGCTTCTGTTTTTGCGATAAAGTAGTTTTTTTTTGAGATTTTTTTTAACCAAAAACTTGATTTTGTGATACTCTAACGCGTAGGTAAGGTATATCTCAAAATCCTGATTCGAACTCAGCACATCAAAAACCATAAGAAAAGTACACTGAGGAAAAAGCCATCAAAAAACAACGTGAAATCAATGTAAACCACATAGATTTAATTATTATTCGGAATGATTTTGCGTTGAAGATGAACATTTTAAAATCAACGTGGAAAAAAGGTTAATTTTTGATAGTTTAGTACCTTAAAGTGTAACATAAATCAAAGTAGTTCATCTTTGAAACAAAAACGTTTCAACTTTAATTCATTTTTTCCCTCAGTGTATACTTTTGTTCCTAGAAGAGACAAATTTTAAGATTTAGAAGGCAGTGTATTCGAATGGTTTATCACAGATAAGATATTTCTAAATAGAAAAATGTTATATATAAAAAAGAGTTCGTTAAGTGTGTGTGGCCGATAAACTCGCGTTTGGCTGGTCCGATTTTGGTAATTTTTGTTTTGTTTGAAAGGTATTAATATGTAGATGGTTTGTATCAAAAAAAAATAATACCTTTTCTCCCATCTTCACATAGCTGTCAATTTGTAAGAGTGAAGAAACACTCTAGCTTATTAAAAAGTTTAACTAAGCTTAATTTGTAAAAAAAATATATTAAGACAGGCTTTCAAAATAATAATTTATTACTGTTTATAGTCTTAAAAAAGTCAAAGAATTCATACTTTTAGTACAGGAAAGATAGACTTTTTCGTGGAACGAAATATAGGACGGCTGAATTTTTCAAATCTGAAAGAGGGGTATTAGAAAAGCTTAAGTCCTGGTTTTCGGGACGGCACCGCCCTGGCGAAATCCGCCATTTTGGAAAACGCGAATCGCTCCATATCTCCAAAACAATTTGTCCTAGAGAAATGGTTATCATCCCAAAGTTCTTGGAAATTTAATTATCTTTTTCTTTGTGATACATTATTTTTCTGAGCGGGCAATAGTTTTGAGGTTATGTTGTTTTAATTAATTTTTTTTCGGTTTTTTTAAGTTTTTATCATTCCCGCTAATAGTAACATAATTTTGTAAACAGTTAAAGTTATAGACCATCAAATTACCAATAATTTGGTATATTTTTGAAAGTCATGCGATGTATGAGTCGAAAGTTATTGATCTGAAAACTATAGTCTAAGTACAGGAAAGTTAGTAAATAAAACAGGCATTTTGTGAAACGAAATATAGGGAGGCTGATTTTTTCAAATCTGAAATAAGGGTATTAGAAAGCTTAAGTCCTGGTTCTAGGGACGCCAACCTCCTAGCGAAATCCGCCATTTTGAAAAACGTGAATTGATCTATTATAGGTATCTGCTACACTATTGACTTGACCGAATAAGTTACCAAAGTTAAAGGTAATATAAATATCTTTTCTTGTGCATTCACTGTTTTTCAGCGAGGACAACACTTTTGAGGTTATGTTGTTTCATTTTTCGTTTTCTTTAATTTTTTCTCAGTCTCTATGATAGAAACATAATGTTTTAGAATCATAAAATGTGGATGTTTGACTTAAAACAAAATATGTGTAACACAATATTCTAAATTTTACCATTACCCACCTTAACAACTCCCTCTCATATCATATGTTTCTCGTTTTTACATTACGTACACGATTTAGTCTTTTTTTCATATCTTATGCAAAAACATATTAGTACATATATTTATTGAAAATATTGAAAGGGATTGCTCTCAAAAATCCGTATCTTTGGTTTGAAAAGTCATATAATCTTCAAAAGTATACCAAATTAATGGAAATTTGATGTTCTACAAATTTAATCATGCTAAAAAATTATATTTCTATCATAGAGACTGAGAAAAATTAAAGAAAACAAAAAATAAAACAACATAACCTCAAAAGTGTTGTCCTCGCTGAAAAACAGTGAATGCACAAGAAAAGATATTTATATTACCTTTAACTTTGGTAACTTATTCGGTCAAGTCAATAGTGTAGCAGATACCTATAATAGATCAATTCACGTTTTTCAAAATGGCGGATTTCGCTAGGAGGTTGGCGTCCCTAGAACCAGGACTTAAGCTTTTCTAATACCCTTATTTCAGATTTGAAAAAATCAGCCTCCCTATATTTCGTTTCACAAAATGCCTGTTTTATTACTAACTTTATTGTACTATTTCTGATACAAAATAACGTACAAAAAGGGAAAAGCTCCAAAAGACGTTTCCTATGGAATTCACGCGCAGGTAAATAGGACAAAAAAAATTTAAGACATTTCGACAGCATGCACCAAAAAATTTTATTTTTACTTGCGATATGTGTAGGTACTATATGTATATCAAGTTTTGCATTCGTACAAAAAAAAGTTGAGATAACATTTTTCCCCCTGACATTACGATGATAGAGAATGCCAAAAAAGTGGGTCCCGGAAGTCCGTCTGTCTGTCTGTCTGTAAACGAAGCTACAGCCTTAACGGATGAACCGATTTATGTCAAATTGGTATGTAGCGTTATTTGGCGACTCTCCAGAGGGGTTTTGGGAATTAATTTTTTTGGGCCAAAAAAACGGTACTTGTCATAAACCGATTTTAGTAAAAATTGAAATATCTCCAAAACGGCTCCAATGATTTTGTCAAAAAAAATTCAAATAAAAGTTTTACAAAAAGGTCTATCTTTCAATAAAAAAATTTTATTTTGAAAATCATTATTAACGGTACCTGCCATAGAACCTTTTTTTTTTAAATCCAATTTACTCCGAAACTACTTATTCGATTTAGACGAAACTTTTTCTAAATAAAATGCACGACTGGGGTCGCACGTACTTGCTCTTATACTAAAGTAACTCTTATGTTAAAGCTTTTTATTCCAGAAAATTAGGAAAATTTTATTATTTGATATTTTCAAGAAATTTCATAAGAAGTGTAAAAAAATAAAATCTGTTTTTATAATTAATTAAACACCGTTTTAAATGATGTTTTTCAAAAAACCAAGTATGCCATTTTATTACTTGTATAAAAAGGTATTTTTAGAAAAAAAATTTCGAAAAACGTTAGAGCCGTTTTTTAAAAAAATAATTTTTTATATATAAAAAATTTCTAACATTTTTCAAAAAAAAAGTTGGTATGCCATTTTTAAGAAATAATTGATTTACGCATAAAAACGAAATTTCAAAATTTTTCACTAACTCGTTTTCAAAAAATTGATTTTTCAAAAAAAAATTTTGAAACATTTTTTAAAAATCCAAAAATTATTTTTTTGAAAATTTTCTAAAATTTTAATATTACTTTTACTTAAACGCTTTTGTATAAAATTTTTCGTTGAAATCGGGTTAATCTTGTACGAAATATTCAAAAACCAAAAAAACCGTTCTATGGCAGGTACCGTTAATAACGGTACAAAAAATATTTTTTTTATTTCAAAAGTTGGCTCTTATGGTAAATACTAAACACAAAAATTTTAATCAAAATCGTTAGAGCCGTTTTTGAGTTATTTGGTTTGAATTGAGAAATTTGTATGGGAGGTACACTTTCTAAGAGAGATAAAAAAAAAACAAAAAAAAGCAACTTTCAGAATTCTATAAAAATCATCTGTACCAAATTTGAAGAAAATCCGTCCACCCGTTTAGGCTGTGGAAATGTGTACAGATGGACGTACAGACGCACAGACGCACAGACGCACGGACGGAACTGCGAGACCCACTTTTTAGGAATTCTCCATCATCGTAATGTTGGTTTTGATTAAAACCTCAAATTTTTTTTTCGACACGAAACCAATACTTGCCCTATTGAGCAAGTAAAAAGCATATATATAATTTTAATATAAGCCAAATTTTGGTTTTAGATGTTAATGAGTGATTTCTACAAAATAGCATACCAATTTTTTTTGAAGACGCTTGAATTCAAATGGGAAATCTGACAGAATCATTGGTCCTTGACGAATCAACACATCTTCGCCTTTGAGTTTTTCACAAAAAATGGTAGCTTCAATTAGATTTGCCATTAACTTCTTCTTTGTACATTGCAAAGTTTAGGTGGCTGTATGTTCCGAAGCATAATAATGGGCGCTACTTCTTTGCGCTCTAAATGATGTTGAGGCAGTCCTGGTATACCCAATGAATTCAAAAACTCCGTTTGGTAATTTGATACATTGCATTCATTTTTGTGATAGGGTCAACCGATTTGTAGGCAAAAAATTGTTCATTTATATCGTTTAAAATTGTTGCATTGATTTCAGAAACATTTTTATTTGTACCAGCCATTATTGCACGTTCACTCAGCCAAGCATGATTTTTTTAATTTGTTTTAATACTTGGAAATACACTTATAAATTGTTTTGAAGTGTAATTCGGCCTTCAGAATCAAGTGCCATTATTCTATTAACAATGTCCAATAACTGCTTAAATTACAATAAATTTGTTAATGTTCATTACAATAAACTGTTTTTTTTTCGGTTTTAATTTATTTTCAAACAGGTTCTATTTTTTTTTAAATGTGCACTCAGCGAAGTGGGTGGGGTTTAGCTAGTATCATATAAAATTTAAAAAAAACACGTATAAATTGTTTTAAGGTATTGTATTACAGTTTTCTTTACATATTTGACTTTTTTTTATACAACGGTAGGGCTGTCATATAAAATTTTATTAATGTCGGGACAACAGGTTTCAAAAGTCGGGACAAATCGGGACAGAAAAAAAAAAATACATGACATCGAAAATAAAAAAAAACAGTAAAATACAAACTTTTCCATGCATAGAACTTACTCCTAAATTTTTGTGGACTTATTGCAAAAGTATGAGTTGATTACAATACCATTTTTTGAAATTCATCGTTTGAAAAAACGTGAAAACGGGCTATAAGCTATAAGGGTAAGGTCTTACATTGTTTACTTTTTACTTTTCATTGAATTTTAACATTAGGTCTCGATCGCTTAAAACTGTTGCAATTTTGTTTTAGAAATTTAAGAATTCAGAGTCGTCGCTCAAGTAAAAATTTTACTCAAGTGAACATTATTTGCTCTTGCATTTGGCTTACTTTAGCTACTCGTTACGTTAAGAAAATCTAAGGGTTTCTTAAATTTTAGCTTATGAATACCAACTGGAGAAATTTTGAAGTAAATGCTTGAGTAAACACTCAGAAAAAAATTGAAAAAATTTTTTACTTGAGTGACAAGATCTTAAGGTATAGTAAATACTATTGGGATTGAAATACAAAATATCTTAATCAACTGGAATCAGTGATCAACAAACAATCAGTGATTCATTATGGAGTCTCATTTTTTTTTTTTTCTTAAAGTTTTCGAACGAAGACTGATAAAGAAACAGAATGTCGGGACAAAATCGGGACATTTTGTAAATCGGGAAAGATATCGGAACAGGGTCTAAATGTCGGAACTGTCCCAGGACGTCTGGCAGCCCTATAACGGGCGTTGAGATTTTACATTTTCCTAAATAAAGGTGTTTTTGTGCATGTGGAATTTACTAAAAACTGCAGGATTTCAATATTTTTGCTGTTTTTGTCAATTAATATCTTAAAATGTGTGTAAACTTTAATTAATAAATACACATTTGGTGTCATATGATAAATCATGTTATGAAAAATAAGTCCTCCAAATTTGAGTTCATACGAATATTAGTTTTATTTTTGTACTTGGTCAACCGAATCTAAAAGGGTTGTTTTCTACAAACTCCTCATATTTTTCATAAATCATTTAAAAAAAATGGTACGTGCTAGAAATCTGAAACCAGATTTAGATCCTGTAAAGTCAAATCTTTCATTATTTCAAAAAAATTATTTGAAGGAGAAAAAAAAAAGATTAATTTTGCACATCAGTGTTATTAGTAAATTGAGAGCTGTAAATGTTATTTGGTCTCACCTTTGGTTAAAAATCTGTTTAAATAATAATTCAGATACTATTGTTTTGGAACACCATATTACTCTGGAATATTCTATAGGTATTTCTGCTGAATTAAGTTCGTCTTTAGTTTTAAAAAGTACTCATAGATAGACCATAAATATATAATTAAAAATATGAAGAGTTCATGTCAAATTCAATCAATGTTTGCAATGTGGTTCGGTTTTTTTTTTATTTACGAAATGCGTTCTATTTTTTTTTTCAACTTAAAAACAAAAAAAATGTTTAATTCGTTCCTTTCTTTGTTTTTCCAAAACTCCTACAAATTTAAGATTTAAATAAAACTTAAAACAATCTTAAAGAAACACCGCCAACTGGTATTGAAATGTATGCATTTTATTGGTGCATACAATTATGCATCTTAAAAACGAAAGGCAAAATTAAATTCTGGCCATTTGGTTAAATCATTGTCTGGCAATCGGAAACAAAAAAAAACCCTTTCCTTTCGTACTTACCTTTAGGTATGTGGGTAAAGCCTTATAGGTACTTACTTCATGACTCTTGAGATCGCAAAAGTCGCCGACCCCATTTGAATATCGGTAGGTATAGGTAGGTATATAAAATAATTGTCGGCTCAAACTCTTCAATTTGGTGTGTGCGAGTGCGATACTTTTGCCACATATCCGCAACACAATTATGCAACGCATTCAATATAAAACAGCAAAGAACAAAAACGAAAGCCGCCAAACTTAAATGTGCGTTTTTGTTTTGCATTTTTTCATACTGATCTTTTAGATGATGCCGATGCCGCTGCACTCGCTTATGGGGATAATTGAAATTTTGTTACAATAGTGCAAAAGTAATTTTGTTCAGGTTCCGCAATAACTTCAATTTTTTTTTGACTATTGTTTTAGTTCAAAGATTTCAAAGAGCCTTAAAAGTGTAGGTATGCAAATGCATATTTTTTGTGCAGTGTGCAGTTTTTCCCAAACAAAGTTCCTTACGCGAAATTTTAACTCACAGATCCTTTAAAATAAAGTGATATTTGAAAGTGAAGTTGCATTATTTATAAAGACTTTGTTTAGAAAATTAGTTCTTTCCTGTGGTTAAAGTAAAGAGTAAGATGGTTATGGTAAATGAAGTGAAGGCTTAATTTTAGGGAAGTAAAACGATCAGTTCCTTCGGGATTTTGGGTTTTCGGAATTTCGATTTTCGGGATTTCGACCCCAACCTGATTTTTTAATCTCAAATTCATTTATACATTAGGCTGGGTCACAAATGTATGGAGAAATTTTTTTTGCTTATTTTTTTACGGGCACAGTGATGAAAAGGTGCCAAACTGTGAATAGAACAATAATATAAAGTTTGGTTATAATCAGACTTTATCTTCTGCCTCCGGTTGCCCAGCCAAGTTCTCTATGAACTTTGGTCCTAAAACCTTAGGAAAAAACTCAGGCCTTTTTCGAACCATTCTAACTTTTGTTTCAATAATGTCAAACATTTCACACTCGTTTTATTTGTTAACATAGTCCAAATCAAGCTCTTAAAAAACTTTCAGCTACGTAGGATTAGCAGTTTCTGAGAAAAAGGCCTTCAAAAATCGCAAAAAGAGTAGCTGATTTACTCACTAACACACTAACTAAAATATGATACAAAATTATGGCAAACTTCTAGTTTTCATAGAAACTTGATATGGTCATGGATCTGTACTTCAAGATACAAAGAAAAAAATCGAAAAATTAAGATTTTACGTTCAGGGGGCGTGGTAACCGCCCATTTTGGTAAAATTAATATCAATTATTAAAAAGTATACTTCTGAATACCCTAGAATCTTGAAACTTGGTAGAATTGTAGTTAGTGCAAAGGAAACATATTCAAACTTACGATTTTCTACCTTGGAGGCGTGGTATTCCCTTAAAAATAATAAAAGAAACATATAATGTTTCATAAATTAATTAACAAGTCTTAGAAAAATGTAGTTTTGTTTTTTTTTTTAATTTCTCAAAAACGGCAAAACATTTATGCATCCGGTTTTCTGTTTTTGCTTAAAAACAAATAGGAGCATTGAATTTTGAAAACTTAAATAGTACTTAATCACATAAAATTTTGAAAAGAAATTAGTTCGCAAATTAAAAAAAAAATTTTTTTTAATTTTGATTTTGAAAATTAATTAATTTTTCAAAAACTGTTTTATAAAACAACTTTATTTGAAAGCGAAATAAAAAAGAGATTTTGGGCTTAACAAAAAGGTATAACATATTGTCGTAGGTATAACCGTTGATTTTAAATAATATTTTTTCCTAATTAAATCATTTTTTTAGAAAATTGCCCCTCCTGACTAAACGGGGGCGAATATTAACCCCCTATAATACGATTTTTTTCTTGTCCGGACCCAACCTACACGCTTAAGCTTTTTGGCACATCCTCCTGAATTTGCTTTTATAAGAAATGAGATAATAATAAATTAAGCAAAGCATGTGTGGTTTTTAGGCAAAAATCAGATTTTTCAAAAATGAACCTACAATCCGGAGGCACTTAGGGTTAAAATAATTAAATGAAATTTTACTTATAAGCTAACCGAACCATTTAGCACCTTTTAATCGCTGAGCCTTTTTGAAAATCCAAAAAATTGTATTTTGACCCACCCTATTATACATGTCCTTCGAAAACTCACTCACAAATACCAACTGAAAAGATCCCAAAATATTTAAAACAAAATTTTATTCTGGCCAATTTACACACTACTCAGCCGTTAAGATATGAAATATGTAAATTTCGATCTACAAATTGGTCACAATCATTTCGAACCATTCAGAATAAGGACATCACCTTTTATTATCTGTCCTTTCTGCAGACAAAATCTCTTCTCATTTGAATAGACTGCAATAAGGTTTTTTTTTGCTTTATAATATATTCTCTTTTAGCTGCTATATGGATAACACTTTTCCCTTATCCATCATAACGAAACAAAAATAAGAAAAAAACATTTCCTGCGTGGACAGAAATTACATCAATTGTCAAGCAATCGCGCTTATAACTGCCACACAAAGCTGACTCTCCAGAGCGCATGATAATTTTAATTTGACTCAAGCCTCCCAATGCAATGTCCCACCAGTGCCGCAGTCACACCGCATAACAAAACTCAGCTTCACAAACTCGAAAAAAGACAAATTGACGCACCCAAAATGAATTGTTGTCTTCCAAAAGGTGTGCCATTTTTCATAATTCATCAAAAAATAAAAACAAAACGGGCGGACAATCCGTTCGGTCCGTACGTACCTAAACGTATATACCGCCCGCCACCGCACAATCAGCTTAACTTCGTTGCAACTCGTCGCAAGACGTTTTCTGCTCTCATCAATGGCGAAATGCATTCAAGAACTGTGTGGGCACTTTTTCGTCTTGTGGTTTTGTATATAAAATAATTGATGTAACCAAAAAAAGAAGAGAGAATATCCGTCCATGATGGGTACTGTGACAATGTGATTCAAAAGATCTTCCGGACGAATCTCTAATGGAACTCCGATTGTATCTGCAAATGTTGGCGGTGGTGGTGGGTTGAGTGTGCACAAAAATGTACCCTTTTCATCTTCACTATCATAGCAAAGAATAGACCAAAATCGAAGATACTAATCAGCTTAATCACAAAATCCTTAATCCCAATTATTATATGAAGACAAATTTTTGCATCAAAAGTCGCACAGGTATATTCCCTGTGCAAACAAGCCAACACTTGCTCTGGTTAGGCAAATTTGTAGATTTGTATAAAGTTGACACTAAGCATGAGAGCATTTAACCAGCAATTGGGAACGGCTACAATTACCATCGAGATGATCTTCAATACAAGACAATATCCATATCCGTTATCTAACGAAAATAAGTCTTCTCTTGTCAAATTAGGTTCAGGTATTCATAGGGCAATAATAATCACTAGAGCCATCATAGATCACTTCAGATGATCAAGCTTAGAAATCGTTACAAGCTGACTGTTAACGATGATCGTGGCTTGGTACTTTTTTCTTAACTTGTGTTATTCGTATTGTAACGATACTAGACAAAAAGAGACATTTTTTAACATAATGTTAATGTTAATGTTAATGTTAATGTTAATGTTAATGTTAATGTTAATGTTAATGTTAATGTTAATGTTAATGTTAATGTTAATGTTAATGTTAATGTTAATGTTAATGTTAATGTTAATGTTAATGTTAATGTTAATGTTAATGTTAATGTTAATGTTAATGTTAATGTTAATGTTAATGTTAATGTTAATGTTAATGTTAATGTTAATGTTAATGTTAATGTTAATGTTAATGTTAATGTTAATGTTAATGTTAATGTTAATGTTAATGTTAATGTTAATGTTAATGTTAATGTTAATGTTAATGTTAATGTTAATGTTAATGTTAATGTTAATGTTAATGTTAATGTTAATGTTAATGTTAATGTTAATGTTAATGTTAATGTTAATGTTAATGTTAATGTTAATGTTAATGTTAATGTTAATGTTAATGTTAATGTTAATGTTAATGTTAATGTTAATGTTAATGTTAATGTTAATGTTAATGTTAATGTTAATGTTAATGTTAATGTTAATGTTAATGTTAATGTTAATGTTAATGTTAATGTTAATGTTAATGTTAATGTTAATGTTAATGTTAATGTTAATGTTAATGTTAATGTTAATGTTAATGTTAATGTTAATGTTAATGTTAATGTTAATGTTAATGTTAATGTTAATGTTAATGTTAATGTTAATGTTAATGTTAATGTTAATGTTAATGTTAATGTTAATGTTAATGTTAATGTTAATGTTAATGTTAATGTTAATGTTAATGTTAATGTTAATGTTAATGTTAATGTTAATGTTAATGTTAATGTTAATGTTAATGTTAATGTTAATGTCAATGTTAATGTTAATGTTAATGTTAATGAAAAAACTGTCGTCACTGATAAATTTTTCTTTTAGAAAAGTTGATCGGATTTGTGTCAAATTTTTTCATTGTTTTGTGTTTTTGTTGTGATCTTCTAGTAGTTTCCATGAACTCTAGATAACCCATCTTTTTGGAAACATATCACTTTTTGATCTACAAGGAATGGACATGCGTATAAATGTTCTGTGCATTGACATTGAACATTGTGTGTTGTCAAGATTCTTCAAGGGGAACTAAACTATCATAGGTACGGTGGCGATGGGCGCTATACAGTAAAGCTAGCCAGAAGCCATTAACTGAGTACATCGAGCGGAAAATATCTTGTCGTGCCCATAAGTCCAAAGCGATATGTGTGGACGCAGGCAATGGACTTTTTTTTTTTTGTTTAAACCTATTATAAGCCCCATAAGAATTTCTTGTCTTCTTGATTTGAATGTAGCTTTTAATTGAGATCCAAATCCTATTGTTGATTCGAGGAAAATACTCTCCAAAGAAGTTTTCTTCATCTTGCTTGATGATAGGCATGATATCGTCATTCGATCGACAGTTTATGACAAAATTTTTGTCGTCTTGGTCAGCATATTGGAAGGTTTACATATGTTTTGTGTATACTTTCAATCAAATAGGTTAGAGATTGTTGTCGCGAAGGAAAATATAATTTGTTATTCATAGATATCTTGTTGCGGGCACGACCGCGATGACGAGAATTTATAATTGACTTTTATTTTGTGTCTTTTTTTTTTGTAATGGGTGGCTTATTATGATGTTGGCTTTGGTTCAAGGTGTGTTTTGTTACCTACTTTGTTCAATTACTTTTTTTTTTGTGAAAATGTAAATTTTACTTGCCCAAAGCACAGCAGTGCACTATCGGGATATTCATAAATATCGGAACAATGTATCAACGGCCGTTACGTCTCGTTATAAAGTGCTTAGATCTTTAACTTTTGATCTCTAAATTATATACCTACACATTTACATATAGTAACTCATAACTTAGGTATCAGAAAAATACTCCAATTGAAGTGAGATTTATCTAAATAGAAGATTGAGTTTGTCACTGCATTGGAATTGATTAAGGGTCAAAATTTAGGGTACAAATTGTGAATTCATTGAAAAGCTCCAACGAAAGTGTTTTCAAATGCTGATTCATTCAATACAATTTATTAGCTTAGGTGCCCCTTTATAAGCGGTCGAGAAATGGCATGAAAATTTGCATTAAGATTTTTCTATAGAAAAAGTTACTCATACACCACAGTGACCCTCTTAGCTTCTTTTAATTTAATCAATGACTAAATAGAAAAACAAGTTGACTTTTGTTCATTATCTACCGACTAACAATACTATATACAGTTGCAGAGTAGAAACTTTACATGAAAGTTTCTAAAATCTTGGAACCCTTAACTTGAAATATTGCAACCATAAAAAAGTATTGATCGGGTCATTTTTGACCCATTTTTGGAAAGAAATCAGTTTTTCTTGAAAACCTAATTCGTTAAGATTTAATGTTTTATGACTTTTCATAAAGTTTAAAGTTTAAAATACTTGTAATTGTCATGAAAAATATCTAAACTATTAAATTATAAACCAAAGCAGTAATAATTATTGAAATATTTAACATTTATTCTGAAAAAGTATTGATGGGTCAAATTTGACCCGAAACCCTCTTACGTTAGTTTCTTTGAGGACCTTATGAAGGTTCAATTGGTGAAAATTTGCAGAAGCTAGATTTTTTGCATTGGATGAAAGTTTAAAAAAAAAAAACGTTTTTTGGCCGTAAGTTCTAATTTTTGAGGTGTTACCGAATTTTGAAATACCGTTTTGTAATCGGTGTAACAAGCTCTACAAAACGTATATTTTTAGTTTCACACAATTTAATCGTACTGTTCTAAAAAAATTATATTTTGCAACGTTTAAAAGTCCATAACTTTTTTTCTTATGATTTGCAATAAAATTTTCTTTCATAAAATGAAAGCTTACAAAATAAACGAATATAAGAAAAATAGTTTTCCTACATACTCCAAAAGTTAGTAAAAAATACACTTGTTTATAACAAAATCAAATATTTTAAAATAATTTGTTGTTTTTTTAAATTTTTTTTAGTTAATTGTTGTGTGTATAATTGGTAATATGTGTACCAAATTTTATTAATTTCTAGTTTCATTCTAGTTCATTACCGAGATACAGTCATTTTAACAAAAATTCGTACAAATTTTCATTTGTTTATCACTTTTAACGAAATTGAAATTTTTCAAAAATACTTTGGAGTTATTTTTAACATATATGTAAATCTTTCAATATACCTATATGCAAAAAAAAGTATAAAATTCGAGAAGTCGGTTTAAGGTGACCCACTTGAACAAAACTGACTCAAAATTTTTATAAAATTTTCAAAAAACACATGTTTGGATTTTTAAAAAATATTTAAAATTTTTTTTTTTGAAAAATCAATTTTTATGTGTTGAAAAATATTTTCTTAAAAATGGCATAGGTATCAACTTTTATTTTTGGAAAATATTGGAAAATTCTTATAATATAAAAAATTGTTTTCGTAAAAAACGGCTCTAACGATTTTCGAAATTTTTGTTCTAAAAACTCTTTTATACAAGATAAATGGTATACTTGGTTTTGTGTAAAATATTCTTTAAAACGGTATTTAATTAATAATAAAAACTTATGTTGTTAAATAAAAAACTTTAATATTAGAGTTACTTTTACCATAAAAGCAAGTACCCCCGACCCCAGTCGTGCATTTTATTTGTTCCTAATCCAATTTTTGTCGATTCCTGCTTACTTAGATTTCGAAGTTTTGGTCTTTTTTTTCCTTTAAATCTTTTGTATTCGAAGAAAAAAAAATTATTACTATCAACCAATATTCAGAAGCTGGACTTGATTTATCAAATTGCTGCTATTTTTAATCTTTAATTTTAAGATAGAAGCTTATTGAAGAAAATCTTACCACTACTGGCACCTTTTAATACAAAAAAAACTCCGTTTATCCATAATGTTCTTATAGCGGATGATGTTCACTGAACCTTCATTATTTCCATCAAATTGTTTGGGTCCCGTGATGAAACTTTATTTTTTTTTTCGTTTTGTTACCCATAAGAACCTTACTCTCTCAACGTATCTATAGGAAATGATTGTTAGAGCTCCATGAACGATAACGATACTCTATCAATTGGCCAACATCTAAGTAAAGCGGTCGCCAAAATACCTTTAGTGCAATTGGAAACATCTAGATCGTGATTGTTGTTGTGTGTGCTATGGAAGACAGCCATAGTATAACAGAAGCTTATAAAGGTACCTTTACGAGACGAAGAAGTCGAAGAAGACGACTCCTCAACGATGAAGATGACGGTGACGACAATGAGTTCTTTCCTGATGATGAGCAGATAACGACTGGAAAACGTTATGTTCATTACCGAACGCCAAAGCAAAAGACTTCTTCTTCTTCTTCTTCTTCTATTTCGTATTGCTCCTGAATAGACGCGATGAACTCTCTATGTGACGACACGGTGACGGTAGTTTCACTGTCCAGTGGCTCGCGAACGACAGCAGATCTTTCGTCGTCGAAGAGAAACATGATGGCAGTGGCTTCGGTAATAGAAGTAATTACGGGCTCATTGCGTGCCCACTTCACTTGATCGGTATCAGTTGAGATCTTACGGTGGCTGAGTGAGCGCACTTACTCTCACAAAACTGTTGTGAGTATAAATGAACCTGTGCGATGTTGATGATGATGGTGGTGGTGTACGAGCGTGCCGAAGTTTATCCATTTATATCGGAACAGAAGCAAGATCAGTACTATGTTCAGCGATTGACTGTCATTATGGAATTTAATTATCTACGTTGTTCTCAGATATAAAGTAGTATCAGGATTTAGGAACCAGGCGTATAAAAATTGGGATTCAAATTCGACTCTAAGTTTTAGTAAATTTGTACTTAAATACAAATAAACGAGGGGAGAAGTAAACTTAAATGTTGCTACAAATATTTAGAGTAATAAATTCTGGATATGGATTTTCGAATTCAAATAGGATCCGATGGAGGCTAACTATTTGGCTATTCAAAGAGTTGCCCAAAAAAGCTAAAAGGTCACCATGGTGTATATGGAACTTTTCTTATGGACAAATATTGATAACAATGATAGCATTTGCAAAGATAGGAAGAAATCTATATTACTACCTCAAAAAAATGTTTTACAGTGCATTACTTTTTATACGTGCTTCTCAAACAAATCGAATTTTGAAAAAATATATTTAATTATAGATTATAAATTTTTTTTTTACATTTTGTATTTTAGTATTGCATTCTGAAACTCAAAAACAAGTTCGTGTCTTCCAATAGTGAATTTTAATTCTTTTTTAATTTATCAGCGAGCCAAGCAAGTTATTGTCAAGTGCTCTCAGAGAAAATCTATTCTTTATTAAATCTATAAATCGGTAAGCAGCTGAATACATTTTAAAAATATAAATATAAAACATACAAAAATAAGTTTTAACCAAGTTTTGTTAAAATTAAAATATTTTTTTGTAAAAGATAAAAATAAAAAAAAAAAAAATCCAAAAATATGTATTTTTGCATTTTTCTCACAATTTTTATTTGAGTAAAAGTTTTAGATCCCCTTAATATCTACTAGAGCTGTAGCAAATCGTATGTATTCGTTACTAAAATACGGGTATTCACTTCAGTAACGAGTACCGAAATGTGTCTTTCTAAACAGTATCGTTACTCGCATGTTTCGTTACTGGGTACTGATGTAACGAAACATACAAAACAACGATACATACGCGATTCCAATTTCAATATTTTCAACACAAAAAAAAAAAAGAGAAAACAAGGTTTGAAAATCACTCACAAAAAAAAAATAAACCAAAAATTGTTCGACATGGTTGTATTAAATTGTTAATATTTCGAGATCTGCGCGATGTTTTTTTCAAAAAAAGGTCTTAAAAGAATTGTGATAAGATTGCTGAACGAATATAAACATACAGTTACAGAAGTTTTGTCGAAAAATTAAGAAAAAAAATCAAAAAACTTTCCACGTTAATTTTAATGTTTATGACCTTAAAATACAGCTTAGATTGTACAAATGGTTTTTGTTTTTTTTTTTTCAAAAAAAAAAAATGTTTACACCCTTATATACATACCTTAAGTACCAAACATACGAAACGTATCAAATACATGAAATATACGAAATGTACGAAACACACGAAGCATGCAAAAGTAACGAAAGTAACGAAACACACGAGACATACGAAATATACGAAAAATACGAAACATACGAAAGCAACGAGTAACGATATTATTGATGCGGGTACTAGTATCAAAAGTAACGTATACATGCGGGTTCTCATTTTGTCGTTACTTTTACAGCCTTAAGCCTGAACTATACAAAACACAAAGTCAGAAAAGTACAAAAAAGTAAACACGATGTTTTTTCTTCTCCCCCCTAATAGCTCTTTTATTTTAAAAAAGTATTCGATTCAAAAAGCTTGAACAAGACCAAGCTTTCAATTTTCACAAAGTTTTAAAAACAAATACACTTAAACAATATTTTATATCCTTTCCATAAGGTAGCTCTTCGATCATATAGTTCCTGTCATTTTGGGAAAAAAAAAGCTCTTTTGACAAACAATTGAAATTTCAAATACAGTCGATTCCCTATAAGTCGTACTTCCTTTAGGTAAAATTTTCCTCTAACTCAAATTTTTTTACCATTTTTAATAGCTGTGTTCCTTTGGCGTAAAGTATCTACTGCTAAGTACTTCTGGTTGTATTCAACTCCATTTCTTCTATAGAAAAAAAGCCTTTGAATGGATTCAGAAGTACTAAAAAGTACTTTGCTGAGCAGGGCCGTCTTTAACTATCCTGGGGCCCTTTTGGAAAGTAAAATTAGTACAATGGTTGGCTAAAAGGCAATGGTTGGTTTAAAAGGCGTGCCAATATATCGTTCCATATAAAGTTCCTAGTGTGTATTATTGGCAGGGGGTACCAATAATTCTTGCATTGAGACATCAGTCTTGCCACTGCCAATAATTGTACCTACATTTATACTGCCAATAATTATACCCTGTATCCGTTATAAGTTTCAGTTTGAAGAATAGGAAAAAAACGATTTGTACGTGATTTCCAAGAGGCTTTTTTTTATTTTATTTAATGTCTCTTTTTCAACGGATATCTCCAATATAAAGTTTTCCAGATATTGCAATTTTCTTAAAAACGGATAAAAAGAAACATGTATTGCTGCAAATAAGGCCGCACTTTTGAAATAAGAAAAATATTTTTTTGGATAGTTATTAACGGTACCTACTTGCCATAAAACCGATTTCTTAATGTAAACGACACAACCGATTTTAATGAAATTTTTACATAAAAAGGTTTATACTGACATTAAAATTAAGAAACTTAAAAAAAATTATTTTTGGATTTAAAAAAAAATTAATTTTTTTTTTGAAAAACCATTTTTTTTTTCAAGGTTTATTTATGTGTCAATCTTTAAATACGAGAGCAATTCGCAATTAAAATTAAAAAATGTTTGGGGTGCCAACCTTTGTACCATGGGGTTTTCCATTGAACCAAAACATTGATGTACCGTCGACGAGCCGGAAATAATTTTTTCTTAAACATTTTCCAACGGAAAAAGTATTGATGTTTTTTTGCCGACGAATTGATTCTTTTTTCGTCTTTTGATACGAACCTACACATATTTTTACACTGATTTTAAACGCACTACAAATTTGACAGTTTTGCAAACTTCAAACGAAATTATTTTTTAAGGAAAAGATAATAAAAAAGATATTCGTTGTTTTTATTAATAAATAATAAATAATCTTACTACAGTGAAAAAAGATATTTTTCTTGTTTTTTGAAAATATTATTGTCTTATTTTTTTTTGAAAATTGAATTTGGTTTTGGCCACATAATTTGTTTTCATTTTGAAAACATATATTTTCCGTATAGGTGTAGAAAATACTTTGATTGTTTGGTTGCCATATAAAAACTAAAATTTTTTGGTAAATGGTCTGCCCGACAAAAATGTTTTAAGAGTAAATGTGTGAGAGAAATTTTCGTTCCTTTGGGGCCCCCTGAGAATGGGGGCCCTGGGCACGGGCCCCGTGTGCCCTTATGGTAAAGACGGCATTGTTGCTGAGCCCAAAGGAACACAGCCAATGAAACCGCCTGCAGCAAAAAGATTAAATAGATTCCTCTTAGTCGAATTTCCCTCTACCTCGAACCAATTTTCGTGTCCTGTGACAATTCGACTTTGATGGAGTTGACTGTAATTTGTTTATTTTTTTTAATTTTTTTTATTTGAAATTTCAAAACTTCAAAAAAACAAGAGCTTTTTTAGTTAATTTTTTTCCAATAGATGTCAGGTAAATATACATACATACATGTGATTTTTTTATTTGGAGCTTTGTTTACTTATTCGTACTTTTTTGACTTTGTGTTTTGATGTAGTTCAGGCTTTAATATCTACAACTTTTAACTTTATATTTGATAGGAGGTCTACTTTTGTCAGAAATTGCTATAGAAACCAAAATATACTTTTTTAATGATTTTTGATTATTCAAATTCGAATATGTTCTCACGTGCAAAGTTTTTCAGATATCAAATTTTGAACTTAAAAAAAAAACCAAAATAAAATTTAAAAAAAATTAAAATGAAAGTAAAACTAAAACCAAAAAAAAAACTACAGTTACACAGAAAAAAATAGACCACATAAAATAGAACAAAAACAATAAGATTTCTCTATGGTTTTCATCCAAGAAGGAAACCTTATTAAAATAATCGGGATTTCCACAGGGCCGTCTTTAACTATCCTGGGGCCCTTGGGCACACAAGAATTTGGGGCCCTTTTGAAAAGTAAAATAAGTACAATGGTTGGCTAAAAGGCAATGGTTGGTTAAAAAGGGGTGCCAATATATCTTTCCATATAAAGTACCTACTGTCTTTATTATTGACAGGGGGTGCCAATAATACGTGCATTGAGACATCAATCGTTGCCACTGCCAATAATTGTACTTTTTATACTGTCAATAACTATACCTTTTATATGTTATAAGTTTCAGTTTGAAGAATTCGAAAAAAGAGCTTAAACGGATTGATAGATTTGCTAAAAACTCGGTGCAGACGATTTGTACGTGATTTCCAAGAGCCGTTTTTTTATTTTATTTTAATGAATCCTTTTTACGGGTATCTCCAATATAAAGTTTTCGAGATATTGCAATTTTCTCAAAAACGTTTAATGCTGCAAATAAGGCCGCACTTTTGAAATAAGAAAAATATTTTTTTGGACCGTTATTAACCGTACCTACTTGCAATAGAACCGATTTCTTAATGTAAACGACACAACCGATTTTAATGAAAATTTTGACATAAAAAGGTTTATACTGATATTAAAATTAAGAAAACTTACAAAAAAAAATTATTTTTGGATTTGAAAAATAAATAATATTTTTTTTTTGAAAAACAATTTTTTAAAGTTATTTAATGAATTTTATGTGTCAATCTTTAAATACGAGAGCAATTCGCAATTCAAATAAAAAAATGTTTGGGGGTGCCAACCAGTGTACCATTTCGTTTTCCAATAGTTTTTTCTTAAACGTTTTCCAACCGAAAAAATATTGATGTTTTTTGCCGACGAATTGATTCTTTTTTCGTCTTTTAATACGAACCTACACATATTTTTACACTGATATTAACACGCACGACAAATTTGACAGTTTTGCAAACTTCATACGAAATTATTATTTAAGGAAAAATATAATGGAGTTTGTCCGCATACAACGCCACATAATTTGTTTTCATTTTGAAATTATATATTTTCCGTATAGGTGTAGAAAAAACATTATGTGATTGTTTGGTTGCCATATAAAAACTAAAAATTTTTGGTAGACGGTCTGCCCGACAAAAATGTTTTGAGAATAAATGTGTGAGTGAAATTTTCGTTCTTTCGGGGCCCCCCTGAGAATGGGGGCCCTGGGCACGGGCCCCGTGTGCCCTTATGGTAAAGACGGCATTGGATTTCCATATTGTTTTAAAATCTGCACTTGTAGGGTTTTGAAAAGAAAAACAAAAAAAAAAAAATGACGACCAGGCCGGTAATCGAACTGGAGACTTCAAATAATTAGCTATGACTCCAGCCTATGAACATGGTCTTAGACCTTGTTTCATTCAAATCTTCAATGAAAATTGAAGGAAGCAGCCTAGCAGCACTCACTTTTAAAAATTAAAATATATACATAAAGAGTTACATGCGTAGCTGATGCAGTTGATAAAACAACAAAGTTTTGTTAACAAAATGTTTCTGAAATTGTCTCTTTATCCAAAACATCACAAAAATAGTTTTTTTGGAAGTTCAAAATTCAATATCTCAAAAACATTGCACAATAAAGAAATTCAGACACTGTATTCAAATTAAGAAGGTCAAGGACCATTTAGAAAGTACCTACAATTTGGTTTCTATAGCTGAATCTGGCTACTATGTTACAAAATCGATCTTAAAAAATCGTTTTTTTTTTTCGATTTCTTCCAATATTTTCAGAAATAAAAATGTAGTTTTTGTACATAGTCTTCAATAAAAGATTTCAATCTACTACACGGCATTTCGAAGTTTTCATAAAAAAAAATTTTTCGTTTTACTGTTTTGATTGAAAAATAGGCTATTACTTAATGTAACAAAATTTAAGATTTTGCTGAAAAAAAATTTAAATGGGTTAAAAAAACACAAAAAAATAAGTTTTAACCAAGTTTTGTTAACATCCAAATATTATTGTAAAAGATAAAAATAAAAAACCGTCTCTTTGCATTTTCCTCACAATTTTTGAGATTATATACAAAAATGGTTTTAGTAAAATTTGTAAAATAAGTCAATACACTTTTGTCATGGTGAAAGTGTGTTTTTTTTGAGGTGTAGAGAAAATGTGGGTTCATGGCAAAAAAAAGGAATAATAATGGTACACAGTTGAGATTCCTAGACGTGTTACAGGTATCATTGGCCTTTTGGCTTTTGGGACTTATTTAAGAATTTACTCCCATTTAAAAAAAAAACCTTCCACCAAAGATATTTTTATAGACTCTTCTCCATTTTTTCATTCTTAATAAAAAAAAAAAATTTGTTTGCCAAGTTTCATTAGGATTACCTACCTACTATTTTTTTTTTTTTTTCATTAAATGTATACTTTAAATACAATGTTATCCTTTAAATATCACTTAAACCTTGAAGAACAAAACCTTTATCATAAAGGTTATTCCCTTAAAAGGATAAAAAGCTTTAATAAGTCATGATTTTTGGATGCTTCCACGGAAATTTAGGTTTCAAATTGAACGTGAAATGTCATTACGTTAGCAAAACTCATTCCAGATGTGCTTTGCATTACAATTACAATTGTTAATACCTTCATTAGCTATGTTAATCATAAATTCAAATTAATTTGTATCTTATAACTAAAGATCCCCAGTTGTCTCTTCTAATATAATCAACAACAACAAAAAAAAAAAAAACTATTTAAAAAAAATCTGAATATACAAATAATGTTCATCTTGAAATGGAAAGTTGACATTCCACGATCTGTCCCATGGTCACATATTATTTGTTCCATCGCCGCGCATCTCCGGAGGAAGTTCATACACTGTAATGGAGCAAGCATAATGAAGGTTGCGTCTTGCGTGGTTTATTTTTACCCATTAGGCCACATATGCTCGCCATATGCAAATCCACGAAGGCGAAGGGAGTTCACAAGGGAAGATTTATAATATCATCTTATATTGTGTTGTATACACTCTGGAGATAGTAGCTGCGGATCTTTTGGTGACCATATTTTATGTTCGAATTCCAAAACAACAACAAAAAAAAAAATATCACTGGGACAGCTCTTGAAAATCAATTTATACTTGACTTCGACTCCCGTATACAATTTTTTTTTTTTTTTGTATGTGTTTTGAAAACATTTGTGGCCACTCATAGGTCATGGTATCGATGACAGGCGAAAGTGATGCTGTTTGTTGCGCGGCATTGTGTGAGACTTTTTTGTTATTTTGTTTTTATGTAGAAATATAGCTATATGTAAGTTGGGATTAGTAAAGTTGCCCCCACTTGAAGAATATTTTTTTTATTTTTTTTTTTTTTCAAAAACATAACGACTCACGAAATTAAATTGGAAAATTAATGCAGTAGCCTCCGCTTCAGTCGATCCTACAAGCAAAAATTATGAGAAACAATCATAAGGTGCGCCACAGTTGTATAAGTAAAGTGATTCATGACGATGACGAAGTTGACTGCGGAACAGCATAACGTGTATGTATGTATGTGTTTTTGTATATGAACTTCTTGAAGATAAAGAAGATAAACAGAAACATTTAGAGGAAACAAATGAAATTAAAAGACTAAGCAACTTCATCTACATTGTGGATACATTTTTGGTCCAGATTTTGATAAAGGCTATTCAAGCTTTAAAAACAACTAGGGTCAGATTTGATAGAAAAAAAAAAGAAAATTAAAATCACTTTGAAAAAAAAAAAAAAAACAGAATGTGTCAAGAAGTCAGAAGTCTTGTCATATTTATGTTAATACAAATTAAATACATGGTTTCATCCACAGAAGTCAATTAACTTGAATAAATACTTGGTCAGAAACGTCCGTATCAAAAGGTAACTTCGAGATCATCAAAAAATTTCCCATTATTTGAAATTACCTACAAAATTGTCTTCAAAATTTTGCAATCGTAAATGTCTATGCTTCTTATTTAAAGACTTTATTTGAATTGATTGTGTTCAAGGTTAGTATACGTATCTACAAAACCTTACTTAGAGATTCTTGATTCCTTTAGAGGAGTCGAAATTAAATTGTTTTGCCCATTTAATCCAGTCAAATAAGGATTTAACCTCGGAATGAATGTAAGTAGAAATTTTTTTTGCTCAATATCTTCCTTTTGCAATTCTATAACATAACTCAAAAGTCTAGAAAAATCTCATGTCCGCTTGTCGCGATTTCAAGGTCAAATCGCGAAATGGAGATTTTCAAAATTAGCAAAAATAGGCTATGGTATTATATACACATATGATACATGATTTCAAGGTATTTTTTAATGCTGATTCCAAAAAATCTAAAATCAAAACAATCTGACGTCTCTGGAAAAAGTTATACCGGTTTTTCATCTGTCAACTCATATTATTAATAACAGTTGCTAACTTACTACCGAAAAACCCTTAAAAGTAATGGTAGCGGAATCATATTTTGCATGAGGGTTTTCATATCCATTATCATTAAGAATCAAAACAATGCAATGCAAAAAAACATTTATATCTATGACAAAATGGTATTTTATGAGAAAAGGGGAAATTTTGGGATGTGCACTAAAAAACATCCTGGTACAATCTTGGAATTAGTGCTAATAGGCTAATTTTTTTGTTTCTATCTTTGTTTGGATATTCTATAACTTATGTCAAAAATCTAAAAAAATCTCATGACCGCAAGTTCTAATTTTCCAGGTTAAACTAAGTTAGGTGCAGATTAAAAAAAAATAATAAGAACATTTTAGATTCTTATATGTATACCAACATAACCCATATCATTTCAAGGTATTTTTTAACACTGATTCCAACAAAACCCACAAACAAATCAATATGACCATCCCTGAAAAGTAATGTACCTTATTCATGTTGATCTGACACAAATATCTGAAAAGTAGTTTTTCAATTTTTTCAAAACTGCACCTTATCTTCAAACCAAGAAAATTAGGACTTGCGGACAGTAGATTTTTTTAGATTTTTGAGGGTAGTTAAAGCATATCCAAACAAAGATTAAAATGAAAAAATTAGCCTATTAGCACTTATTCCTAAGATGAACAAGAATCTTCTTTAGTGCATATCCTAAAATTTGCCCCTCCATCAAAAAATACCATTATTTCGTAGGTATATATATTTTTTGTAATGGATTGTTTTGATTTTTAATAATGATGGATTCTAAAATCTTCATGCAAAATTTGGTTCATCTACCATAACTTTTAAGGGTTTTTCGGCAGTAAGTTTGCAACTGTTATAATAATATGAGTTGACAGATGAAAAACAGGTATAACTTTTTCCAGAGACGTCAGATTGTCTTGATTTTAGATTTTTTGGAATCAGCATTAAAAAATACCTTGAAATCATGTATCATATGTGTATATAATACCATAGCCTATTTTTGCTAATTTTGAAAATCTCCATTTCGCGATTTGACCTTGAAATCGCGACAAGCGGACATGAGATTTTTCTAGACTTTTGAGATATGTTATAGAATGGTAAAAGGAAGATATTGAGCAAAAAAAATTTCTACTAACATTCATTCCGAGATTTACCCCTTTTTTCTCCTTATTTTACTGTATTAATTTTGAATTTTGCTAATTACGATTTGAAAAAAAGTGGCCCCCACTCTTCAATGGAAACCACCAATTCTAAAAAGTTTTTAATAATTTCTAAAAAATTTACCTTCTTCAATAATTTAACTAATTGCTTATGGTTAATTCTTTACTAAAACATTTCAAACAATATACTAACATTTTATATATATAACCTGTTAAACCTTAAAACATTTAGTTCAGCCACACAATGGGAAATATGTTTTTAGGTACATGATTTATTTCAAAATGTTATTTTAATACCTATAACTATATCGTAAAAAAACAGTGTTGACTATATATTAAGACTTTTATCTATTTAGAGTAGTCCATGTAAAATTTTCGTGGTTCACTAAATTGAATATTTCACTTTTCACTGATTTATGAAAATTTAGAATTCAATACTTTTACAAAAAACTATTGACAACAAACTTATTTATTGTCCAGGAAATATTGGAATAATGCTGAAGAAAAATTAATGCATGCATTTTTATAACTATACTATCGATGCAGAATTTCGGCGTCTATAGGAAGTTCAAAATCCTTAAAAATATCTTCAGGACTACAGACTTAAATACTCGAGCGATTTTCTTCATACTTCTTGGTAGTTATGAGTTTTTTTTAGATTTCCTAAATAGTACAGGTAAAATAGGCATTTATAAAAAAAAAATTGTTGCACTCATGAAACTTGGCAAAAAGTTTGCTAAGAGACAGTAAAATCTGTAATTGGTCCCAAAAAGCCAATGATTCATTTTATTTATGGTTTTGATGTCAAATTAAACATTTATAAATAAGTTCTTACACGTTTTACGCGAATCATAGGCTTTTTAGGACCAATTACAGATTTTACTGTCTCTTCGAAAAAACACCCTTTCACCAAAATTTTTTTTATGAAAACTCTTTATTCTGGCTTTCTATCCCAAAATCAATGTTTTAACCATATTTCATTAGGGTGACCCATCATTTTTGTTTTCACTCAAAAAAACACCCTGTTAACCATGATATTTTTATAGACACTTAAGATTCTTGTTTCTTATCTTAAAAGTAACATAATTGCTAAATTTCAATAGGATAGGGTACCACTAATATTACTCTAGTATTTCACACTTTTTTAAATAAACCAATATTTTCTTTACTTTTAAAAAAACACCCTTTCACATAAAAAAATTTATAGACTTACATTATTCGTAGTTCCCATGGGAAAGAGAACATATTTAATGAATTTCGTAAGGGTACCATTTATACCATTGATTTTATCGGACTTATCGTGGATTTTTCCATATTTCCCAAAAAAAAAAACACCCTTTAACCTAAAATATTTGCATAGACTTTTTAAGTTCTTGCTTTCTGTTATAAATGAAACATTTTTACCAATTTTCATTGGTGTAACAATTTTTTCCCAGTTTTTGTGGTACTAATTCATAATTTCGTCATGGGTTTCGGTTATATTTTACCTGTTGAGGTCAAAAAACAAGCATCCTGGTTTTATATCGGTAATAACTTTTCTTAGAGCAATCGTATTGACTTTATTTTTATCTCATTAGATTCAGCATCAAAAAATACCTTGAAAACATGTGCCATATGATGATATTCAACAAACAATTTTTTTCAGTATATTTTTGACCTTCACCCCCTCCCTCTTGTCCGCGAAAAAACACCCTTCCACCCAACTTTTTTTTATAGACTTTTTTTGTACTTGGTTCTTATCCCAAAAGCAAACTTTTTGCCAAGTTTCATGAGTGGAACAAATTTTTTTTTATTTCTTGATTTTATGTAGGTACTATTTTACCTGTACTATTAAGGCGAAATCCTTATTTTAGACGAAAAAAAAAAAAATCGTAGCTGTCATATAACCAAAATGAAAAAAAAAAAAAGTATTTTTCTCAAAATCGTCTCAATAACGATTTTGATTTAAATTTTTGAATATACTTTTGTAAACAAGCATGTATTTTTAAAGTAAATAATATTTTTTCGACTTCTGTTAACGGTACCTATCATTTAACTATTTTCTTCATTTAGAGCTTGTAAGCGATTCAACCGATTTAAATTTTCGAAACTTATATTTTTTCAATTTTTTGTTTTTTTTTTATTATTTTTGAAAAAAAAAAAATAATTTTTTGAAAACTAGTTCATAAATTTAAACATTTTTTTTATGAGTCTATTAAGTATTTCTTTTGAATGATATTATCAAAAATGTTCTAAAATCCGTGTATACAAAAAATAAAAGAGTGTGTGTAAAAATGTAAACGCGATTAAAGTGTGAACTTATCACTTACAGAAATTCACTTAGAAGTTCATATCATAAGAAAACTGTTTTACAATTATGAGAGCTAGCTACTTTCAAACCATTTGACAATTTTTTTTTTCAAAAAAATCATTTTTATACCCCAAACGCCGCAAAAGTAGAATAACTTCAAAAATTATTTTTAAATTTTTTTTAGGGATTTTCAAAAGTTTTCATTCTTGTCTGGCATACTTAGTTAGGAGGTAAAATTAGTTGTTTTTTTGTATAGGATTAAGCTAGACTTTATTTGTGACTCGACCCACTGGTACCCCTTCAAAATTACATTACGTATTCAAAAAATAAATTTTCATTTAAATTTTTTTTTAATACATAAGTCCTCATTAGGATTTTGGGCTTTTGTCGGTTTTCAGGTTTTATTTGTTTTTGGAATAAAAGATTTTCAATTTAATTTTTGTGTTTTTTTAATAATACATTTTGCGATATTTTATTTTTTTTAATGATTCGGTATTAAAATACTTTTTTGTTCAAAAACGTTGCATGTTTAACAAGTTTAATTAATGGCTTGTAAGTAAAGATATAAAATTTAACAAAACTGAAGGATTTATAAAAATGGTCCAAAGCTAGTAGGTATACAATTCCGGAGAACACACCTTTAATTTTTTTTAAATTTATTTTTGTCCATGACCTCTGGGGAAAAAACTCAAACTCAAATATACCCTAACACAAATCAATAACTACTCCGTATTTGCTTTTCAATAAACAAATATGAAATATTTCTTCATGAAAGTATCTATCAATATAAAACCAGCAATTGTTGAAATATTTAATTAATGATAAACCTGTCAAATATTATAAATACTACGTATTTGCAACCTACGGCAGTCAAACTTCCTATTTGTCCATTTTAACTGCTCAATTCTGTCACTTACAACATCATAATCATCGTCATCATCATCAACATCGTTCAAACACCGAATAAGGAAAAAAAAAAAATCGAAGAAATATAAAAACGAAACAATATTCCGAGGAGTGTGCTCGCCGTCAAGACTCGACTCAAAGATTTTTCAATATTTCACACACAAAGTCACATAATAGCAAAAAGCAATGGCAAGCAAACAATCACAGACGGCAATCGGAATCGGCGCAAAACACAATTAACCATGAGTTGGCGGGATATATGGGCGAGTTGTGAGCAGATCTGATGAAAGGTGTGTACATCGTACCTCTCTCGATAGATAGATACACTTCACTGACTGCGGATCATTAAACACATAATGGACATCACTGGAACCTGGAACACATCGAGCATTGCACAAAAAGTTGGACGCATGGAGGCGCACAGGCACAGAGTCGATAAGCTAGCCGACCATCATCAACCAACTAACCTGGTCTCTGGATGGCCTGGCCGAGGCCCAAGACGTCCGTCCGTCCGTCGTCAGTCGTGGTCTATAGCAATGAATTGGAATCGCTAGATTTTTCATTGCCGAGAATTATGAATTACGAGGAGAGGAGCCTTGCATCTGGTGGTGATGGTGATGGTGACTGCCCACGCACTTGGGCAATCCTCAAAGGCCGGGGAGTTATAAAGACTTACCAAATGTATGTTGCCCAGAGATCAATAACCGACCACACAGTTTGGAAACGTACCTGGATTCTCCCATTTCCGATGGCAAACGAACGTATACAATCGACCGACGATGAGCTTGTGTGTTGTTTTCATTCATAAATCCATTGCGCGGATTAGTCACCATCAGTCGGTCGCGGTGGGCCTCTTCGAAATTGTGCCCATGCCCATTGATGGATTGTAAGATGAGTGAGTTTTGCGAACGTTGCTATATTGAGCGGTAGCACAACACCAATATGGTTGCCACTATGCGAAAAATGTAAAAAAAAAAACGATATTAGGAAAAAACTACGAATAGTGGAGTAACTAGAATTCGTAAAGTTTTGAAATTTGTCAGTTTTAGTAAAATTCAAATTTGGTCAAAAATTTGAGGAAGCTAGAAAACTTTGGTGGCCAATTATTTTTTTGGTAATTTTTTTGGAAAAATGGTTAACTTATTATTTTTGACAGCAAAATTAAGTCTTAACCCTAAAATTTCAGAATCTACTTTTAATATTGTTGGATTGAAAAATTTGGAACAAAAAAATGTTTAAATTTTGAGAATCTTTTAGCCAAAGTGGTAACCATAAAAACATATATAAGAATGAAGCGTAGATCATGTCAAGGTTTAATAGGCCTGGCTTTGCTTTGGTCATGTGGGTGAAGATTTTTTTCAGCTATACCTAATATCATTGGTATTTTGATGAAATTATGAAACAAAATAATAAAGTAGGTATATTGGTTTGTCGGTTATAATGGCAAAATATATATTGGCTAGAAAGCTTCAAACGGGACTTTTACGTACGTATACAGAGTAAAAAAGATATTAATAGTGTTGTAATCAAGGAAAATGTTACTTTCTACCAGAGTCATAAATTTCAAGGGTATGCTTGAACTTTTACAGATCTAGTTATTGATTTTGAAGCAAGTTTCATTATATTTTTGGAGATGCGATCCATTTAAATAAAATCAGCCATTATACTATACTAACTCGTAACTAATCATATCTTTATTTTTGACACTTTCTAATTCGTTAAATTAACTAGTTCACCAAACAATGCTGTTTTTTATTTGAAAAATATTTTCAATAAAAAAAAAATCATGTGTGCAATTCACACGTGGTTGAAATGAAACCTTAAAAAAAAAATTTTTTAAAAATCGAAAAAATATAACTTTTTTTAGTCCATTACTTATTTTATATCACAACCTACAATAAATTGTATACCATCTGAAAGCTTAGTGTTTCAGCTCTAAATATTTATATCTACCATGTCTATACAACATCTACAAAAAGAGCTAGAATTTTTTTAACCCAATTAGTTTTCATAAAAAAAGCAAAACAATCAATCTCTTTTCTCTTCTAACGCCATTAAAAACATTTTTTAAAAGATAGCCTATAATAAATTTTTATATCAATATTATTTCATCTTTTATATGACGCTTCAATCATATTTCTACCATGCCTACAAAAAAAGTAAAAATTTTTTAAAGCCAACCATGTCGAAATTTCAAACTGAGATTACGGCAACAAATCTTCACAGGTGTTTTGAGGTATTTTTCAAGTTTTTCAATTAAAGATTATATAACTTGTAGAGCACGTACCGTTATGTGTGATATATTAAATGAAAGGTAATATTATCAGCATGCGTATTTAAGTTAAATAAATTTGTTATGTGCTCTAGATCAAAAGATATTACGTGTTTAGAAAAAGAACATCTTTTCACCGTTATTTCAGAATTTTGAATATGACATTAATTGAAATTTTGCACAATCATAACTTATTTAATTACCTATCTACTGTATTTCATTCATCTATCTATTAAAACAAAAAGGTTATGATCAATTGATTTTTCATGTCGCTTTTTCGTTTCATCTTGTTTCAAATCACTACGATACTAAAGAAGTTTTCACTTCAAAAAAAAAAAAATGTGAATGATTTTTCATTTTATACTTTCACTATGGAGGCATCAAAAAACAAAAATATTTTGTCAATTTGTGATGCTGAAGAGGGCGGAGGGGGCGTGGTTGTGTATATATGGTTTTTCCATCTACCAACCATACCTAACAACAATTTAGAACTACCGGACCTTTTTAAAGGTAACCCCCCTTTTTTAAGCTTCGTTTACTGTTCTACCATCAATATTTCTTAAAAACAGAAATATTTGTATTTCTTAATAAGGAGCTATGTATGTAGTTTATGTTTACGACTGATTTATAATAGTCTTGGTTGAAATAGTGTTTTTATGATTTATTTTTCAAATTTGAAGATTTCGGAATTAATTTTTTTGGACCAAAAATATTGGTATCTACCAATATTTGGAAAAAGTTTGATTTTTTCAAAAACGGTTTTTACGATTTTGATTAAAAAAATCAAGTTACTATTAGATCTTAGACAAGGTCTAATTTTTAATGAAAAACAATTTTTTTTTTTTCAAAAATCGTTTATTAACGGTAATTTTCATAGAACCATTTTTTACCAATCTGATTTTCTATCAAACTATATTTGTTTTATTTCAAGGAGGTTTTTAAACAAAAGCACCTACATTAAGCGTGCATTGATTGCAAAGATTACACTGTGCTTGAAAATGCAACTTTTTTTTACCGACAGATGGCTCTTTTATCCACTTAAAATAATTCGAGTATGCTGAACACGATGGCGTTCTTAGTTTTTCAAAGTTGTTCTCTGAAGTTTTTTGTTTTAAGCCCGAAATCAACGAAGATATTCCATCGATAAAATTTTTATTTTTTTAACTTTTAAACATAGTTTTTTTTTTTTTGACAAAAACTCTTTAAATTATTGTAAAAATTTTCATATTTTGCTCCGACTTTATTGTAAGTTACTTCTTACAAAAAATTATCAAAATTTCACATAGATAGGAGCGCCATGTCGGTTTTTTGAACTAGCACAGTGTTATTACATATATCTTCAATACTTTGCAGAGCGTAAAAAATTTGCAGGTAGTAGATCCTGCTTGCCTAATAGCATTCAACTAGACTAAATGAGATGTTTTCTTACAATAATTTTAAATTCGTAATGAGATAATTTCTACTTCGTTTATGCGAAATGAGGTAGGATGTTATACAGTCGACTCCCTCTAACTCGAACTTTCACAGGAAACAAAAATTGGTTCGAGTAAGAGGGAAATTCGAGTTAGAGGGATTAATATTATTCTTTTTTCTTCAAAAATTGTTATTAAAAATGAGGAAAAAGTTTTCGACTTAGAGTGAGTCGACTGTATACAGAGTGTACCTTAATGGCAAACTTGTAAATTACTCTTTTGTTCATTATTGTTTTCTTGATAAAAATTAATTTAGGTATAAAAAAAATAGTTTTATTATGTATTTATCGAAGAAAATCGGCCCGAAAGTCAAAAATGATCATGGGTAAAAAAAATAACTCCCTTAAAAATTAATATCTGAGAAATATAAAAGATATTAACATTTTTTAAATGCAGTAACAAAGAATGGCATTTCTTCCAAAAATCAAGACATTACTAAAGTTTCTACCACAAGTACGGAGATATTAACAATAACATGAGTAAAGACATACCAAAATAAGCGTTTTCTTAAATCATCGCTAAAGGCTATCAAATTTTCAGATAGGGAGTTACTGTGGAACAATTTTTTTCTTAGAATATACCTAAGAATCATACCCTTAAATGTTCTTATTTCATTACATGGACACCCTGTCTACGAACGTACCAAATTCTCTATTGCGAATAAGTCACTTTATTTGAGTCAAATGATTTCCTATATTCCAAATTTGAAAATGGAAAATTATGTCATTTGATTGGATCGAAACAGGGCTATATGTTAGTACTAAGTACTTTTGAACCATTTTCAAAGCTTCTATTCACTTGATACTAGTAGTGTTTTCTTTAATGTCCGAAATTTTATTTTTGATGTGGCTTTATAAATAATTACATTATAATTTACATCCGGAGTTATGCAAGTATAGCGATCCGATTCTACATTGTTTTCATGAATTATTCGGATATCTACACTACACGCAGCAGTTAGCATTTCGTTATTCTGAAAATTGCCAATACTACTTTTGAATATTGAGATTTTTGCCATATGATTATATTTCATGACTTCAAAGCTGAACAGTCTAATACCTTTTCCGGAGGTGTTGCAGGAGATGCCTTCTGTTTGTCGATTCAAAGATTTCGTTCTGTATCCCCAAAAACAACAATCATCTAAAACTACATTTTATCCAAATTAAGACAAGATCCCTATCAATAAAAAAAAACTCAATTTACTCACCGACGCACTAGTTCTATTTTCTTTTCGTTCTTTTTATTAATTCTTGAGTCCTTTTTAAAGGAAACCTATCATTTTGAACAAAGCATTGCACAATGTATGTTGTAGATATCTTCATGATAACAGAGCATATCGCAGGACAACAATGACATAAAAATCCCTACACAAATTGCACTCATCTGTATACTGTACGTTTACATGCCCTAAGGACATTGTTCTTCTTTTTTTATAGACCGCCTTCAAGTTAACAAGTACACAACGATTACATATTGTCGTCGTCGGTAACGTACATAGGACAATACAAGGACCAAACCATGTCATCTCTCTCAGAGATCGATAAAAAAAGGAAGAATCAAATATCCTTCAGGATGATGATGAATATTTTTATATTACATAGAAGTTATTTGAGAAGAGCCAGCCAGCCAACATTTTTACAGGATGTGAGTGATATAATGTCAGGATATACCGATTCGATTACCTTTGAAAAGAAAAACTGTGAAATATGATTAATTCCCGGTGATTTTCATGCCAGCCATCGTATATACTCTCTCTCTCTCTATCAAGAAATAATGTGACCAGACCATCAACTACCTGCAGAATGTACCTAAGAACATTTTCCCATTCTTTTAATTTTCTTTTAGCTCTGATGACAATAAGAAAAGGACTTATAAAAAAGTGGGTTCACAATAATGACAATACGTGATGTCCATCTGATAAATAAGAAAGAAGGCTTTGAAATTCCCTATTCCATATCCGTAGTTGTCTTATGGACATCTCCAGGCCGCCGCCAGAAGCCCATCAAAACAAAAAACCAACTTCCACATTAGAGAGAGAGATTGATCTTTGGTTCCTTCTTCTTTTATCTCGATATGTTTCGCTGGTTATCAGAATAAAAATTCAATTAGAAAAGTTTTGCGGTTTATAAGAAATAAGGGCACTCACCAGTTTCCATTTCCACACTTAAAATAAAAGTCACCCCCATCTTTTTGTATTTTTCCATTGTTTTTGTTTGTGGTTTTAAGTTTTTCGGCTACCATTACCATCCCTTTAGGTTTTTTTTTGGGAAGTTATTTTCATCGACGTCGGTCGGTCGTCGTTGTGTCAGTTGTCGCCGAAAAGGACAATATTTCTTTAAAGTGCTTTCAGCATCTTTGTAATTTTAATGAAGTTTTTTTTTTCTTGGATTGAATTGTATTTTTCAGTTTCAACCCTCAGTTTAAGGAAGTATACCTCAACTCAAATGATGGAATACTTTCATTCAATTCAAAGATGATTGTCTTTATAAAAAGTTTGAAGGCATTTGTGGCGGTCAGTGAATAGCTGATTGAGTGTTTTTTTTTCAAAGCTTATCTCGCCTTCAAAGAAATCAAATTAACTATACCAGTACACTGGTCATTGCATTGAAGTTGGTTGAGTGTTCTCATAATCTTCAACACAGGCTGCTGAAACATCAAACAACTCCCAATTTAAAATCAAGTAGTGTCCTTCGAAGATTTCTATCGCAAACAAAATAATGTTGACATAATATGTATAATGTATATGTATATTATACTTATAGAAGATTAGCCAAATTTGTTAAAAAACAGCTCATTAAAAATAAACACTCTTGGAAGATATATTGACAATGCAACAGAGAAACAGTTTTTTTCAAGTAGGGGATGATAGATATGTAAAGGTACCTACTTCAATATTCAGGTAGGAATATATATCTTTTGCCAAGTGTAACACCTGTAGCTACTTTAGGTTTGAATAAATGTTTCCCAATATGTCTCATGAATACCAGTTTTTTTGTTTTTTTGAATTGATTGTCAGATGTCCTTGCAGTATATAGTGAAGAAAATGTAGGTGTGGATTCTTTAGTAGACAATAAGTAGTTGTCGGCGATTTTATCACAAATAGTTTAGGGTGCAAATTTTGTATTGGATTTTATAATCAAACATTTTAGAAGTACATTTTTGAAGAAGTGTCCTTTCTATGGTTTTAAAGTTTCAACAACTCTTATTAGAGAATCTTGAGAAAAATACCCGATGAAATTTTGTATTTTTGTTTTGGTTATATACACTGCGCGTACCTATAGAAAATTAATTGTTTTTAAGGGGTGAAAACAAATTAGATTAATTCGGGGGTACATAATCTAAGGTTGATTTTTAAATGACACTGTTTGTGTTTGTTTTTGGTTAAAATGCTCATTATACATAGACAAAGAACCCACTGGAATTATGAGGATGCGGGTGATAACATAAAATGATTGTTGGTATCTTGGATGTTTCTCTGATTTAGATGTATAAAAGTCAAAATTCTTGCAGACTCTGGTGAGACAACCCCAAAATGAAGTGCATCAACAATGCAAGGGTGGTACCTAGAAAAAAACGTTACCACATCATTGATTTTTCTTCCCAGATACGACAAATTTAAGTTCAAGATGGTTTAATTATTGCCTTCTGCCTAAAAAATGCACTTGAAAACGCATACTTCAAGGGTATATTATGGTAAGATGAATCCATAAAATCTTTCTAAAACCAGACAATTTGGCTTAAGCTTAAGACCCATCCAAAATACCAATCACATATGTAAATCCAGTGGGTCCTTTGTGTACCATGTGCATTTTGACCAAAAACAAGTTTATGGCACATGATTGTAAGGTATTTTTTAATGCTGCATCTCATTGAAACCAAAAGCTGAAAAAAAAAAAAAAACACTTTATAGCTTGAAAATAAGAACCGTTATAGCAAGTTCCGGGGATGGTTTTTTTTTTAATTTTCAAATTTGTAATCTACTTTATTGATGCCCTTTCAAGCCATATAGATCTCATTCGTATCGATGCTGGGTTTTTGCTGCATACATATATATATTTGGGCATACTCCTTTCAAATGGGCGAACTGCAATTTGTAGCTTAAAGAATCTTTAAAATTTTTCAATACAAAATTAAAAAGTTGAAATAACAATTAAGACATGACATAACGTCGAGATGGAATGCGAAAAAAATTGGTCACGTAAATTCATCTATATCCTAAACGGTTAGATTGATTTTCATTTTATTCAAGCTCTCTCGATGTGTTTTTGAAATTATTTTTCTTTTTTGATGAAATTTGAATCATAAAATATTTTTTTTTTTTAATGTTTCAATTATATGAGAAAACGGCTGCTACGATTTTGATTAAAAAAATCAAGTGTAATTTTTTTTTAAAAAGGTTTAATTTCAAACCCATTTTTTTTACGGAACTTTCTTCATACAACAAGTATTAAATTCGTGAAAAAAAAAAAAAAACAAAATAACGATGATAGACAAATCTAAAAAAGTGCCGTTGGTATCTCTATGCGCGTATGTGAATCCATATCTGTACATAATTTTCACGGTCCTAAACGGGTGGAAGGAGGTATGTAATTCAATTTTCTCAAAAACAGCTCAAATGATTTTAATTAGACTTTACACATCGGCATATACATATTACATTAAGCGCTAATTAGATCTGTTTTTTTTTTTTTTTTTTTAATTTTGTGATCACTTAATTACCTATTGTCATCTAAAAAAAATTTTAAAAACCATCAACTTTTTTGGAATTTTATTATACACACAAAAATTAGTAGGTACACGGCCCGAAATTTGTCTTTCAGAGACGTGTTAAGAATTCGAACAGATTTTCGATAAACAAAATTAAGTGATGTAAAATTGACCACAATTTTTAAAAAAGTTCACCATAATCGATCCACCACCGTCTTTGTCAGTACTCTCAAACTCTAAATCAAAAAATATACTTGCTACCAAAAAAAAATAAAAAATACAGAGTTTCAAATTGAATTGAAATTTTGGTTGCGATAGGCACAATAATTATTGTTAATATTTTAATAAATAAAGACTTAAGACTTCAAAATTCACTTTTTTGTTGGCTCTGACAAGTCCATTTTTAACAAAGAATCCTACTAAGCAAAAAAAAAAAAATATTCTAAAAATATTAAAAAACGGTCCCTTTGTGTTAGTATGCTTTACTAGTCTGCTAATAGAAGACAAATTACGTCATTTGCACTCTGTGCATGTGCAGTTATCAGTTCGAAACTTCAATCTATTTTCTTTCTATTTTAATGAAATACAAATTTGAAATTTCAATTGCAGGTTTGACGTGGTAACATAGTTCACACCAAGGTAAATTAGTATACACTTTATCGTTCCAGCAAAGCACTAATAAACTGTTATTAAGTTTTAAATTTCAACGGTCACTATGGTGTATACGTAACATTTTTTTGTTTTTAACAAAATTTTCTCTCATTTTTCCCTTTTTGAAGTTTTTTTTGGGATTCAAATTTGGGAATGATCATTTCATTTGACGCAGGTTTAAGTGGTCGTAGTAGCTTATTAGTATCTATTGTCTGATTATATGGTATTAAAACTTTTTGAGAGAGTTGAAATTTGGGTAATATTCTTCCCAATTTGTCATCTTAAAGTTTCTCATTTCAGCTCCATTTGGCTCGTGCTGAAAGTCACTAAAGCTCTTCTAATAGCTCCAATATAAGTGTATAACTTTCCACTTTTTATTTGAAGACCAAATATTGTCCCGTTTGACAGCACACTATACACATAGAAATTGCTTCGCCTTCCAAAAGTGACGACAGTGAAATCCGGAGTAGACAAAATAAAGCATAATAATAGGTATCTCCCCGGTGGTTGAACATTTGAAGCACCTTTAAAGCGATTGGTTTCGAACATAATTCGCTAAATGTCATTAAACAAGATCATTGTCCGCGACCGCAAACGACAACAACGACGAACGTTCCCGTTCGCCTATACACTCGAGTCTTGTTGTTTTCCATAATCTTGGAATAAGCACTTACTTCAATCGCAGCCACTGTGTTGTGTGGTGTGTGAATAGAAGGTTAGATCTGGGTAAAATGTATGCTCCAGATTGTGCGTATGCCCACTTGATTTGCCTATGACAAATGGTGTCAGGGCATAATTTTGACAAGATTAGCCAAAAAGATGGATCAACCATTTATGATGATGGTGGACCGCATTTGAGTGTGCCTTAGATCAGAGGTATACATAAGTGTGCCCCGTTCCGATCTACTTATCATTTAGTGTAATCGCGAGCAGTTATGATTTCTTCGACGTGGCTAAACGCGTCCGTCGCTCTGTCGTTGTTGTTGTTATTGTGGTTGGAAGAACCTTAATGATGGTGATCCCTTTATAGTTTCGCACCCACATGTCCAATTCATATCGTGAGGGAGCAGATTCACAGACAAACAAATAAACAAACAAACCTAAAACCTAAACGTGTCCAGTGGATTTTTTTGTGCTCTTCGTCTTCGTGATCGTTTCGTGCTCTATGGATAGCTAGCTGATGGAAAACCCTTAGAGAAAGCCCCACAAGGAAAACAAATACGACTACGACGACGGTGATGATTACGAAGACGATGGTTAGAACGATGGACTGGCAATCAGCAGAGGCTCCACCAAAAGCAAAACCAATGTGTGGGCACAAGCAAAAACCTACAATTGGAGCCTCGAATTAATGATATTTTATTGTTTCGATTTCAATTACTTATTGAGTGTGGCACATATCGGGATGGATGACGGAGTTGATGCCGCACATCACATGGGCGCGAGAGGGAGGTGTATGTGTGTTGTGTGCCTTTATGCCTTTTTGCTTGGTGGATTGTATAGTGCACACGAGGGCTTGGCATGACGTTTCGTCTGTGCCCGTTAAAGGGAATGACTGATCAAGCCAATGCTCAATGCTCATCCACCATGATAATCGTCATCATTGAATCTGTAGGTTTGTAGTAGAGGACAAGATGTGTCGAAGAGGGTTTGTTTGGTTTTTTTCTGGAGATGATGGGCATTGAGGGGGATAAAAGGCGAGAATGTGGAGGTGAATATAGAGAGGTGCGGTCTTTTGGAGATTTACATTAAATTAGTGGGTCTTTTTCGCAAGTCGTTTTCAAATTTTCCAAACACACCCAATTACATATACGTATGAGGTGATCATTATTATTTTTATTTTTTGAGTAGGTATGTGCGTACATTTTAATTTCATTTGGTTCTTTATAAAAAAAAAAACAAAAATTAAAAAATCGGTAAATCTCACTATCGTACTCCATAATGTGACAACTGAAAAAAATCTTCTTGGGACTTGAATTAAATTTGGAAAAAGTAAATAAAAAAATAGTTTTCCAAAGCGGTCACCGAAGTCTATGTGCTGTCTTGAAGTTGAGACTGTAATGATACTATGCTATGCACCCGTGTCGTAAGAGGAAATGGTACAATTCCAATTTTAAAGTTTTGAAATAAATGCTGGTCAAATAACAGTCGAAACAAACATGAAAAAAACCAAAAACTTCGATTTCCAGAGAAAACTTACTTCTTTTGCGGCGGCGGTGAGCCATGAAAATTTACACTCAAAAAATTTATTAGTAAAACAGCTACGAATGGCATTCGTAGGAAAAATATTCGTGCATTGTACGCATATTCGTAAAATACACTCAGTATTCGTGCAGTGGAATATTTACGAATACATTAGTGAAATTTAACGAATAACTGTAGTATTATCCACGAATTTATTCGTTCAATGTACTAATTTTATTCGTAAACAAAAATTAAACAACTTTTATTAGTACATTGTACGAATTATTGCGTACATATAACTAATAACATTCGTAAATTATGCGTACGAATGAATTCGTAATTTCTTACATTGTATTCGTAGTATTTACTAATAAATTCGTACTATTTACTAAGTAAATACTAATATTCGTAGAGAAATTTATTCGTAGGGTGCCTGTACGCATTATTCGTAGAATATACGAATAATTCGTTAAGTGGTACCAAATTTGAACCGAAATATCCGTTATTTCCGTTACTTGTTAATCGTTTTCCATTCCTAAATAGTATCAGAAAAGTTAGTTGCTATACGCGTGTCGTCGCTTGTAGAACGTTTTTATTTCACGGAAAATATAATTAGATAAAATAAATATAATTTAGAAACATAAAGTTTGTAAAAATAGTGATTGAAGTGATTACAGAACCGAAGATCGACTGAACAACCAGAATCACAACAAAAATCAGGTGAGTAATCTTTGTTTAAGTTAAAATTATTGTCCTTTATAGCTTATTTCATTAATCCTAATTTATTTTTGGACTTTTTACTTTCATTTTGGAATATTTTTTCAAGGTTGGCATCAAGAATTCATCAACAATCAGCTTTACCCATTGGCAAATGGCGGACCATATAAAAACATCTTTGGTTACTAGTACTTTTCTTAAATATTTATTTTAAGTATAGACATTCTTTCGAGCTAATTTCAATGTTTAATGTTCATATATTTTCAGTGATCTTCCAATAAAAAGTATATGAACGGGGAATACATATGGTATAAAATTTAAGGTCCAAAAACTTGAAAATGTAAAAAATGTATGCAATAAATTTTTATAGTTCTGAAGTACAGTTATATGCTTGGGTAATTATTTCAACAATTAATATTTCTGGAAATTTCAGGAAAAAAATCAATGGCGGAAAGTTCTACAATAAATAACATTCGTACATTATACGAATAGCACTGTATAATGTACGAATTATTAGTAAAGCCATTCGTTAACATTACAATGCTATTCGTACAATATACGAATAGTGCTGTACAATGTACGAATGAATTAGAAAAGCATTAGTATATACTACAAATTATTCGTGCAATGTACGAATGGGAATGTAAATCTACTAATAGTATTCGTACAATGTTCGCTTGATTTTCTACGAATACTAATAAAATATTCGTAAAAGTACTAATAAACGTCCATTTTACGAATAATATTCGTGGCTGAAAACCACGAATAAAATTCGTAGAATGTACGCAGTTATTAGTACTATTTACACATGAAATTTTTTGAGTGTACCTTTTGACAAGAATGTTAAAGGGATTATGATGCGATCGCGATCTCTAAGACAATTGGGCAGCTGGGTAGTCGTTTCACCTTTAGAGTTGGTAGTACTTTAGCAGGTATTTAAAAATGCAGTACGCCGCAGTACGGTAAAAAAAAAACACACACATCACGTAGCAAGTTGCATGTGGCAAGTACCGTAGACTAAAATTAAACCTGTATGGATATACAGGGTGTCCCAAAAGTTAACGTCGAAACGAAAACGGTAGATAGGGTAGGTGGTGACAGTTATCAAAAAAATAATTAAAAAAATCGCAGCCATATATTTTGGGAGTTATGGGCATTTGAAAAAAAGTCGAAAAAATGGTCACCCTGTGACGGTTTTTCATGTGTCGTGACTACAAATCTTAATTTTTCTCCTTTGTTTCTTTTGTTACGGAACCTTGAATAACCCTGCTATCAAATGCATTCACAAATTTTAACTCAGCTGCATCAGTTTTAAAGAAAATATTACTTTTTTACCCAACTTAGTACCAAAAATTTGTACATGACTCTAATTCAATGAGCCGTAGTGTAAAAAAAATGCACTACTATGTTTCGGCAAGTTGACTTAAAAGTTGGTGTGTTCAAGTACAACATTGTTGGGAATATTCCATAAATAACCGAGATACAATTTTATTTCTTAAGAAATCCGACTTTTTTTAAGTAATTTTTCTATATTATTTAAGTTTTTGTATTCTGAAAGGGTAAAAAACTTGAATAATATGAAAAAAATTAACTCATAAAAAAGTCGGATTTCTTAAGAAAAAAGAATGTACATATCTCGGTTATTTATGGAATATTCCCAACAATGTTGTACCATTTTGAAAAGAGAATTGAACACACAAACTTTTAAGTCAACTTGCCGAAACATCGTAGTGCATTTTTTTTACACTACGGCTCATTGAGTTAGAGTCATGTAAATTTTTTTAGTACTAAGTTGGGTAAAAAGTAATATTTTCTTTAAAACTGATGCAGCTGAGTTAAAATTTTTGAATGCTTTTGATAGCAGGGTTATTCAAGGTTCCATAACAAAAGAAAAAAATGAGAAAAATTAAGATTTGTAGTCACGGCACATGAAAAACCATCACAGGGTGACCATTTTTTCGACTTTTTTTCAAATGCCCATAACTCCCAAAATATATGGCTGAGATTTTTTTTATTATTTTTCTAACTATTTATCACTTATCAAATCCAATGATTTAAGAAGTAGGTTTTAGGTGAAAAGAAATTTTGATTGTTTTTTTTTTTGTATTTTGCAGCAGCAGAATACTTTTTTCCAAGTCGCATGAGTTAACAACTTATTTTATTTTAATAATTTTTATATTATTTTACCTTATGAGATAAAATTATTTAAAACTAAACTCTCTTCCAATCAATAGTTGTGAATAAGTTGAATATTTTGTTTAATTCGTACAAAGTCTTTTACTTGTCAACTGTTGAGCATAAATCGTTAGTTAAAATATTATTTACAAAATTAGCTTTGAGCTTTAACATTTTCCAAAATGCAGTTCTAAAAAAATAGAAAAAGAGAAATTTCCAATCATATCGACGCACGTCGGCTTAGAGTGAAAAAAGAGCTAAATCCACTTTTACCCTCCGGAGAAAAATAAATGTTTGAACTGTAAAAGAATTGAAAGCTTTTAGCAAGTTCGTAGCGAGTTTACACTCTAAGCCGACGATTTACACCCTACATGCAATGGAATAGCTGAAGCGTATAAATTTTGAGTAAATTTTTATCTAAGCTAGAGGCTAAATTTCTAGCACTTAATAGTGTTTTTCGTAATTTAAAACCTTGGCAAATTTTTTCTTCCTTGTAAATTACAATCTGTGACAGTTTGGGTAGTCGTATACACAACAAGTTGCATCTACAGATCCACAATTATGTTAGACAGTTTATGTTTTTATTGATCTTATGAAAATATGTTCAAACGAATAAGTTGAATGCATTTATCCGGAAATAACTAATAAGAATATATCAGTCCCCAGGTCAGCAATTAATGAAAAAACGTGCCCTAAAAAAGAGTTTCTCAACAACACGCAGAGCAACAGTTTTGAATATTTGAATACTTGAAATTTGGTATAATTATTTTAAATGTTATAATTTTGAAAACATTAAAATTTGAGTATTTAGCAAGTAGGTACATATTTTATGTATCTTAATACAGTAAAATAAGGAGAAAAAAGGGGTAAATCTCGGAATGAATGTTAGTAGAAATTTTTTTTCCTCAATATCTTCCTTTTGCCATTCTATAACATAACTCAAAAGTCTAGAAAAATCTCATGTCCGCTTGTCGCGATTTCAAGGTCAAATCGCGAAATGGAGATTTTCAAAATTAGCAAAAATAGCCTATGGTATTATATACACATATGATACATGGTTTCAAGGTATTTTTTAATGCTGATTCCAAAAAATCTAAAATCAAGACAATCTGACATCTCTGGAAAAAGTTATACCTGTTTTTCATCTGTCAACTCATATTATTATAACAGTTGCAAACTTACTGCCGAAAAACCCTTAAAAGTTATGGTAGATTAACCAAATTTTGCATGTAGATTTTAGAATCCATCATCATTAAAAATGAAAACAATCCATTACAAAAAATATATATACCTACGAAATAATGGTATTTTTTGATGGAGGGGCAAATTTTAGGATATGCACTAAAGAAGATTCTGGTTCATCTTAGGAATAAGTGCTAATAGGCTAATTTTTTCATTTTAATCTTTGTTTGGATATTCTTTAACTACCCTCAAAAATCTAAAAAAATCTCATGTCCGCAAGTCCTAATTTTCTTGGTTTGAAGATAAGGTGCAGATTTGAAAAAATTGAAAAACTACTCTTCAGATAGTTGTGTCAGATCAACATGAATAAGGGACATTACTTTTCAGGGATGGTCATATTGATTTGTTTGTGGGTTTTGTTGGAATCAGCGTTAAAAAATACCTTGAAATGATATGGGTTATGTTGGTATACATATAAGAATCTAAAATTTTATTATTATTTTTTTTAAATCTGCACCTAACTTAGTTTAACCTGGAAAATAAGAACTTGCGGTCATGAGATTTTTTTAGATTTTTGACATAAGTTATAGAATATCCAAACAAAGATAGAAACAAAAAAATTAGCCTATTAGCAGTAATTCCAAGATTGTACCAGGATGTTTTTTAGTGCACATCCCAAAATTTCCCCTTTTCTCAAAAAATACCATTTTGTCATAGATATAAATGTTTTTTTGCATTGCATTGTTTTGATTCTTAATGATAATGGATATGAAAACCCTCATGCAAAATATGATTCCGCTACCATTACTTTTAAGGTTTTTTCGGTAGTAAGTTAGCAACTGTTATAATAATATGGGTTGACAGATGAAAAACAGGTATAACTTTTTTCAGAGACGTCAGATTGCCTTGATTTTAGATTTTTTGGAATCAGCATTAAAAAATACCTTGAAATCATGTATCATATGTGTATATAATACCATAGCCTATTTTTGCTAATTTTGAAAATCTCCATTTCGCGATTTGACCTTGAAATCGCGACAAGCGGACATGAGATTTTTCTAGACTTTTGAGTTATGTTATAGAATGGCAAAAGGAAGATATTGAGCAAAAAAAATTTCTACTAACATTCATTCCGAGGTTAAATCCTTATTTGACTGGATTATCTAGCCAGTTTTAACTCAAAAATAGTAAACCTTGGTTGATTATTGGGTTCAGTTAGATCCAGTTCAGCTCAGTACATAGTAGGGTGTGTCACTTTTGTATGGGAAAAAAAGTACTCTAATTTTCAAATGTAATAGTGGTCAAAAGTTGTATTAGGGTCTGAGATTTAATAATATGTAAAAAAAAATATAATATCGTTCGTCTTTGGCTCGCTCAAATCGGTTGAAGTTTGTTATAATACAGTAAAATAAGGAGAAAAAAGGGGTAAATCTCGGAATGAATGTTAGTAGAAATTTTTTTTGCTCAATATCTTCCTTTTACCATTCTATAACATATCTCAAAAGTCTAGAAAAATCTCATGTCCGCTTGTCGCGATTTCAAGGTCAAATCGCGAAATGGAGATTTTCAAAATTAGCAAAAATAGGCTATGGTATTATATACAAATATGATACATGATTTCAAGGTATTTTTTAATGCTGATTCCAAAAAATCTAAAATCAAGACAATATGACGTCTCTGGAAAAAGTTATACCTGTTTTTCATCTGTCAACTCATATTATTATAACAGTTGCAAACTTACTGCCGAAAAACCCTTAAAAGGTATGGTAGATGAACCAAATTTTGCATGAAGATCTTAGAATCCATCATTATTAAAAATCAAAACAATCCATTACAAAAAATATATATACCTACGAAATAATGGTATTTTTTGATGGAGGGGCAAATTTTAGGATATGCACTAAAGAAGATTCTTGTTAATCTTAGGAATAAGTGCTAATAGGCTAATTTTTTCATTTTAATCTTTGTTTGGATATTCTTTAACTACCCTCAAAAATCTAAAAAAATCTCATGTCCGCAAGTCCTAATTTTCTTGGTTTGAAGATAAGGTGCAGATTTGAAAAAATTGAAAAACTACTCTTCAGATATTTGTGTCAGATCAACATGAATAAGGTACATTACTTTTCAGGGATGGTCATATTGATTTGTTTGTGGGTTTTGTTGGAATCAGCGTTAAAAAATACCTTGAAATGATATGGGTTATGTTGGTATACATATAAGAATCTAAAATTTTCTTATTATTTTTTTTTAAATCTGCAACTAACTTAGTTTAACCTGGAAAATAAGAACTTGGGGTCATGAGATTTTTTTAGATTTTTGACATAAGTTATAGAATATCCAAACAAAGATAGAAACAAAAAAATTAGCCTTTTAGCACTAATTCCAAAATTGTACCAGGATGTTTTTTAGTGCACATCCCAAAATTTCCCCTTTTCTCAAAAAATACCATTTTGTCATAGATATAAATGTTTTTTTGCATTGCATTGTTTTGATTCTTAATGATAATGGATATAAAAACCCTCATGCAAAATATGATTCCGCTACCATTACTTTAAGGGTTTTTCGGTAGTAAGTTAGCAACTGTTATAATAATATGGGTTGAAAGATGAAAAACAGGTATAACTTTTTTCAGAGACGTCAGATTGTCTTGATTTTAGATTTTTTGGAATCAGCATTAAAAAATACCTTGAAATCATGTATCATATTTGTATATAATACCATAGCCTATTTTTGCTAATTTTGAAAATCTCCATTTCGCGATTTGACCTTGAAATCGCGACAAGCGGACATGAGATTTTTCTAGACTTTTGAGTTATGTTATAGAATGGCAAAAGGAAGATATTGAGCAAAAAAAAATTCTACTAACATTCATTCCGAGGTTAAATCCTTATTTGACTGGATTATTAAGAAAAAAACGATTTTATATGAAAAAATGATTTTTTTTTCCTTCACTTATTATTTCGCAGCTTCTTTACTAAGTGTTCAATTCCAACAAATATAAGCTTAAAATTTTTTCTTGGAATTATCTTTCACGTGAAAGCCTAAAAATGTTACATATATTTTTTTGTATCCAAAGGGCGCAATTAAAAAAAAAAACATATGTTTCAAAAGCCTCTAAAAATCCAAATTTCTTCGATTTCTTCCTATATTTTGAGCGAGCCAAAGATATTAATTAAAATGAAAATTGTAAACGCAGGATTTAATTTTGATAAGCAATGTCACTTTTAAAAGCTATTACACTTGAAAATTCCATACTTTTGCGTTTTGACACACCCTAGTATAGTATAAGCTCAGTGTATACTTAAATACCTACCTCATAATAAACTTGAGAAGTATTTTTCTAACATCTTTTTTTCAACTTTCGTATTTGAATTTCGGTGTCCAACTATTCAAATTCGGATTTCCTAAACTTAAACAAAATTTTTTAAGCCACAGCTTGAAACATGTTTTCAGTTTGAAAACGATCTTGTCTCATCTTAAATTAGCAAAAATAGAAGCACAGGAGCTAAGAATGTATACATGAGTCAAAATCAAGTTCTAAATTTAAAAAAAAAAAATATTTGGGTACCAAAACAGCTAGCTATTGATAGTTAAGGAAACCCCATTGTCAATAATTGAAATAGCTAGATTTTTTTTTAAAATAAATCATACGAAGTTTATTTTTGTAACAGACGAAGGCCAATATTACAATATCACTTTAATTTAATGAAAAATTATATTTGAGCAAAGCTCAAGGTTTTCGTTTTGCAATAAAAACGTTCATACCAGAAATTTCACAATAATTTTTACTTAGCTAAAAACTAAATTTCATAAAACCCTCTGTCCACTTTGAAGCCGCATGTCGTGAGAAATGATACGAGTAGGTATCCACAGAATTCCCAGAAGCGCACTTCACACTTGGCTGAGCGGCTGAGCCGCTTATATAGAATTGCAGTCATTGATGGCGCTTAAATGACTTATCGGCTCGCATAAAACCACCTAACCTGTGCGACTTGGCCGAGTTGATCACTTGTTATATACTGTGTTTAGTTTGTGTATTATAGAGTTATGAGCATTGCGCATTGAATGCATGACATGCACTGCGCTGCGCAGTGCAGTGCAGCCGCATATAATCCAAGGAATCATACCACGAATACCATGATCAACTAACAACAACCCACCCAGGGTGAGCGACGAGGATCGAACGGGCGACGAACGACGTCGAGACACCGACAACGATGACGCTTAGAAAGGCCATAGTGTCTACAACGCTCACTGCGATAACATCGCAGGTTGACTCTATGCGCTTCGAGGGTTTCCTCACCTGGCACTGGCACACTATATCTTTGCAATGAATAAGTACCGAAAGTCTATATTTGCACTTAGATATCAAAATGTGATGTGAATTGACTTTGGAAAATCTCGAAAAAGTATTCTTCTCTTGAGTTGTTCGTTCGATTCTCCTGGCGGCGCTCGCTGCACTGTACTGTACCGGTGCTGGTGTTTTTGTCAGTGTTGCCAGCATGTGTTGAATAAGTGGCTCGTTGAATAAGTGCTTTTCTTACATTTTACTAAGAACAAGTTGTTAGCTTTCATATTCAAAATTTGTGGATTAAAATTGGCCCTGGGCAAACTTAATTCAGTCACACTTCGGGCGTCTTTTGAGTCCTTTTTTCCAGATATAAAATACTTTTCCGTGTTCCGGTCTGACAAATCTACCATTGAATACTTTTATGGTAACACTGGCTAAGGTGCTTAAGCTGCTTAAGCTGCTTTTTGTCTATCTTAACCCTCTTTCCCGAAAAAAAAACTTCGATCCTCTCTACACCAAAGTTGTTAAATTTGGCATTCCATTTGGGGGCCTCATAGCATCAACTTGGAAGTATTTAACATTTTTGATGTTTTCGTGAGGTTAGAAAGGTGATTTCATAGATTCGATTCCTTTTGTTTTGATGCGCCTTCAAAAAAAACCATTTATTTTTTTTCACTTTGGATTTGTAACAGAACCAAAAAGCAAAAAAAAAAAAAGATGGAATGACAGATCACTATCGATTCAGGCAGTGTGATCATAGTGGACAATTAGAAGGACGCGATAAAATTGTTTTGTTCCGATAAGACATAGACACAAAGTAGAGTGATGAAAAACTATTTAAAGGAGAAAAAAATAACGACATTGTGTTGAGGAATTTTGCTTTACTTCCCAGATAGGTATAAAATGACTGAAAGGACCTGTGATTAGAATCTCTTAAAGGCATGATGCATTTCAACGAGATTATTGTGTTGTTGTGTTCTGTTCGAAGAGTTCAATTTAAAAGTTGTGAACACAGGGATTAGCGTGCAATTGTTTCGCAACAATGTGAAAAAATTTTTTAAAGACATTTAGGTTAAGAATCTAAGGAACATTATGTTTTCTCATCATTAAGAAGAATACTGTAAGTAATATGATTCAACAGCTGAAAAGATGTGAAAAATGAAATTTTTGAGATTGAATCTATTTATTGGATTTAGATAATTTTGGCAAAATATCTGCATTGAGCCGATATGAGTTTTTATTTTATTTTCAGGTTTAAAAATACATTTCTTTGTTTAAATGGAAGTGTTTATGCAATGCTGACACCATTTCTTAGTAACGGAATTCAGATTTGATGTTGGTTATAATTTACTCAAACATGGCATTATCATACAGTTTTTTTTTTAATTTTTTTTTAATTGAATGTAAAAAATAGATTTTTAAAGAATGCGTTAAGAACAGTTTAATTAAAAAAAAAATGATACCTTTGGCGGAGTTGAATATCTAAGTGTTATAATTGATAGTTGATAATAATAAAAGCAAAATTGTCGATTTTTTTTTATCAACTAGGTGCCAACTATAATTTCAGCCGTTGCCACTATAAAATTAAGGACAGTTGAATAAGTAATAATGTCACTTCAAGACAAAATTTTAATTCATTGGCTTGAAATAACCAATATATTTCAGCAAATGTATACCTACCTAGAAGTAGATTAAGTATAAAAACGAAAGAGCTGAGCAGCAAACTCGGTACCTATATAATTGAAAATGCGTTTTCCTATAATGCGAAAGGAGAACCAGATCTCTACAGTAGTAAGCGACAAATTTGTATGAATACTTGAAGCAAACCCGTTTTCAGTGATGACAAGCACAGTCCGTCTGCCGCTTAGGATGAATTATGTAGGTGCTTTTTCAGAAAAAGTTTCGCAATTAGAAAAAAAAAATGTTTGGCATTAGAATAAACTTTCCATTCTTTGTAGCAAAAAGATGGCTTATGACAGTTTAAATGGAGCAATCTTTTTTAATTTTACTCTTCGATTGCATTTTTAAGGGAGAGTTTGAAAAGTAATCCAACTTGCACAGAAAAAAAGAAAAAGAAGAGGATGTTCTATTTAAGTGCTTTCAGATCAGTAAAAATTAAAAAAATAACACATTGTTATTGCACTTTTTCAAAATCAAAATATTTGTCATAACTTCATTTAGGCTACTTAAGCGGGGATTTAAAATATAAACTTTTGACGAAGAAAAATTAAATGCAAATAGAAATAATTTGCTATTAATTATGTTTCTGAGAATTGTTAAAATGATTTACACAAAGACAAAAAAAAAATGAAAAATGGTTCTGTCATTGTTTACCTAAATTTTGTAATTCTCACATCGAAAAAGTGGACGAGAAACATTTTGAAGCTGAATAAAATTCACAAGTAAATGGAGTTTCCAATTCACAATTATGTTTTGTTTACTTTTTTGTATGATAAAATTACAGAATGTATTCATAAATTAAACAATATATTGTATTTGAGATCCAGAGCTTTTCCCCAGTAGTCCCTTTAAGACATTTTGGAGTCACATTTGAATGCCCATATTTTTTGACGAAAAGTAATAAAATTTGGCACCACAAAGGATATTTGTATGAGAAATACGAAAATGCTGCCAATTTTTTTAAAACTCAAAATGGCCGCTCCAAAATGGCGAGCAGAGTAAGCTTTTAATAGTTTCTCTTTTATAACAATATAGAGTGTAAATTCAGATAAATTGATATTAAAAAGTGTTCGATATAGGATTAAAAAATTTTGAAAACAAAATCCAAAAAATGTCAAATTATCAACAAAATACTTTTAGACCTTTTATTATTGTATGCATATTTCTTGTTTTATTTCTTTTCTTTTCTTGAAAAAATGACTATTTTTGCTTCAATATAAGTTCAAGTGACCTCAACTCCAAAAATTAATAAAGCGTTTCGCCCAGGTACGACAGTGGGCTCATCAGTTAGATCTGTCGTACCCTTACTAAGACGCCTTATTTTGGTCGATGTTTACCGACATGGAGTTGAGGTCACTTGAACTTATATTGAATTATATTCAATCACTCCACTTAAAATAAAAATAATTTTAATAATTTTTTATTATTTTTGTTATTTTTTCTTCGTTATGACTATTTTTGCTTTATATATTTCATTGGATATGCTTAGAGAAAAAAGCATGAAAGTTTAAAGTGATATTTTTTTTAATCAGTGATGCAAACTCAATTTTTTTTTTCTCATCACAACAAAATATTTCTGAGAAAAAAAATCTGAAGCAGATATCCTTGAATCAGGGTCTGAAAATAGTTCTTGGGTTTAAAAATATAAATTCACAGTAAGCAACCCTATGCATTTAGGTACAAAATCTACGAATCTATTTTTTGGATTTTCGACAAAAATCTGAGGTTAACCCCTTGTAAAAAAAAAATGGATTTTCAAAAATTTTCTCCATATGCATCGAGTGAGACACCAAAAGAAAGGTCTCTTTAAGATCTATTCACAAATGACACCCCAAAATTTCATTGAAGTCTGGTTGCTAATATATTTGCAATCAAAGTTTTTTTTGTTTTTCTTAAATTTAGAAGCAAATATCTTCCGACTAATGTTTTGAAATACATTTTTGGCGGAATAACTTTCTCTGAATGATATATTTTGAAATATGTAAGCTTATTGTATCTGCAAAATAATATCCAATGAGTATGAGTCTTTTACAGTAATCACAAAACAAAACAAAATATAAGCTTGACTATATTATTAAAGTTAAATAAGAATTTTCGCCTAATTGATTTTGGAAAAACTAAAAGACTTTTTTTTATTTTATTATTTTTTTTTTTTATAAAATTTCGGATATTTTTTTAATTTGAGTTTAAAATGTTTTCCAGGAGTCAGCTATTCAACAATACGGTACACAAAAAGTCCAATAATTTTTTTCTTGTGCCCCTGCTGCCACGCTGTAGAATTTCAAATAAAGTCCCATTTTGGTATTGAGTCGGTGTAGTAGTTGCGATATAAACGACGCCGTTTTTTTTATAAATCTTAAGTTTCCTATATTTCCTTTGATTATTGTTACAATGAAGTGTAAAATAAATTTTCAAAAAGAGAATATCTTGATCAAAAACTTCAAATAAAAAATTTGTGTCTTTTAAAAAATTAACAGCTCCTTCATGCGTGACCTTTTTAAGAAAAATAAAACCGTTCGTTAATGTGCTCTCTCGTCGATGACTTCCGACAATCCTTGCTTGAAATATTGTGCATAAAGATAAAAATGCCTAATGGTTTCCTCTACGTAGTGGCTACTTATATTCCGCCTTGCTCCAACAGTGATGTATATGATCAACTTTACGACTGCCTGGATGGCATAACTGAAAACATTGACCCTGACGATGAAATAATCATAGTTGGCGATTTCAATCTAAGTGATCTAAACTGGATTAATTCTAATGATAGCGGCGAATTTTTGCCTATTAATCTGTCGTCGTCCAAAGAAATCTCCCTCATAGATTCGATGGCTGCCCTTTGTTTAAATCACATTAATGGAGTTCCAAACAATAACAATAAAATACTGGACCTTGTATACTCTTCCGAGTCCTTAAACACGGACGCTGCTGTTACACATAGTGATGTAAAACTTGTCATCGAAGATCGTCATCATCCTGCTTTATCGATATTTTGAACTTGAATGTTTGTAACTTCTCGAATGCTTGTAGGTAATCTTGTTGAATTCAATTTTAGAAAATGTAACTTTGATGAATTGTTTAGTCTATTAAGTCTCATTGATTGGGATACTTTGCTTAGTGGTTCAAACCTAGATAATAAGTTTTAAGTTTTATAAAATAATATTTGACTGCTTTTTAGAAACCATCCCTTTACGTCATGTTAAAACTAAAGATAACTATCCCCCATGGTTCGATCGGCATTTGAAATCCTTGAAAAACAAAAGAAATATGGCGTGGTTAAGGTTCAATCAAACTAAAACTGATAGCGACCTACTAAATTATATTGATTTTAAAAATGAATTTAACAACTATTCAAACTATCGTTACAATGAATTCCTAACCAAAACTGGAAATGATTTTAAAATAAATCCTAAAAAATTCTGGAATTTTGTTGATATTAAAAGAAATACTGATGGCTACCCAATATGTATGGAGTTTGATAAGTTTTCTAGCCAAGATCCTAAAGTTATATCCAACATGTTTGCGGAGTTTTTTATGAAATCCTTTGAGGAAAATCTCCCATCTGACCCTCGATCCCCTCTGACATCTGAACAATATACCCACTTAGGACTAATAAATTTTTCAATTACTGAATCTACAATTCGTGAACAAATTTTAAAACTTGACAACAGTCTAAGTTCTGGCCCTGACGGTTTACCGTCATTCATGTTAAAAAAATGTGCAAATCATTTATCTTACCCACTATTTATTCTTTTTAACCACTCAATTAAGTACTCTACATTTCCTGATGTATGGAAATATGCTTTCCTTAAACCTATTCATAAAAAAGGACCTAGTCACTTAGTTACTAACTACCGCCCCATAGCCAAACTCTCTGTTATACCTAAAATGTTCGCATTGTTAGTCTGTGATGTCTTATCTTTTAATTGTTCTTCTATCATTAGTGAAAATCAGCACGGATTTGTTAAAAAGAAATCTACTGTCACTAATTTATTAGAATTCACAACGTTTTGTTTTGACGCTTTTGAAAAAAAATCTGCAAGTTGATTGCATTTTTACCGATTTTAGCAAGGCATTTGACAAGCTTAATCATAGTATTCTTCTAAATAAATTGTCAAGAATTGGACTTAATGATTCGTTTATAAATTGGTTGTCTTCTTACCTCAGTGATAGACATTATAGTGTAATATTGAGACATAATCACTCAAATAATTTTGTCGTTAATTCCGGTGTACCTCAAGGCAGTCATTTGGGACCACTATTATTTGTTTTTTTTTTTTTTAAATGACCTTCCATCTTTTAAAAAAAAAACTCTTCTTCATTAATGTACGCTGACGATGTAAAAATATTTCGGAAAATAAATTCATTGACTGATTGTAATCTTCTCCAAAATGACCTACTATGTTTTTGGGAATGATGCAATAACAATCATTCATTTTTAAATGTTGATAAATGCAAGACAATGCGTTTCACACGCAAGCATGATTTCATTGTTTTTGATTATATGTTAAACTCCTCTAGTTTACACGTCCAATCCAGCTTTTCTGATCTTGGTATAAAAACTAGATTGCCAATACGTCCCAGTTTTAGCAGATCGAACTATGGGTCTAACAGTCCGATTAATCAGTTGATTAAATTTTCAATAAACATTATAACTTAATTGACTCTGTTAACGTAAATTTGAAATCAAAACAGTTTAAAATTAGATTTTTCGTTAATTTTGTAATTTCGAAATTTAATTGTGTTATCTTTTTTTTTTATACATACATTCATTTTTTATTATTATTGTTATTTATATTTATTTATATTTATAATTACTTGTAACGTTAGGATTTTAACGTGCTCAATAAATCAAATCAAATCAAATCTCTTTTTTGGGCTTTGCTATAGGTATTTTCTAATGATCATATTTATACAACACCAGTCAACGTTTCAGGTATAGCTTTGTTCAAGACTCTTTTAAAAAACATATCTTAAAAATATCAGCATACTGAATCGTCGACTGGTTATAAGTAGGATCATTAGAAAAGACCTTTAGCCCACAAAATAGAAGAATTTATTTTACCAGCTTTAATATTGTACTGAGTTTAATGATCCTACGGTAACAAAAAGTGCTCCATAATATCCAAATGGCAAAAAAAAATAGTTGGCTAATGTCTTTTTATATTTGTATTTTGGAAAAATATCATCATCAAAAAAAAAAAAATAAAAACAATTATGTATTTATATTTAACTCGGTAAAATTTCAATCAATAGATTAATAGTAATTTTAACAGAATTATCTTGGTATACCTAAGTTTTGATCATAAATATCACCTTTTCTTATTTAAAATTCGTTTTCATAATTGAATTACTCCAATGTTGGGGGAAATATTAACCGAAATCAAGAATATCTACATTTGATATAATTTAAAACACTGAACTAGTTTCTAAAAATTGAGCATCAATTTGTTTTGAAATAAACCAACCACAAACCCAAAAAACCCTAAGCAATTCTAAGACTTTCCATTACAATCAAATCATAAGGATTACTCTTCTTTTCAAGCTTTTGCATCGAATAATCGTAACTAACCAATTAAAGTTAAGGGTAATCACCCACCTACCCATCATAAGTAGATTTTTATGGGGGCAGTGGTTATTAATCATTATGGTGCATTTTACACTTTCACTATAAGAAAGACCTCGACTTTCAACCTATTTGAATTAAATTAAGACAACAACCCAAACAAATATTCATATTCATCATTATTATATGTAAAAATATTTAGTTGTTAAATATACTGTTAGGTTCTCATCTCATGCATGGCGTCAATTAGATGTCATGCTTTGAGGAGCGATCTACGCGCTAAAATAGATTCATGAGATATGTAGTGTAGGTACCTAACCTACCTAGCTTACCATTTGAAAAGTCCTCCCTGCAATCTTCTGCGCTGGCGCGACGCAGATGGTTACTTTTTCCCAGTAACCATAGTGGTTGACTGTTAATCACCCAGTTTGTGGGCAGCGAGCGTAGAAACCGTATAAACGTTACTTGAAGATGCATTCACCATTAAATTTCATCCAGTTGGCGGTGGCGGCGGCGCTGAGTGACGGTGGCAAAAACGTGGCGACAATTTTTATATCCAAAAAACTTCAACTTCATACATAGCTAGACGCAAAAGATAGATAGGTAGGTATAGTGGATTATATATTATTTTTAGCCTCTCTTTGAGGTCTATTGTGATTTTTTTTTTTTTCAATTTTTTTTTGTTTAGGTTTACCACTCTTGGAACATCACATGAAACAAACAAATAAATAAAATAAAACAACAACAAAAACAATTTTGTGACATATTCACGTGCAGTTGGAACAATTTATGTGCTGTTAAACGAGAAAGTTGAGCGAAAAATTGTTAAGAGGGAGCTGGAGAGCTATATTGCTACTGCTACAGCAATATGTTTCTTAGTTATAAGCTTCTCTCATACATACAATATGGTAGCCCTCCTTTTGGGTAAGTGGTGAAAGAAGCCACAAAATTGTGATTAATTTTGAATTGTGTCTGTCGAAATTCACGAAATCATCTCGCACGATTATAAGTCGTTTTCCTGATGGAACCACAGTCAACCACTTGGGAAACTTAATTGGAATATTTTTCACTTTCACGCGCACAATAGACGTTTTTTTTCTCGTTTTGTCGCCACCAACACATTTTTTTTTTAAGTTTATTTTAGGGTTTTCAAAAATATTTTTAGGTCGAATAAAAGAAATTTCGTTCAAATTATTTTTAAACTGAGTTGTAACCTATTTGAAAGTGTCGGACTAATGTATACTTATCGTCATGGATTCGAACATGTTAATACCACTACAACAAATATGAGAAACTAAGCTTTACCAATAAGATTTCATTTTGTCAGTTCAATTTCTATTTCCGTAAATATAAAAAAAAGATGTACATTGTAATTGTTTTACAATACTCTTACCATCAGTTTTATTTAAATATCAAATATATTTGGTTTTAAAAAGGTGATAAGGTAACTTTTTTTTGGTTTAGGTTTGAGTTCTACCACTTTTTTTTCACATTGACAATTGGAAAATTTCACAAAAAAAAAACTCGCATTTAACTGCGAGATTTAATTCTTTCTTCCATTAGTTTAAGACTTAATTTTGTTTTTTTAAATCCAATTGGCTTAGGGTCTTTAAATGTCTATATACATTTACACGGATAGTAACTTTAAAAAATAAATATAAATACGAGTTCCTCGCTCTGATATCAAACACAAAGGTGAGGTCGATTAAAAAACGAAAGAGCTGAGCAGCAAACTTGATTTTTTATTAATCATACGCTAATGGCCAATTTTGTATGTTTTTTTTTTTTTTTTTTTTGCAGATTAACATTAAACAGTGGTAGACTGACACGGATTGATTGGGGTGAGTGGGCCTTGAGCAATGATGATTTAGTTGAAACGTTAGCAACAAGTTAATCTATTAATGTTCAATTATAACGAAGGTTTTGAATATACAATTAGAACTTGCGTGTGTCATTACCAAGTTCATATCATTTATCCATTTAATTGAAAAATCCACACCCGAGTTTTTTACAAGAGTAACTTTTGGCCTAGTTATCAGAAGAAGTACAAAAAAGCAATACAAAAAAATAATTTTAACTTGCTCTATAGATTAAATATAAATTTTTGGACCAAAAGTAATGGTACCTGTAACAAACCAATTTTGGGAAAGTTTCATTTTCTCAAAAAGGCTCCTATGATTTTGGTCAAAAAATGTATGTAGGTATTAGTTTTTAGAGAAGGTTTATCTTCCCTCCTCCCATAAAACCATTTTTCCTAAATAACTGGTTAATTTTAACGATTTTTTTATACAAAAGTATTTCTATTATCTTAATATAAATCAAAAAGAAAATTTTGAAAAAAAAACTAATTTGTGGATTAAAATTTTTCAAAAATCTTTTCGAGAACGCGATATTGAATTTTTTTTAAATTTTGGTTTAAGGTATTGACTAGTTTTTTGCTACAAAATGGCAAACCAATTTTGTTTAATTTTTTTTTTTAAACGGCTCTAATGATTTTGAATTTTTTTCTAAAGATGCATCTTTATAAAAGAAATACTGTTTTTGGACTCAATTACGTCAGGTTTTCAAGATAACCTCAAAAAATGTTACAGCTTAAAAAAATGTTTGTTTTTTATCTGGGAGTATGCGACTATGTTTATTATATGTTTTTTGGGTCGCTGAAACCAGATTCAAAGTCTTTTTTAGCCTATCACGTCAGATTTTCCAGATAACCTCAAAAAAGATGTTCGTTTCGTTTTTTGTGTTATCTCGAAAACCTGACGTGATAGAGAAAAATGGACTTCGAATCTGGGTTTAGCGACCCGAAAAACATATATATAGCACTGTCGCACTCCCAGATCAAAACTAATTTTTTTTTGAGGCTGTAACATTTTTTGAGGTTATTTGAAAACCTGACGTGATGTGGCAAAATGGACTTCGGATTCGGTTTCAGCGGCCCTAAACCACTAAAAAACAACCCAAAACACAACATAGAGAGTTACTATCCCTTTTAAAAGGTTTGAGAGAGTCATCGAAAAAAAACCGTTATTTTAAAAACTGTCCATTTCTCGACTTTCTGCCAATATCAACTTTTGATCAAGGGCTTCAAGACAATTTCAACGGGGTCCTTTGTAACTTTTACATAAAACATTGAACAATTTTTTTTAATAAATAATAATTAGAATTACATCCATAAAAAATATTCTAAGTTTGTTGATAAACCGTGGTTACGAATTTTGTTTTCAAATAGTAAAATTTTGGAGGATTCTTATTAATAGAAAAATTATCAACAGAAAACTCAAAATCTTATAAATTTTTAACATTTTTGGTGTTCACCGGCATCAATTTTAATTTCAAGTTTTTATTAATGCCTAATGTCAAAATTAAGCCAGACAGTTTCAACCGAACAAAATGGTTAACATGGAAAACTCATCTAAAAATAAACTTACCTGGCTAGTTTTTTCCACTTCTAAACTTCGTCTTCACAAGTGTAAAAAATTCAAGATTTCTGCCAGAGAAACTACAGAACAGGTGAAATTAAACACATTTCAAACCTATTGACATAGTTTTAAATCCACGTAATACTTTATGAGATTTTTACAACTATGACTCTACTTTAAATGAATCAAAAGTCCAAAATCCATGATATGCGGTATGTTTCTTTTAATTTTTTCAACAGTGACGCAAAATTCTATAAAATACATAATTATATTTGCTCGTATACTATTTTTATTTTGAGATCAGGTAGTGAATGAACCTCACGTCCCCAATATCCCAATGCGCGCAATTACACTCCAATAACACACATGTAAGTATTTAAATTGATTTAACACGTTACTATGATTAACTCGCTATGCATCTTCCGATTGAACCTTTCCGAGCATACACACATTGGCTCTCTCTCTAATATAGAAAGCAAAAAAAAAAAAAAAAACAAAAACAAAACATAAATATCGATCGTCGTCGTAGTCGTAACCTCGACTAGACACATGGACCAACATATCGCACCAAATACCTTCGCCATAGTACAAACCTACCTGGTGTACTCGTCGTCGTAGTCGTCGTTGTTGCACCAAAAACAGCAAAAGCATTGCCCGCATGAATGGAGTTAACAGGATGAATTCATGTCGCATCCCTGGCAACCTGTTCACTTGGACAAGTTCCGTGTTCGCCGCCGCCGAGCCATGCTTCACATTTTCATATAATGAAGATGAAGAAATATGACTGAAGCTATCTAACGTCTCTAATTATGAGTCATTAATCAATGAAATTGTCCATATGTCTGCGGGGCCTCGCGCGTTCTCCTTGCTCCAGTCGCTAGATGCTACATTGCACTATGCGCATATCAGCTCTCTATGATATGTCGGATCGGATCCGAATTCGAATGCTGGCGCTGGCAATACAGCGCACTGATGCTCTGCTCTGCCAATGGCCACGACAAATGCTTCAAGCATTGCAATAAGCATCCCAGAAGATATACCGCATATATACAAAACCACTTTCCTAATTCTGCACTCATTGAAGATCAAGTTTGTCGATCGTTGTTGGATGGACCATGCGACGGACTATTCCATTCCGATACTATCCGCATACCCGTCGCCATCGACCCATCGCCACAGAGTGATGATGCGCAACTTCGAGAGGCTTAAACACAAGTTTCATGGTGCAGTGAAGGTTCCAATATTATATAGGTACCTACTCTGAGATCGTGGTCTCCACTAATGCTGGTCTTTAATGATCGCTGGAAAACAAAACATGAAGTCCTTTTGCAATACACACTCGGCCGTATTTCGATATAGTTATGTGTGATTCGTGAGATTTTTGTTTTGTTTTGTTTTTTTTTTGACACAAGTGCAAAAAGCTAAGAGCTATTATGACAGAAACTGTTAGTGAAGGATTCTCCTTCATTTGTGTGTGTTTGTGTGTGCGATATCTGGAACTGATTTTCAAAGGTAGATGACTTACATATTTGTTACATGCCATTAGGTTTTTAAGAAATTGAAAGTATAAATTGACAATTAAATTGAGGCATCCGAGAAATAAAAATAAGAAGGTGATGGGAAGGGGTTAAATGAGTTAATATCACTTAAGCTGGGGGTGAAAGGTTTCTTATTTATTTCATTAATTTTGTAACGTTGATTAAATTTAGCAATTTTTATCCCTATGGGAAAAATCTAGTGGCGAAAATAACCTATAAAACCATAGCGGCTGAAATCACTGTGACAAAAATCCCAGTGTTTGAAATCACAGTTTGATTTTGATAATAGTGATTTTTGTCACTGTTACTTCTTTTTCTCTGTAATTCTTATTCAAATTGTTATTGACAAAAATAACTGTTACTAAAATCACAATTCGATTTTGATAAGGGTGATTTTTGTCACTGTTACTTCTTTCACAGTAGGTATAACTTATTTTGCTGTTAGTTTTTCTCACTCAAATTTTTGTCACAATTTGATTTTGATAAAAGTGATTTTTCTCACATTAACTTTCTTCACAGTGACTTTTTTTGCTGTAATTTTTCTCACTTAAATTGTTATCACTGCTATTTTGACAGAAAATAACAGCGATTCAAATCACAGTTTGATTTTGATAAAAGTGATTTTCGTCATTATTACTTCTTTTACAGTGACTTTTTTCGCTATAATTTTTCTCATTCAATTTGTTATCACTGCTATTTTAATAAAAATAGCAGTTATTAAAATCACATTTTGATTTTGATAAAAGTGATTTTTCTCACTGTAACTTTCTTCACAGTGACTTTTTTCGCTATAATTTTTCTCACTCAAATTGTTAAGACTGCTATTTTGACAAAAATAACAGTGATTGAAATCACAGTGTGATAGTGATTTTTCTCACTGTTCCTTTTTTCACAGTAGGTATAACTAATTTCGCTGTAACTTTTCTCACTCAAATTTTATATCACAATTTGATTTTGATAAGAGTGATTTTTGTAACTGTTACTTCTTTCACAGTGACTTTTTTTCGCTGTAATTTTGCTCATTCAAATTGTTATCACTGCTATTTTGACACAAATAACAGTGATTAAAATCACAGTTTGATTTTGATAAAAGTGGTTTTTGTAACTGTTAATTCTTTCACAGTGACTTTTTTCGCTGTAACTTTTCTCACTCAAATTGTTGTCTCTGCTATTTTGATCGTTGTGATTTATATCACTGTAAACTGTGAGTAAATAAATCTCCAACGTTTTGACATTAATACATTGTCTCAAAAGGTACATCACATACTCAAAACTAAATCAATTAAATGCAATGAGCATGCAGGAATTTCAAATTCCATCAGAATGATTTACTGAGTTACATTTGTTACAAATCTCCACATCGTCACAATTCACATTCAAAAAAGTGTCAATTTGAGCTCAACATATCACACAGCCTGGGCACGTGTGGGTGGAAATTCTTTAAAAGTTACGTTTATATATCGAAGCAATTGAATTATAATTACAATCAATTATCCACGAGTATAAAGTTAAAGGCTTAATGTTCTTCCATATAACAACACGCATGCAGTCAGTCAGTCAGCGCAAAGAGCGGACTTAAACGCTGCGCTATGCTAGCTAAGATGTGCGATGCTGTGGTAAAAATTTAGGTGCCTCTCGACAAGACAAGACGCGGTCCGGACGGTCTGTGCCGCAGATGGAACGCGCGGGTGTTTTGTTTTCTCCAAGCCATCCAAGCGCGTCAGCCAAGGGAATTGCTAATCAGCACAAAATTCATCACCTACGTGGGTAACTTGGTGCAGCAGCTAGCGCAGTCATTGAGAATATACCACACCTCGAGAGCAAACAAACAACATTAGACTTCCAGCACAAATAATCATTTATTTTACTTAAACGTTGCGACATCTGGTTAACGCTGTCAATTCCCGCCGAGCGGTAACAACTCTCCACATGAACCATAGAGAGTATATTAGGCCATATACCTACCCAGTTCCGAAGTCTGATGGGATGAGCTCCAGCAAAAACGATATTATATTCATAAAAAATAACAATAAATACAAAAATGAAGGCAAGTCTAACAAAAAGTAATCTTATGAATTCAATTAGAAATATATATTTCTAATGCTATATATCGTCTGATTGCTTGCCTGCCTGCCAAGACATCATCATGAATGAAGTTTGAAAACATCAAGCCTAGAGTCATGCGCTGACACCTACGTCAAAAATAAAAAGAAGACGAAATTAATTACCACGAGTGATGTGCCATCAAGAAATCGGAAACACTTTCCATTGTAGCTGATGTCTTTTACACTCTTATGGTTGCGGCTGCGCAAATAAATATCAAATGTACTGTTTTTTTTTTATGAAAAAAAAAAAATAGTTATTTATTTAAAATATCACTTTGCCTTAGGTAAATGGAAGCAATCAGTAAACAACATTTAGAATGCCGTTTTCAAATTTACATAAGAGTAGTTTTCTAGTGATTTGTGTTTTACCAAATGCTGGGGTAGTGCGTATTTTTTTGTTTTTTGAAAATTTTTTTCCAGTCCAGTCAACATAATTTCCCTCATACGATGTTATTTAATAAAAACTATTTAAATTGAAAAATATCCCCGACGAACCGAAACTCTCGAAAAAATCAACTTTTTAAAAACATTTGAATAAAACACAATCATAGCCTTAAAACTATATCCTTTAAATTTTGTGTTGTATTTTTGGTATATTTCTACAAGTAGGTATTTGGAAAGAATTAAATTTAAATCAATTTTTCAGTTTTAAGCCGATTTTATGGAATAAAAAAATAAAACGAAAGAGTTGAAGTGCAAACTTGAAAATTTATTAATTTATGGAATTATGCGGTATATTAATGGGTAATATGTATATTCGTTATTTCTTAAAATTTTCGAATGTGAATTGTAGATAGCAGTATGAATGACATTACAAATAATATGTAGAGAAGAGGTGCAAAAAAAAATTCTTATTGCAAGTTTAAAGTTTCTAAGCAAATTGTTTTATTAAAGATAGAATTACGAAGTAGGAGAAATTTTAAATTTAGTGGTGATGTCTTGAGCCAAATTTGGATCTTATAAATAGAAATTTTTTTTAAACTATCATGTCTGTCAATGATCTTATCTGAAGACAATGAACGCGTGCAATGCTAAATTTTCTAGCAATTTCTAGTAAAAACCTATAAACCCTCTTTGAACAACGCTTTGATATCTTTCTTTTTTTTTTTAGTGAATGCGAAATGTTAATTGATTTCTGTTTTATTAGTTTTCCATTAGAAAATATTTCCCAAAATTGCATCAATTTTTTGAATCTTCAGTCAGACTCGTCTGGGACTTCAGGTTAGTCAATTGGATTAATTTGAATATAAGAAAATCATGGTTTTTTTTTCTGTTGAAAAATGTATAGCTTATAGATATTTGTATTTTTGGCGTGTTCATAATATAATAATTATTGATAAAATTGTCCTCTCTTACCCCAAGCACTTAATTAGCCTGTATCTTAATTTAAGGGTGTCTTTCTTTAGAAATCTAGCAAAAACGCATTATCATTTTACTGCAAAATTTTTAGAAAAAACCAAGTTTAAAATTCCCCTTTTTAAATATTTTTTTAAAATTCATCTTTTTTTTTATTTTTTGCAAATCTCAGTGGTCGATATACAATTATTTCGTGAGCAAAGCAAATTTTTAAACTCTCTCGATGGCATCGTTCTCACCGGTAGTCTTTAGTGTTACATAATGGCAGACCATCTTGAAAGATGATTGCAAGTGCGCAAACATAGTGCAGACTAAAAATGTTCACAATGAGTGGCGCGTCCCAGTACGTGATGAAGAAGTCATACCGGCCAGCACCTTTTTCATCTCCAGCTTTAACTGTGCTCAATGGTAGTCCAGGCAAACGATCTACCTGAAAGCATATACCAATGCTTCTTTGCGAGTAGTTTGACGTCAATTGTCTCTGCCATTGGAACACAAGTTGCATGGAGTGGTGATGGCGACTGAACCATTTGTAACTCTTTTGGCCACAGAGACGTGAGCCGAATCCGTATAGTCTCCTCGACCTCTCTCTCTTCAACAGTGAATCTATATAGCAACTATTTGCTATTTCGATCTGTCGCGTCGCGCCAAGTCGCCTCCATCGTTGTCGTTTTCGGCAGGCGACTAAACTGCTGCAAATAATGTCCAGGTCTCTCTCGCTCTCTCTATAGCTCAGATTCAAACGGAGATATTTTTTGTTTTTTTATTCGAGAGATGACCCGACTCTCTGGGATGACAACAACGGTGATGACCACTTTCAGCATCACAGCAGCCCCATGCCCATTCTGTCCTGGCTCTACGGATGCGCACAACTAGACATCAGCCACCAGCCACTCGTGGTAACATTAGAGGAAAAATTATTTCTATAAGAATCCCTATGAAAAATGCAAGAATAAAGGTTTACAAGATTTGTTCGTGCTTCTCGTGCTTTGCAAGTTCCCCAATCTCCACATCCTTCTCTCCAGTTTGCTGATGGTAGGTATTATACTGTAGCAATGATGGCTAGTGGATGTAAGTCAGGGATGCAAACTCTAGATAGCGCACTTCGAAGCTTGTTGTAGGTATAAAATTGGAAGATGGAACCCCTGGGAACGTCAGAGGCTAACGGAATTTGTATTTGGCTATTGGATATTTATGAGTGGATAGGACATGTTTTCTAAAGGAATGCTCTTTGGGATTTAAAACTAAGGTATACTATAGTATGTTACACGAAAGTGACATGAAAATCATGTCCTCATTTCTGCTCCACATCAACTTTGTTGCTATATAGGTACTTTTGTCTTCAATGCAATGCTCCCAATGAAAACATTCGAAAAAATGTCCGTAACTTAATGATTAAAAATTGGTCTTTGGGCTATGATCTTTATAAGAAGCTCGTGTGAAAATGATTTGATAAATAATAATAATTAATCTTAAAAGGGGTAAGCTTTTCCAAAAACTATACCTAAACCACAATAATAATATAATTTTAGTTTATGGGAAATCATTTCACATCTCAATTGAACCATTGAGTCTTTGTTTCGCTTGATGTTATTTCGGCGATTAAACACTGTGGAAAATTAAGTTGGTGTTAAAGGAATCTGTTTCAATGTTGAATGTTGTTTCGGTTTGTCCTTCTTTATCCTACAATTATAATAAAATGCTAGTCTCAGTGACTTAATCTTGGCTTTTTCGTAAGGTCGGTTACTACTTAAATGTAATAGCCGAATGTGACTTCGGTATGGGTTCCGCCAAATTTTCCACTCGCATTGATTTGGAGCTATTTTCAGCTGATTTATTTGGGTTGGTTGAATTATTTGGTATGTTGGTGTAGTCTAATTGCATTCTTTTCAATCTGCTAGCAGATGCCATGATTTCAACTATAAACACTCTTTTTGCAGAAGCCCAGATTATTTTCTAAAAAAAAATTATTTTTTTGACGTGTTAACGTCTTATAAATCGATGAAGTGCGCCAAAAATTTCAATTCAAAGTTAAAAATGAACCATTAGAGGTACAAAAATCTTCTATAGCTTATTTAAAAGATATTAACCTAAAGTTGAATACAAATGAAGGTTTTTAAAAAATTCTCTCATTTAATAGGGTAAAAATTGGTAAAACAAAATTGAAAAAAGTGGCTATTTTCTAAACGCGAAGTTGTAGAAAGTTAATTTTTTTCAATCGATAGATAATTTTATTGTAAGGCTGACAAACAATTCTAAAAAAATTCTAAATTCAGTTATTAATGTTTTTTTTTTAAACTAAAACATGAAGTAGACCTTTGAAAAAGTAGTGATTATAGGTAGGGGAAATTTTTTTCCACACTTTTAAAAAAGTCATTCGAAAGATAATAAAAAAAAAGTTTGGGATCTGTTACGGATTTTTTTTTAAGTTTCTGCTTTTCGAAATATGAATTTTTGAAAAACACCTACTTATTTTTGGGGTATTTTTGGTTGAGTTTTTATTTTTTTAATTTTTCGTAGCGTTCAAAATCTCAACCTTATAGAACACGTAGAACATGTCTATGACTGTGTGCATGCATGAGCAAAGAATTCGTATTTTAAAATGATTTTTGACCGAATAACGGAAAAACATTTTTTTTGTCCCAAGTTTTTTGACCGTTTTTAACCGTTTTTTTTTTTTTAATCTTTTTCTCTTCAACAGATAAATGAATAAAATTTATACTGTAGATAGATAATAAACCGGACTATATCTGTGCAAAATTTTAAGATATAAAGTTTTGTTGTATTTTTCAACACGTTCTTTCTTTTGATCTAGATCAGATAGAAATTTAATTAAACTTTATTGGGCATGCTGATAATAACATTACCTTACATTTGGTATATCACACATAACGGTAGATTTACTATAAGCTACACAATGTTAAATTAAAAAAAACTTCAGAAATACCTCAAAACACCTGTGGAGATCTGTTGCCCATGACCAGCCACCAGTGTGGGAAGTACCGTATTCTCAGTTTGAAATTTCGATATGGTTGGCTTCAAAAATATTCTTACTTTTTTTGTAGGCATCATAAAAATATGATTGAAGCGTCATATGAAATAATAACCTTTCTTATGGTATAAAATTTAATATAGGTTGTTTACGAAAAAAATTAGTTTAATGGCGTGAGAAAATAAAAAATATTGATATTTTTTGCTTTTTTTTTTATTAAAACCGATTGGGTTAAAAAAACACTAGCTCTTTTTGTGGACGTCGCACAGACATGGGCGATATCAGTATTTGAGCTGAAATAACAGGTTTTCGTATGGTATTATTTTATATATGTAAGTTGTTATATAAAAAAAAATGAATTTTTGGGTGATGGATGTCATTTTTTTACTTTTTTCATAAGAAATGATTGTTTTTAATAAATTATTTTAATACTTTTTGCGCATTTTTTAAATTTAAAAATGGTTTTATTCTTTAGAGGAAATATTTGACTTTTTAGTGGTATAATTTTTTTGTAAGATTTTCAAATAAAAAAAATTAATATACATAATGAAAAAGAAAAAAAAAGGTTTGAAAAAAATAAACTCATTTTAAACAAAAGCACACAACCTGTTTTCTTACGATGTTATCACGTAAAATCATCGTCCGTAACCCGGCTTTACAGACAACCACTTTTTTTTGTAGGTACATTTTGGTTATTCATTTCTATTGCGATCAATTTTTTTGTGTATGTCGATTGTATATTTTTTTTTTTTTAATTTTAGAGTTAAAAAACTAAATTAATGGTGTATGAATTTTTTGAAATAATTTTTTATATCTATATCTGTCTACGTGAATGTGTCCTTGGGCTTTCAATCATTTTGACATACTAAATCTTATGTAGCTTAATTTAAAAAACCAAACAACATATAACAAGTAAATTAAGTTTAAATTTTGGTAGGGATGATTTGTGTTTCTTTTTTAGCCTTGTTTTTTTTTTTTATTATTTATAAAAAAAACTATTATAAATACAAGAAATAAAAGCGTATTTGGTAAGTACTTGAAAAATTTTGCAATCACAAAAAAATCTGTACCATCGAAATTTATTTACAACAAAGTAACTTTGTTGTATACTCAACTACGAAAGAGTTATCGGTTTTCCTTTGGCTAGGTTCAACAGGGTCTCATATTTTAGTGCGATCGAAATTATATAACGTGACGTAATACTAAGCGCCTTTATGAAGTAGTAGCTGACAGCAAGTATAAGTAAAGTAACATAGCTTCCAAGCAAACTTATGTAAAAATGAGTTAATGAACACGAAGGCATTCTTCTACCTAAAAAAAAAAACAAAAACTACAACAACAACATAAAACAAGGACATCTACCTATTTTATGTATCTAAACCAGAGCATAAGTTAATGATTTTAAACTTCTCGTTTAATAAAATGGAAACATCTTTTCTGGTACTCTACTGGGATTAAGCTATGGCTGACACTCGTAAGTTAATGTTCAGAGAAAGGAACTTCACGATAAGCAGCAGCAAGTCATAGCTATACGCCAACCAGCCAGCTAGCTAGCTTAACCCGAGACTTATTGAACAGAAGAAGAAGTAGAAAAAAAAGAAGATCCAAACTCCAAATGGAATGGAGCAGAACAGTAAACACTGATCACACAAATCTCGGCATGAACACATCTTGAATGGTCGTGAGTTATTTTTGCCAAAACATATGGCTAGCTTTCGAGGGGAATCAAAAGGGGCTTATACCTTTTTTTTTTTAAACCAAAAAAATACATAGGGGAGAGTGGGGCAGTTTTGAACACTTTTTGCTTTCACTACTGCTTGAACGAAATATGTTCGTTTTCTTGATCTGTAAAGTTTACTAACATTGAACAGTAACATTGAACTTCGATTTCAAAGAACATTTGGTTAGTTAAACAAATTATTTATATTGAATTTTGATGTTTTAAAAATATAGGCTCTTATGTTCAAAAGTGCCCCATGTATGGGGCAGTTTTGAACATGGAAGGGGCACTTTTGAACAGCAGTATTAGTTTCGTTGTAATGAATAAATAATACTTAACTTTTTATTAGTTTTTTTAATAAGAACATACAAAAACTCCAAATTGATTATTATATCATATTCAATTAACCAACAAATAATAAAAACTCAGAAAAAATAACATTAAAATTTAAACTATAGTTATCAGTTTATCACAAAAAAGTTCATGTACCAGGAGCATTAATTGGTGTAGGTAGCTTGACTTTAATTTCTATAACGCTTAAGCGGTATATAATCGAGTTCTCATCGAGAACAGTCTAGCAGAACTTGAAGAATTCAGGCATTTTTTTAAATCCTCAATTATGTTGCACATATTCATATTTTTTCTTTAATTTTGCTCACAAATGCTAGTTTCATTATTTTTTTTTTATAAGAACATTACGATTTATTAAATAAAACACATTCAAGTGTCCTTAAAATGTCTGATAAAAACTAATTGGGCGGTTTTGAACATGTTCAAAAGTGCCCCACCATACTTGTTCAAAACTGCCCCAACTGTGTCAACGACATAAAATGTTGAATAAATATTTAACATTAATATATTCATTCAAAAATTAACCGTCAATTAGTTTAAAATTCATTAACCATTAAAACAAATTATATTGCGTTTTGAAATCACGTACCAATTTTTTTTTAAACTCTTACATCTAAAAAACCGAAATAATGCAAAACCACTATAAAAATCACCTTCCACCTATAAATCTGAAAGTCAGCCGAGATAACGATGGAAAGTCATTGACATTTATGGATATCGTGTTGACGGGTTCAAATATCGAAATACTTCTAAAAAAGATTGATATACTAAAATTTTATATGCAGTGTTCAAATGTACCCCGTGTTCAAAACTGCCCCACTCTCCCCTATATACTGTATGTTAGTATAGTGTATCGTGAAGAGGGCCGGGGTGCAACAAGTTGCGCGACTAGGAGCGGACCATTCCGACTCCTCCACACTACAGAGAGTGCGCCCATGGACACGGACAGAGATGAATTGCCAAGACGTTTGCAAATTTGGTAGTAATTCGTGTTGAACTTTGTTATTATTGCTTTCGTCGCTTTTTTATATTTTTGTTGTTTGTTTATAATTTTTTTTTCTACTCTCTGTGAGATGGTTAAATGGTAATGATGGTAGAAACAGAGTACTTAGTACAAAATAAACAAAATTGAAGGTGAGTAGTGTACCAATGGGATATAAGGTGAATGGAACATGTCTTAAAAGTCTTCGAGCGAGTTGCTTCTGATAATACAATTTAATTGTATCTACATGGTAGTAGCCTCTGTGTGAGAGCCAGGGTAAAAAAAAGAAGAGCATTTTTGGGGACAGAAAAAAGGTTCAGGATTTCTTCCCCGAAGATGATTTTTTTGAATTGAAATCATCATACTCTATTTTCCGTGAAATGGTTTTTATAAAATAGGTATTATATCTTTGATTGCAAAAGAACCTGATAGATTTGACATAGTTCTGAAATCCTATAGCCTTCATATTTTAAGTCCCAATTTTATCGTAAACTGCTTGTAAAGAATTATCATGCAGTCAAATCAAACAAGCAATGAAAAAAAAAACCACGGATTATAGTTACTTTCACAAACAATTAAATAGAAAAAAAAACCTACGCAAATTCACAATCACAATGCATACCCTCAAGAGTCCTGTGCAGTGTATACACTCCCAAGGGATACTGCAAATGGTCAACAAAACATTCATCTCTAAGGTCAATCAAACCTCAAAAGGTCATCATACAATTCAATGTGAATATTTTTTTCCTCGGTTGCATGCATCAATTCAGCAATAAAATGTACAGCTGCCTGGTGTGTCTATATCCTTCGTGTTGCAGGATATTCGGTAAACACTTCTCTCTCAGATTAAATGATTCGCATTTTTTTTTTTTTTTTGTTCAAAGATATCTACACTTGGTGTATTTTTTCCTATTCAAATATTCGAGAAATATAGGAAAAACGAACTGCAAACATATCCTGAGGGTGATTTTAATGCTTTTGATGGTGCTGCGGTTTGGTCAGATACAAGATATCTTGGGCAGCATTAATTGTTGTGGCACACGTCATTTACATACATAAATTTCGTTCGATGGACTATCCCCTACCATATCGATGAATAATAATTAATACGACGGTGGTAGTAGATATAGAAAAATTGTGGGTTTATTTGTGGGATTGTCAAGGATTCCAATATTGTTTTGCAATATTTCTATGACAACTTATACAATTTTTGTTTTTTTTTTGCTGTTGTTTAACGAGCAAGTCACAAATAGTCCAAGGATCGCATAGTTATCCTCATGGTAACATATCGTCGTCGTCGTGTTGTTTCTTTGTTTTGTCCTTTGTCCTTGGCCGTCGCTAATCAATGTGTCATACACATGGGAAGAATAATATTGTTTCTATAAGTTTTTTTTTTTTTTGTTCCCAGAGTTTTTTGACTTTGTCAACCTTTCATATCTTAACATTATACCGACTTCGGCAGCAATATGACACAAGCAACACTTTTTGAAGTTCATCATCAATATGATGGAAAACCGTGAATAATTTCTTTGATTGATCTCAGAATTGAAAACTCTGAATGATTGGCACACATTCGAAACACCGGCATCTGCAATTACAGCAGATATTGCACAAAATCAAAACTATGATGTGCTGGTATGGAATTGAATGAAAAATCCTTTAGTGTTAGGCAATTTTATGCAATTAAATCCGTGAATTTGGAAAGAAAGGAGTTCACAAGAGATTAGCTAGGTATGTCATTTGAATGAAATTGTTCATTTTTTTGTGTGAAGGATTTGAGAAAAGAACAATGAGGGATATTAATTAATCAAAATATTTTTTTTTGATCTGTTGCTTCTCTTGTTCGATAAATTGTTTAATGGTCTACATGCATGCATTTATGAGTTTGACACAAGTCACTAGGAATTGCTCTTGTATGTTTATTGTTTTATTTATTTTTTCTATTCATATGACGATAATACAAACTATGTGGTTTGATGTTTCTTTACTTTTTATAAACGCCTCCATTCTTTAGCGAATTTAAAAATGTAATGATAAAATGAGGGAACTATCCTGATGATCACAAACTCCCGTTTTTCTGTCGGTCGACCAACTAACTCCTACATTTTTAAGCCAATCGGATTGAAATAGCTACTTAAGATTTTAAAAATCTTACGATTCTATGGCCCTTTTTTCATTATTTTTTTTTCGAAATTATGATTTTATTTTTCAAATTATGTAATACCATTCTTTTAAAAATCAATAAATCTGAAAAATACTACGTACTTCACTGAGGTTAATTGTCTTCTTTAAGGGAAATTTTGGTATTTATTCTGGATTTAAATTGGCCGTGAAAAAAATAGGACTTTTGTGATTATCCCAAAGAACGGCGCACCGTTATTTTATTATTAAAAAAAATTCTAGTACCTGTTGACATTCCAAATAAAGCTACAAAAATAGAAGAAAATAATAATTATTCTTCTCTGTTCCATACACTGATGGTGTTTTTGTTGAAATCGCCTTAATCGCTTTCGAGAATTTCAGAAATTTAAAATCGATTCAATGGCAATAACCGTTAATACCAGATTAAATTTTTTTATCACAAAAGTACCACCTTGTTTGCAAAATTATACATACAAAACAGGGCATTCGATTTTTTCTGCCCTGTACGATTTCACTATTCAAAAAGTTTTTTTTTTATATAAATCAGAGTATATTTTTCCAATGTTTTTTTTGTGCGCTAAGTTCGAATCCGAAGTCAAAAAAATTCTATCATATCACGTTTTTTGAGATATTAGCCGTTTTTTATTATCACTTGATCCATATAGATCATTACTTAAAATGTATTACAACAACTACATGAGATCTTGCTTTTCATCAGTATCACGAATCGAAATCTTGCAAGATCTCATGTAGTTGTTGTAATACATTTTAAGTAATGATCTATATGGATCAAGTTATAATAAAAAACGGCTATTGCCATACCAAAACATCACAAAAATGGTATTTTGGGCGTTCAAAATTCAATATCTCAAAAATATTGGTTTTAAGAGCTATTCTAATGCTAGATTCAAATTAAGAAGGTCAAAGGCCATTAGAAAAGTATAATTTGGTTTCTATGGAAAAATATTACTCGCCAATATTACTGTCATTTACGGAAAAATCGATCTTAAAAATCGTTTTTTTTTTTTTTTGTTTTTTTTTTTTTCAATTTTTCTAAATATAGTATAGTTTTTTCACACAATCTCAAATAAAAGTTTTTAATCCTGATAATTGCACTCCAAAATTTTCAAAAATCAAAAATTTTTTCGGTAACATTTTTGATTGAAACAAAGGCTATTTTTTCCAATTAAATTCGTCAAAAATCCAATCATTAACTTTTTGCTCAGAAATCATTTAAAATAGATAGAAAAAAAATTGTTCTTATTATTTTTGAGGTTATATAAAAAAATGATTTGAGTAAAAGTTGTAGACATTTTTATTATCTACAACTTTTGCATTTAACTTTTTTTGATAGAAGGTCTACTTTTGACATAAATCGTAAAAAATCACGATTTTTGACACCCACCCCGCTTTTCCGCCCACCCTTTCATATACCATTTATACTAAATTTTCAAACCACCCAATGCTGTTAATAATTTGTTTTGTTTTTCAAAATTATTGGCGCTGGTCTAAATCCAAAGAAATTATGAAGATTGTATATTGAGTGGACAAGAAGTAAGAAGAATATAAAAAAAATCTAAATCAAATTTCGTAGAGCCGAATATTTTTTTTCCATTTTTCAAAACCATCCAATCTATTCCCAGAGTCTTGATGGTGTATAGTGAAATATGATTTTCAGAAAAGTGCGGGTTACCCATGAGAGAAGAGTTGCATTTGCATATTATGCAATTAAAACTTCCTATTTTTTCTCACAGTTTAAAAAAAATATACACAAATTAAATGACCTCCCTTAAAAAAAAAAAACAAGGACCACTACAATTTCCTGCATTTAAAATCACAAACAAGAACTAAGGAAGTAATGTATTAAATTTCATTTCCCTTCGATCTGCATTTCAATTTAATATTCTCCTCTTTCATTGCCGCGAAATCAGAAGTGCAAACATTAAAATATTTTACTTCGTTCACTATGATGTCTAGTATACACCTTTCCTAGCCATAAATTGTTGCAGGAACAACCCAGTGTCAACCAGTTGTACCTACACGCAATCTAATAACATAAAAAAAGATCAACCCCTCGTCCGAATAAAAAAAAATCATCACAAAAAAATCGTGGGGTTAGAATTTGATCAAGCGAAATAGGAAGATAATGAATATATGGAACCGAATAAAAAAAAAATTAACTATGTGACCCATGTCAAGACCCTCAGCATTATAAATAAGAAGTATAAAAAGATCTGAATGTAAAAAACGGATGTGTGTGCATAATCAAAAGGATGCTTTATTAGTTGAAGAGATAGGGGTAAACAAAAAAAAAAAACGTATTGTTGTGTATCCTAATTTCGCATGATAAACTGCGACGACCAACTACGACGCGATTTGATAGTAAAAATATCCGTGAGACCATAAAGTATTATGCATATATTTATTTGGAATCTTTAAAACGCGGATGCATCTGTCAATTTTTGATTTAAATTTATTGACCTTGGGTGGTTATTGCGAACCAAAATAATATCCTTTTGCGGATTTAAATTTTGATCATAAATCATTTTAATTGTTATTGAGGTGTATAATGGGTCCTTTTATTTTGTAACGGATAATTTCTAATAAGAAATAGCAATCACAAGTAAAAATATCTAGTGACCTAATGATCTTAAATTTAAATTTAATTTAAGAGTAATAAAAGTCACTTATCTTATGTACCTAATGCCTTTTTCTAAATAATTAGGTGTGAGGTTAGGCACCTTTATAAATAAATTATTACTATAAAACACAAAGTTTTAACTTCTGATAGTAAAAAATACGTTTGCATCAGAAAATTAAGTTTAAAAAGTGAAAAATTCTGCTAAACAAAAGAGCTGAGGTCAAAACTCTTTATTGCATCTGTTATGATTATTTCCTCCAAAGCTGGAAATGGACACTGATCACGCGTAAATTTAAGAAATGTTGGTTCAAAGGACACGTTAAGGATGCTTCGTAATACCTTCTGCTTTATGATATAAAGAAATTTATAATCCTGTATGAACTTAGTAATATTCTCTAATTGAAGAATAGAAACTGTCATGTTTCCTATTTAAGATAAAATAATCCAAATTCATCCATCAAACACACACAATACACCCAAATCATAAAAAAATCGAATAGATTATCCCGCTCTAGATAAATTTTCATCTAATGAATCATTTCTCATTAAATCTTGGATTTCACATCACGAAATCTCATTTCTTTTTTTTTTGTTATTTTCTTCTTTATCCAATTCCAATTTATCTATAAATAACATGTGTGTTACAAATTCCCCGTGCGTTTCAAATTAGAAACACATGTCCCTTACCGGAAGCGCAGTGGTCAGAAGATGATAGTCACAAATGACCGACGACCCCAACAAACATCCTGCTCAAATGCATTGGAATCTGTATCTGATTTGAACAAGTGGCCGTTGTGTGTGTTGCAACAAGTTACGCCTGTGATTCTTCTAAATTTACTTTACTTGTATATGTTATCGCAGAAGATGAAGGAAGTTGTTTACAAAACATATCCTTTCAAAACATATCTAACAAATTTGTTGATGTTTTTTTTTATTTTTATTTTTATTTTTTTGCCTACCTGTAAAAATATACGGAAGGATGAATGACTGGACAGATATAGAAAGATAGAAAAAAAGAGGCCAACCAAAAATTACCAATTAGCAGTGATTTCACGCACTGTGCAAGGATTAGGCACATTTTCTTGTGGTCAGAGAGGGTGTCCTTTTTTTTTTGCTTTTCTATGATTGTGCGGTTTTGTCTTTCTTTTGAGGTAACAATGAAATGAATATCACTCTCCTGCCTCATGTGACACCTAAGCATTCATTATTTCTTCCTTTGATTCCTTTATTTTTGTTCCGAAAAAGAACTATAGTGATTCAGGATAATTATAATTTAATTCACCTTGACGAATATGAATTCAATTACTTTATGGGAAGAATTAAATGATTTTGCAAAAAAACAAATTGTGGAGATCGTTTTTGTTGCAAATGTTTGTCGGAAGTTTATCTTAAACCGTTTTCTACATGGGAATGTATTTTATAATGGAATGAAAAACAGTGTTCACATAGATGCGAGTTGTATAGCGAAAGCAATTTTAAGCGTCAGTAAAAATTAAAGCTAACAAAATCAAATTTGTTGTACGCAAGATGGTTTATAGCAATCAGCAAGCTGTACAAAAAAATACATTATTAAATAACATAATTTGCGCGTTCAGTTTCCTATTCCAAAATGTATGAGTTGTTTGGTTATTTCGGGACAAGATATAGGTCCTTTTGGAACTCAGACAAACACCAGAAGCATGACCAAAACAAAAAGGAACTTAAGTACGTATTGATTTCTCGAATTCCAAATTGGATTTTGAGGGTAGAAACTCCCATATTCTCACACGCCAGGCTTCTTACCACAACGCTTAGAGTGTCACGTCACCAGGGGCGTACACTCCCTTGGGGCAAGCGGGGCGGCGCCCCGGGGCCCCGACCGACCCTAGGGCCCCCACTGGAGACAATGCAGAGAAGGAAACTGTTAGCATAAATTGAGTTATGAAGTAAATTAAAATGTATTTGAATCACTTTGGAAGACAAATTATGTCATTCAGTGTAGCCACACAATATATATTGATTTAAAAAAAGGTTACCCCAGGGACCCCAAAAAAAATTGTTTTTTAAATTAAACTACATTATTTGTTGATGGATTACTAAATATTAGGTACTTTAGGAGTCCCAAAAAATATGACTTTCGGGGCTCCAAAAATATTATATGAAGGGTCCCAAAAAATAATTTTTCAGGAACCCCGTTAGTTGAGAGGCAATCAAATATTAATTTGGGGGCCCCAAAATCTGTTACTAAGGATCTTCAAATTTTTTGATGGCATGACAAATATTATTTGAGGATGCTCAAAAGCTATTACTTCAGTGGTTCAAAACAATCAAATGGAAAATTAAATATCAATTCAGGGGCTCCAAAATAAATACATCAGGGCCGAAAATAAAAACATTACGTTATTGGTGGCATTCCGAATATTACTTCAGAACAGAGGCCCCAAGAACTATCAATTCTAATAAAAAAAAATTGTATTTTAGGGGTCTCTTAATATTTAATTTTGGGGCCCCTAGTACAAGTATTTACTACTTTTATGATAGACATTTTATGTAAGTATAGCAAAGTGGATTACGAACATATTAAAACATTCAAATAAACCTAATAATAAATAAGCCATACCAAAAAAAAAATTTATGGCGTATAAGTATTTTTTTTGTATCTAAGGTGCCCCCAAAATTTAGTCTTGCCCCGGGGCCCCGGCGTCTAAACGTACGCCACTGCACGTCACAAAGGCAAAATAAGTAAATACAAAATAACAAAAACAAAATTTATTGATATATAAAAATATAATATAAATTATTTGAAAATTAAAAACTTTTTTGATTTTTTTTCACTTTGTGTTTCTATGTAGTTCAGGCTTTAGAAATTTAGGTTTTTTGTTAAGTTTGATCTGACAGTGATGTGAAAGGACCTCACAAACAGCTATTAGGTCATCCTATAATATATTAGAAAAAAAATTAAAACCATTCGTAAATTATCTAACCCAGATGACAACCTTCAAAAATTTATCCAAATTATTGCTACACAAAGTATGTAATGTGACACGAAAAGAAACAAGTTGCCAGCATAAGGAGGCGTGTTTATACTTGGGTTTCAATATAAGAATGGTTTTGAAAACAAATCATGTGTTGAACAACGTTGGTCATTTTCTGGACTATTCGCTGAATGGACAATCGAAGGATATATATTTGAAAAGGATTATAATAAATAACCTTTAATTCTGAAACTGGAAAATTCTTGTAGGAAAGTAAAAATTTGCCTCTTAAGATTGCTTCATGTTTCAACACATGATCTGAAGTTATTCATAGGCATACATTTCGTTCAGGTAATTATTACAGTTTTCAGTAAAATAGTAGAAGAAATAACAGATGTTACAAACATACATATTCTAAGCAAATATTATATGAATGTTATTTTAAAGAAATCAACAGGATGCACGGATAAAGCTACACATTTATTTGCAGGGGATGAAAAAATCGAATAAACAAACAAAAATCTCCACGCCTTGTATTATTTTTACTTTATCCATAACGCAATTAATGAAAATTCGATCTTCATTACCTGTATAGTCCTTAAGTAGCACAAAAATCCTTAGATTTCATTTTTTACAAATCAAATCCCCATTTCGAAACAATTTTTTATTTTCCCAGGAGTTTGGTTTTTTTTGTTCTTTCTTTTTTTTACGTGGACCTAAATAATAAAAAAAAAGAAGGTCCATTATTAAAAAAAAACCGCTAGGCTGCCCTCTTTATACTCGACCACTATTTCAACTGTGAGTGGATAAGGATGTTGAGATGTACCGCTATATGAGGATCTTCTCATATATCAAACTGCGTAAGCGGGCATTTTGCGTTATATTTGATTGAAAGGACCCACTTTTTTTTTCTTTGAATTTCTAGAACAACAATGAAAAGGCGTTCTGTTTTTTTTTTCTTCTCTGTTTTTTGATGACGTTCTTCCAATTTATTATTGTTATATGCTCCCACTATGGAGTATTTCATCAAAATTTGAACAGCTCGTCTTTGGTTACGCATAACGGGACATAATATGTTTTGTTTTTTTTTTTTCTAAAAAGGATCTTAGGTTTGAAATGAAGAGGAAATTGAAGTGCGTGGATTTGATATACCGTTTCACTTGTCTTTACAAATCTTTGTGTATTCTAGTGGTCGGCAAAGATAAAATGATTTAGAGTTGTTTGTAAGATCAGGATTTGGATTTGAAGAAATTAATTGAAAATAAAATCTTCTTGATATTATTTGTGTGTTGGTAGGTACTTTATAAAAAGTAAGAATTGTTATCTTGTTTATGTTTTCACTTTTTTTTTTTAAATTGTCTTATGAAATTAATTAAGACAGTCATTAAAATTAAAATAAAATTATGTTACTTCCTTTTTATCACAAGTTAAAAAAAAATAAAGCAATTTCCAAGACTCATTATCCAAACTTTTTGAAATTCAAAAAATGTTAGTGGTCCTAAAAAATTGTTTTGTTGAATTTCGAGTGAGACAACCTCTTAATTTGTTCTAAATATATTAAAAAAAAAAAACTGTTAAATTTCAGGCCAAGAAGGCGGAAGGTTTACCCTCTGTAGGCACACCTCTTTTTTGCGAATTTGGTTTATACTTTTTCATGGCGCTAGAACTTTTTTCGTTCTCACTATTTTGTGGAGAATCATGTATGAAATTGATGTAGAATTTTCCGAGGAATTCGAATACTGTATTAAGCATTCCAAAAAAATGTATTTTCACCCTTATAAAGACACTTTTCTGTGACCACTTTTCATTTTTGTTTTGCCAAATTCGCACCCGTGCGCCGACAGAGGGTTAATATGGGAAATTCCATATAAAACGTCAAACCAGACTTCTACTTTTCTACTATTGGTCTTTAACACTTGTTAACAAGATTTTTGCCAAAAGAACAAAAATATACTTTTACTGGCTAAAGTTTTTGAAATATTACCGTAATAAAATACAAACAAAAACGATTTTTCTTCTTGTAGTAGGTAGTATAATAGTAGTCAGTAGTAAAAAAGGGTTTCCCATTGTTCAATACGAATAGCAATTTGACCAGGAAAACGTTGAACCCTTAATGTCATCAGCCAAATAAAGGACATAACGAGTCATAAGTCTATATTTTTATTGCAATTTTTTTTACTAAGCTTTTACTTGACAAATAGTCCAGACTTAGATGCACTAAAGTACCTAACTATCTTTTTTCTTATTTTTTTTTTTTTTTTGGTTTTGTTAAGAGAATTATGTAAGAGAACGGCACTTTAAAGTGCATATGGTAGTGAATTTAACTTTAATGTGAACACCAAATCTGCCATGCATTTATATATACTATATAAATATATACACCGCATCTCACAGCTGCACCGACAACATTATCACAATAAAGGTAATATTGTAGTACTAAAAGTTGAGCTCAACACTCGTCACGTTTTCCGACATCATGCCGGAATTTGTCCAAAGTGATAGTCATCACATTGTTTTTTCAATTTTTATTTTTATTTTCAAAAAAAAAAAAAAAAAAATATAGGTATATATTTTTCTTTAAATGTATTACCTAGTTGTTGTTTTTGTATTTTTTTGTTATTGTTGTTTTATTTTTGCCACTAACATTCAGTGGTGACTTGACGAAAATCAAATTCAGTAGCGCACAGAACTGACATTTTACATCCGCATATAAGTATATGCTTATCCACCATGCACGCCTGGGTCTCTTATAATACCTGTAATACAATCTCTCTCTGTCTAGTCTTAGCCCATAGCCAGTTTGTTGCGATGGTCTTTTGGGGCCCACCCCCTTCGGTACTTCTCGATTTACCAAGATTGATAACAAATTTCCTCTGAAAAACAAGTCCACCACCAGAGTCCACGTCCACCTGTCAGTGCAAACAGAACAACTGAAAGCATTTAGCGCGGTAAAACTTGTTAACACGTTTAACAACATGGCATCAGAGATGGTTTAGAGGCGCGTAGATATATACTTTACTCCCCCGAAATAATGGTAAGGTATCCCATATAGAAATAGGTACTGGTACATTATCTAAGCAACCTTGTCGCTTGAGCTCCTACATTTTCACATGGGGTCAACATTTTGTCATGCCACATCTTGGTGATGGAAGGCGACGATATGAATAACCCACAACCATTCATGCCATTCCAAAGTTGGTTTAGAAACGAAAAAAAAAAAAAAAAAAACATTTACGAAGAGCGCAGAAGCAATGTGATTTAGTTTTTTATGGGAATTTCTGCAGCAAGATCCTTGAAGTTGATGAAATTTGAGGAAGACTACGTAAAGGGACTTTAATGAAATTCTATTGTAGTGGCTCTGAAGAAAGTTAGTCTATACAGCAGAGTTAACAGTGTTTTCATCGATTCATCCAGTGTGACTCGAAGGATGGCCGTTTTCCTACAAGCCCCAAAATTTAATATTTCTTGCTTTTAGCTTCGAAAAACAGTTATAATCGCTTGCCAGTGATCTCATCTACCAAATAGTGTAATATTTCATTGGTCGTTATTATTCTTTGGATAACAATTTAAGAAAAAGTTTTGCTTTTTTATATCTGTCATGGCAATTTATGAATGATCCCGCTCTTACCCTGAACACCTTATCTCACTTTTAAGAATACCTAAACAAAATTATTTAAAAAAATTATAATAAGTTATATTAAAGAATTGATAATTTTTTTTAATGTACATAAGATACCCTTTCTCAGCCAATGCAAGATCACACCAACATGCGAGATCGCATCAAAACTCTGACACAATTATATATACTAAACTGTTATATTGACTGACTTAAAGAACTTTCCCAAACATTGATCGGATTGAGACTGTTAATCGATACATTCATTTGAACAATAGGTATAACAATGAGTGTATAACAGATAATTTTTCTTATTTATGCGCAAAGCAATGGAAAGCTTATTTCCCGCAGCCACATCTCTCATAAGCCTACTATTATTACTGTTATAAATTATTACACTTCTATTATATTTTTAATGAGAGAAAAAGAAATACATGAACGATGCAAGGTTCTGGTGATATGCTGGTTTTCTGGTTTTAAAACTAATATAACAGTTAAAAACATGTTTTACAGTTAAATTGAGTATTGCAGGATAAATATTCTTCTTTACTCAAGAGTCTGAGTAAAAATAAAATCCAAAATAATTTTTTTAAGATAATCTAAAATAAAATAATACAAATTTATAACTGTTCATTAATATAACTGCAACTTAAAGAAATAACGTGAATGTCTATGTCTAATAATATTGCCAAAAGTTCATTAACCCAGCAGGAGCACGCAAACAATACTAAAAAAATATCTGTTATACTTCAACAAAAACCATTATAAATTGATAATGTTGATAGAATTCCGTCATACCTACTGTTTTTTGTTCACAAATAGTTATGCTTATGACCCAAAAACTTAAAATTTTATGTATAACAGTTTATCATCATATTAGTGATTTGGACAACTTGAAAGAAAGCTATTGGTGACTAATTTATTTTTTCCCCGCAAGAGACTTTTAACTCCAAAGGAGCATATCAACAATATAAAAAGAACATCTTATATAAGTGCACAAAAACTGTTATACATTGACTTGTTATATAACTCAGTCAGTTGTTATATAACTCATCATTGGGTATATGGGTATATAGCAAAAGAACTTTCGGACTCCATATATTTACAACTAGATACAGGGTCGGACTGGGGCAAAGGGGCCCGGGTGGCAAAATAATAAAAAGGTCCCGCACCGCTGCTTGATCCATATAACTAAGAAAAACTAAATACTACAAACATTTAATGTTAAGATTTTTGGTGCTTCTTTTGGCGATTCTAATATTAAAAATTACATATTAAAAATAAATAAATAGAGTATGAGAGCAGGGCCCCAAGAGGCATGCATTGAGCTCAGTTTATTTTTTTTATTTTTGATACATAAATCTTATTCAGAATTTCTATTAAAAAAAAAAACAGATAGTCGACAAAATTTAAAATTGTAAGAAAATTTGAAAGCTCTTCACAAACTAAGTTGAAAAATTTATTAAAACGCGGGATTTTTAACTATCTGTATAAAGATTTTGAAATTTTTGAACTTGTAGCTGCAAATAGACAATGACTTATAAACAAAAAAATTAATTAATATTATCCTGCATTAATTTTTTATCATTATTTTCGACGAATTGTATTGAGTTTATAGTTTTTTTTTATTTCGACACTGCTCAGACTGCCCGAAGGGTAGGTATAGGTACATACACCCCTGGGACCCAAAACTTTTTACTTCATATACAATTATAAATATAATATAGTCAAATAGTCCGATTTAGGGCCTGCACTTGTTAAACGGGCCCCTTTTTTTTAGACATAAGACTGTTTGATGTTTGAAATTTTTATTTGTGCTTGTTTTGTACATGTTCTTATGAATTTTTATATGGGATAGCTGAGAGCCCGGGTGGCAATCGCCAACTCGGTTATATGGCCAGTCCGACCCTCACTAGATAAAAAGTTTTGTTAAGAGAAAGCATGACTGTTATACTATTATACTGTTATACATTCTTCCTCTTCCACCTTCTAAATGTTTTCCTTGAAGTGGACTTTTCTTCCTTAAGAAAAATCCAAATCATTTCTCTTTAAACAATGTATGTGTCCAGAAACATGCCAGAGTATAACAATTTATGAATATAACAGTGATTTGCATCAAAATTGTAAATCGTATAATGATGATAGCAGAATTCTGTTATCTGCTATACTTGCAAAAAAACTGTTATACCTTGGCATGTGATACAGGAGACGATAGCAGTGGTTATATTTTTGAAGAACTTTTGGACTCCACCTCGTTGGTTTTAAACATGAACTGGTATAACTGTTATAATTTGGTCTGTTTCTTAACATAACCTTTAGTTGAAAGCCGATTACAAGAAAAATTTCATCTAATTTGGTACCTAAGTTGTTTAGATTTGGCTGTGGAGATTATAATTTTGGTCTAACTTCCATAGTCACCATATAACTCTCAGCCTATTGACACTCATATCTATCACATTTCCCCACTGGCGAAATATTCCTTTTCTTTCTTTCATGTGCTAATAGTTAGTATGAGAAAAGTTGCAGTTTCGTTCGGCCCAGGTCATGTCGCTGCCTCCATCCATTTGCCACATGACGAGTGGGGGAACAAATGAAATTTTATTGCGCAATGGACCCAGCTCTGGACCCTGAAGTGGACTTTCGTTGTTCCTAGCCTCTTTAGAGAGCAACAATGGAAAACAAAGAAAACTCTACGATGAACGACGGACACTATAAGGTTTTAGAAACAAAAAAAAAAAATAACTAAAAAGAAGTGGCCAACTTGTGTGAACTTCTTGGCACGGCTAGTGGATTCGGGACTGGCTAACAAAAAAAATTAAAAAAAAAAACCTAGTGGTTACTTGCGCGGTCCCTTTAAGCGCAAAAATGAATCTCGGATTGTTCCCATGTGCTCGCCAAGCGCACTCGCGCAGTGTGGTTTTGGTTACATTCGTTCTGTTGATTTTGGCCAAATGGTTTTCCGCTTCTTTGGTCTTTTTTATCAAAAGTCAAAATCTCGGGTGGCTGTGAAACGTGATGCAGTAGGAAATAACGACGACGAAGACGACGATGATGATTATGGCGACGACTACGAAGATGAGACCTGCTTTGGAGAGTGCTCCGAGGATGAGTGATATTTAAAAAAAACAAAGCTAGGATCAGTGTCAGCCAAATTAAAGAACACAACCAACAACCTATATAGAAAGAGGGACTAGTTTGTGGTGGTATTGTTATACTGGTGTTATTGCTTTTGTGTGAAACCAAGCCTAGAAAAACTCGAGCTAGAGCTTCAACGTGTCGTCAAATGTGGTATAATGAGAGAGAAATATACAGAGAGAGAGAGAGAGAGGGTGGTATGTAGTTAAGGCACAAGAAGCTCCCAATTGCTTAGCAATTTCGGAAATAATTGGCGTCACACATTGCGCGAATTAGAGCGTGGGCCGGATCGATTCGAAATTATTGGCGCATACATTTTGTGCATTATGGCTGCCTGACATGTGACGGAATCAGATTTTCATTCTTATTGTTTTTTTTTTTTTTGTTTTGTCGATTTAGCGGTGATTCAATCTGCGGCATGAATCTTGCGGGGAACATGACTTCCGTAGTTGTCAAATCAACGCGATCGAACCGGGGCAGTGAGAAGGAGCAAGAGCAACGGTCTGCTATTTGACTTTTCGGGGCATTATCATCATCGTTTTGTGTGAATGAATGAATGAATGGATGAATATATGCAGCGCAAAAGGTGCTATAGCCTCATCAATGTGGACGTTAAATTGAAGTCTATATAAAGAAAAAGATGGCTGGCTAACGATTGATTGCGGTCGAGTGCATATTTATTGCTGGATCAGGCTTTTCAGTGAAGTGCGATTGTCGGGAGTGATTAGGACGAAGAACAACTTAATTGTCGTGGCTATGGGTATCCTACCTACCTTACCTATTAACGAACAGTGGGACCTAGAAGAAAGATGGTTTGGTTGATTTATTTTATAAAAACAGAAAGAATAAAATTTTTTGTGGTCGATTTTATTTTTATGACAACGTTTAATTGAAGAAGATAGTTCTCAAACAAAAGAAGGACAACATCAACGATCTGCAAATTATTGCCAGGACACGTTCGGGACACGTTCGAGACACGTTTGGGACAAATTCGAGACACATTTGAGACACTTTCGGGACACGTTCGGGACGCGTTCGGGACACGTTCTTGACATATTTGTGTTACGTTCGGGTCACATTCGGGACACATTCGAGACAGGTTAGGGACACCTTTGGGACACCTTTGGGACACGTTCGGGACACGTTCGGGACACGTTCGGGACACATTTGGGACCCCAAAATCGGAAAAATGACCATATAATGTGAATAAAGAGAAAAGAAAAAATGAATTTAATAGAAATTATCTGATGTAAAGATGTAGCTCAAAGTTGCAAAGGAATAATAGCTCTACAGATATTAAAAAATTATTTGTTAAGTTTAGCAAGAAATTAAGTTAAAAATTAGGTACTTTCGCTAAACGTTAGAATTCTAGAGTTATTGCAATGTCTTGCTTAGCTAAATCATATTGCCCCTGGCCAAGTTGTAATTCAAAAATACCTACTTTTATTAGTCAAGTGTCTAAGGAACTAGCTTTTTCCCTATGCACATGCCGAACTACCAATAACAAAACCATCAATATCGAAAATTTGGCAGCAGTCGACAAAAGTCGACGACAAAAGTCGACGACAAAAGTCGACGACAAAAGTCGACGACAAAAGTCGACGGCAAAAGTCGACGACAAAAGTCGACGACAAAAGTCGACGACAAAAGTCGACGACTAAAGTCGACCACAAAAGTCGACGACTTAAGTCTTTGACTAAAGTCTTTGACTGAAGTCGGTGACTAAAGTCGACGACTAAAGTCGATGACTAAAGTCGGCGACTAAAGTCGGTGATTAAAGTCGACGACTACAGTCGATGTCTTAAGTCGACGACTAATGTCGACTTTAGTGGAATTCTGGAACTTAAATGTTTGCGTAAAACTTCGACTATATTCGCATCTGTAGCGATATTGTTTCTGTTTCCTTAATATTTATTTTATTTTATTATTTATTTTTATTTAATTTTGAAATAACTATTAAAGTATTCCAAAATATCAGAGTAAAATTTGAATTGAAAAACAGTCCCTGTTATAAAAAAAAAACAACTAATAAAATGGTGTAAGTTTGTAGAAAAATGAAACTCAAACTAAAAAAAAAAAATCAATTAAACAACTTCAAAATGGTTTTGATGAAATGAACATTTTTAGTTCAATTTATTTATGGCAACTAAACAAAAGCAAAGGTGGTGGCTGATTTACCCAACATCATCACAGCAACCATCACAATACCTTGACCTTTTGACCTCACCTTCCACATAGAAAATCTAACCAACCAATGGCCCCATTTCATCGATCTAACTAATTTGTTAAAGGCATGAATTCTAGTTAGCTATACAAACAGGCTGACATATGTAGATACCTTTTTTGTATATCTTAACGGGAAATGGTCACAATCTATTTTCATATTGTTTGGATGATTATTGATAAAACAACCAAAAGATAGAGCCTTTACGTACCCTTACCCACCCCATACAAGCTATATTTGTGGGCTTTTTGTAAGTAGTATAAAGAACTTCGTGACCACTCCAGAAACAGAAAATTTCGTCGCATGGCAAAAGAGGACATTACAATCAGGAAGGAAGGCTTCTTTCTCTTCGGCAGCAACCTAAATAACACAATTTTGCTAATCGATGTTACTACGCTCTTCGATGGTTTGATGATGAAGGTGGAATCGTCATCGTCGTTGTCGTCGTTTGTTGGTTGTCTTCGTAAAATATACTTTGCGACTTTAACAAATGATGATAGCAACTACTTTATACAAACCTCTAAGTACACACAAACTTAAATATACGATACCTACTTTTTTTGGAACGTGCCAGGACGTGGCGATGGCTATACTTCATGCATTTTTATATGTAGAACGGAACGAGTGGCGGCAGCGGGTGATTCGTGTCCATGGAGCCGCATGGCGACTGGTACGCTGCTGGGCTATAATAATTTTCTTCTTTCTCTCAAATCGAGTCGAGTTGAGTTTGAATACCCGTACATTAATTTTGTTTCACGCTAAAGACAAATTCCAATAATTGTCAGTTGCCAATAGTTACCCCTGATCAATTCAAGTCGAAGAGTGATTTTTGTATTTTTTTTATATAAATTTTTATACTTTACTGTTTATACTTTGACAGGAAAGAAATCCTTTGTTTTTTGATGTTTGTGACAGGACAACGGCGACGAGTCGGAGTCGTTGTCTTGGAGAAGAGTTCATAAGCCTTGAAAGATGGCCAGAATGGATTTCACTAATGTTTTTGTTTATGTTAGAAACACACATTGTTTCATATATTTTATGATGATTAATAGCTGCCAAATTTTCGATATTGATGGTTTTGTTATTGGTAGTTCGGCATGTGAATAGGGAAAAAGCTAGTTCCTTAGACACTTGACTAATAAAAGTAGGTATTTTTGAATTACAACTTGGCCAGGGGCAATATGATTAAGCTAAGCAAGACATTGCAATAACTCTAGAATTCTAACGTTTAGCGAAAGTACCTAATTTTTAACTTAATTTCTTGCTAAACTTAACAAATAATTTTTTAATATCTGTAGAGCTATTATTCCTTTGAAACTTTGAGCTACATCTTTACATCAGATAATTTCTATTAAAGTCGCCGACTTTAGTCACCGAATTTAGTCATCGACTTTAGTCACCGACTTTAGTCAGCGACTTTAGTCGCCGATTTTAGTCATCGACTTTAGTCCCCGACTTTAGTCATCGACTTTAGTCACCGACTTTAGTCACCGACTTTTGCCGTCGACTTTTGTCGTCGACTTTTATCACCGACTTTAGTCACCGACTTTAGTCACCGACTCTAGTCACCGACTCTAGTCACCGACTTTTGTCGTCGACTTTTGTCGTCGACTTTTATCACCGACTTTAGTCACCGACTTTTGTCGTCGACTTTTATCACCGACTTTTATCACCGACTTTAGTCACCGACTTTAGTCACCGACTTTAGTCACCGACTTTAGTCACCGACTTTAGTCACCGACTTTAGTCACCGAATTTAGTCATCGACTTTAGTCACCGACCTTAGTCACCGACTTTAGTCGTCGACTTTAGTCATCGACTCTAGTCACCGACTTTAGTCACCGACTTTAGTCACCGACTTTAGTCACCGACTTTTGTCGTCGACTTTTATCACCGACTTTAGTCACCGACTTTAGTCACCGACTTTAGTCACCGACTTTTGTCGTCGACTTTTGTCGTCGACTTTTGTCGTCGACTTTTGTCGTCGACTTTTGTCGTCGACATTTGTCGTCGACTTTTGTCGTCGACTTTTGTCGTCGACTTTTGTCGTCGACTTTTGTCGTCGACTTTTGTCGTCGACTTTTGTCGTCGACTTTTGTCGTCGACTTTTGTCGTCGACTTTTGTCGTCGACTTTTGTCGTCGACTTTGTCGTCGACTTTTGTCGTCGACTTTTGTCTTCGACTTTTGTCGTCGACTTTTGTCGTCGACTTTTGTCGTCGACATTTGTCGTCGACTTTTGTCGTCGACTTTTGTCGTCGACTTTTGTCGTCGACTTTTGTCGTCGACTTTTGTCGTCGACTTTTGTCGTCGACTTTTGTCGTCGACTTTTGTCGTCGACTTTTGTCGTCGACTTTTGTCGTCGACTTTTGTCGTCGACTTTAGTCATCGACTTTTGTCATCGACTTTTGTCATCGACTTTTGTCATCGACTTTAGTCAAAGACTTTTGTCGTCGATTTTTGTCGTCGACTTTTGTCGTCGACTTTTGTCGTCGACTTAAGTCACCGACTTTTGTCGTAGACTTTAGTCAACGACTTTTGTCGTCGACTTTTGTCACTGACTTTAGTCACCGACTTTAGTCACCGACTTTTGTCGTCGACTTTTGTCGTCGACTTTTGTCGTCGACTTTCGTCGTTGACTTTTGTCGTCGACTTTTATCACCGACTTTTATCACCGACTTTAGTCACCGACTTTAGTCACCGACTTTAGTCACCGACTTCTGTCGTCGACTTTTGTCGTCGACTTTAGTCGTCGACTTTTGTCGTCGACTTTAGTTGTCGACTTTAGTCGTCGACTTTAGTCGTCGACTTTTGTCGTCGACTTTTGTCGTCGACTTTTGTCGTCGACTTTTGTCGTCGACTTTTGTCGTCGACTTTTGTCGTCGACTTTTGTCGTCGACTTTTGTCGTCGACTTTTGTCGTCGACTTTTGTCATCGACTTTAGTCATCGAATTTAGTCGTCGACTTTTATCACTGACTTTAGTCACTGACTTTAGTCACCGACTTCTGTCGTCGACTTTTGTCGTCGACTTTAGTCGTCGACTTTAGTCGTCGACTTTTGTCGTCGACTTTAGTTGTCGACTTTAGTCGTCGACTTTTGTCGTCGACTTTTGTCGTCGACTTTTGTCGTCGACTTTTGTCGTCGACTTTTATCACCGACTTTTGTCGTCGACTTTTATCACCGACTTTTATCACCGACTTTTATCACCGACTTTAGTCACCGACTTTTGTCGTCGACTTTTATCACTGACTTTAGTCACTGACTTTAGTCACCGACTTCTGTCGTCGACTTTTGTCGTCGACTTTAGTCGTCGACTTTAGTCGTCGACTTTTGTCGTCGACTTTAGTTGTCGACTTTAGTCGTCGACTTTAGTTGTCGACTTTAGTCATCGACTTTAGTCATCGACTTTAGTCATCGACTTTTGTCGTCGACTTTTGTCGTCGACTTTTGTCGTCGACTTTTGTCGTCGACTTTTGTCGTCGACTTTTGTCGTCGACTTTTGTCGTCGACTTTTGTCGTCGACTTTTGTCGTCGACTTTTGTCGTCGACTTTTGTCATCGACTTTAGTCATCAACTTTAGTCATCGACTTTAGTCACCGACTTTAGTCACCGACTTTTGTCGTCGACTTTTGTCACCGACTTTTGTCGTCGACTTTTGTCACCGACTTTAGTCACCGACTTTTTTCGTCAACTTTTGTCGTCGACTTTTGTCGTCGACTTTTGTCGTCGACTTTTGTCGTCGACTTTTGTCGTCGACTTTTGTCATCGACTTTTGTCACCGACTTTTGTCGTCGACTTTTGTCATCGACTTTAGTCATCGACTTTTGTCGTCGACTTTTGTCGTCGACTTTTGTCGTCGACTTTTGTCGTCGACTTTTGTCATCGACTTTAGTCATCGACTTTTGTCGTCGACTTTTGTCGTCGACTTTTGTCGTCGACTTTTGTCGTCGACTTTTGTCATCGACTTTAGTCACCGACTTTTTTCGTCAACTTTTGTCGTCGACTTTTGTCGTCGACTTTTGTCATCGACTTTAGTCATCAACTTTAGTCATCAACTTTAGTCATCGACTTTAGTCACCGACTTTAGTCACCGACTTTTGTCGTCGACTTTTGTCACCGACTTTTGTCGTCGACTTTAGTCGTCGACTTTAGTCATCGACTTTTGTCGTCGACTTTAGTCGTCGACTTTAGTCGTCGACTTTAGTCGTCGACTTTTTTCGTCGACTTTTTTCGTCGACTTTAGTCGTCGACTTTTGTCGTCGACTTTTGTCGTCGACCTTTGTTGTCGACTTTAGTCGTCGACTTTTGTCGTCGACTTTTGTCGTCGACTTTTGTCGTCGACTTTTGTCGTCGACTTTTGTCGTCGACTTTTGTCGTCGACTTTTGTCGTCGACTTTTGTCGTCGACTTTTGTCGTCGACTTTTGTCGTCGACTTTTGTCATCGACTTTTGTCACCGACTTTTGTCGTCGACTTTTGTCATCGACTTTAGTCATCGACTTTTGTCGTCGACTTTTGTCGTCGACTTTTGTCGTCGACTTTTGTCGTCGACTTTTGTCATCGACTTTAGTCATCGACTTTTGTCGTCGACTTTTGTCGTCGACTTTTGTCGTCGACTTTTGTCGTCGACTTTTGTCATCGACTTTAGTCACCGACTTTTTTCGTCAACTTTTGTCGTCGACTTTTGTCGTCGACTTTTGTCATCGACTTTAGTCATCAACTTTAGTCATCAACTTTAGTCATCGACTTTAGTCGTCGACTTTAGTCACCGACTTTTGTCGTCGACTTTTGTCACCGACTTTTGTCGTCGACTTTAGTCGTCGACTTTAGTCATCGACTTTTGTCGTCGACTTTAGTCGTCGACTTTAGTCGTCGACTTTAGTCGTCGACTTTAGTCGTCGACTTTTTTCGTCGACTTTTTTCGTCGACTTTAGTCGTCGACTTTTGTCGTCGACTTTTGTCGTCGACTTTTGTCGTCGACTTTTGTCGTCGACTTTAGTCATCGATTTTATCGTTGACTTTTGTCGTCGACCTTTGTTGTCGACTTTAGTCGTCGACTTTTGTCGTCGACTTTTGTCGTCGACTTTTGTCGTCGACTTTTGTCGTCGACTTTTGTCGTCGACTTTTGTCGTCGACTTTTGTCGTCGACTTTTGTCGTCGACTTTTGTCGTCGACTTTTGTCGTCGACTTTTGTCGTCGACTTTTGTCGTCGACTTTTGTCGTCGACTTTTGTCGTCGACTGTTGTCGTCGACTTTTGTCACCGACTTTAGTCACCGACTTTAGTCACCGACTATAGTCACCGACTTTAGTCACCGACTTTAGTCACCGACTTTAGTCACCGACTTTAGTCACCGACTTTAGTCACCGACTTTAGTCACCGACTTTAGTCACCGACTTTAGTCACCGACTTTAGTCCCCGACTTTAGTCACCGACTTTAGTCACCGACTTAAGTCACCGACTTTAGTCACCGACTTTAGTCACCTACTTTAGTCACCGACTTTAGTCACCGACTTTAGTCACCGACTTTTGTCGTCGATTTTTGTCGTCGACTTTTGTCGTCGACTTTTGTCGTCAACTTTTGTCGTCGACTTTAGTCGTCGACTTTTGTCGTCGACTTTTGCCGTCGACTTTTGTCGTCGACTTTAGTCATCGACTTTAGTCATCGACTTTTGTCGTCGACTTTTATCACCGACTTTTATCACCGACTTTAGTCACCGACTTTTGTCGTCGACTTTTGTCGTCGACTTTTGTCGTCGACTTTTATCGTCGACTTTTGTCGTCGATTTTTGTCGTCGACTTTTGTCGTCGACTTTTGTCGTCGACTTTTGTCGTCGACTTTTGTCGTCGACTTTTGTCGTCGACTTTTGTCGTCGACTTTTGTCGTCGACTTTTGTCATCGACTTTTGTCATCGACTTTTCATCGACTTTAGTCAAAGACTTTTGTCGTCGACTTTTGTCGTCGACTTTTGTCGTCGATTTTTGTCGTCGACTTTTGTCGTCGACTTTTGTCGTCGACTTTTGTCGTCGACTTTTGTCGTCGACTTTTGTCGTCGACTTTAGTCGTCGAATTTAGTCGTCGACTTTAGTCGTCGACTTTAGTCGTCGACTTTTGTCGTCGACTTTTGTCGTCGATTTTTGTCGTCGACTTTTGTCGTCGACTTTTGTCGTCAACTTTTGTCGTCGACTTTTGTCGTCGACTTTTGTCGTCGACTTTTGTCATCGACTTTTGTCATCGACTTTTCATCGACTTTAGTCAAAGACTTTTGTCATCGACTTTAGTCATCAACTTTAGTCATCAACTTTAGTTATCGACTTTAGTCACCGACTTTAGTCACCGACTTTTGTCACCGACTTTTGTCGTCGACTTTAGTCGTCGACTTTAGTCGTCGACTTTTTTCGTCGACTTTAGTCGTCGACTTTAGTCACCGACTTTTGTCGTCGACTTTTGTCACCGACTTTTGTCGTCGACTTTAGTCGTCGACTTTAGTCATCGACTTTTGTCGTCGACTTTAGTCGTCGACTTTAGTCGTCGACTTTAGTCGTCGACTTTTTTCGTCGACTTTAGTCGTCGACTTTTGTCGTCGACTTTTGTCGTCGACTTTTGTCGTCGACTTTTGTCGTCGACTTTTGTCGTCGACTTTTGTCGTCGACTTTAGTCATCGATTTTATCGTTGACTTTTGTCGTCGACCTTTGTTGTCGACTTTAGTCGTCGACTTTTGTCGTCGACTTTTGTCGTCGACTTTTGTCGTCGACTTTTGTCGTCGACTTTTGTCTTCGACTTGTGTCGTCGACTTTTGTCGTCGACTTTTGTCGTCGACTTTTGTCGTCTACTTTTGTCGTCGACTTTTGTCGTCGACTTTTGTCGTCGACTTTTGTCGTCGACTTTTGTCGTCGACTTTTGTCGTCGACTTTTGTCACCGACTTTAGTCACCGACTTTAGTCACCGACTTTAGTCACCGACTTTAGTCACCGACTTTAGTCACCGACTTTAGTCACCGACTTTAGTCACCGACTTTAGTCACCGACTTTAGTCACCGACTTTAGTCCCCGACTTTAGTCACCGACTTAAGTCACCGACTTTAGTCACCGACTTTAGTCACCGACTTTAGTCACCGACTTTTGTCGTCGATTTTTGTCGTCGACTTTTGTCGTCGACTTTTGTCATCGACTTTTGTCGTCGACTTTTGTCGTCGACTTTTGTCGTCGACTTTTGCCGTCGACTTTTTTCGTCGACTTTAGTCATCGACTTTTGTCGTCGACTTTTATCACCGACTTTTATCACCGACTTTAGTCACCGACTTTTGTCGTCGACTTTTGTCACCGACTTTTGTCGTCGACTTTTGTCGTCGACTTTTGTCGTCGACTTTTATCGTCGACTTTTGTCGTCGATTTTTGTCGTCGACTTTTGTCGTCGACTTTTGTCGTCGACTTTTGTCGTCGACTTTTGTCGTCGACTTTTGTCGCCGACTTTTGTCGTCGACTTTTATCGTCGACTTTTGTCGTCGATTTTTGTCGTCGACTTTTGTCGTCGATTTTTGTCGTCGACTTTTGTCGTCGACTTTTGTCGTCGACTTTTGTCGTCGACCTTTGTCGTCGACTTTAGTCGTCGACTTTAGTCGTCGACTTTAGTCGTCGACTTTTGTCGTCGACTTTTGTCATCTACTTTTGTCGTCGACTTTTGTCGTCGACGATGACGACTTTAGTCATCGACTTTTGTCGTCGACTTTTGTCATCGACTTTTATCGTCGACTTTTGTCATCGACTTTTGTCATCGACTTTTGTCATCGACTTTAGTCAAAGACTTTTGTCGTCGACTTTTGTCGTCGACTTTAGTCGGCGATTTTTGTCGTCGACTTTTGTCATCGACTTTTGTCGTCGACTTTTGTCGTCGACGATGACGACTTTAGTCATCGACTTTTGTCGTCGACTTTTGTCATCGACTTTTGTCGTCGACTTTAGTCGTCGACTTTAGTCGTCGACTTTAGTCGTCGACTTTAGTCGTCGACTTTTGTCGTCGACTTTTGTCATCGACTTTTGTCGTCGACTTTTGTCGTAGACGATGACGACTTTAGTCATCGACTTTTGTCGTCGACTTTTGTCATCGACTTTTGTCGTCGACTTTTGTCGTCGACTTTTGTCGTCGACTTTTGTCGTCGACTTTAGTCGTCGACTTTTGTCGTCGACTTTTGTCATCGACTTTTGTCGTCGACTTTTGTCGTCGACTTTTGTCATCGACTCTTATCGTCGACTTTTGTCGTCGATTTTTGTCGTCGACTTTTGTCGTCGACTTTTGTCGTCGACTTTTGTCGTCGACTTTTGTCGTCGACTTTTGTCGTCGACTTTTGTCATCGACTTTTGTCATCGACTTTTCATCGACTTTAGTCAAAGACTTTTGTCGTCGACTTTTGTCGTCGACTTTTTTCGTCGACTTTTGTCGTCGACTTTTGTCGTCGACTTTTGTCACCGACTTTAGTCACCGACTTTAGTCACCGACTTTAGTCACCGACTTTAGTCACCGACTTTAGTCACCGACTTTAGTCACCGACTTTAGTCACCGACTTTAGTCCCCGACTTTAGTCACCGACTTAAGTCACCGACTTTAGTCACCGACTTTAGTCACCGACTTTAGTCACCGACTTTTGTCGTCGATTTTTGTCGTCGACTTTTGTCGTCGACTTTTGTCATCGACTTTTGTCGTCGACTTTTGTCGTCGACTTTTGTCGTCGACTTTTGCCGTCGACTTTTGTCGTCGACTTTAGTCATCGACTTTTGTCGTCGACTTTTATCACCGACTTTTATCACCGACTTTAGTCACCGACTTTTGTCGTCGACTTTTGTCACCGACTTTTGTCGTCGACTTTTGTCGTCGACTTTTGTCGTCGACTTTTATCGTCGACTTTTGTCGTCGATTTTTGTCGTCGACTTTTGTCGTCGACTTTTGTCGTCGACTTTTGTCGTCGACTTTTGTCGTCGACTTTTGTCGTCGACTTTTATCGTCGACTTTTGTCGTCGATTTTTGTCTTCGACTTTTGTCGTCGATTTTTGTCGTCGACTTTTGTCGTCGACTTTTGTCGTCGACTTTTGTCGTCGACCTTTGTCGTCGACTTTAGTCGTCGACTTTAGTCGTCGACTTTAGTCGTCGACTTTTGTCGTCGACTTTTGTCATCGACTTTTGTCGTCGACTTTTGTCGTCGACGATGACGACTTTAGTCATCGACTTTTGTCGTCGACTTTTGTCATCGACTTTTATCGTCGACTTTTGTCATCGACTTTTGTCATCGACTTTTGTCATCGACTTTAGTCAAAGACTTTTGTCGTCGACTTTTGTCGTCGACTTTAGTCGTCGATTTTTGTCGTCGACTTTTGTCATCGACTTTTGTCGTCGACTTTTGTCGTCGACGATGACGACTTTAGTCATCGACTTTTGTCGTCGACTTTTGTCATCGACTTTTGTCGTCGACTTTAGTCGTCGACTTTAGTCGTCGACTTTAGTCGTCGACTTTAGTCGTCGACTTTAGTCGTCGACTTTTGTCGTCGACTTTTGTCATCGACTTTTGTCGTCGACTTTTGTCGTCGACGATGACGACTTTAGTCATCGACTTTTGTCGTCGACTTTTGTCATCGACTTTTGTCGTCGACTTTTGTCGTCGACTTTTGTCGTCGACTTTTGTCGTCGACTTTTGTCGTCGACTTTAGTCGTCGACTTTAGTCGTCGACTTTTGTCGTCGACTTTTGTCATCGACTTTTGTCGTCGACTTTTGTCGTCGACTTTTGTCGTCGACTTTTGTCGTCGACTTTTGTCATCGACTCTTATCGTCGACTTTTGTCGTCGATTTTTGTCGTCGACTTTTGTCGTCGACTTTTGTCGTCGACTTTTGTCGTCGACTTTTGTCGTCGACTTTTGTCATCGACTTTTGTCATCGACTTTTCATCGACTTTAGTCAAAGACTTTTGTCGTCGACTTTTGTCGTCGATTTTTGTCGTCGACTTTTGTCGTCGACTTTTGTCGTCGACTTTTGTCGTCGACTTTTGTCGTCGACTTTTGTCGTCGACTTTTGTCGTCGACTTTTGTCGTCGACTTTTGTCGTCGACTTTTGTCGTCGACTTTTGTCGTCGACTTTTATCGTCGACTTTTGTCGTCGACTTTTGTCGTCGACTTTTGTCGTCGACTTTTGTCGTCGACTTTTGTCACCGACTTTAGTCACCGACTTTAGTCACCGACTTTAGTCACCGACTTTAGTCACCGACTTTAGTCACCGACTTTAGTCACCGACTTTAGTCCCCGACTTTAGTCACCGACTTAAGTCACCGACTTTAGTCACCGACTTTAGTCACCGACTTTAGTCACCGACTTTTGTCGTCGATTTTTGTCGTCGACTTTTGTCGTCGACTTTTGTCGTCAACTTTTGTCGTCGACTTTTGTCACCGACTTTAGTCACCGACTTTAGTCACCGACTTTAGTCACCGACTTTAGTCACCGACTTTAGTCACCGACTTTAGTCACCGACTTTAGTCACCGACTTTAGTCACCGACTTTAGTCACCGACTTTAGTCACCGACTTTAGTCCCCGACTTTAGTCACCGACTTTAGTCACCGACTTTAGTCACCGACTTTAGTCACCGACTTTAGTCACCGACTTTAGTCACCGACTTTTGTCGTCGATTTTTGTCGTCGACTTTTGTCGTCGACGATGACGACTTTAGTCATCGACTTTTGTCGTCGACTTTTGTCATCGACTTTTGTCGTCGACTTTTGTCATCGACTTTTGTCATCGACTTTTGTCATCGACTTTAGTCAAAGACTTTTGTCGTCGACTTTTGTCGTCGACTTTAGTCGTCGATTTTTGTCGTCGACTTTTGTCATCGACTTTTGTCGTCGACTTTTGTCGTCGACGATGACGACTTTAGTCATCGACTTTTGTCGTCGACTTTTGTCATCGACTTTTGTCGTCGACTTTAGTCGTCGACTTTAGTCGTCGACTTTAGTCGTCGACTTTAGTCGTCGACTTTTGTCGTCGACTTTTGTCATCGACTTTTGTCGTCGACTTTTGTCGTCGACGATGACGACTTTAGTCATCGACTTTTGTCGTCGACTTTTGTCATCGACTTTTGTCATCGACTTTTGTCGTCGACTTTTGTCGTCGACTTTAGTCGTCGACTTTAGTCGTCGACTTTAGTCGTCGACTTTTGTCGTCGACTTTTGTCATCGACTTTTGTCGTCGACTTTTGTCGTCGACTTTTGTCGTCGACTTTTGTCGTCGACTTTTGTCATCGACTTTTATCGTCGACTTTTGTCGTCGATTTTTGTCGTCGACTTTTGTCGTCGACTTTTGTCGTCGACTTTTGTCGTCGACTTTTGTCGTCGACTTTTGTCGTCGACTTTTGTCGTCGACTTTTGTCGTCGACTTTTGTCGTCGACTTTTGTCGTCGACTTTTGTCGTCGACTTTTGTCGTCGACTTTTGTCGTCGACTTTTGTCGTCGACTTTTGTCGTCGACTTTTGTCGTCGACTTTTGTCACCGACTTTAGTCACCGACTTTAGTCACCGACTTTAGTCACCGACTTTAGTCACCGACTTTAGTCACCGACTTTAGTCACCGACTTTAGTCCCCGACTTTAGTCACCGACTTAAGTCACCGACTTTAGTCACCGACTTTAGTCACCGACTTTAGTCACCGACTTTAGTCACCGACTTTTGTCGTCGATTTTTGTCGTCGATTTTTGTCGTCGACTTTTGTCGTCAACTTTTGTCGTCGACTTTTGTCACCGACTTTAGTCACCGACTTTAGTCACCGACTTTAGTCACCGACTTTAGTCACCGACTTTAGTCACCGACTTTAGTCCCCGACTTTAGTCCCCGACTTTAGTCACCGACTTAAGTCACCGACTTTAGTCACCGACTTTAGTCACCGACTTTAGTCACCGACTTTAGTCACCGACTTTAGTCACCGACTTTTGTCGTCGACTTTTGCCGTCGACTTTTGTCGTCGACTTTTGTCGTCGACTTTAGTCATCGACTTTAGTCATCGACTTTTGTCGTCGACTTTTATCACCGACTTTTATCACCGACTTTAGTCACCGACTTTTGTCGTCGACTTTTGTCACCGACTTTTGTCGTCGACTTTTGTCGTTGACTTTTGTCGTCGACTTTTATCGTCGACTTTTGTCGTCGATTTTTGTCGTCGACTTTTGTCGTCGACTTTTGTCGTCGACTTTTGTCGTCGACTTTTGTCGTCGACTTTTGTCGTCGACTTTTGTCATCGACTTTTGTCATCGACTTTTCATCGACTTTAGTCAAAGACTTTTGTCATCGACTTTTGTCGTCGACTTTTGTCGTCGACTTTTGTCGTCGACTTTAGTCGTCGACTTTAGTCGTCGACTTTAGTCGTCGACTTTAGTCGTCGACTTTAGTCGTCGACTTTTGTCGTCGACTTTTGTCATCGACTTTTGTCGTCGACTTTTGTCGTCGACTTTTGTCGTCGACTTTTGTCGTCGACTTTTGTCATCGACTTTTATCGTCGACTTTTGTCGTCGATTTTTGTCGTCGACTTTTGTCGTCGACTTTTGTCGTCGACTTTTGTCGTCGACTTTTGTCGTCGACTTTTGTCGTCGACTTTTGTCGTCGACTTTTGTCGTCGACTTTTGTCGTCGACTTTTGTCGTCGACTTTTGTCATCGACTTTTGTCATCGACTTTAGTCAAAGACTTTTGTCGTCGACTTTTGTCGTCGATTTTTGTCGTCGACTTTTGTCGTCGACTTTTGTCGTCGACTTTTGTCGTCGACTTTTGTCGTCGACTTTTGTCGTCGACTTTTGTCGTCGACTTTTGTCGTTAACTTTTGTAGTCGACTTTTGTCACCGACTTTTGTCGTCGACTTTTGTCGTCGACTTTTGTTACCGACTTTAGTCACCGACTTTAGTCACCGACTTTAGTCACCGACTTTAGTCACCGACTTTAAACACCGACTTTAGTCACCGACTTAAGTCACCGACTTTAGTCCCCGACTTTAGTCACCGACTTAAGTCACCGACTTTAGTCACCGACTTTAGTCACCGACTTTAGTCACCGACTTTAGTCACCGACTTTTGTCGTCGATTTTTGTCGTCGACTTTTGTCGTCGACTTTTGTCGTCAACTTTTGTCGTCGACTTTTGTCACCGACTTTAGTCACCGACTTTAGTCACCGACTTTAGTCACCGACTTTAGTCACCGACTTTAGTCACCGACTTTAGTCACCGACTTTAGTCCCCGACTTTAGTCACCGACTTTAGTCACCGACTTAAGTCACCGACTTTAGTCACCGACTTTAGTCACCGACTTTAGTCACCGACTTTAGTCACCGACTTTTGTCGTCGACTTTTGTCGTCGACTTTTGCCGTCGACTTTTGTCGTCGACTTTTGTCGTCAACTTTTGTCGTCGACTTTTGTCACCGACTTTAGTCACCGACTTTAGTCACCGACTTTAGTCACCGACTTTAGTCCCCGACTTTAGTCACCGACTTAAGTCACCGACTTTAGTCACCGACTTTAGTCACCGACTTTAGTCACCGACTTTTGTCGTCGACTTTTGTCGTCGACTTTTGCCGTCGACTTTTGTCGTCGACTTTTGTCGTCGACTTTAGTCATCGACTTTAGTCATCGACTTTTGTCGTCGACTTTTATCACCGACTTTTATCACCGACTTTAGTCACCGACTTTTGTCGTCGACTTTTGTCACCGACTTTTGTCGTCGACTTTTGTCGTCGACTTTTGTCGTCGACTTTTATCGTCGACTTTTGTCGTCGATTTTTGTCGTCGACTTTTGTCGTCGACTTTTGTCGTCGACTTTTGTCGTCGACTTTTGTCGTCGACTTTTGTCATCGACTTTTGTCATCGACTTTTCATCGACTTTAGTCAAAGACTTTTGTCATCGACTTTTGTCATCGACTTTTGTCGTCGACTTTTGTCGTTGACTTTTGTCGTCGACTTTTGTCGTTGACTTTTGTCGTCGACTTTTGTCGTCGACTTTTGTCGTCGACTTTAGTTGTCGACTTTAGTAGTCGACTTTAGTCGTCGACTTTTATCGTCGACTTTTGTCGTCGATTTTTGTCGTCGACTTTTGTCGTCGACTTTTGTCGTCGACTTTTGTCGTCGACTTTTGTCGTCGACTTTTGTCATCGACTTTTGTCATCGACTTTTCATCGACTTTAGTCAAAGACGTCGATTTTTGTCGTCGACTTTTGTCGTCGACTTTTGTCGTCGACTTTTGCCGTCGACTTTTGTCACCGACTTTAGTCACCGACTTTAGTCACCGACTTTAGTCACCGACTTTAGTCACCGACTTTAGTCACCGACTTTAGTCACCGACTTTAGTCACCGACTTTAGTCACCGAATTTAGTCCCCGACTTTAGTCCCCGACTTTAGTCACCGACTTTAGTCACCGACTTTAGTCACCGACTTTAGTCACCGACTTTAGTCCCCGACTTTAGTCACCGACTTTAGTCACCGACTTTTGTCGTCGACTTTAGTTGTCGACTTTAGTAGTCGACTTTAGTAGTCGACTTTAGTCGTCGACTTTTATCGTCGACTTTTGTCGTCGATTTTTGTCGTCGACTTTTGTCGTCGACTTTTGTCGTCGACTTTTGTCGTCGACTTTTGTCACCGACTTTAGTCACCGACTTTAGTCACCGACTTTAGTCACCGACTTTAGTCACCGACTTTAGTCACCGACTTTAGTCACCGACTTTAGTCACCGACTTTAGTCACCGACTTTAGTCCCCGACTTTAGTCACCGACTTAAGTCACCGACTTTAGTCACCGACTTTAGTCACCGACTTTAGTCACCGACTTTAGTCCCCGACTTTAGTCACCGACTTTAGTCACCGACTTTTGTCGTCGATTTTTGTCGTCGACTTTTGTCGTCGACTTTTGTCGTCAACTTTTGTCGTCGACTTTTGTCACCGACTTTAGTCACCGACTTTAGTCACCGACTTTAGTCACCGACTTTAGTCACCGACTTTAGTCACCGACTTTAGTCACCGACTTTAGTCACCGACTTTAGTCACCGACTTTAGTCACCGACTTTAGTCACCGACTTTAGTCACCGACTTTAGTCACCGACTTTAGTCACCGACTTTAGTCCCCGACTTTAGTCACCGACTTAAGTCACCGACTTTAGTCACCGACTTTAGTCACCGACTTTAGTCACCGACTTTAGTCACCGACTTTAGTCACCGACTTTAGTCACCGACTTTTGTCGTCGACTTTTGTCGTCGACTTTTGCCGTCGACTTTTGTCGTCGACTTTTGTCATCGACTTTAGTCATCGACTTTTGTCGTCGACTTTTATCACCGACTTTTATCACCGACTTTAGTCACCGACTTTTGTCGTCGACTTTTGTCACCGACTTTTGTCGTCGACTTTTGTCGTCGACTTTTATCGTCGACTTTTGTCGTCGATTTTTGTCGTCGACTTTTGTCGTCGACTTTTGTCACCGACTTTAGTCACCGACTTTAGTCACCGACTTTAGTCACCGACTTTAGTCACCGACTTTAGTCACCGACTTTAGTCCCCGACTTTAGTCACCGACTTTAGTCACCGACTTTAGTCCCCGACTTTAGTCACCGACTTTAGTCACCGACTTAAGTCACCGACTTTAGTCACCGACTTTAGTCACCGACTTTAGTCACCGACTTTAGTCACCGACTTTAGTCACCGACTTTTGTCGTCGACTTTTGTCGTCGACTTTTGCCGTCGACTTTTGTCGTCGACTTTAGTCACCGACTTTAGTCACCGACTTTAGTCACCGACTTTTGTCGTCGATTTTTGTCGTCGACTTTTGTCGTCGACTTTTGTCGTCAACTTTTGTCGTCGACTTTTGTCACCGACTTTAGTCACCGACTTTAGTCACCGACTTTAGTCACCGACTTTAGTCACCGACTTTAGTCACCGACTTTAGTCCCCGACTTTAGTCACCGACTTAAGTCACCGACTTTAGTCACCGACTTTAGTCACCGACTTTAGTCACCGACTTTAGTCACCGACTTTTGTCGTCGACTTTTGCCGTCGACTTTAGTCATCGACTTTAGTCATCGACTTTTGTCGTCGACTTTTATCACCGACTTTTATCACCGACTTTAGTCACCGACTTTTGTCGTCGACTTTTGTCACCGACTTTTGTCGTCGACTTTTGTCGTCGACTTTTGTCGTCGACTTTTATCGTCGACTTTTGTCGTCGATTTTTGTCGTCGACTTTTGTCGTCGACTTTTGTCGTCGACTTTTGTCGTCGACTTTTGTCGTCGACTTTTGTCGTCGACTTTTGTCGTCGACTTTTGTTATCGACTTTTGTCATCGACTTTTCATCGACTTTTGTCATCGACTTTTCATCGACTTTAGTCAAAGACTTTTGTCATCGACTTTTGTCGTCGACTTTAGTCGTCGACTTTAGTCGTCGACTTTAGTCGTCGACTTTAGTCGTCGACTTTTGTCGTCGACTTTTGTCATCGACTTTTGTCGTCGACTTTTGTCGTCGACTTTTGTCGTCGACTTTTGTCGTCGACTTTTGTCGTCGACTTTTGTCATCGACTTTTATCGTCGACTTTTGTCGTCGATTTTTGTCGTCGACTTTTGTCGTCGACTTTTGTCGTCGACTTTTGTCGTCGACTTTTGTCGTCGACTTTTGTCGTCGACTTTTGTCGTCGACTTTTGTCATCGACTTTTGTCATCGACTTTTCATCGACTTTAGTCAAAGACTTTTGTTGTCGACTTTTGTGGTCGATTTTTGTCGTCGACTTTTGTCGTCGACTTTTGTCGTCGACTTTTGTCGTCGACTTTTGTCGTCGACTTTTGTCGTCGACTTTTGTCGTCGACTTTTGTCGTCGACTTTTGTCGTCGACTTTTGTCGTCGACTTTTGTCGTCAACTTTTGTCGTCGACTTTTGTCGTCGACTTTTGTCGTCGACTTTTGTCGTCGACTTTTGTCGTCGACTTTTGTCGTCGACTTTTGTCGTCGACTTTAGTCGTCGACTTTTGTCGTCGACTTTTGTCATCGACTTTTGTCGTCGACTTTTGTCGTCGACTTTTGTCGTCGACTTTTGTCGTCGACTTTTGTCGTCGACTTTTGTCATCGACTTTTATCGTCGACTTTTGTCGTCGATTTTTGTCGTCGACTTTTGTCGTCGACTTTTGTCGTCGACTTTTGTCGTCGACTTTTGTCATCGACTTTTGTCATCGACTTTTCATCGACTTTAGTCAAAGACTTTTGTCATCGACTTTTGTCGTCGACTTTTGTCGTCGACTTTTGTCGTCGACTTTTGTCGTCGACTTTTGTCGTCGACTTTTGTCGTCAACTTTTGTCGTCGACTTTTGTCGTCGACTTTTGTCGTCGACTTTTGTCGTCGACTTTTGTCGTCGACTTTTGTCGTCGACTTTTGTCGTCGACTTTTGTCGTCGACTTTTGTCGTCGACTTTTGTCATCGACTTTTGTCGTCGACTTTTGTCGTCGACTTTTGTCGTCGACTTTTGTCGTCGACTTTTGTCGTCGACTTTTGTCATCGACTTTTATCGTCGACTTTTGTCGTCGATTTTTGTCGTCGACTTTTGTCGTCGACTTTTGTCGTCGACTTTTGTCGTCGACTTTTGTCGTCGACTTTTGTCATCGACTTTTGTCATCGACTTTTCATCGACTTTAGTCAAAGACTTTTGTCATCGACTTTTGTCGTCGACTTTTGTCGTCGACTTTTGTCGTCGACTTTTGTCGTCGACTTTTGTCGTCGACTTTTGTCGTCAACTTTTGTCGTCGACTTTTGTCACCGACTTTTGTCGTCGACTTTTGTCGTCGACTTTTGTCGTCGACTTTTGTTACCGACTTTAGTCACCGACTTTAGTCACCGACTTTAGTCACCGACTTTAGTCACCGACTTTAGTCACCGACTTTAGTCCCCGACTTTAGTCACCGACTTAAGTCACCGACTTTAGTCACCGACTTTAGTCACCGACTTTAGTCACCGACTTTAGTCACCGACTTTAGTCACCGACTTTTGTCGTCGATTTTTGTCGTCGACTTTTGTCGTCGACTTTTGTCGTCAACTTTTGTCGTCGACTTTTGTCACCGACTTTAGTCACCGACTTTAGTCACCGACTTTAGTCACCGACTTTAGTCACCGACTTTAGTCACCGACTTTAGTCACCGACTTTAGTCACCGACTTTAGTCCCCGACTTTAGTCACCGACTTAAGTCACCGACTTTAGTCACCGACTTTAGTCACCGACTTTAGTCACCGACTTTTGTCATCGACTTTTGTCGTCGACTTTTGCCGTCGACTTTTGTCGTCGACTTTTGTCGTCAACTTTTGTCGTCGACTTTTGTCACCGACTTTAGTCACCGACTTTAGTCACCGACTTTAGTCACCGACTTTAGTCCCCGACTTTAGTCACCGACTTAAGTCACCGACTTTAGTCACCGACTTTAGTCACCGACTTTTGTCGTCGACTTTTGTCGTCGACTTTTGCCGTCGACTTTTGTCGTCGACTTTTGTCGTCGACTTTAGTCATCGACTTTAGTCATCGACTTTAGTCATCGACTTTTGTCGTCGACTTTTATCACCGACTTTTATCACCGACTTTAGTCACCGACTTTTGTCGTCGACTTTTGTCACCGACTTTTGTCACCGACTTTTGTCGTCGACTTTTGTCGTCGACTTTTGTCGTCGACTTTTGTCGTCGACTTTTGTCGTCGACTTTTGTCATCGACTTTTGTCATCGACTTTTCATCGACTTTAGTCAAAGACTTTTGTCATCGACTTTTGTCGTCGACTTTTGTCGTCGACTTTTGTCGTCGACTTTTGTCATCGACTTTTATCGTCGACTTTTGTCGTCGATTTTTGTCGTCGACTTTTGTCGTCGACTTTTGTCGTCGACTTTTGTCATCGACTTTTGTCATCGACTTTTCATCGACTTTAGTCAAAGACTTTTGTCGTCGACTTTTGTCGTCGACTTTTGTCGTCGACTTTTGTCGTCGATTTTTGTCGTCGACTTTTGTCGTCGACTTTTGTCGTCGATTTTTGTCGTCGACTTTTGTCGTCGACTTTTGTCGTCGACTTTTGTCGTCGACTTTTGTCGTCGACTTTAGTCAAAGACTTTTGTCGTCGACTTTTGTCATCGACTTTTGTCATCGACTTTTCATCGACTTTAGTCAAAGACTTTTGTCGTCGACTTTTGTCGTCGACTTTTGTCGTCGATTTTTGTCGTCGACTTTTGTCGTCGACTTTTGTCGTCGACTTTTGTCATCGACTTTTGTCATCGACTTTTCATCGACTTTAGTCAAAGACTTTTGTCGTCGACTTTTGTCGTCGATTTTTGTCGTCGACTTTTGTCGTCGACTTTTGTCGTCGACTTTTGTCGTCGACTTTTGTCGTCGACTTTTGTCGTCGACTTTTGTCGTCGACTTTTGTCATCGACTTTTGTCATCGACTTTTCATCGACTTTAGTCAAAGACTTTTGTCATCGACTTTTGTCGTCGAATTTTGTCGTTGACTTTTGTCGTCGACTTTTGTCGTCGACTTTTGTCGTCGACTTTAGTCGTCGACTTTAGTCGTCGACTTTAGTCGTCGACTTTTGTCATCGACTTTTGTCGTCGACTTTTGTCGTCGACTTTTGTCGTCGACTTTTGTCGTCGACTTTTGTCATCGACTTTTATCGTCGACTTTTGTCGTCGATTTTTGTCGTCGACTTTTGTCGTCGACTTTTGTCGTCGACTTTTGTCGTCGACTTTTGTCATCGACTTTTGTCATCGACTTTTCATCGACTTTAGTCAAAGACTTTTGTCGTCGACTTTTGTCGTCGACTTTTGTCGTCGATTTTTGTCGTCGACTTTTGTCGTCGACTTTTGTCGTCGACTTTTGTCGTCGACTTTTGTCGTCGACTTTTGTCGTCGACTTTTGTCGTCGACTTTTGTCGTCGACTTTTGTCGTCGACTTTTGTTACCGACTTTAGTCACCGATTTTAGTCACCGACTTTAGTCACCGACTTTAGTCACCGACTTTAGTCCCCGACTTTAGTCACCGACTTAAGTCACCGACTTTAGTCACCGACTTTAGTCACCGACTTTAGTCACCGACTTTAGTCCCCGACTTAAGTCACCGACTTTAGTCACCGACTTTAGTCACCGACTTTAGTCACCGACTTTAGTCACCGACTTTAATCACCGACTTTAATCACCGACTTAAGTCACCGACTTTAGTCACCGACTTTAGTCACCGACTTTAGTCACCGACTTTAGTCACCGACTTTTGTCGTCGACTTTTGTCGTCGACTTTTGCCGTCGACTTTTGTCGTCGACTTTTGTTGTCGACTTTAGTCATCGACTTTAGTCATCGACTTTAGTCATCGACTTTAGTCATCGACTTTTGTCGTCGACTTTTATCACCGACTTTTATCACCGACTTTAGTCACCGACTTTTGTCGTCGACTTTTGTCACCGACTTTTGTCGTCGACTTTTGTCGTCGACTTTTATCGTCGACTTTTGTCGTCGATTTTTGTCGTCGACTTTTGTCGTCGACTTTTGTCGTCGACTTTTGTCGTCGACTTTTGTCATCGACTTTTGTCATCGACTTTTCATCGACTTTAGTCAAAGACTTTTGTCATCGACTTTTGTCGTCGACTTTTGTCGTCGACTTTTGTCGTCGACTTTTGTCGTCGACTTTAGTCGTCGACTTTAGTCGTCGACTTAAGTCGTCGACTTTAGTCGTCGACTTTTGTCGTCGACTTTTGTCATCGACTTTTGTCGTCGACTTTTGTCGTCGACTTTTGTCGTCGACTTTTGTCGTCGACTTTTGTCATCGACTTTTATCGTCAACTTTTGTCGCCGACTTTTGTCGTCGACTTTTGTCGTCGACTTTTGTTACCGACTTTTGTCGTCGACTTTTGTCATCGACTTTTGTCATCGACTTTTCATCGACTTTAGTCAAAGACTTTTGTCGTCGACTTTTGTCGTCGATTTTTGTCGTCGACTTTTGTCGTCGACTTTTGTCGTCGACTTTTGTCGTCGACTTTTGTCGTCGACTTTTGTCGTCGACTTTTGTCATCGACTTTGGTCGTCGACTTTTGTCGTCGACTTTTGTCGTCGACTTTTGTCGTCGACTTTTGTCATCGACTTTTGTCATCGACTTTTCATCGACTTTAGTCAAAGACTTTTGTCGTCGACTTTTGTCGTCGATTTTTGTCGTCGACTTTTGTCGTCGACTTTTGTCGTCGACTTTTGTCGTCGACTTTTGTCGTCGACTTTTGTCGTCGACTTTTGTCGTCGACTTTTGTCGTCGACTTTTGTCGTCGACTTTTGTCGTCGACTTTTGTCGTCGACTTTTGTCGTCGACTTTTGTCGTCGACTTTTGTCACCGACTTTTGTCACCGACTTTAGTCACCGACTTTAGTCACCGACTTTAGTCACCGACTTTAGTCACCGACTTTAGTCACCGACTTTAGTCACCGACTTTAGTCCCCGACTTTAGTCACCGACTTAAGTCACCGACTTTAGTCACCGACTTTAGTCACCGACTTTAGTCACCGACTTTTGTCGTCGATTTTTGTCGTCGACTTTTGTCGTCGACTTTTGTCGTCAACTTTTGTCGTCGACTTTTGTCACCGACCTTAGTCACCGACTTTAGTCACCGACTTTAGTCACCGACTTTAGTCACCGACTTTAGTCACCGACTTTAGTCCCCGACTTTAGTCCCCGACTTTAGTCACCGACTTAAGTCACCGACTTTAGTCACCGACTTTAGTCACCGACTTTAGTCACCGACTTTAGTCACCGACTTTTGTCGTCGACTTTTGTCGTCGACTTTTGCCGTCGACTTTTGTCGTCGACTTTTGTCGTCGACTTTAGTCATCGACTTTAGTCAACGACTTTTGTCGTCGACTTTTATCACCGACTTTTATCACCGACTTTAGTCACCGACTTTTGTCGTCGACTTTTGTCACCGACTTTTGTCGTCGACTTTTGTCGTCGACTTTTGTCGTCGACTTTTGTCGTCGACTTTTATCGTCGATTTTTGTCGTCGACTTTTGTCATCGACTTTTGTCGTCGACTTTAGTCGTCGACTTTAGTCGTCGACTTTAGTCGTCGACTTTAGTCGTCGACTTTAGTCGTCGACTTTAGTCGTCGACTTTAGTCGTCGACTTTTGTCGTCGACTTTTGTCATCGACTTTTGTCGTCGACTTTTGTCGTCGACGATGACGACTTTTGTCGTCGACGATGACGACTTTAGTCATCGACTTTTGTCGTCGACTTTTGTCATCGACTTTTGTCATCGACTTTTGTCGTCGACTTTTGTCGTCGACTTTTGTCGTCGACTTTTGTCGTCGACTTTTGTCGTCGACTTTTGTCGTCGACTTTTGTCGTCGACTTTAGTCGTCGACTTTTGTCGTCGACTTTAGTCGTCGACTTTAGTCGTCGACTTTTGTCGTCGACTTTTGTCATCGACTTTTGTCGTCGACTTTTGTCGTCGACTTTTGTCGTCGACTTTTGTCGTCGACTTTTGTCGTCGACTTTTGTCATCGACTTTTATCGTCGACTTTTGTCGTCGATTTTTGTCGTCGACTTTTGTCGTCGACTTTTGTCGTCGACTTTTGTCGTCGACTTTTGTCGTCGACTTTTGTCGTCGACTTTTGTCATCGACTTTTGTCATCGACTTTTCATCGACTTTAGTCAAAGACTTTTGTCGTCGACTTTTGTCGTCGACTTTTGTCGTCGACTTTTGTCGTCGATTTTTGTCGTCGACTTTTGTCGTCGACTTTTGTCGTCGATTTTTGTCGTCGACTTTTGTCGTCGACTTTTGTCGTCGACTTTTGTCGTCGACTTTTGTCGTCGACTTTTGTCGTCGACTTTTGTCGTCGACTTTTGTCGTCGACTTTTGTCGTCGACTTTTGTCGTCGACTTTTGTCGTCGACTTTTGTCGTCGACTTTTGTCGTCGACTTTTGTCGTCGACTTTTGTCGTCGACTTTTGTCGTCGACTTTTGTCGTCGACTTTTGTCACCGACTTTAGTCACCGACTTTAGTCACCGACTGTAGTCACCGACTTTAGTCACCGACTTTAGTCACCGACTTTAGTCACCGACTTTAGTCCCCGACTTTAGTCACCGACTTAAGTCACCGACTTTAGTCACCGACTTAAGTCACCGACTTTAGTCACCGACTTTAGTCACCGACTTTTGTCGTCGATTTTTGTCGTCGACTTTTGTCGTCGACTTTTGTCGTCAACTTTTGTCGTCGACTTTAGTCACCGACTTTAGTCACCGACTTTAGTCACCCACTTTAGTCACCCACTTTAGTCACCGACTTTAGTCACCGACTTTAGTCACCGACTTTAGTCACCGACTTTAGTCCCCGACTTTAGTCACCGACTTAAGTCACCGACTTTAGTCACCGACTTTAGTCACCGACTTTAGTCACCGACTTAAGTCACCGACTTTAGTCACCGACTTAAGTCACCGACTTTAGTCACCGACTTTAGTCACCGACTTTTGTCGTCGACTTTTGTCGTCGACTTTTGCCGTCGACTTTTGTCGTCGACTTTTGTCGTCGACTTTAGTCATCGACTTTAGTCATCGACTTTTGTCGTCGACTTTTATCACCGACTTTTATCACCGACTTTAGTCACCGACTTTTGTCACCGACTTTTGTCGTCGATTTTTGTCGTCGACTTTTGTCGTCGACTTTTGTCATCGACTTTTGTCATCGACTTTTGTCATCGACTTTTCATCGACTTTAGTCAAAGACTTTTGTCATCGACTTTTGTCGTCGACTTTTGTCGTCGACTTTTGTCGTCGACTTTTGTCGTCGACTTTTGTCGTCGACTTTTGCCGTCGACTTTTGTCGTCGACTTTTGTCGTCGACTTTTGTCACCGACTTTAGTCACCGACTTTAGTCACCGACTTTAGTCACCGACTTTAGTCACCGACTTTAGTCACCGACTTTAGTCCCCGACTTTAGTCACCGACTTAAGTCACCGACTTTAGTCACCGACTTTAGTCACCGACTTTAGTCACCGACTTTAGTCACCGACTTTAGTCACCGACTTTAGTCACCGACTTTAGTCCCCGACTTTAGTCACCGACTTAAGTCACCGACTTTAGTCACCGACTTTAGTCACCGACTTTAGTCACCGACTTTTGTCGTCGATTTTTGTCGTCGACTTTTGTCGTCGACTTTTGTCGTCGACTTTTGTCGTCGACTTTTGTCGTCGACTTTTGTCGTCGACTTTTGTCGTCGACTTTTGTCGTCGACTTTTGTCACCGACTTTAGTCACCGACTTTAGTCACCGACTTTAGTCACCGACTTTAGTCACCGACTTTAGTCACCGACTTTAGTCACCGACTTTAGTCACCGACTTTAGTCACCGACTTTAGTCCCCGACTTTAGTCACCGACTTAAGTCACCGACTTTAGTCACCGACTTTAGTCACCGACTTTAGTCACCGACTTTTGTCGTCGATTTTTGTCGTCGACTTTTGTCGTCGACTTTTGTCGTCAACTTTTGTCGTCGACTTTTGTCACCCACTTTAGTCACCGACTTTAGTCACCGACTTTAGTCACCGACTTTAGTCACCGACTTTAGTCACCGACTTTAGTCACCGACTTTAGTCACCGACTTAAGTCACCGACTTTAGTCCCCGACTTTAGTCACCGACTTAAGTCACCGACTTTAGTCACCGACTTTAGTCACCGACTTTAGTCACCGACTTTAGTCACCGACTTTTGTCGTCGATTTTTGTCGTCGACTTTTGTCGTCGACTTTTGTCGTCGATTTTTGTCGTCGACTTTTGTCGTCGACTTTTGTCGTCGACTTTTGTCGTCGACTTTTGTCGTCGACTTTTGTCACCGACTTTAGTCACCGACTTTAGTCACCGACTTTAGTCACCGACTTTAGTCACCGACTTTAGTCACCGACTTTAGTCACCGACTTTAGTCACCGACTTTAGTCACCGACTTTAGTCACCGACTTTAGTCACCGACTTTAGTCACCGACTTTAGTCACCGACTTTAGTCACCGACTTTAGTCACCGACTTTAGTCACCGACTTTAGTCCCCGACTTTAGTCACCGACTTAAGTCACCGACTTTAGTCACCGACTTTAGTCACCGACTTTAGTCACCGACTTTAGTCACCGACTTTTGTCGTCGATTTTTGTCGTCGACTTTTGTCGTCGACTTTTGTCGTCAACTTTTGTCGTCGACTTTTGTCACCGACTTTAGTCACCGACTTTAGTCACCGACTTTAGTCACCGACTTTAGTCACCGACTTTAGTCACCGACTTAAGTCACCGACTTTAGTCATCGACTTTTGTCGTCGACTTTTGTCATCGACTTTTGTCGTCGACTTTTGTCGTCGACTTTTGTCGTCGACTTTTGTCGTCGACTTTTGTCGTCGACTTTTGTCGTCGACTTTAGTCGTCGACTTTAGTCGTCGACTTTAGTCGTCGACTTTTGTCGTCGACTTTTGTCATCGACTTTTGTCGTCGACTTTTGTCGTCGACTTTTGTCGTCGACTTTTGTCGTCGACTTTTGTCGTCGACTTTTGTCGTCGACTTTTATCGTCGACTTTTGTCGTCGATTTTTGTCGTCGACTTTTGTCGTCGACTTTTGTCGTCGACTTTTGGCGTCGACTTTTGTCGTCGACTTTTGTCGTCGACTTTTGTCATCGACTTTTGTCATCGACTTTTCATCGACTTTAGTCAAAGACTTTTGTCGTCGACTTTTGTCGTCGACTTTTGTCGTCGATTTTTGTCGTCGACTTTTGTCGTCGACTTTTGTCGTCGACTTTTGTCGTCGACTTTTGTCGTCGACTTTTGTCGTCGACTTTTGTCGTCGACTTTTGTCGTCGACTTTTGTCGTCGACTTTTGTCGTCGACTTTTGTCGTCGACTTTTGTCACCGACTTTAGTCACCGACTTTAGTCACCGACTTTAGTCACCGACTTTAGTCACCGACTTTAGTCACCGACTTTAGTCACCGACTTTAGTCACCGACTTTAGTCCCCGACTTTAGTCACCGACTTAAGTCACCGACTTTAGTCACCGACTTAAGTCACCGACTTTAGTCACCGACTTTAGTCACCGACTTTTGTCGTCGATTTTTGTCGTCGACTTTTGTAGTCGACTTTTGTCGTCAACTTTTGTCGTCGACTTTAGTCACCGACTTTAGTCACCCACTTTAGTCACCGACTTTAGTCACCGACTTTAGTCACCGACTTTAGTCACCGACTTTAGTCCCCGACTTTAGTCACCGACTTTAGTCACCGACTTAAGTCACCGACTTTAGTCACCGACTTTAGTCACCGACTTTAGTCACCGACTTTAGTCACCGACTTTTGTCGTCGACTTTTGTCGTCGACTTTTGCCGTCGACTTTTGTCGTCGACTTTTGTCGTCGACTTTAGTCATCGACTTTAGTCATCGACTTTTGTCGTCGACTTTTATCACCGACTTTTATCACCGACTTTAGTCACCGACTTTTGTCACCGACTTTTGTCGTCGACTTTTGTCGTCGACTTTTGTCGTCGACTTTTGTCGTCGACTTTTGTCGTCGACTTTTATCGTCGACTTTTGTCGTCGATTTTTGTCGTCGACTTTTGTCGTCGACTTTTGTCGTCGACTTTTGTCGTCGACTTTTGTCGTCGACTTTTGTCGTCGACTTTTGTCATCGACTTTTGTCATCGACTTTTGTCATCGACTTTTGTCATCGACTTTTGTCATCGACTTTTGTCATCGACTTTTCATCGACTTTAGTCAAAGACTTTTGTCATCGACTTTTGTCGTCGACTTTTGTCGTCCACTTTTGTCGTCGACTTTTGTCGTCGACTTTTGTCGTCGACTTTTGTCGTCGACTTTTGCCGTCGACTTTTGCCGTCGACTTTTGTCGTCGACTTTTGTCGTCGACTTTTGTCACCGACTTTTGTCACCGACTTTAGTCACCGACTTTAGTCACCGACTTTAGTCACCGACTTTAGTCACCGACTTTAGTCCCCGACTTTAGTCACCGACTTAAGTCACCGACTTTAGTCACCGACTTTAGTCACCGACTTTAGTCACCGACTTTAGTCCCCGACTTTAGTCACCGACTTTAGTCACCGACTTTAGTCACCGACTTAAGTCACCGACTTTAGTCACCGACTTTAGTCACCGACTTTTGTCGTCGATTTTTGTCGTCGACTTTTGTCGTCGACTTTTGTCGTCGACTTTTGTCGTCGACTTTTGTCGTCGACTTTTGTCGTCGACTTTTGTCGTCGACTTTTGTCGTCGACTTTTGTCGTCGACTTTTGTCGTCGACTTTTGTCACCGACTTTAGTCACCGACTTTAGTCACCGACTTTAGTCACCGACTTTAGTCACCGACTTTAGTCACCGACTTAAGTCACCGACTTTAGTCACCGACTTTAGTCACCGACTTTAGTCCCCGACTTTAGTCACCGACTTAAGTCACCGACTTTAGTCACCGACTTTAGTCACCGACTTTAGTCACCGACTTAAGTCACCGACTTTTGTCGTCGATTTTTGTCGTCGACTTTTGTCGTCAACTTTTGTCGTCAACTTTTGTCGTCGACTTTTGTCACCGACTTTAGTCACCGACTTTAGTCACCGACTTTAGTCACCGACTTTAGTCACCGACTTTAGTCACCGACTTTAGTCACCGACTTTAGTCACCGACTTTAGTCACCGACTTTAGTCACCGACTTTAGTCACCGACTTTTGTCGTCGACTTTTGTCGTCGACTTTAGTCATCGACTTTAGTCATCGACTTTTGTCGTCGACTTTTATCACCGACTTTTATCACCGACTTTAGTCACCGACTTTTGTCACCGACTTTTGTCGTCGACTTTTGTCGTCGACTTTTATCGTCGACTTTTGTCGTCGACTTTTGTCATCGACTTTTGTCATCGACTTTTCATCGACTTTAGTCAAAGACTTTTGTCGTCGACTTTTGTCGTCGACTTTTGTCGTCGATTTTTGTCGTCGACTTTTGTCGTCGACTTTTGTCGTCGACTTTTGTCGTCGACTTTTGTCGTCGACTTTTGTCGTCGACTTTTGTCGTCGACTTTTGTCGTCGACTTTTGTCGTCGACTTTTGTCGTCGACTTTTGTCGTCGACTTTTGTCGTCGACTTTTGTCGTCGACTTTTGTCGTCGACTTTTGTCGTCGACTTTTGTCACCGACTTTAGTCACCGACTTTAGTCACCGACTTTAGTCACCGACTTTAGTCACCGACTTTAGTCACCGACTTTAGTCCCCGACTTTAGTCACCGACTTAAGTCACCGACTTTAGTCACCGACTTAAGTCACCGACTTTAGTCACCGACTTTAGTCACCGACTTTTGTCGTCGATTTTTGTCGTCGACTTTTGTCGTCGACTTTTGTCGTCAACTTTTGTCGTCGACTTTAGTCACCGACTTTAGTCACCCACTTTAGTCACCGACTTTAGTCACCGACTTTAGTCACCGACTTTAGTCACCGACTTTAGTCCCCGACTTTAGTCACCGACTTTAGTCACCGACTTAAGTCACCGACTTTAGTCACCGACTTTAGTCACCGACTTTAGTCACCGACTTTAGTCACCGACTTTTGTCGTCGACTTTTGTCGTCGACTTTTGCCGTCGACTTTTGTCGTCGACTTTTGTCGTCGACTTTAGTCATCGACTTTAGTCATCGACTTTTGTCGTCGACTTTTATCACCGACTTTTATCACCGACTTTAGTCACCGACTTTTGTCACCGACTTTTGTCGTCGACTTTTGTCGTCGACTTTTATCGTCGACTTTTGTCGTCGACTTTTGTCATCGACTTTTGTCGTCGACTTTAGTCGTCGACTTTAGTCGTCGACTTTAGTCGTCGACTTTAGTCGTCGACTTTTGTCGTCGACTTTTGTCATCGACTTTTGTCGTCGACTTTTGTCGTCGACTTTTGTCGTCGACTTTTGTCGTCGACGATGACGACTTTAGTCATCGACTTTTGTCGTCGACTTTTGTCATCGACTTTTGTCGTCGACTTTTGTCGTCGACTTTTGTCGTCGACTTTTGTCGTCGACTTTAGTCGTCGACTTTAGTCGTCGACTTTAGTCGTCGACTTTAGTCGTCGACTTTTGTCGTCGACTTTTGTCATCGACTTTTGTCGTCGACTTTTGTCGTCGACTTTTGTCGTCGACGATGACGACTTTAGTCATCGACTTTTGTCGTCGACTTTTGTCATCGACTTTTGTCGTCGACTTTTGTCGTCGACTTTTGTCGTCGACTTTTGTCGTCGACTTTTGTCATCGACTTTTGTCATCGACTTTTCATCGACTTTAGTCAAAGACTTTTGTCGTCGACTTTTGTCGTCGACTTTTGTCGTCGACTTTTGTCGTCGACTTTTGTCGTCGACTTTTGTCGTCGACTTTTGTCGTCGACTTTTGTCGTCGACTTTTGTCACCGACTTTAGTCACCGACTTTAGTCACCGACTTTAGTCACCGACTTTAGTCCCCGACTTTAGTCACCGACTTTAGTCACCGACTTAAGTCACCGACTTTAGTCACCGACTTTAGTCACCGACTTTAGTCACCGACTTTAGTCACCGACTTTTGTCGTCGATTTTTGTCGTCGACTTTTGTCGTCGACTTTTGTCGTCAACTTTTGTCGTCGACTTTAGTCACCGACTTTTGTCGTCGACTTTTGCCGTCGACTTTTGTCGTCGACTTTTGTCGTCGACTTTAGTCATCGACTTTAGTCATCGGCTTTTGTCGTCGACTTTTATCACCGACTTTTATCACCGACTTTAGTCACCGACTTTTGTCGTCGACTTTTGTCACCGACTTTTGTCGTCGACTTTTGTCGTCGACTTTTATCGTCGACTTTTGTCGTCGATTTTTGTCGTCGACTTTTGTCGTCGACTTTTGTCGTCGACTTTTGTCGTCGACTTTTGTCATCGACTTTTGTCATCGACTTTTCATCGACTTTAGTCAAAGACTTTTGTCGTCGACTTTTGTCGTCGACTTTTGTCGTCGATTTTTGTCGTCGACTTTTGTCGTCGACTTTTGTCGTCGACTTTTGTCGTCGACTTTTGTCGTCGACTTTAGTCGTCGACTTTAGTCGTCGACTTTTGTCGTCGACTTTTGTCATCGACTTTTGTCGTCGACTTTTGTCGTCGACGATGACGACTTTAGTCATCGACTTTTGTCGTCGACTTTTGTCATCGACTTTTGTCGTCGACTTTTGTCATCGACTTTTGTCATCGACTTTGGTCATCGACTTTAGTCAAAGACTTTTGTCGTCGACTTTTGTCGTCGACTTTAGTCGTCGATTTTTGTCGTCGACTTTTGTCATCGACTTTTGTCGTCGACTTTTGTCGTCGACGATGACGACTTTAGTCATCGACTTTTGTCGTCGACTTTTGTCATCGACTTTTGTCGTCGACTTTAGTCGTCGACTTTAGTCGTCGACTTTAGTCGTCGACTTTAGTCGTCGACTTTTGTCGTCGACTTTTGTCATCGACTTTTGTCGTCGACTTTTGTCGTCGACGATGACGACTTTAGTCATCGACTTTTGTCGTCGACTTTTGTCATCGACTTTTGTCGTCGACTTTTGTCGTCGACTTTAGTCATCGACTTTTGTCGTCGACTTTAGTCATCGACTTTTGTCATCGACTTTAGTCAAAGACTTTTGTCGTCGACTTTTGTTGTCGATTTTTGTCGTCGACTTTTGTCGTCGACTTTTGTCGTCGACTTTTGTCGTCGACTTTTGTCGTCGTCTTTTGTCGTCGACTTTTGTCGTCGACTTTTGTCGTCGACTTTTGTCGTCGACTTTAGTTACCGACTTTAGTCACCGACTTTTGTCGTCGACTTTTGTCACCGACTTTTGTCGTCGACTTTAGTCATCGACTTTTGTCATCGACTTTAGTCAAAGACTTTTGTCGTCGACTTTTGTTGTCGATTTTTGTCGTCGACTTTTGTCGTCGACTTTTGTCGTCGACTTTAGTCGTCGACTTTAGTCGTCGACTTTAGTCGTCGACTTTAGTCGTCGACTTTAGTCGTCGACTTTAGTCGTCGACTTTTGTCGTCGACTTTAGTCATTGACTTTTGTCGTCGACTTTAGTCATTGACTTTTGTCACCGACTTTAGTCACCGACTTTTGTCGTCGACTTTTGTCACCGACTTTTGTCGTCGACTTTTGTCGTCGACTTTTGTCGTCGACTTTTGTCATCGACTTTTGTCATCGACTTTTGTCGTCGACTTTTGTCGTCGACTTTTGTCGTCGACTTTTGTCGTCGACTTTTGTCGTCGACTTTTGTCGTCGACTTTTGTCGTCGACTTTTGTCGTCGACTTTTGTCGTCGACTTTAGTCATTGACTTTTGTCGTCGACTTTAGTCATTGACTTTTGTCGTCGACTTTAGTCATTGACTTTTGTCACCGACTTTAGTCACCGACTTTTGTCGTCGACTTTTGTAACCGACTTTTGTCGTCGACTTTTGTCACCGACTTTTGTCGTCGACTTTTGTCGTCGACTTTTGTCGTCGACTTTTGTCGTCGACTTTTGTCATCGACTTTTGTCATCGACTTTTCATCGACTTTAGTCAAAGACTTTTGTCGTCGACTTTTGTCGTCGACTTTTGTCGTCGATTTTTGTCGTCGACTTTTGTCGTCGACTTTTGTCGTCGACTTTTGTCGTCGACTTTAGTCGTCGACTTTTGTCGTCGACTTTTGTCATCGACTTTTGTCGTCGACTTTTGTTGTCGACGATGACGACTTTAGTCATCGACTTTTGTCGTCGACTTTTGTCACCGACTTTAGTCACCGACTTTAGTCACCGACTTTAGTCACCGACTTTAGTCACCGACTTTAGTCACCGACTTTAGTCACCGACTTTAGTCCCCGACTTTAGTCACCGACTTAAGTCACCGACTTTAGTCACCGACTTAAGTCACCGACTTTAGTCACCGACTTTAGTCACCGACTTTTGTCGTCGACTTTTGTCGTCGACTTTTGTCGTCGACTTTTGTCATCGACTTTTGTCATCGACTTTTCATCGACTTTAGTCAAAGACTTTTGTCGTCGACTTTTGTCGTCGACTTTTGTCGTCGACTTTTGTCGTCGACTTTAGTCGTCGACTTTTGTCGTCGACTTTAGTCGTCGACTTTAGTCGTCGACTTTTGTCATGGATTTTTGTCGTCGACTTTTGTCGTCGACGATGACGACTTTAGTCATCGACTTTTGTCGTCGACTTTTGTCATCGACTTTTGTCGTCGACTTTTGTTGTCGACGATGACGACTTTAGTCATCGACTTTTGTCGTCGACTTTTGTCATCGACTTTTGTCGTCGACTTTTGTCGTCGACTTTAGTCATCGACTTTTGTCGTCGACTTTTGTCGTCGACTTTTATCACCGACTTTAGTCACCGACTTTAGTCACCGACTTTTGTCGTCGACTTTTGTCACCGACTTTTGTCGTCGACTTTAGTCATCGACTTTTGTCATCGACTTTAGTCAAAGACTTTTGTCGTCGACTTTTGTTGTCGATTTTTGTCGTCGACTTTTGTCGTCGACTTTTGTCGTCGACTTTTGTCGTCGACTTTTGTCGTCGACTTTTGTCGTCGACTTTTGTCACCGACTTTTGTCGTCGACTTTTGTCGTCGACTTTTGTCGTCGACTTTTGTCGTCGACTTTTGTCGTCGACTTTTGTCGTCGACTTTTGTCGTCGACTTTTGTCGTCGACTTTTGTCGTCGACGATGACGACTTTAGTCATCGACTTTTGTCGTCGACTTTAGTCATCGACTTTTGTCATCGACTTTTGTCGTCGACGATGACGACTTTAGTCATCGACTTTTGTCGTCGACTTTTGTCGTCGACTTTTGTCGTCGACTTTTGTCGTCGACTTTTGTCGTCGACTTTTGTCATCGACTTTTGTCGTCGACTTTAGTCGTCGACTTTAGTCGCCGACTTTTGTCACCGACTTTTGTCGTCGACTTTTGTCGTCGACTTTTGTCGTCGACTTTAGTCATCGACTTTTGTCATCGACTTTTGTCGTCGACGATGACGACTTTAGTCATCGACTTTTGTCGTCGACTTTTGTCGTCGACTTTTGTCATCGACCTTTGTCGTCGACTTTTGTCGTAGACTTTTGTCGTCGACTTTTGTCGTCGACTTTTGTCATCGACTTTTGTCGTCGACTTTTGTCGTCGACTTTTATCACCGACTTTTATCACCGACTTTAGTCACCGACTTTTGTCGTCGACTTTTGTCACCGACTTTTGTCGTCGACTTTTGTCGTCGACTTTTGTCATCGACTTTTGTCGTCGACTTTTGTCGTCGACTTTTATCACCGACTTTAGTCACCGACTTTAATCCCCGACTTTAGTGTGTTCTTAGGAAGCCTTGTAAATAATTTCAGTTGAAAAAGACCTTTTTAAGACCAGCTTGAACAGTTCTGAGAAAGCCTGTTTTATTAATTAACAGAAGATTTCCTTAAGACTCGCTTGAAGAGTGCAAAATTACAAAAGACTTCTAGCCTTCACAATTGATCCCTGGGCTAGATAATCTCATCATCCAGACACAAACACCAAATGTATCGAAACTAATCCCTACAATCCGTATTATTTTAATTCTGAAATAAGATCGTTGAAAAATTCTCTCAAAAATCTAAACCATGACACATAGTTTTGGACAACAAATTTTCCAAGTACCCAGGTTGTGGCTGATGGGCTTGTTTCCCTCATCACTCAAAAACCAAACATCTCCAAATAGGAGTCTTTTATTTTTGTTTCCATTTAATATTAGGGACACATTCATTTTCATATCTATATATACAAATGCCTTTTCCAGCAATTAGAAAAAAAAAAAAAAACAACGCCTGTGACAGTCGCGGTTGCATTTTCCCATTGAACTTGACTTTGACTGTACTTTTATAGATTCGAAAAGATGTGTGTCTTGTCTATGGGCTATGTGTAAACATTGAAAAACGCACTGCCAACGTCTCTGACATTTACCCAGCGACCCGGCACATAAAAATCGACGGAGACTCTCTCTCGCGATCTATAAATAAAATTCCGTGGATGCGTGTATCCGTTATGTTACGAATGGGAGCAAAACACCATCTCATTTAGATGGCGCATCTTCTCGGTCCAGGGACAGAATCTTTTTCGACTTCTTCTCTTGTTGCTTGTGTTTTTCATGCGATGAAGAAAGATATATTTATATATTTTTTTTTTTGTGATTTTGTAGCCGCGGAATAAATATTGGTCGAACCCTATGGAATGGCGTGTTGTTGTCTTCTTCCCATCATTTAGATCATGAGGGTGGCTATTTTTAGTGTCCCATGTGTTTTTTAGGGACACAGTTAGTCCAACAACTGCTTGCTTATTGCCGTTGTTGGTGTTTAATAGTGTATATTGACAAAGAACGCTCCAGCGACGACTCGCTGGTCGCCGCCGCCATCGAACGGCGATGGGGCAATATCCAATATAAGAGAAGACCAAAGGAAACTCGCTTGGCACTTCTTTTACTTATAACTGACGGTGACGGGAAGGTCGGGTCGGTAGCTCTAAGGATGGTTGAACGGTACTCTGCGACAGAATTTATATACATACGGTACGGTACGGTACCCCTTGTCATTGCGATTGCACGTTGATGGAAAAATGCATGACATCCACTTTGTCTGGAGAATTTATTTATGTCCATTGCATCTGTGAAAATAGAATATCCCTGCCAAGCCAAGGGATACCGTATGGGGCAGTTTTTCCTTTTGGTTTTCTCTCAGTTGTTTCTCTCAATTCCATTAAAACCAAATGACGATGACGACTACTGGGGACCATGTTGGAAAAAGATTTATTTAATTTTTGTTGAAAACACATCCCTTGCCTGCAGTTGAGTTTAATGATGATGAAGATATAATTTTTGTGATTTTACAAACAGAATCCTTAAATAGATTTTCTCTGGTCATAGCGGCTGATGGAGAAGAAATATTTCAAATATGTTTGTTTTAAAGTGCCCATCCGTAAGAAGAGAAGACAAACGGATATGGACACAATAAAGAGTACGTTGCCAGTTCCGCCAAGAAAAAAATAAAAAATAATTGAAGGTCACAAGAAAATTAGTATAGATAATATCCCAACTACATCTAAAGAAGCATTTAAAAAGCTTTATAGAAGCAAAATTGTAAGTAAAAAAAATGAAGTCCCCAGTAAAATATGAAAATAGTTTTCAAACTTATGTATTGTTATGCTTCTATAAAGCTTAACAGAAGCACCCTACTAACAATTTTGCTTCTATAATGCTTTACAGAAGCAACAATTGCTACTATAAAGCTTTTTAGAACCAAAATTGTTTGTCGGGCATCTATAAAGCTTTATATAAGCAACATTTTTAGTCGGTACAGGTACATAAATGTATATGGTTATTGAGTCGGATCACATATAGAAAAATTTTGAACATTTTTATTCGATTAAATATTAGTCAAAGCTAAAAGGTTTTGGCTGGTTTGTTTATTTATTTGGTATGTTTATATGTTCCCTCATAAATTCCAATTTATTTATCGTTACTTGTGAAATGACGTATTCATTGAAACATTTTCCTTGTCCACTGGGATTGTCGATTTTTTTTACGAATCCTTAACTTTTCATAAAGTGCTATAGTACTTAACCGCAAGTAAAAAGTGTAGGTAGATGGTAGGTGACTGCAAGATTTAGGTACTTCAAAAGAAAAATGTTTCCTTATTAACAATATTTTTTGTTAATTTTTTCACCAAAAATTTTTTCGTAATTTTAGATAATTTTTCGTAATTTTAGATAATTATTATGTTCTTCAAACTGTCCATCTTTAAAATGTGGCAAAAAAAATTTAGACAATTTTTTTTATTTAAAAATCAAAAATTAAAACATTTCTGGTGGTAAAAAAAAGAGTGGTAATTAATTTATTAATAGACCAAAATACTATTTAGTGCCTAGAAAGTTGTCCCTTTGGTTGAATTTCATTTTTCTTTAAGAAAAAGTATAAATTAGTAGAAAAACTATATTGAGTAATAAAATTAATATTATTTACATTTACAAGTTGGAAACCCAAATTTGGATTGGATTGTTTGCAAATCACGGTAAAATTGTGGTTTATCTTGATAACGCAGTGGTTTTTTAGAAAATTTAAAGTTTTAAAGCTTATTAATTAAGTAAACTATTAAAAATGTTTAATTGAAATTAATTTTTCTGTGATTTAAGTTTCAAATAGGAATATCAGAAAGCTTAAATATATGATTTTACAAATAAAACTGAGATTTGCAGTAAAGTAACGCAGTTGTTTGGTTTTGATCACCTTGTCTTAAAACTGTCATAAATATAGAAATGTCATTGATCATTCCAAACATACATAGGTGCAAATGTTATTTTGTAATAGATTAAAGTATAACCATTCTTTGCCAACTAAAATAATTATATGAAAATATATTAATAAAAATGTCCATTTTTTTTAAATTCACTGCCCTAATTAGGCATCAAAAAGTATTTTGGCCCTAATGCGAATTGTGACCCATCTAGACCTGATATCTTCCATCCTTTTTCAGTATTTCTTCTTCTAATTGCTATTCCCTTCTGGGAGTTTGTCACCATCCCACAAACTTCTTCGACTAAGCTTACAGCTTAGACCGTTCTTACTTCCTTCCAACGTTTTTTCCCAACTCCTGATTTCCAAATTTGCTACCATAATTTTTACTATATCATAATCCGTATGACTCAAACCCCATAATGTACCTACTGTCTGTCCGTCTCAGAACAGTGGAAAGCAGTATACTGTCCATTAGGATTGTGCTTCTCGTTTCACCAAGTACTTCACTACTGAGAAGCACGGAGGAGCAGCGAAACACTTTTTTGAAGTGAAAACTTCTTTAGTATCGTAGTGATTTGAAACAAGATGAAACGAAAACGCGACACGAACATTCAACTTTCTATAACTTTTTTGTTGTAATAGATAGATGAATGAAATTTTAACTGTAGATAGGTAATTAAATAAACTATAATTGTACAAAATTTCAATTAGTTTATTATTAAAAATTCTGAGTTAACGATAAAAAGTTGTTCTTTTCCTACACACGTTATATCTTTTGATCTAGTGCACATACAAATTTGATTTAACTTTAATACGCATGCTGATAACATAACCTTTTATTTGATATATCACACATAATGGTACGTGCTCTACAAGTTACACAATCTTAAATTGAAAAAAATTAAAAAATACCTCAAAACACCTGTGGAGATCTGTTGCCGATGACCAGCCACCAGTGTAGGAAGTACCGTTATCTCAGTCTGGAAATTCGACTTGGTTGACTTTTAAAAATTCTAACTTCTCTTGTAGGCATCTTTGAAATGAGATTGATACGTCATATGAAAGATTAAACAATAACCTTTCACATAGTTTAAAATTTTTATAGGTTGTCAAACAAAAAAATTGGTTTAATAGCATGAGAACATAAAAATAAATGTTTTATTTTTGCTTTTTTGATGAAATTTCATCGAGTTTAAAAAATTCTAGCTCTTTTTGTAGATATCTCATACACCTAATCGGTATAATATATTATATATTTTGAGCTAAGAATATAATCTTTCAGATGGTGTAAAAATTTTGTATAGGTTGTTAGTGCAAAAAATGGATTTAATAGCGTGAGAAGATAAAAATATGTGTTTTTTCGCTTTTTTTGATGGAAATTGATCGAGTTCAAAAAATTCTAGCTCTTTTTGTAGATGTCTCATGTCTCATAGACCTGATCGATACATATATTGAGCTTGGACAATAAGCTTTCAGATGGTATAAAATTTTTTATAGGTTGTTAGGGAAAAAATGTATTTAATAGCGTGAGAAGATAAAATTACGTGTTTTTTTTCGCTTTTTTGATGAAAATGATTGTTTTTAATAAATTATTTTTATACTTTTTGCACATTGTAAAAATTTTATTATGGCTTTATTCTTTAGGAAACTTTTGTAAGCTTTTTAATGGTTTAATTTTTTTTTTTTTATTAAATGATTTTTTAAGGTTTCACTTCTACCACGTGTGAATTGCACACATGATTTTTTTTTTTACAGTGATACTCTTGGTGGCCTTGTATATTCCTAGCAAGAAGCAGTATCCCTGAAAAAAATATTTTAGGTTTAAGAGGCTGGAGTACGAACCCAAACCTCTGGCGTGATAGTCCATCGCACTAACCATTGCCCATTGATATTTGCTTAGATGTAATTGTGGTGACACAGATGTACATGGTGGTCTTTTGATTCTGCGGTTTGTATGTTTTACCTTTTGCATACCTGAAAAACTCTGGTATATTGTTGACATTTAGTGGACACCCCCAACAAATCAGCTTAGAATCACAAGTTTTGAGTTGGACATAGGGCCTGTCAAATTTCACGTTTGGTTTTTTGACTTTATTATAAAAACATCAGCGAGTATGTCCAACAAACTTGTGCATTTCAAAAACTGTTGCCAACCAACTTTAAGTGGCATTCCAATCACTAAGGCCCAATTTATTGACTCTCCATTAAACTTAAATCGCCATTAAAAAAGGGAATTTTAAAATTAAAAACCAATTTCGTTTAATTCAGTCTCTTTTAAGGATTTTTTTGAAGTTTGGCATCATTAACTAATTGAGCATTAAATTTAAAAGTAGTTTTAGTTAAAACACCAAATTCGTCCTTTTAAGAGGGATTTTTAGAGCTAATGGAGGTTTTAAACAGAATTTCTATTTATTCACTCTCCATTAGTGTCAAATGTCATTTCATTTATTTTTTTTATTTGAATTATTATTTTATTTGAAAAATGTCAAATGAGCTAAAGAATTATTAAAAAAACATCACAATTATGAAAAAAGTCCAGACTAGAATTTTTTGTAGGTATACACACATGCATTTGTACCATAAAAAAGAACAAAATTCAGCGAAATTAATGCATTTCTTGTCTACTTCGCACAGATAATACTAGATCTACTAGATTATATTCTCCACTTCAAAACTAATCATTTTTGAGATGCTGCATAATACATACATAACACATTGCAATTGAAGCCATGAGAAGAAGAGATATAAAGCTTACTTCTAAACCAATGACACGAGATGAATGCCGATAACACTTAAATTTAAGTTGTTATTTGATACCGATGGAAAAAATTAAAAATTTCACTTAACTCCTTCTTCTTCTCATGGTTTCAATTGTAGGTTGTAGCATTCTTTGGTTACCACTGGTATATCGTAAATCTCTTGCATTTTCTGGCGTTTTCAGCTGCAAAATACTTACGGGTCATAGTTTTTTGGTTTTTCTTCCAATTCAAATCTATTTGATTTGACAAAATTGTAGCTTTTGACAGATTATTTTTCAAACAAAATAAAAAATCCCTAGGATATTTTTAACAGAGTTTTAAATTTAAAGTTTCCATTAAAAGTAAGGACTTTAACTAAAGAAGAGTGAATTAAATGAATTTTTAATGATGTATACTTAAAGGCGACAATAGTTTAACGAGGCCGTTAACTAAAGCGATAAATTTCAAAATTTAATGGAGGCTCAATAAATTGGCCCTAAGAGTCATAGAATCTTGCTATACCATACAAATTGATAAAACCTTTTTCCAGTAGGTATATTTTTCTTTAACTTTATAACAATTAAAACCCTGGCAAAAAGCTTGCAAAACTCTTTTATGGCTTTTAACATCATAAACTAGGGATGGTCAAATTGGCATTATAAAAAAAATGCACCAAGTCGAGATCGAGACCTCGCCTTCAAAAACTTCAAATGCTAGACACTAAATGAAATCGGCCACAAAGATAAATATAAACAAACTTAAAAACTAAAAGTGTCAACAGTTTGTGTGCTGTTGGGGCTTCAGTGTTGGCTCATCTCTCTATAAAAAGCCAGGAGGTATGATCTTCTTTTGAACCAAATACCATTAAACCGAAAAGTTCACCACCACACGATGAGGCTTGGTCATTCCCGCCGAATTGTTGGCTGGCTGGCTGTTTGGTTGCTTTTGAAATTATTCGTCCCGTTTGGGTTATTGCATATACTAGCTCTCAACTGCTGCTACTTTGGCTGTTGATGCGACTGTTGCTGCTCCCTTGGTGCTTGTCTGTTCTGTTGTTTGGAGCTCTCTAGCTGGTGGTACTGTAGTCCATGCTTTTCAGAAGTCACGAGCACCGCTGTACGTGTGCATACTTCTCAATATAACACCGTTTGCAATAAAATAACTTATTACATCATAAAGACATGCTTATGCACTCTTTTGGGCTTCGTTCGCCTTTTCTTTTTTACGGATCCGCGAGCAGAAGCTGTGGTCCGACACCAGACTAAATCGCCAGAGGAACCGTCGTCGTTTGTTGTCGTCGTCGTCATCGTCGTTTGGACGTAGTCATCGTCGTTGGAGTTGAAGCTCCAAGTCGCGCAGAAGCTTCACCGTCCCGTCGTCGTTCCTCTTGGTTGAGTTGATGCAAGAGACCACGTTATAAACAGCTTACGTATTGTGGGCCAGAAATATGCGCCACCAGCCAGCCACAACCACCGCCGCGCTGCGCTATGCCACAACTTTTAGGTCTTCTATAGCCGTGCAGCATTTGATCTTAACCTCTGGTAGGGTGATTGTGTGAATCCGATTGTTTTTTTTTTTTTTGTTTCGTTGCTTTTTGTTTTTTGTGCATCGTGTCAAGAAGGTGCAACTGTTCACGTCTACCAGATTTGTTCGCTTGTAATGAGCTGATTTATTTCAATTCATCGCTTCGTATTACTGAAGAAATTAGGTTTCGAATCGGGACATTCACATATTAACTTGGATTAATGTTGAATAGATTGCAGAGAACATAATATTGTGAGTTTATTGTGTCCATTTAACACATTAAGGTAGACATCAGTAATGGAAAAAGTTTCGTTATATTTTTTGTTGGATTTGAAATGAGATGAAAGTCTTGAGGAGAGTTTTTATCCAACATTTATAAAAAAAAAGTAAAGAGTTTCGAATTTGTTTTTATGAGGAGTAGGTACTTTTTGGCTTGAAAATTTAGCAGTTAAATGGGCTTATAAAGAAAAATTGAATCAGAACCTCTTTCTTGGAGGCATTAAGGGATATAATCTTTAAGGTAAGGGACTCCTATCACTGGAGAAGCTTCACGAGGTGTAAATCCTATTGCTACAGATTATTAACAAGTTTATAATATGGAATCGCATTTGAACTTGCACAACCAATTTGGGAACTCTACAGGAATTTTGCGACTCTTATACAAGACCTAGTGAATCTGAACAGCTAATCTGGAAACTAAAAAATATATGTCAAAACCATTCAGGTAGACAGCAGCTCTATAAGTGTAGCTTTTTGACAAGCTGAAGACATAGGTAAGAATTGATGGAATATAAAATCTAAGTAAACATCTGTCAAAAGTTGGACCAGGGCGGCCAAATTTATGCCTCCATCCCAACAGAAGAGATTCTACAAACTTTTACCGCTAACTTATTTGTAAAATATTGTCAAAATAAAGCAGGTATTAGGCAATACTAGTGTGGTTAAATACATCAGCAGAAAGTGAAATGATATTTTGACAAAAACTCTTGATCAAATCCTACAGGCAAAGTTTAGAGTCATATTCCTTCAAAGACTTTGCGAAGAAGTAATGGACAGCGTTTGACTGAGGCTCAAGGAATTACTGAAAGGAAATTGGAAAAGTCGAAAGAGATCATCATCCCAGCCATCACCAAACCGTCACTGAAGTTTGGTGAAAATTGTCGTATGACAGTATTACTAACCTGCATTTTTGTGAGCAATAAGCATAAAAAACACGTGTTTCCAAGTATTAAAGTGATGTTTTGGAGAAGGTTGTGAAGCTTTTGAGTAACACCTTATTTGCAGGATAGGACTGGATTTTTTTAGCAAGAATCTGCAACCAGCCTGACAATGCAAAAATCACTCAAATTTTGCTTAATGATAGCACTAGTTTATAAAAAAATAAAAATTAAAGAATAATGGTTCAAAAAGGACCAAAAACAGTAGATTTTGAAAGTCCATATTTTATCCAATTTTAGCCGTATTCAATTTTTGTGACCATCTTTCAACAGATAAAGTATTTTCCTTTCTCCTTTACATGTTCAATATATAAAAATAGACCATTTAGTAAAAACATCAAAAATTTCGTTTTTTCTCGTTTTTGAATAGTTTTTCTTAATTTTTTTACATTATTTTAATTTTAATTTTTTTTTTAAGGATATTTTCATATCGATAGGAAATTTAATTATCTACAAAAAATTACTTAACAAAAATTTTCAAATTCAGCTTGCTTTTCAAGTTAAAAAAACTCAAAAAACGTTATTCAAATCGTTACAAAAAGAAGGAAATTATCTTTTTATCTTTTTCAGAAAGTGTGCTACACATGAAAAATTTAAAACTATGAGGATTCGAAAGATTTTGATTTTTTCGTTTCGAAGGTAATAAAGTTTTTTTTGCAAAAATTTCCTCTAAAAAATAGATTTTTTAAAAATGTTTTAATACATTGCACTTAAACATCTAGAGTGACCCAGAAAAGTTGTTGTAGTGTAGCTTTTAGGCGCCGGCTTTCCTGTTCAGATTAGTTGTTTATTACTCAATATATAGGCCGAATACAAAGTATGCTGGAAAAAAACAAGAACAAAAAACTTTGAAAAATCATATCTCGAAAACGTATCCATCGTAATTTTTTTTTTAGAGTGATTTCCGAGTCCCTGAGGTCAAAGTACGTAAGAAAATAAAATGCACTACTGGGTCGCACGAACTTGCTCTTAGAGTTAAAGTTGCTTAAATTTTTAAGACTTTTTATATAGAAATTTGGAAAATGTAGGTACCTACTATATAGGTACCTAAAAAAAAAAAAAAATAAAATTAGTTTTTTAAGAAAATAAAATAAAATCTGAAATCAAATTGCCCTCCAAAACAAGTATGCAATTTTGATTGATATATTAACATGCATTTTTAGAAAAAAAAATTTCAAAATCGTTAGAGCCGTTTTTTAAAAATCTAATTTTTTGTAAATAATTTTTTGGAAAAAAAGTTTTAAAATAATATTGGTATGCCATTTTGTAAAAATCACTAATCAACATCTAAAAAAAAAAATTTCAAAAAATTCAATGTCCCGTTTTCAAAATTTCATTTTTGAAAAAATAATTTTCAACATTTTTTTAAAAATTAAAAAATTATTTTTTTTGAAATTTTGTTTTTGGTTTATATTTAAATTATATAAATGCTTCTTCACAAAAAGTTTCGTTGAAATCGAATAAGCTCTTTCAGAGATAATCGGATTTGAAAAAAACGGTTCTATGGCAGGTACCGTTAATAATGATTTTCAAAAAAAAAATTTTTATTGAAAGATATACCTTGTCTTAAAACTAACATTTGAATTTTTTAAACAAAATCGTTGGAGCCGTTTTTGAGAAATTTCAATTTTACTAAAATCGGTATATGACAAGTACCGTTTTTTTTGGTCCAAAAAAATTAATTCCAAAACCCCCTCTGGAGAGGCGCCAAATAATGCTACATACCAAGTTTGACATCAATCGGTTCATCCGTTTAAGCTGTAGCTTCGTTTACAGACAGACAGACTGACAGACGGACAGACAGACGGACTTCCGGGACCCACTTTTTTGGCATTCTCTACCATCGTAATGTCATGGAAACTTTTTTTTTTTTGTACGAATGCATAATTTGATATATAGTACCTATATCGCAAGTAAAAATGATGGGATTGAGTGTCAATTTTGGCTGTAAACCAGTGTATCTAATTTATCGGGGGCTATCACCGCTGAAGATTTGCTCTCGGTCAACCTGGATCTCTGGAATGTCATGCAAGAGAAGGTTTGTTGAAAGCCGCACCAAATTATTGAGTCTATTAAGGTGAAGATAGCAGCTTCGTTACCACTGAAAACTCGTGTCTACTTTCGGTGTCAATTCATTTAAACATGGTCATTTTATAAAAACGAGCGCAAATTTTTTACAAGAAGGCAAATGAGCTAAAGTTTTATGGTACTCAAAATGACTACAAAAAACGATAACATAGAACTCAATAAACCTTTTAAATGTTTTTTTTTAAGACTTCAAAGAATATTATTTTAAAAGTTTAAAGTAAAAAGTATATCTAACATCATTTTACGTTGTCTTTCGTAATATTAAGGATTATCCTCTACTTTAAAGACACCTTGATTCTGCAAAATGAACCATTCGATATCCCACACATATGTTGGCACTTATCTGCAATTAATGATCAAAAATCTGTTATTTCAGTGGCTTGAGATTAAGAGAATCCTTTTAAAGAAAATTTTGATAAAATCTTAGCCTTTTTTTATTTCTTGCAAAAAATAACACAAAAAAATGATCTCGCTTTATCCATCACATCGAATTACACACGTCATATTGACCCGTTTTCTTTTTTTTTTAGAAGATCACTCACGCACACACTAACACTTTTTATACCTGCTGCTAACAAATTGATTTAATTTTTTTTATATCTCCTTTATTCGGGTAAAATAAAAAAAAAAACTGCAAGATGGACTGCAATTCTATGCAACTATGCATTAGGAAAAAATTTAAGACTTTCTTTTATTATTATGTTCCCTTGTGCAAAAGGATATTCCAACTCGATAACAAAAGATCTTCGATAAATCTTTGTTAACCCATTTCTTTTGTGTGTGAAATTCGCAAGGATATGGCGTTTGATTAAATCTTATATTGAATTTAGGATTTTTAGATCACACAATGACTTAACCTGAAGAAATCCAATCATCAGTGTAGAAGAGTGTGTTGAAAAAATGTTTAGTTGAATATGTGTTGGTATGTGTTTGAAATAAAAAATTCTTGCAGCTTCCCTTTTTTATACAAGTCCATAAACATTATTATTTTTTTTTTTTTTTTGTCAATCATAGGAAAAGGACTTCTCTTCAAACGACATTACCTCCTTTTTTGTATACACATTTCTTTTTTTTTTTCATTTTTAAGGAACCATATTACACATCCGTTGAATTTTCCTGAAGTAAAGTGATTATAATACTTGAGATCTCCCCCCACAACATATTCATGAAAACACTACAGGATGTTCCTCATCATCGTCGCGGTATAATGACGCAAACATATTTCAATCTCTTGAAAAATGCATTTCGTCCACAAAAACTTAGATTTAGAATTTTTGTCCAAAAATATAGACAAGACAAGGAGTCCGTTGATAGATAATTATAAACACAAACTAACATAGGGGTTGAGTTTAGTTTCGGTTTTAATTTTCATCTTATATAACTCAGTGACATCATTTGGAGGTCCTTTTTGTGAATGTCAATCAACGAAAATTTAAAAATACCATTACAGATGGTTCAACATGTTACAATTTTTTTTATTTATGAAATGTTTAGAAAAGTAAACCACAGACAAAAAAAAAACAATTTTTTTCGAGTCCTTTTACATTTTTTTAATGTCAATTTTTTTAGGAGGATTTTATTTTTTGTTTTGAATAATGTCACAGTTTTTTGTTTGTTGATTTTATGAATAGAAACGAGTTCTATTTGTGAAATGTAAATAAATAAGTGCATAAAAAACATGCAGGATCTTGTAGGTAAATGAAGAATAAATGAAGTTTTTTTTGTGGAAGCGTTTTTTTTTTGTCTAAACACATGATAAGAGTTGAGATTTAGGGTGACACTTTTTTTTTGGTCAGGGTGATGGTGAATACGATATTTTAAGTAGCTCTACCTTTAACCATAAAGATTTAGATATGTAAATACATTTTGAAGTCATTTGACTGTTGGAGTTCATTTAAACCGGAATTGGAAAAAAAAAACTTTAAAATAAAATACGTTACTAGGTTTCAATAGATGAATGAGGTATGTATTCAGAAACAAGTAAAAATTCAGATTTCGAAATTGTACTTTTCAAAATCTGGCTTTTCACTGTCAGATTTTATTTTTCAATTTTCCAAACAACTTATAATCCAGTAGGAATAGAAAAGAATTTGTCAAAGCTAGGAAGTTCATACTGAAGTGGTGTGAAAAGTCCAGAAGTTTGGAAGAATTTTTTGATGGGGGACATTTTTGTGGATTTGGAAAAAGTGAGAGGAAAAAATTGGTGGTTTCTTACGGTTTCTGACAAAAATAAAAAAGAACACCTATCGAAAAAAAAACTTAAATACAAAAGCTGCAGATATTAATAAGATAAAAAAACTTCAACTGTAATAATTTTTTAAAGGTATACATATAACTCTCAAAAATTGTGATAAAAACGCGAAAATATGATTTTTTTTTTTTTTTAATTTTATATTTTATAAAAATAGTTCGACTTTAACAAAACTTGGTTAGGACTAGCTTTTTTTATCTATGCTTTTTTTTACCTATTTTCAATGTTTTTTTCAATTAAATATTAATTTTTGTCGAATTTAATATGAAAAATAGCATATTTTTTAATCAAAAAAGTTATGTGTTAATCTTTTGTTTCAGACCATGTAGAAAAAACTGTATTTTATTTCAGAAAAAAAAACCAATAAAAACCATTTTTGGATTTTGCCATGGGAAACAAATTATACTTTTCTAAAGAACTTTAATTTTATAAATTTGAATATAATATATCAGAATTGCTTTAACATGAAATTTTTTTAAATATTTTGAATTTTGAACTCCCGAGGCAAAACAATTTGATTTCTAAGACAATAGTTATATAGATATCTCCCCAGACGAAGTCGATATGAATTCATAATCAACAGGCCTATGGGTTTAGGTTTTTTTTTTTATTTTCGAAAAATTTCCTCCAAATCGATCGAGTGAAACCTCAAAAGGAAGGTCTGAACACCAAAAGTTTCATGGAGGTCTGGTTCCTAAAATTTTTACAGCCAAACTTTGTTTTTTTTTCTTCTTTGAAAACCCTGATTCCTTGAATGTAAATTTCATTATCTTTCATTTGGCATAAATCAGTTGCCAAATTCTGAGAGCACTTAAGTTGAACTTTCAGCATGTTTCGTTTGGAAAATTACTTGTACGAGAAAAAAACATAAGTATATGTTCCCTAACAATTAACAAATGCATGAACGAATTGAAAGACAAAATCAATTAAAGACAGGGGATGCAAAATACTAGTTTAAAGAAGGTTTTTTTTTTAGAAATTTCAGAAATACCTAACTGGGTTTAAACGAAAACCGTTAAGATTTCGGCATAAAACAATTGCCATTGGCATTTAAGTAGGCCTTTCAGCATGTTTCGTTTGGAAAATTACTTTTAAAAAATCCTGTATAGTCTTTATCGAGTTGGTGTCAATATCTCTAAATTCCGAAAAATCTAAAATCCCGTAAATCCAAAATCTCAGAATTCTGAAAATCCAGAATATATCAAGCCCTTAATCCCGAAAATCCAATAAGCAGAAAATTCAAAATCCAGAAAATCCCGAAAGTCAAAACGACAAAAGGGATTCCAAAAAATTATATAAAATGCAAAATTTGCGCAAATTTTTTAATTTCAGAATAAATTCAAGTTTCATACCTACATATTCCGAAACTTAAAGTAACAGTTGTTAACTTGATATTGCCCGAATTACATATCTGCCGGAAAATTCTATAATCGTTCATCTAAGAAATAGTTTCATGTCTACACATCTTAGAGTTTTTTTTTTATTTTTTCTGTTTTATTTTCGGGATAGTTACCTTTCGATTTTGTGTGTTTCGGGATTTTGACCCAACCCACTGAAGATCATACAGGATGTCCCAAAAGTAATTTCCCAAACGAAGCATCAAGCATGCTGTAAGACCAACTTTATTTACTGTTTTCTGAAATCAGAATTTCGGGATTTTGTCCGTCTCCCTCTTTAGCGCCTATTCGACCCAACATGTTTAATGAAAAAAGCAAATAAAATAATTGTGTATAATATTACATACGTATCCCTCCCGTATCCCACCGACTTTACAAATAATGTTAAATGTATGTATGTATTTTTATCCTCTACCTCAAAGCAATAACCTCGACTTACAAAAACATTGCGGTTACAAGACAAGGCATTTTTTTTAATAGATCTCTATAAAACCAAAAAACTGTAAAAACACAAAAATTCAAAAGAATCTATCTTACAGGTAATGTACGAGAATCTATAATTTTTTTTTCGATTCACACGCATGGATGACTTTAATCTCTCGTCCAAGTTCAACGTGATTTTTTGCTAAGATCTTATACATTTTTTTACACATTCATATAAGACATGGACAATTGAATAGATCCATCCTATCCATTCGTAATAAGATTTCGACAGCTATTATTGGAAGATTCTTGTGTAAAAAAAAGGAATCCATCTGTGAGATTGAATATATGTAGTATCTTTCGGACGATTGCGTATAAAATTTAATCCGATGTTTTGGTTTAAATTTTTGTTTTTTTGTTGTGTGTTGTGTTTGAATCAGAAAAAGATGGACCACACCTGCGGAAAGTCAAATGAACCCACACGCTGATGAATTGAATCAAAAGGACCATTCGCAGGGGATTAGAATTTTCTTTGTTTCAGTCACGATTTTTGGCTGACCATAAATCTGAATTTGATTTTTCTTAACTCTCTAAATATTACTATAGGAGGTATTAGAAGGTATATCTAATTAAGTCAGATGAATACGAAAACCTACCTAAGATGTAGTTGATTGGCAATCAATGCCAGTAAATTCTATTCAACCCTTTTCAGAACATTAATTTTTTTAAAGATCCTTTCAATTTTGTTCATTCAAAAATTCTTATTTTGACAGAAAAAAAAGAGATAAAATTTATATAAAATAAAACAAAACAATATCAGACATCCTTTAGACCTAAAACCTTTAATTTTAAAAACAAAGTATTCTGTTGTTGTATAACCCCACCAAATGTTCCATGTATGTCCTTGTACATACATACAATTACCATCCCTTCTATAGCTTATAGAAAATTTTACTGTCCACTTTTCAAACAACAAAAGCAAAATGGAAGCTCAAGTTTAGATACCTATCTAAAATATTAGAATGAAATCTAAATTGATAACACACACGGTGGTGGCATAGTCGAAATATTTATATATATCAACCCACATACATTATACGAGAGAGCATTTCATATCCTTTCTTCCTTATGGCCGCTGACAACAGGGTGGGTACATTTAAAGCACGCATGTTCAAATTCATATGGGATACATTTCGGGGTTTTATTCCACATACACATGATGGTTGGTAGGTATACCTATTGATTCTTGTTAGATAATTCATTCCTTTGAACGTTCTTATTGGATCAAGGACAATTAAGGGGAAACAATATTACACAACGACATCTAGAGTTATTTTGCTGAACTTTAACTTAGCTATTTAAACATAGATGTCGCTAGGATGTTGTTTTCTAACAAGAAATATTATTTTTTTTTGAAATTAATCGGATATATTCTCATGAAAAATAATAAATATGAAATTTCAAAAGACTTTATTTTTAATTTGCTTAAAAAAATATTTTTTTCTATTTATTTTCAGTATTTAATTTTATTTAAAATGTAATTTAAAATCATGTTTAAAAATATTAAAAGTTGTTATTGAACAAAAGTTATTGAACAAAAGAACCATTTCCCACGAGAAAAAGTTGTAAAAGTAATTCATTTATTTTTTGAAAGAAACAGAATTTTGAAAAACAATTTTGCAATGTCGTTTTGCAAAATCAAGAAAAGGAGCAGTAGTTTGAGAAAACATTTAAGTAAATACAATAAAAATAACTTTCTTTTGTTAGTGGATGTAGGTATTGGCTCAATCAATTCATACTTAAAAATAGTCAAAAATATGACCAGAAGTAACAATATTCATATCCAAGTGAATGAGTTCAGGAATGGAAAGTTTACGAGAATTTTTCAACCATTTGTGTATATTATTGTGGCTCCAACTCTGATAGAAAAACATTGTTTTTCGCGTTTCTCGGTAAAAAATCATTTAAGAAACACTTTTTTATGCACATAAATCAATCACACCTATATAAGTCCTGTAAGTTTGAGATTATTCACAAGCTTTTAAGAAATTCTTAAAATCAGAAATTCATATTTCTAAAATTAGAGTAATCAGATAAAAAATTTGTATCAAAGCTCAAACACTAAAAAAAAATTCCAAAATAATAATCAAATGACAAAGTACTTTTTGTAATTTTAAAATCATATTTTAATAGTTATAAAATAAATTAAAATTATTTTTTTTTTTTTTAATGAAAAAAAGCTTTAATATTCTAAGCATATTTTACTGCAAGAGCAATAAATACTAATAATATAGTAGAAAAATTTGTTTATATTAAGCAAAAGGTAAATATGATGATGAGCTGATTAAATTTTAATTTTAAAAACGGTTAATTTCATTAGCCATTTGCCAAAGGATAAATTAAATAATAATTTCATGAGCACAACTTTCACATTATAGCTCTTTGTTTGAGTTTTTGACAAAGTTTTCTAAAGCAATGAACTTTTAAAGCATTGAAAAACTCCATAAACCAATAAACACACGTTTTTTTAAATTGAGAAATATGGGTGGATCCAATACAATTGCCATGGAGTGTGGAATTTTTTAATGAATGCTGCTGATAGCACTGTGCTACAAAATAAAAATAATGTCAATTACTTTGGAAGTAACTTAGCAGAGGTTGTTTGTAGGTATTACTGAGTACATCATATTTCGGAACTTGAAATTCTTCATAGACCTTCAAAATTTCAAATTATCGTCAAAAAACCATTTTTCAATGTTTTCAAATTTTATCGATTTTCTAATCAGTCATTTTTCGTTCAATTACAGATTTTTTACAGTTCTAAACAAAGGAGTAGGTACTTGTTCTTTTTGAATTCGGAGACAGTGTTAAGCTACATTTTGTGTTTTGAAATTTTTTTATAAACAGTTTTATTTTATTTTTCTATCTATGTTGAATCAAATTAGTTTTTATTCATCAAAATCAGTTAGAAATTGTGGATGTTATGATTTTTTACTCGATAATAAAATTTCAATGGATTGCAAAAAACCCCAATTTTCATGATTTTTTGTAATTTCCTAAAAATGTTGAGGGTGTTTGGGCAAAACTGACTTAACTTCACCCAATTTGGCGCTTGAGCAAAATAAGCTCATAAACAAGCCCTAGTCTAAAGAGTCACTTAAATTTTTTAGCAAACTTTGTTTTCTTTTTTTCGTTAAGATGACATTATGAACTCATTATTTTTGTTTGGATTGGAGTTGTGTAAAACAGAGCAGTATTCAAACCCAATTTATTGATATCATTCACAATGGCTTTTTGAGTTTTGGTTCCCAGTTATTTTTATTCATTCAACCACTTTTTCATTAAGAGACAAATGAAATCAAAAGGGATTTTCTAATTTTTCAATTTTTTGAAAACAAGAAATTCATTTTGGTTTCCATATTCCAAGTTTTAAATAAGGTATTTTAAATTGAGTATGAGCACAAAACACTCCTTTAAAATCGATCTAAAAAAGACGATTTCAAATCATATAAAATTATATTGTCATTTTACGATTTTTGATAACTGAATTATTAAAATGCTGAAAAAATAAATTTCATTAAGCACCTTAAAGTAAGAGTTTGTGACCGCATTTTTTTTTGGGTAGAAGGCAAAAAGTTGAAACCAAACGTATTGATATCATGGAAGAATGGCCTTTTTCTATCTTAACAGTTTGTTTTAGTTCCTTAATGATTCAAACAACAGCCTTTCTATTTAAGTTTTCTCGGAAACGGAGCTAATGTATGTCGGCAGGCTTAATTTTTTCATACCACAATGAATAGAGGTGCTTGTAATATTGTTATGAATTGGATTCTTGGGCAGAGAATTCTACTGCCAGGTCTTAAACTTAAATGGTCTGATCTAGGGCCCATCTCGCTCACGCGATAGAATGTTTGCTTTGGGGCTTATACCATATAAAAAAAAAAACAATTTTTGAGGAGCTTCAGAGAGTTCACTATCGAAAGCGATAGTGCTCAAATGAAAAAAAAAAAATCCTTTTCAGCAATATGCAACATATATCTATTATTTTTTTTTTATAGCATGATGCACGTAACAACGTATCCCATCAGTAATATTAATAAAATCAATAAGCCACAATTACGACCCTCGTTTCTTAAAATAAAGATATCATAATCGACCTCCAAACACTGCAAACGAAATAATTAAGGTTAAATAGTTATTTTGGCCACAAAACGCGGCACCAACCTGTTGATCCTACGCAAACAAGTGAAAGTCCTGATTTTTTTTTTTTAATGAAATTTAAATCTCAAAACTTTTTTTTCTGTTTATTTTTTTTTTCTCTCGCTAAACTTCTTTTTACGAGTTTAACGGTGTTGGTGCTATGATGGGTGGAATGGGTGATTTTTTTTTCTCTTTCCAAGTAAAAAATATATAAAAGTATAAATATAAAAAAAAAGTGCCCTTGAATTTTTAATTTGTGTGCACCACCAACCCCTCCCACTCTTATAGTCGTTATCCTTATATTTCCAGGAAAATGATTTCAAAAGGAGACTCAAAATTATATATAGGTAGGTACATCTCTCTTTCTATATTGCGTCACGTTGAATTCCTGACCTGCAGCACGTCGCGACGTTGTCGACGATTGCTTGCTCTCTTAATTTTTTTTTTTCTACGCGCGGTAAAAAAGTTGAATGAAAAGGAAAGAAAAATACAAAAAAAAAAAAAATAAAAATAATAAAGCCAAATCCAACCCTCGGCTTTGAGTTAATTTTTATCCTAATTTATTCATTGTACTTTTTTTCCGCGCAAAAGTGTATTTACCACCCTCAAAATCGTGTTCAATTTTTTTTCTTCATGCAAAGTAATTAGAGAAACCGGAAGAAATGAAAAATAAAAAAAAAAATAAAAATAAAACGCACCGCGTTTAGAGTAATTCACAAGATGGTTTTCCGGTCTAGTGACTTTTTGTGGCGGATTTTTTAATGAGAGTTTTATTTTCAATTCAAAAAAATAAGACAAAAAAAAAACTTACCAGCATGGTTGGGTGTTGAATGCTTCATTTGAACTCAGTGAGGAAGGTTGTTATTTTATTATGATTTATTTAGTAATCACTTCTTCATTTATAAATCTGCTGACAGAGATTCATAATGTTTGTTATCGAATGCAATACATTTCATTCTCCACTGATTTTTAGTTGCATGCAATTCGAATATTGAATTGGTGAAAATGCTAAATAAAAAAAATGTACGTATAAATATGAGCCTTAAATGAAGAACGCAAAGACGCACTATGATTATAGAGGGCTTATTATTCAACCAATATTTATATTTGAATTCAAAGCTGCTCGTAATTATTTTTCTTGAATAAATTATAGGTAATAAAGTCAAAAAATTCAGAGAAACAATATATATACAATATTTTTTTTTAATGTTCAAAAATTTCACATTTATCGATACTTTTCGTTGCCTTCTTTGTCTTTTGTTTAAGAAAGTGATCTGAAAATGGAAAATCGGCAATCATATCGCTTTTTGTGGTTTAAACTTTGGAAAATGTTGGTAGTCTTACCTTATTTTCATTAAAAAAAATGCATTAAAATAGGCTATGTGAAGTTGGCCCCCAGAAATGCTATTTTTTTAAACCTGCCTGGGTTATTGCCCAAGGTTAACCAAGGATAGTCCAAGATTTTTTTTTTTTTTTTATTAGCAAAAAACTTTTTTCAAATTACCAAACTCAATAACAAAAAATGTTTTTTCAGTATTATCGTGTCAAAAAAATCACAACTTAGAAATATGAATAGCAAAAAGTTATTTTCCAAAATAATAAATAGCAAAAATAATGTGTTACTCTCATGTTACATGTAAGTAAAATGCACCACCAAAAATAGTCGGACAACTGAGAAAATAACTTTTTATAGAACAATAATGTATGCTACTTCTTTTAAGCCAAAAAACAAAACACTTTCTGAATTAACATTTGTAAGAGACTTCATCTCTTACATGCAATTGTAATATCATTATTTTATAAACGACATTAATAATAATAACGTACGGCAACGCTTATTTACGATATTATGTTTCATGTTTCATTTTATTTATTGAAAGCAAGAAAGCTTTTTATGATGCATATATTTCTATCGAAATATTAACTGTTCAAATATATAAGAGCTTAATGCAAAACTCTTTCTCAAGAAATCGAATGATTTTTAAGCTGTTCTCATGTAAAACATTTTGTACTGTTGAATAACGTTCTTGTGAAAGCTCTCTTATTTTAAGCAAATGAAATTATGTTTTATGTTTAAGTCACACTCTGAATAAAGAAGTCGAATGGACAAGTTTAATGTTTCTTTTATTTTATTGCTTGCTTTATTTTTTGCCTAAGTTTAATTATTTGCATGTTTTAATAAGTTTTATTTTGCTCGCATGGTTTCGCTTTTATTGTTTTTTTAGTAAATTGTAATGAAATTAGCATGAAAGACGCTTAAGTGGGATTAAGAACTTGCTTAGTTAATTTGCTTAGATTTTGTCAAAATTTTTTTTGTGAAAAACCTTATGTGTGAAGATGGATGCTATTGCACGTGCGTCGAGATTTGTGGAAACTTCCACGGTTCAGAATCTTAAATTAAAATTGGCTGAAATGGATTTATCCACACTTGGCTTAAAATCTGCGCTTAAGGCACGCTTAAATGAAGCCATTGCTTTACTTGAGCCAAATGAACTCGAGGGTTTATTCCCTGCTGATGCTGTGAATGATGATGATGGTGAAGGTGACGACGATGGCGACGGCGACAATTTGGACAACGAAGAAAATTTAGTCCAACAACGATTAGAAAGACTTCGTGAGGTGCTTCGTAAAAAGCAAGAAATTCGGGCGCTCGAAAAACGATTGGCTGAACTAAATAGCCATAGCCCTGCTAGAGATGTTCGTCCTACAGCTGGATGCACAGCACGTGACATCGAAGACTCGTTGCCTACGTTCTCTGGTGATGATGAATACCCGATCACAAAATGGATTGAGAATATTGAGGATGCTGTTGTCACCTACCACTTAAGTGAATCCGAATCATTTATTTATTTTAAGCGATTGCTCAGGGGTACTGCAAAATTATTCGCAAGGTCAAAGTCATTTCGCTCGTGGATCGAGCTTAAGTCTGCGCTTTTGACAGAATTTCACCAGCATACCACCGCGACCGATGTGCATAATGCGTTGCGAAGGCGAAGGAAACATAAGGATGAAAGTTTCCAACAATACGTCCTGGCTATGCAGGAGATAGCTTCTTCAACCGAAATCGACGAGCAAGACGTGATTGCTTATATCATAAAGGGAATTCCAGACTCCGTTTTTAACAAGCAGCTTATGCTTACGGCAAACACAATCGCTGAGTTGAAAACCATACTTCGAAGATACGAAAAAATGAAGTCTGAATCCCAACCATCGACTTTCTCGTTCAATAAGCCTGTGCAGTAGGGCTGTAAAAGTAACGACAAAATGACTACCCGCATGCATACGTTACTTTTGATACTAGTACCCGCATCAATAATTTCGTTACTCGTTACTTTCGTATGCTTCGTATTTTTCGTATAATTTCGTATGTTTCCTGTGTTTCGTATGTTTCGTTACTTTCGTTACTTTCGCATGCTTCGTATGTTTCGTACATTTCGTATATTTCATGTATTTGATACGTTTCGTATGTTTGGTATGTTTCGTACGTTGGGTGTAAAAATTTTTTTTGAAAAAAAAACCAAAAACAATTTGTTTAATCTAAGCTAAATTTTAAAGCCATAAACAATAATTTAAGTTGCGGCGTTCTCATTTTATAAGAGTTTGAAGGTAGCTATAGTGATTTTTTTTCGATTTTTTTTTAATCAAACATGGAAACTTTTTTGATTTTTTTCCTAATTTTTCGACAAAACTTTGGTAATTTTTTGTTTATATTAGTTCAGTAATCTTATCACAATTCTTTAGAGACCTTTATTTCAAAAGTACATCGCGCAGATCTCGAAATATTAACACTTCAATATAACCATGTCGAACAATTTTTCATTTTTTTTTCTATTGACAGTGATTTTCAAACCTCGTTTTCTCGACTTTTTTTTAGTTGAAAATTTTGCACTGAAAATTAACAAATTTTTTCAAAAACCAAAACACTTTTGTACATTCTTAAGCTACATTTCAAGACCATTAACAAAAAGGTCATAAACACATTGGTTGCGGCATGGGTATATTTCGGCCACATAGAGAAAATACTAAAACGTATCTTTTGATATTTCTGTATAAATTTTTATCGATAACTCAACTATAACTTGGCACTACTGTTTTTATCGAGACAACAGTAAACTCCAGATAATTATCTGCAGTAAGCATTCCCACTACGGTAATGTTATCGATACGATATGCTAAGTGCGCCAAATTGAGTGTATCACTTAGTTTCGTATCTAATATATCGGATGATTTAGTATTGAAATTGGAATGGGGTCGTTACTCGTATGTTTCGTATCTCGTATGTTTCGTTACTTCAGTACCCAGTAACGAAACATGCGAGTAACGATACTGTTTAGAAAGTAACGTTTCGTTAATCGTTACTGAAGCAAATACCCGCATTTTAGTAACGAATACATACGATTTGCTACAGCTCTACTGTGCAGCAATCAAAGCCTTTGCCACAAGTCGACACAAAAATAAAGTGTTACAATTGCAACGAGTTGGGCCACATTTCACCAGAGTGTCCAAAACCACGTCGACCAAAAGGCTCATGCTTTCGTTGCGGTATGATGGGTCATTCTGTGAACGATTGCCCCCAATCATCTTCTGTGCTTATGGTTCAAAACGATAACGAACTACGAGTATCTAAAACCGATTTTGCAACACTATTGAATGACTTCCATGGAGTTTTGGAAATCAAGTTTACGAGTCCTGAAGCTGAAAATATGGGAGGTAACATGCATGTGATGACAACTATAGATACCGGCAGCCCCATCAGCTTTGTCCAACGGCAATACGTGCCACCTTTTATGATGACTTCTTTGGAATCACCGAATTATGGTTTTTATGGTATTAATAATTCAAGACTGAATATTTTAGGTATATTTGCATGTTTTGTTAATTTTAATGGTGAATTTGTCAATTTATGTGTTTATGTTGTTAATAATGGAACTATGAAAGATCCACTTGTCTAAGGACGAGATTTTTTGCTTAAATCTAAAGTTAAATTAGTAATTAATGAAACAAATACGAACAAAATTAAGAAACAAACAAATTATTATGAAAAAGATTATGAAAATTATGATGAAAACGGTTCTGAAAACGATGATAAATATGATTTAGATATTGAAGATAAAATTTTAAAAATTGATGCTTGCGATGTGCATGATGATATTTCGTTAAAAATTAATGAAAATTTGAATTATTATGATAAAGTTAAAATTAAAAGTTTAGTTTCCGAGAGTGTTTCAAAAATTAACGCGAATCATACGGATGCTAACGAAATGAAAATTGATTTATGTGACCCTAACAGTCGCAACTTTATTAAAGACTTTTCTTTATTAGCTAAACCTTTAAACGTCCTTTTTAAAAAAGACGCGAAGTTTGAGTTTGGCGAAAAACAATTGCATACTTTAAATTTATTAAAAGAAAAACTTTTGAGCGCTCCTCTTTTAAGACTTTTTAATCCAAACGCCGATACGAAGCTACACTGTGACGCGAGTAGTATAGGCTTTGGCGCTGTGTTGTTGCAACGACAAGATGACAATCAATATCATCCGATTTTGTTTTTTTCGAAGCGTTCAACTGATCAGGAATCAAGATACCATTCTTATGAATTGGAAACACTCGCCCTAATTTATGCCTTAAGAAGATTCCGAATCTATTTAACGGGAATCAAATTTAAAATTGTCACCGACTGCAAGTCGCTGACCCAAACTCTTAATAAAAAGATTTTGAATCCGAGAATTTCTCGATGGGCCTTAGAGCTTTCAGATTTTGACTACGTCATCGAACATAGAGATGGAAAGAGGATAGGTCATGTCGACGCGCTCAACAGGTGCCTTACCCTCAGAAAATATGAAACCCTATCTTTTGAAATAAGCCATCTATTTGCATGCATCAATCTTTAATACTTTTTAATCTTTTATTGCTTAATTTCTTATAATTTTTTTTTAAATATCTTAAACTATAGAGAAATGTCAATCATTATCTAAAAAACAAAAATCATTGTAACTAAATAATGTAACTAATCAAAAGAAAATGAACAAAAAAAAAAAATTTTTTTTTTCAAAAGTAAACAAACGAAAACAAAACAAAATCGATTAAAGACAAACAAAAAGAAAAAATACATACAAAAATATTATATGATGAAAAATGTATTCAATGAAAAAAAATTTTGTTAAGTAAAAACACTGAAAAATGAAATCAATTACTATGTAATTTCAAATAAATACACATTCATATGTATTTCAAAATTTAAATGAAAAATGTACCTAATTATTAATTTTATTTAATATGGATACCTATCTAAATTTTATTTTATAATATTTTAATATTGTATGCATGTATTTATGTAAAAACATGATATCGTAAATCGAGGACGATTTAAGGTCAGGATAGCCGAGCTGTAAGAGACTTCATCTCTTACATGCAATTGTAATATCATTATTTTATAAACGACATTAATAATAATAACGTACGGCAACGCTTATTTACGATATTATGTTTCATGTTTCATTTTATTTATTGAAAGCAAGAAAGCTTTTTATGATGCATATATTTCTATCGAAATATTAACTGTTCAAATATATAAGAGCTTAATGCAAAACTCTTTCTCAAGAAATCGAATGATTTTTAAGCTGTTCTCATGTAAAACATTTTGTACTGTTGAATAACGTTCTTGTGAAAGCTCTCTTATTTTAAGCAAATGAAATTATGTTTTATGTTTAAGTCACACTCTGAATAAAGAAGTCGAATGGACAAGTTTAATGTTTCTTTTATTTTATTGCTTGCTTTATTTTTTGCCTAAGTTTAATTATTTGCATGTTTTAATAAGTTTTATTTTGCTCGCATGGTTTCGCTTTTATTGTTTTTTTAGTAAATTGTAATGAAATTAGCATGAAAGACGCTTACACATTTTTTTATATCTTTTTTTTTTTCAAAATTTTGACCATAATAGAATTTCAGTCTCTTTTTCGATAAAAAAAATTAAAAGTATGATATTTGACTAATTTTGTGTACTAATCCAGTAACTAGGCATTATTATCTTTCAATTAAGCCATCGAAACCTAAAAAATTATTTAATGGAATATTTTTTACGAATTTTTAACGATATGTTACATGAGAGTAACGCTGTAACATATTTTGTTCTTAGTCCACTTTTTATTTAAGGAAAGTGAGTACTTGTATAGGAATTGTTCTATGTCCAATTTTGGGTTTTTAGTTTTTAAAAATATTAAAAAATAGTAGGTATGTATTTACTAATGCAGTAAATTTGTATAGTTTATTCAAAAGGAAAGAACAAACTATATAAAAAACATAACTTATATTACGGACGAGAAAAAAAAATATTGCTTTCAATCGATTTGAAACTTAAAAATCGTCCCCTGTAAAATTTGCTTTTTGTGACTTAGAAAAATCTTTAAATAGATTATACTAAGCATGTAACTTTTCTAGGTGCTCATATGGCAAACCAAAAAAAAAAAATTATGATTTTTACACTTGAAAAAATATTTTTTATTTTGTGATTTTTAAGGTGAAATAAAACAAATCAACTTAAGCTTTTTAAGGGAATGTTATATTATATGGACTACATTTAATCAAATAAGTATTCTAAGTCAAATAAATAACATTTGAGGTGCAATTCCCAAACCAGTGGGTTTACTTTTTCTAAATTATAAATTTAAACAATGGTCACTGTGGTGTATACGTACTATTTTTTTTTTTTTTTTTTTTTTTTTTTGTGAATTGAATACAAAATTATGCTTTTATAATTTTTAAACTAAGGGTATAATAGCGAAAATAAAAGTTGGACTATCCAAGGTTAACCTTGGGTAAGCAAACCACGGTTTTAACTAACGATTTTTTCATAAAAAAAAAATCATAGGTATGTTTTTCGGTTTCGAATCGGGCTATCCACAGTGTAAAACCAACAATTTGTACACTAAATAAAAAAAAAAAATTTTCTGATTTTTGAGGTGAAAAAAATTCGTTATAACTACGAACTACTTACGAAAAAAAAAAATCTTAGGCTATCCTGGGCAATCGAAACAGGCAAGTTTAAAAATAAAATTAGCATTTTGTGGTGCCAACTTCACATACCTATGGTAATACGATTTCAAAAAGGTTTGAACAATTTATTAATTAAATCTAATAAATGCACTGTACTACTACACCTTTTGCATTACCTACATGGCTATAGTCCAAGCAGGTAGGCGATGGTCTTCAAAATTTGTACCGATGACATTTTTACAGGGTGTTCCGCAAGTAGATAAGAAATATTTAGGGGCTGATTTTTGAGTACATTTTAAGAAAAAAATTGATTTTCGGTAAAACTCTATCTGCAAAGTTGATATCACTTGATGATGGTTCAAGAAAACGCTTATTTTTGTATATCTCTCCTCATGTTTAAAAATTGTAGAAAATTTTCTAAATTCAAAGCCAAAAATTATAATGAAAAATGTAACAGCTTGCAAAAATTGAAAAAAAATGTTTTTGCAATAATAAAAAAAACATTATTAGGTGTTCATTAAGCTTCTTATAAAATTAAAATCGGCAGACGGCTTATAAGCCATGCTTGTATATCTTTTATTTAATTATAAGTTTGTATCTTTTCTTTGAAAAAATAAAGATTAATAATAATAATAATAATAATAAAATTAAATTAAAAATATTACTTTATGAAATTTGTAATAAGAATTCTTACTATTCTAAGCAACCGTGTATTTTATGTTTCTAAGGAATGACATTAAAAAGCCTCCTACGTCATTGAATTCTGTTTTTAAAGCAACTTTATTGAAAAATCGAGTGTTGTACTTTTTACGAGTTCAAATTCATTTAATGAGTTGTTTTTATTGAAGAACGAATTTTATTATTTCTTTTTTAATTTGAAATGAAATTTTTAATAAGAAAACTTCAAATACGTTTTTAAAAAGGTAGCACAAAACAATTTTTAATATTTTTTTTAAACTTTTGTATTTGCTTTAAGAACCAAAAATACAAAAAATTTAAAAATTATATTTAGGGTGTTTTTTTTTAGAAAAGATGAAATAAACTATTTACCAGTTTTTGAAATAAACTATTTAGTAGTGAGAACGAAAGATATTAGGTACAATCTACAATTTGAATTCAACAAAACATGGTTTTTCAGAGCAAAAAAAAAAATGAATTATTTCAAACTGTTGTTTGTTTATTTCTCTTATAACAAATTTTTTTTTTGCTCTGAAAAACTATGTTTTGTTGAATTCAAATTGTAAATTTTTTCGTTCTAACTTTAACTTTGGAAACTTTTATAACAACACAAATTCTTTAAATTTATATCAAATTGCATTAAATCAATGAGTTCATATTTCAGAGATCTCGAATCGCTCAGCACTCTAACTAATCTGAAAAGGATTCTGTTTGTCAAAAAACCTCTCACATTTCGCTAAATCGTTTTTTTTTAATTTAATGTAAATGCCTCACATAACATAGTTTCAAATTTATTTTCAAAATATCACAACCGAAAACTATGATGTCTGAAATTCAAACGCTGAATTCTATCAATTTTTTCTTTTGTTTCTTATTCTATCAATATCAACTACCTACGTCGAGATCACCAGTGACATTCTAAAAAAGGACACGCTCAAAATGCCTTTAGATGGGTTCAAGTATTATATTATCTAAGATCGTAAGCAACTTTATTATGGTTTGAGGATTTGATAAATAATATGCTGAATATCACCTATCAAAACCATGATCGATAATTAAGATCGAGAGAAAAAACGAAAGAAATGTAGTTCTTCCAACTGTATACAGCGCTCCCAAACGTGACTTGCAGAAACTAATACTCCTAAAGTAGTGCCAGAATTTCAAATTATAATTGATTCTGGCACAAGATTTTCTAAATATCGTAAAAATTGAATCATGGTTTATGAATTTGATAACATATTTGCTGAATAAGATAATTTTATACCACGATCTTCTTTTGAACAATTTTTTAAACCGAAGATCGAAAGAAAGAAAGAAACAAATCATGAATTTTCCGTTTTTCATTTTGGGTTTACGAAATAGATTACTTTTTTTCGATCCAAAATTGATATTCCATTTCTCAATTCAATCGAAATCCAAATCCATTCCCCATTCCACAATCCCCTCTTTTATAAATGATTGGTATATGTTTGAATGTGTGTGTGAATGTGTATTTTTTTCTGTTCTTCATCTTCTTATAAATTCAAACAAAAAGGTAAGTATACACAAGGATTGAAACAAGAAATATATAAAAGCGAATATGTACTCACTCGCCTGCTCTGCCCTGCACATATACATTTCGTCCGTAAAGCCAAGAAATTTTTCAAACTGATTGATGACATCAAGGGACTCTACCAGTTTTTTGAATGCGACAGTTAAAAAGTCTGTCCACAAACGTAGAGTGGATGAACTCCATTTGCACAATTTCCACATACCTACTTCTCTCTTTTTTCTTTTTGGAGGCTGGTGATGTGATGGATACGATACGATATGGTGTGGATCTGGGATGTATTATAGAGTAAGGGTATAGGTGTGTGATGGAGGCGGCAGAAACAAGCAAATGGGGGGACGTCAACGAATGCTTTTACGTGAGATTGATGGAAGCAGCGACATTGCTAGCAGTTTTCAAAATGAAGTTTACTTATATACAACGTCCTCGGTACTCTCCTCGGTCCTGACAACTCGGTTTGGGCATGGGGAGAGATATGTGTGTGCGATACACTATGGGGTATATTAACTGTACGTATACGCTACACAACCCGCTACCATCAGAATCGAGTAAATCTCTTGGGGGATGAGAAGTACCAAAAGGACGACAGCGAGCGAGGGTGGATGGATAAAATCGAGGACGTTATCGGCCATAATAAACCCACAGCCACATACGAGCTTACATACACTCTGCTCTGATGCTGATGCTGTATGCTAGGAATTCGGAGTTTTTCAAGTGCCAGGGGAGTAAAACAGGACGAAGGATTGAATCACCACACCACCATTTCAACTATTTTTGCCATATCACCCACCCACCCATCACCTCCTACCGCCATTGCCATCAGTGAGCTGATTCGATATCCCCTCGCGTCCTGTCCATGTTTGTTACGTTCCGCTGCCACTTCTGCCTAATGGGCATAGATATATAAACCTCTCTGTCATGTGTATAACTGTATACACATAAATGCAAATAAAACATCGCTGATGCCGAAGTGCCGAGCGAGGGTTGAGACCAAGAGATGGCGAGAGGCAACGAGGACGATTCAATCCCATCCGCTCCCGGTTAAGAGGATATTCGCGTTTTATTTTCGCAACCATGCTTTGGCGAATATGCGGGGTGATGCTGTACGAGGGACAAGGACACAGGACCGGCCATATAGTGATTCCATTCCAATACCACCTCCATTGGTTTTTCGTTAACGTACATAAATCTTGAACCGCTTCACTTCTCCCCGACCGAGACCGAGACTCCTGCTCGTGCTTCTGGCGCGATGATGTAGCTTGAGTTTTCTATACTTTTCTGTGTGGTGTACCTTTGTTTTTTTGTTGCAATGGATGAAATGCGTAGTATTTTTTGGGGTGGCATTCCCCGGATCAAGAGTTTTGTTATAGCTTGTCGGTTTGTATGTGTGTTGTAGAAGGTATATATATTTAGTTATGTGTATATGTATATTCAATATGCAAATGGGAGTCGAAAAATATTGAAAAACCAAATTTCAAAATGGAAAATCCTTAGCAAGGATACTCGCTTTTATGCCTTTGAGAATAAATGTGTCTTTTGCGAGTGGAAAAAATTCTTTGGTATACCATAAGCGAGAGGCCTTATAGAAATTGTCCAAACTTGATTTGGGGTTAGAAAATGGAATGATATTGGTATAGTAATGGAATGGCAAACCAATCCTCTTTTTATACTTTAAAATATAAAAAAAAAATGTATCTGTATTAGGGTGGGTCAAAAAAATCGGAATTCTTTTTTTTGATTTGGTACTGGGAAAAATCGATTGCTAGACACTCGATTGCTAGACACCTCTAGAATATACACACCAAATCAAACGCGCAAGACATATTCTTGTTGGATATTCGTATCCATACCAATGCTCACTGATTTCAATAGTTTTCTTATGACCCGTATGCATTGCGATTTGGATACGAATATCTTCTAAACGGTTAAAGCAATCAATTTGATTCCAAGGAATTTTTTGTAGAACGTTTAAGCCCCTACAAGAATATATCTTGCTAATTTGAAAATAATGAAGTTTCAGTGAATTGGAATTTTTTTAAAAATATAAAAAGTTTTTATATTTTTTTTTAACTTTGACCTCTAATATCTTTAGAATGGTTAGATTTATGAAAAAAGTTAACAAGACCTTTTTTGTGGAGCAGTCAATTTCCAACAAGAATATGTCTTGCGCGTTTGATAATTATAATTTTTCAGTTTGTTATAAAATTAAGACCAAAAAACGAATTTTTAAAGATTTTCTCTATTTTTTTACCTCAAATATCTATTCAACGGTTAGATAAACGAAAAAAGTGTATAAGGCCTTTTTTGTAGAGCGTTCAATTTCCTACAAGAATCTGAAAAGAAATTTGCTAAAAAGTCAATAAAAAAAAAAATATTTTTTTTTAGTAGAAGCTTGATGTAAAAATGGAAAATTGCAAAGCGGAGGACCTTCCCATTAATATAAAGAGTTCATATTTGGTGTGTATATTCTAGAGGGGTCTAGCAATCGATTTTTCGGAGTACCAAATCAAAAAAAAAAGAATTTTGATTTTTTTGACCCACCCTAATCTGTATGTGCCTATACCTATTGTATAGAAATTGAAAAATGTAACATAAAGTTCATTCGATCTTTTAAGAAGATTTATGACTTTTTAGCATATTTCACATGCAAAATGTTTTGATTATTGCTCTTGAAAAGAATTTTGTTTGATTAACTGTTTTTTTTTTTGCTTTTTCAAGAGCAAAAATTAATGTTCCGCGACACGAGGTTTACATTGATTAATATAACACTTTTAGTTGAAGAATTATTATACCGAAATAAATTTATTGGTTTTGAGTGAAATTTTCAGATTGTAGGACATTATCAAACTTTTTATATCACAAACGAAATTATTTGGGAATACACAATTATTTGAGATCTTAATTTAAATATTATTTTGCTATAAAATTTGAATAAAATAAATGACACGTGCGTTGAAGAAAACAGGGAGACCAGGTCGGTAAAATACACCGGTTCTTTTGGTTCTCCGAGTTTTAGCGTGCATCCGGATTGACAAAGCTAGTAAAAAATTATTTTTTAAAGTTCACACAATGTATTTGAGCTCCAATTTATTATATTGAAGTTGTTTAAATCTCTCGGCTAAATGTTTTTGAATTTGGTCTTTGACAGCTTCGTATCCGTTTCCAATTGTGGATAAAATTATCATCGTGTTTAGTTTATTAGTTAAATCAAACATAGAATTAAAATGTATAAATACTTGAGAAAAAAATTTTGAAAGTGAAAATTACTGAAAAATCTTATATTGTAACTAGCTGACCCGGCGGACTTCGTTACGCCTCTTCTGCTATTTACTTCCAATTTTGGAGTGTGTCAATCTTTTCCAAAAAAAAATCGGGTCACAATATCAAAAACAGGTCTTTATAAATAAAAGAATATGTTTTTTGAGCTCTATTGATCGCATTATCAAGATTGATGTTTGTAGGCCTAAAGTTTCTGTATTTAGAGTATTAATTATAGGTATTACGAATTTAGGATTTTCGTATGAGTTGGAAAACTCAATTTTTTTAACCCCTTGAAAACAATATAAAGCCAGGACTTGAAAAAATCGCTTAAAAAAAATTTTGAGTGGACCACGCTAACCATTTATGGTATGAAAACAGATGTTGCCCGATTCTTAGACTTGCCCGATGTACCCACATAACTTCATAATATTGTTAAAAAAAATACATAAAAATTTTTTTAGTTGGACCACCCTAACTATTTAGTGGTATAAAAATAGATGTTGGCTGATTTTAGACCTACCCGATATACCTACAAAATTTCATAAAAATCATTTCAATAAAATATAGAAATTTTTTGGTTGGACCACCCTAACCATTTTATCATTTATGAAAATTCATGTTGGTCGAATGGCCGATTCTACTACTTCCCGACATACACAAACAATTTCGAAAAGATCGTTCCAAGAAGATATAAAAAAATTTGGCTGGACCACCCTAACTATTTAAAGGTATGAAAAATAAATGTTGGCCGATTCTCAGACCTACCCGATATGTGTACAAAATATCATAAAAATCAGTCCAGCCGTTTCGGAGGAGTTTGGTAACAAACACTGCGACATGAGATTTTTATATAGGTATTAGAAGATATTTCGGGCTTCGTCTTACCGACAGCGTTTTTATAGCGACCTAGAGCGGAATTCAGAGATTGTTAAAATTTTCATTTCAACGCGAAGTTGAAAATGCTCTTATTTTTTTAACTAACAAAAATTTTATATGTGGTCATTTAAGTAAACAAAAGAGCTGAGCAGCGAACTTGATTTTTTGAAAACATTCGCAAAAAAGTTTGTAGGTATTTATATTGCATTTCAAGATATTTATTAATTTTAACATTTTTTATACTAGCTGACCTACACTGTCGTCTATTTGTTAAAAAAATTTAAATGTTTTCTCATAAATAATATCAAGATGATATTTTCTGCATAAAGAATAATTACACGGTGTTACAAAAATGAGGTTTTAAAATATACGCGGGCGGAGATCTATCAGGTTTTGTAGAGCTAGTCGCACTGAATACGAAACGGTATTTGAAAATCCCCTAACACCCCCAAAATCTGGAGTTACGGGCAAAAAACGGTTTTTTGGACCTTCGCCCATTGAAAAAATTCTAGCTTCGACAATTTTTTACCCATTTTCGATTTTTTTACAGTTTCTGATAGAAGATAAATATACCTTTTTAACAATGTATAAAACATGTAACTCGGTTAAACCACTTAGAATTTATAAGATGTCAAAGTTCAAAAATTCAATTTTTTTTGTCATTTGCCCAACTTCGGCATCAATTTAAAGTATATGTTTTCAAAACAACATGCTATTTAAAAAATATATTCTAAAACTATATATATTTCCCAATTGATCGAGGTATTTTTTATGAAAATCACTTCAACATTGGCTTAGAAAAAAAAATTTTTCGATTTCAACCCAGATACAGAAATTGGAACTTTTAGGTATAGAACAAAAATGTTGTTTCGGCACGTAGTAGGATAAGTTGGGCGCCAGGATTTGATGAAGGGTTTTTGTAGAGGAGCTCAATACAAACATTTTTTTCTTTGGGAGGGGGGTCTATCTCCCCCCGTTTAGGTGGGAGGGGCATTTTTCTAAAAAAAAATTATCAAAATAAAAAAAAATTATTAAAAAACAACGGCAACACTTACAGTAATAAATGATACCATTTCCAAAAGGCAAAATTGTGCATTTGATTCTAATTTTTAAATCAATATAATATTACCAATAGTTTTTGAAATAATCGATTTCAAAGTTTAAAATAGGGGAAAAAAATTTTTTTAAAACTCATTTTATACTATTTTTGTCCAGACTGCGAATTTTAGTAAATAAATTACTTAGACAGAAAACTGCCTCAATTGATTCCTTATCGAACCGTGAAAACTATATGTTTCTATGTCTTCTAGTTTTTGGGAAAATTGAAAAATTATTTTATCAGATTTTTCTTTTTTCAAAATATTTTTTGTTTTTATTTTTTTTTATTTTTCAATTTTCTCAAAAACTAGAAGACATAGAAACATATAGTTTTCACGGTTCGATAAGGAATCAATTGAGGCAGTTTTCTGTGTGAGTAATTTATTTACTAAAATTCACAGTCTGGACAAAAATAGTATAAAATGAGTTTTAAAAAAAATTTTTTCCCCTATTTTAAACTTTGAAATCGATTATTTCAAAAACTATTGGTAATATTATATTGATTTAAAAATTAGAATCAAATGCACAATTTTGCCTTTTGGAAATGGTATCATTTATTACTGTAAGTGTTGCCGTTGTTTTTTAATAATTTTTTTTTATTTTGATAATTTTTTTTTAGAAAAATGCCCCTCCCACCTAAACGGGGGGAGATAGACCCCCCTTCCAAAGAAAAAAATGTTTGTATTGAGCTCCTCTACAAAAACCTTTTATCAAATCCTGGCGCCCAACTTATCCTACTACGTGCCGAAACAACATTTTTGTTCTATACCTAAAAGTTCCAATTTCTGTATCTGGGTTGAAATCGAAAAATTTTTTTTTCTAAGCCAATGTTGAAGTGATTTTCATAAAAAATACCTCGATCAATTGGGAAATATATATAGTTTTAGAATATATTTTTTAAATAGCATGTTGTTTTGAAAACATATACTTTAAATTGATGCCGAAGTTGGGCAAATGACAAAAAAAAATTGAAATTTTGAACTTCGACATCTTATAAATTCTAAGTGGTTTAACCGAGTTACATGTTTTATACATTGTTAAAAAGGTATATTTATCTTCTATCAGAAACTGTAAAAAAATCGAAAATGGGTAAAAAATTGTCGAAGCTAGATTTTTTTCAATGGGCGAAGGTCCAAAAAACCGTTTTTTGCCCGTAACTCCAGATTTTGGGGGTGTTAGGGGATTTTTAAATACCGTTTCGTATTCAGTGCGACTAGCTCTACAAAACCTGATAGGTCTCCGCCCGCGTATTTTTTGAGTGTTACACCGTGTTATTAAAAGAAAAATAAAAGTTTTTTTCTTCAATTCCACGGACTTGAAAAATGTACTTTTAGACCATCACCTTTGAATATTGATACTGATTTCACTCAAAGATGCGTTTCAGAAATTAATAATATATATTACCTAATATTCATATTCTTGAATGATATTCTATAGACAACAGATTTTTTCTCCTACACAACGACCTCACCTTTTGTATTCTTCTATTATTTTCTCAAAACATTTCTTTTTAAGTTTTCGAGGTTGGTAAAAAAAATAAATTAAACCCCGAGTTGATTTTTATTGGAGAATTATTTGTTAATAATTTTTAATTAACTAATTATTGTTATTGTCTTTCAATATAAATAATTGTTGAGTCAACTCTGGATCAAAAAATAATTCAAAAACACATATTTTATAAGTTGTTTCAGTTGAAAACTATGTATGCTTAAATAAATTCGAGTTTAATTTTTTTAGGTTTGACTAACTCCGATTTTTCATGATATTTTTCGAAGTGTTAAATTTGAGCAGAGGTCAATTTGTGTGACTTTGTCTGGAAGCAAAAAAAAAATTATTTTTCTGGTAATAGCAAAATATTAGTACCTACATTTTTAGGCATACAAAACAAATTTTATTAAATTAGTGGCGAATTTTCTTGCTAAAAATATATTTCCATTTTCCACCGATTGAAGAACTACTTCGATCATTTAATTTTTATGATAACATTATTTGTTGGTTTAGCACTTAACTTAAACTTTTTTCTGAATATGAAAGCCGAATTTATCATGTTTTTACAAAATTGGAATATTTGAATTAAAAAAAAAGTAAAACTTAAAAAAAAATAATAATAAATTGATTTTTATTTTTTTTTAAGTGGTTATAAAATTTGTTGATATTTAAAAACTGCAACAACGACTCGGTTAAAGTGTTTTATACAATTTTTATCAAAAATTAACTTTTTGGGTTTAATTTGATATAAATATGTTATTCTTATTTTTAAATTATAATATTCCTAATTTAAATAAATAAATCCAACCTTATTTACTTAATGGAGTTGGCTCTTATAATACTGGATTGATATCGAACTCAATCAACAGTAAATCCCACCCATTTTTTTAAATGTATAGCTAATATTCAACTTTCTGGCAAGTTCCTGATTTCTTTTCGGAAAAAAATAAAACGTTTTATCATTTCTATCTAAAACTATTTGTACTTAACGGTATTCTTTCCATACAATATAATGCATTAAAATACTTGTAATAATCTTTTACCACCATCAAACTATTTCAAGAGCACCTAACATTTCTCCAAAAAAAAAAACACCAAGTACACTTAATTCTTTCGGCTCATCGCCTTTTTTAAAAAAATATGTACATTATATATATTGATAAGCATCTGAAATATTTAATTGCTATTCACCCCGTTTGACCGTTATAGAAAAAGGGCTGTTACATTACTTTACGAAGTATATTAGATACACATCGCACAAACCAATTCAAACCTCCCAGTGAGATTGAAGGATTTTCAAGGAGTTTTTTGAATATTTAATTTTGTTAAGTTTGAACATGAAAAGAATGCATAAAATACTTGTACAAAGATTTTGTTATATCAGATTTTTGAAGAGAGTGGTTATAATAGAACGTAAATGGTAAATATCTGAGGAATTTGAAAAGTCAAAATTGAATTAATTGTTTTTTTTTTTTTCAGGAATAAATTGTTTTTGGACATTTCAAAGGAGTAAAAACGATTTAGAAATTATATAAAAATCAATTTTAGTAAAACGGTTACACCATTTTTCCATAATATGAGCTTCTTTGATAGAAAATTAAATGCAGTTTAGTTGCAAATAATTAAAATTTAACCAAAAGGACTAAAAGTCCTTTAGAGAAAATTATTATTTGCATATCTCCAACATCATAATCTTTTGGTTTTGATAAAATAAACGTATTTTTTTATATCTGTGAAAGCAAAATTGCACTCACACACATTTTTGTATTTATTTCGTAGAAAAATTAGGCACCCCCTAACAATCAGGGATAAGGTTACATTAATTCCAGATGCCACAATTTGCATGGGTCATAATTCAATATTGTGCCCTCTTTTATTGCAATTTCTTAAAAGGAACCCTTCCTTTTCTTTCCATTGCATCAGTTGATAACCTTAGATTAATAAAAAATTAATCAACAACAGATCGAAGAAGGGTTGATTTTCTCATGATGGAAAATTGATCATTTAAATTTTGCTATGCAAAAAAGGATCACATTTTTTAATTTACCTATTTGCAAAATTTCTTAAGAAAATTAATCCCTTACGTTCGCATCTGGTGAAAGGTTTCTTCATTTAATTGCAAAAGAAGGGTGCTGTTTCATGGGAAATGCAAATTCTTATAGTGAAATGATTTTGATATTAAAGAGTTTTTTTTTTTTCCTTTTGACAAATTTCGTAATTTGATTAAAGGGTGATCGATCAATGATCTTGAGCAAGGATATTTTAAACTCTGTGGGAAAGTTCTTAGGTAAATGATCTTCAATTGAGAACTTTGAAGAAATGTTTTTATTAATTTATATGCTCTTCATTTATTGACAGAAAACCTCAATGCAGTTCAATAAAGCAAATTAGGATTTTTATAACCATCCCTATGTACCGAAACACATCCTATACAACGATCCTTCATTTTTCTTTTTTATAACAAAAACTTCATTTTTCAAGGGAAAACAAACATTTTTTTCCTGAAATCTGGTTGGTTTAAGTATCTACAGAATATAGGTACTGAGGTATATTTTCTTTTGTTTAGTTTGAACATATAATAGGGGTCACACAATAATTTCAGAATAGGTACAGGGGTGTGGTCATTTGGGATGAAATTCAACATAATAAGGGTAAAATACTCGTAATCTGCAGAGGTTGCGAGGTAATATATGAACCTATGTGCTATACACTAATCCTTGCAGGATAAATACAGGCACTTGTTATATGTGTGCCAGCATATAATGTACAGCACACGTAGGGGTGAGGGATTTTTATCTAAATAAGGAAATTTGTCAGCAGGTTCATTCAAAAATTGCCAGTATATAGGAAGTGTTCACAGAAAATTTAGCCATTTTTCAAATTGTGTTGAATGCAACTTTCTGTTATAAATAAATAGCTACATAAATTAAATATAATTAAATAAAAAAGTTACATAACTTAAATAGGTACATAACTTAAAAAGCTAAGAAGGGAATTCAAATTCGTTTCTCAAGTAGAGTATTGAGAAATATCTTATTTAAGCATTGGCTCAATCAAAGTCCATATTGCGACATAGCGACATGGCGGCATAGCAACATGGCCAAAAATAATAATAATATTCGGCATTAAACTATACCTAATGTTATAATTTTCTTTTTAGTACAGGTAAAATACTACATAAAATCAAGAAATAAGAACAAAATTGTTACACTCATGAAACTTGGCAAAAAGTTTGCTTTTGGGATAAGAACCAAGTACAAGAAAGTCTATAAAAAAAAGTTAGGTGGAAGGGTGTTTTTTCGAAGAGACAGTAAAATCTGTAATTGTTCCCTAAAAGCCAATGATTCGTGTAAAACGTCTAAGAACTTAAGTATAAACGTTTAATTTGTCATCAAAACCAAAAATAAAATGAATCATTGGCTTTTTGGGACCAATTACAGATTTTACTGTCTCTTCGAAAAAAAAAAACACCCTTTCACATAAATTTTTTTATGAAAACTCTTTATTCTTGCTTTTTATCTATTTCCCAAAAAAACACCCTTTAACCTAAAATATTTGTATAGACTTTTTGGGTTCTTGGTTCTGTTATAAATGAAACATTTTTTACCAATTTTCATTGATGTAACAATTTTTTTCCCAGTTTTTGTGGTACTAATTCCGAATTTCATCATATCTTTAAAAAAAAAAAACACCCTTTCACTCAAGATAATTTTGTACACTTTATGGATTCTTGTTTCTTATATCAAACAAAACTTTTTCACCAAGTTTTAAAAATTAATAAAATATAAGTCAGCTGTTATGATACCTTTCTCACACACAACCTCAACCCACCAAAAAAAAAACACCCTTTCGCCAAAAATAATTTTAAGAACTTAATGAATCCCTTGTCCCTGCTTTATCTTCAACCTTCATTCTGAATTTTATCAGTGTAGCATGTTTTTCACATGGGTTTCGGTTACAATTTTACCTGTTGAGGTAAAAAAACAATCACCCTTGTTTTTAATCGGCAATAACTTTTCTTAGAGCAGTCGTATTGACTTTATTTTTATGTCATTAGGTTCAGCATCAAAAAATACCTTGAAAACATGTGTCATAATGTTGATATTCGACAAACAATTTTTTTCAGTATATTTTTGACCTTCACCCCTTCCCTCTTGTCCGTCAAAAAACACCCTTCCACCTTACTTTTTTTTATAGACTTTTTTTGTACTTGGTTCTTATCCCAAAAGGAAACTTTTTGCCAAGTTTCATGAGTGTAACAATTTTTTCTTTTTTAAATGCCTATTTTACCTGATGTTTTCAAAACAAAAATTTTTCTAGGCTGATTCAAAAACCTTTTCGTCGGATTGAAAATAATCTGTAGAAATGAGTACGAATGTCCTCACAAACACCCAGGCGATCAAAGGCATAGACCGACAACCAACGTACTAAATGGCGAAAATCACTATTTTGGAATTCTCCATAAGCATTGTGAGCATCTTAAAAATGTTTTTCCAACCGCTCATAATAAATATGTAAATAGAATTTCGAAATAACATCTATAAAGTAAATAGATCGTATTTTTCGGCTAGGTACCTACCTCTTTAACATATTTAAAAAAAAGAATTGTATTTACCTATATATGAATATATCCAGTTGCTACATCCGTTGCATAATCAACTCTATTTTCAAACCTTAATTAAAACCTTGCAAATATGTACTCATTTTTTTAAAATTATGCACTTTGAACATTGAACATGCAAATTATAGAAAGGGATTAAAATTGATGAATTCGGCATTGCCGGAAATCAATATAACAATGCAAGGCTCAATCACGTTTTTTTTTTTTTCGTTACTCTATATAATATTCTCAATATATTATATTACCTTGTGACCCTTTCTAGCCCCTAAAAAATCAATTTCGCAAATAAATACAAAATTGCATCGCGAATCCTTTTTTGGGATTGCCACCTTTTGTTCAGATTTTAATTTGAATATTCAAATTACGTATACGCACATTGCCAAAATTCGTGACCTATTTTTTTTACATTTGCATATTGCATTTTCATTATAATTTGGGAAGGATATACATTTGTTACCTACCCTTTTTAAAAATGAGTGACTGTTATACTTTCGTATACACGCAGCATCCGCTGGTGTAATAATACCTTATGCTGGATGTATTCTGCGTGTGACACCAGGTTCTTCTTATTTCAAGGTGGGAATAAATAAAACATGATTCTTGTGTTCTCGGTACAAGGACCCTTTTTTTTATTTAATTTGCCATCACAATAATACAGTGCACTCGATCGAAAGAAATATCCTTTTAGAATTCTCAAATTTACAAATGAATGGAAAAATATTTATAAGGTGTGCAAAAACATATATTTTTATGGTAGACCTTTTTTTTAGAAAAACAAAAAAAAATATAACCGTGAATTTCTTATGGCATCAAATGTAGATATCCCATAATGAAATATGTTCTTCAGGTTGTTCAGTGATATTTTAACTATTGTGCCAAGAGGATCAACTTTAGGTTGGTTGATAATCATAAGAAAGTTTTTTTGCTTAAGACAATCGAATGTCTTAAAATATTTTAGAAAAGAAAAAGAATACTTCCGTCTTTGTCTAAAAAAATACACTATTATTTGGATATTTACATTTTTGTGTGAGTATTTTTCATATTTACTTTATGCATTTTTTTAAGAACTGTTATGGGGTATATGGGAACAAAAGTGTAATACAAATTAATTTATTATTTTGTGCCATAGTTTTTAAGATGGGTTTAGTCTGAAATAATAGGTTTTGCTCTAAAAATCTTGCCCCTTCATTTTTGTATACAATGTACGGTACGAGTTATTAGTAAAAATTTGTGTCCTTCATATTTACCTTAAAATCGTTTTTCGATCACAAAAAAATGAACATTATTTTGAACAAACCCGAATTTACTTCAAGCCCTATGCCCTAGGGTTTTCAATTCTTTTTTCAAGACTTTTGAAAACAAAATAATTTAAAAAGGTATACAAAAAAATAGTAAAAAGAAGAAAAATGCTAATTGCTTGTTAAGAACTACCGAATATGAAAAAAGATATAAATCAGGTATAAGGCAACCGAACTTCAAAGGAAAACAGATTAGATGATGGAAATTTAACTCCAAAAGCCGTTTTTGGTGGCCAAAAGTTGAAAAAAATCATAAGCAAAAAATAAGTGTTGAATAATTTAGGATAGACAATGGTATTTATATAAGGAAAATCGCAAAAACTAATTCAAATAAGTATTCGTTTCTTTCAAAAACCGTTGGGTTGTATTTTTGTATGAAATTTAGTATTTTTGTATAGGGTTGTAATCGTTTAACTTTTTTTCTCAGCCAATTTTTATACAAAATATATCGTTGGATTTGGTCATAAATATTCATTTCTTTCAATCATTTGTTTTTTTTTTTTTTAAACTTATTTTCTGATGTTTTTTCTTGGTTTTTTTATTTGTGTTATTTTTTATTTTGACATAATACCCGTTGGTATTTTTTCGTTTAAAAGTTTTCTGTTGTCTTTGGAGACTTAAAAATTTTTCGTTTCGCTTCAGCTGCGTGCTAGGCTTTAGTTGAATATTTTTAAGATAATGTAGTTTCAAATATTAGTTTAAATGAATTATTTTTTTTCCAAAATCATTGTTAACGGTTGGTAACTACTGCCATAGAACGGTTTTTTAACATCAGATTTTCTCCCAAACTATTAATTCAATTTCAACGAAATTTTTATAAAGGACTATAGGGTAGAGTTGCCTTATACCGGCCGTCTCCAGTAGCCGGCAACCTTTCAGAAAAATCGTTATAACTAGTGATTTCGTAGGATTTATTCCAAATTTTTGCTCTTATGCTGTTATTTTAAATGTCCCTCCTAAAATAACAATATTCTTATTATTTTTGTTATTCAGTTTTCTTAGAAAAAATAACTTTTTGTGAAGTGATCCAATCGGGTATGGTTTTTTTGTAATTTTACTGCCGAAACCTACTATCGTAATTAATGTTTTGTGGAAACAATTTTCGAGCTAATGCTTTGAAATGTTGTTTTTCTCATTAAATATATATTATTCTTCAAATAAAATAGTTTTTAAATAGGAAAAAGTTGTGAATTTTGGTCATTTTAAGGGGGACCGGAGATAGAACACAAAAAAATGCTTTGAAATTCAAGAGTTTCCTGTATTCGGCCCCCTTTTATTGATAAAAGTTTAAAAAATGGGGAAAAATAAGTACATTTTTGAATCATTTGATGTTATAACTAATTAACAATCAAAATTGTTTCTAAATTCTAAAAACACAAAAATTTAAATAAAAATCATTCAATTTATTTAAGCTTGACCAAATAAAGTCAGTGGCCGGAAATGGGACACTAGATGGCCGAAAATATTAAACAAAGGCCGGATTTAGGAGAATCTGACTTTTTTATACAAAAACTTAAATAAAATATTTTTGGGAAATATTATTAACTTTTTTTTAGCCATACCGAAAAATTAATAAATAAAGTAGGTACATTTCATTTAAAGAATTTTTCGAAAATGTTGATATTTGACGTTTCTGTGCTTTATTTTATGAGACAAAATCCTTAAGGGGCCGGCTACTAGCAACTCTACCCTATTTAGATTTAACATAAGCGAAAAACAAATTTTTGAAAAAGTTAATTTTTTTGATTAAAAAAAATTTTTAAATTTTTTTCGAAAACGGGATATTGAATTTTTTTTAAATTCTGGTTTTAAGTGTTGGTTAATGATTGAAATTTTTTCTTTTAAAAATAGCATATATATTAGGGTGAGTCACTCTTGTATGGCCGAAAAAATGTAGGTACTTTAATTTAATAAGGTTTAATAATATGTAAAAAAAAAAACATTATAATATCGTTCGTCTTTGGCTCGCTCAAATCGGTTAAGAAAAAAAATTACGTTTTTATATGAAAAATGATTTTTTTCCTTCGTTTATTATTTCGCAGCTTCTTTGCTAAGTGTTCAATTTCAACAAATATAAGATTAAAAGTTTTTTCTTGGAATTATCTTTAACGAGAAAGCCTAAAAATATTAAATATATTTTTTTTGTATCCAAACTTCCCAATTAAAAAAAAAACATATATTTCAAAAATCTCTTAAAATCCTAATTTCTTCGATTTCTTCCAATATTTTGAGCGAACCAAAGATATTAATAAAAATGAAAATTGTAAACTCATAATTTCATTTTAATAAGCAATGCAACTCTTAAAAGCTATTAGGTACATTTGAAAATTTCATATTTTAGCATTTTTACACACCCTAATATATAGAGAAAAAAAAGTGCTGCCCCTATCCTTTTTTGTTTAATTTCAACATTTTTTTTGAAAAGTTCAACCGTTACTTGTCTGTTGTCTTATTTGCGAGGAATTTCGAATAACAAAAATGTCGAGGTGTAAAATCAGAGTTTGCTCAAAAGAATTTACTGTGACAAGCTACTGAAAAAAAAATCAATAAAGAATTTTTCAATTTTTTTTTTCTAACAGTTTTATTGTCTTAAACCGTTTTACTCAATTTTTAAGTACCTATAACGACTTAAGAACACCCAAAAAAATCGGTTTTAGAAATCAAAACGAAATTGGCCCGACAACCAATGTTGTCAATTTGACCAAGAAATAATAATTGTGGACTCCATCACCAAATTATTAAAATTACAACTCCTGTAGTGAGTTTTACAATTTTTCGATCGAATTTACAAACATTTTGTAATTTAAACGATTCGGTGATTGAGTATACAATAAATTATTTCCTGTTCAAATTCACAACATTAGCTGTCGGGTCAATTTCGTTGTTGTTTCTAGACTGATTTTTTTTTTGGGTGATAAAGATAGAGACCTAAATCTTAGGGAATTTATCTATCTATTTAGATTTTCTTTTTCAGTTTGTTTAAAGCCATCTTGTTTTTTTTAAACCTCCTAGCTTTCAATACGTTCAACATTATTTTTTGCGTTCCACCTGAAAAAGCATTAAATAATATATTAAGTACTGGTTAAAGATACTGGATAGTAAAAAACTGGAACAGTTTTCTTAAAATTCAATACCTTAAACATTTATATTAAAGCTTAAATCTCCATTACGCCAACAAAACGAACCCAAATAAGTACCTAAGTACAATACTTCTTTGGAATTCAAATTTTACCAAAAAAAACTACCCTCAATCAAAAAACCCTATAATCCATATTCTCAAGTGCTCTGCTTTCTTCCACAGCAAGGAAAAACATACATATATTTCCTAAAGGCATTCTCTTGGTATTATTTGCTTTTCACTTTACAAACAGCAATGGTCAATTTATACAGAATAGAGCAGCGCACAAAAATTTAAGAGCTCTGCCAACCATCGTAATGATGGAAAACTGGGCAAATCCCCTTTCGAAATATATCTACTATACCTTGGTTGAGAAGTAGAAAATTTAGAGAAATGGCATAACAAAATTGGAAAAGTATCTTTATATATTATGTAGGTAAATGTATAAAGGTTTGTCTTTAAACTGGCACACACATACCATCGCAGGGTGTGGTCAATGTAGGTATTTTCGATGCCCAGAGAAAACACATTTTACCTAAGCCAAACACAACTGTATACGAGTAGAATGAAGTACATTTCAACAAACTACTATTCTATACATACTATACCATTTTCGTTTCTCGGTCGTTGGTTTTCCCCTAATGCCAAATCCCCCCGCCACACCGTCACCATCCCCCTTTTATAGCAATCTCAGTCTCGGTTCGTTTCGTTGAATAGCTTGTCCAACTCAATGGACGGCCATGGCTCTCAACATCTACCCAGCGCAGCGCCAGCACATCCAACTCGCGGTGTTAACCACACCAACAAACCAATTCAAAGTACCTATACCTAAATTGGGAATACCATAGGGAATAGAGGTTTGTCTGCAAAGCACTCTCCAAAGGGTCGAGTGGTCTTTCTATCGATTAGAAAGCTTTACTTGCGAATTCTCGGAATGTTTATGTTCCAGCATAACTCTAACAGTAGTATGGCAGCATTTCGTCCCCCCAATCCTATACCCTTTGGACTTTCTTCTTCCTTTCTCCTTGTTTCACTGTTGTCGTTGTTTTTTTGCCCCCGTCTTGTTGTATCCGGGGATGATGTTTACCATTTGCCTGGAGTCATATACATACCTATTGCTAGGGTATAAAAGGACTACTTCGGTACAATGCCATATTCGAACGAACGGGCTCAACACATGTAACTCACAGAGTGGGCTATATAAGTCAGGAAACATACATAACTACATCGAATCGCCCTCGATATCCAATCTATGTTGGTACAATCATGGATGTTCGTGCAAAAACCTCCTACGAGTTATATACGGTGGCGGATTTTATTTGAATCGTATTTTGAGGCGTATATCAAAGTTGATATAACCGGTTTTTTAGTTATAAATATAAGACTTTAAGATCAAGGGGTACGGTAAAACCCAGCTAAGTTCTCTAGCAACTTTGAACACTACACCCTTATTTACAGGAAACAACTCAGGCCATTTTCAACCCCTCTCTTAATTTCATACCTACCAAAGATGCCAGAAATTTCAAACTCACTTCATTTGTTGAGCTGGTCAAAAAAAAACTCCTTACAAAATTTCAAATACTTACGATGAGTAGTTTAGGAGATATTAGGGCTTCAAAAATTACGAAAACCGTAACTGATTCACTCATGACTCATTGATTTACTATATCACTGGCTGATACTCAAAATTATGAAGAACTTCCCGCTATCGTAGAAACTTGTAGTTTGGCACGGTGATGGGTCTTGTGAAGAATGCAAAAGAAAAAATCGCAAATTTAAGATTTTCAATCCAGGGGGTGTGGTAACCGCCCACTTTCGATGAATTTTCATCAAATATTATGGAGCACTTCTGATTATCGTAGAATCTTGAAAATTTGCAGAATGGTAGAACTGGTAGCTTATACAAAAGAAAAAAACTTATAATTTTAGAATTTTACCAAGAAAAGAAAAAAAACGACGACCAGTCGCACACCTTACCACCTCAACCAATCTGCTGCACAAATATTGATCGCGATTTTTGTTCTAGTGCCAAAAAATGAACTTTTCACTCAAATTTTAAGAAGATTTTCTCTATAAAAATTAAAAGAAGTCTCCTTTAAAAAATGTTCTTTATCGTTGATTTTTATAAGATTAGAAAACATATAGACAATAAAACAATACGGCAATCTGTTAGTTTTTAGGTGGTCATATAGAGATTTTAAATTCTACAGCAATACCTAAGAAAAAGTAATAAAATTACAACAAAAACACTACTGTTAAAAAAAGAGCAAAGTTCTCCTATGTTGAGATTATGCTCTGCCAAAAAAAGTACTGAGATGTAAAAGTGTACTAAGTTCTAAAGTTTGGTTGCAATAAAATTTTGATTGTTTGCTTGGCAATTTTTGAAATAACTTAAAAAATCGGTAATTTAAGCCTTATTTGACTGTGCTACTCTGTCATGGACGTGTCATTATTTTTCGGATTTTCTAATAAGTCTTTTCAGATATTTTTAGGAAATAGAAATAATATCACTTGGTTCTCGAACTTATTTGCTCTTGTTAAACTACAATACAATACAATTATACAATACAAATTAATGACAATTTAAGTTTTTGCACAGCAATTATCAGAGATAGGTCGCCTATAAAAAATTAGCAGCGATTAACTGTAATTAAATTTTGTATAATTAGTTTGGTGATGTAACTGTTTTTATTTTTTATGAAATTAACTACATTTTATAAAAAATGATGTAAGGAATAAAGAAATAGGGTTGTCAGCTCTCAGTCAGCCTCAACGCAACGCAAGGGGTACCAGGTTTAAAGAGCTATTTTCTGTAATCTGTTGTATTTAATTCTAATACAGAATTAAAGTTTAATAATCCAGGGTTGCCAGCTAAAAAATGGACTTTGTCAAAAGAGTTACCAGGGGGTTTTTAATTTTTTCATATCATATCAAAATTTAAAAGCGAAAGTCTGGAACATTTTTTAATAGCTCTAGCAACGGCGTATACAGGGGGGGGGGGGTCACGGGGTCATGACCCCCCCCCCCCCCCCCCCCCAAGAACTCAAAACATAAACAAAAAATTGTTATGTGATTTGCAAAATGTCGAAGTTTTAGAACATGAATGAAAATGAAAAGTGAACAAATTTTTCGGTATTCAAACCAACAATTTTCCTATATTTAGGGATATTTTTAGCAACCGCTATGCTATATTAGGATTATTTTGATTAGTTCGATAATATAAGGCATTGATATTCTACAAGTTTAGCTGTGTTGTAGAGTTTTGTATGGATTTAAAATCCAAATATTTTTTTAATTTTGACTAAACCGATAAAATAGATAAGAATATAAGCAAGCTTGTCTAAAGGCAAATTAAATATTTAAGCAAGCTTAGATCACTTAAGATATCCTTCGATAATCAATTTAAGAAAATCTAATAAATATAACTCAATATGTTTTATATTTTAAGCCGCCGATAAATACCTCAAAGCTGACGAAATCAGAGCCGAAAATTGTAAAATCCTTAGTGAATGATCTAAAGCATTTCTTTAATTAGTATTGGCGTTTGAAATTTTGAAAAAATATCTACCCTAAAACTAGCATAATTTTGTTTAATATTTTCGGTTACGACAAAAATATTTTTTTGTCTTTACTATTTTCACAGAGGTACCTATTTGAATCCTGTAACCCCCTCGTCTTAAAAAAAATAAAAATTCGAGTACAATTTTAAAACAAAATTACCAGTGTTATTAAATTAAAATGATTTTTATTTTAACTTATAAAATAATTCTGGACTAGGGGAAAACAATGCAGAGTTGTTTAAAGGCAAATTATTGAATCGAAAGACTTGTACATTACTAGGGATCGGGTTTCCATGCAAATGCATGTTTTTTTAGGAACACCTCGGAAGCATGGCAACGAAGTATGTACACGAATCAGGATATTTCATTTAAAATTGCAATCAATCGTTAGTGCATATTTTTGCATATTTTGCATTTATTAGCATTTTTTTTTGCATATTTTGACATATTTTGGAAATAAATGCATGTTTTTCGTGCATATTTTCGCAAAAATTGGCAAAAACAACGAAATTTCACGCTTACAATTTTTGACTAAAAGTGACTGAAAGTCAATTGGAAAAAAGTCAAAAACGTAAGCAAATGCTGTGCAAAACTGGCAAATCAACGTTATCCAAACTCATAAAAAACACTCTCAAATGATAAATTGGATTATTTAAGAGTAAATTTTCGCCAATTTTATTTATTGTTTTAAAAGAAAACCCCAATATTTCCAAAAAGTTACATCTTTGAACTCGGGAATGGTTTCGTATACAGATTTCATAAAAGTTACGTAAAATCTTTTTATAATTTTAAAGAAATATTGATATTTTACAAATTCATGTGGCCTTAAAAGCATATTTAAAGTGCATACTTTTTTTTAAGAGTATATTTTGAGCGCATATTTTTCGTTTTTAAGTGTATGAAAATCCTATCCCTATACATTACAATGTACTTTAAAGGCAGGATGGTCTTAATTGGTTAGACTTAAGGTTGAACCCTAAACAAAAGCAAACGAATCACACAACGTTTTTGTTTTGTTATTCTTAGAACTCTTTGGAACTGCTCGATTCGATATGCAAAACGAGCAAACTTTAAATTTTTAATTCAAATAGCACATTTTCAAGTTTATGCCTACTATCAAAACTTTTGTAAAAAAAAAATTTGGCACAAAAGTGGGGTGAGAGTTTCCAAAAATCGTTAAAATCTCTAGTTCTTTGTTTATCTTAGTTATTTTTAGTTTTGCGTAAGAGATTTAAATGTTTCATTTGGAACATTTTCGAAAAAAAAGGGTAATTTTTGAAAATGAAAAAAACATCACGTTGATATTCGAATTCGAATTTTTTGGAAAACCAATATGCGAAAAGCTTTTTTTAATTTTTTTTTTTGTTAAGTTTCCAAATCAATATTTGAAAAAATACAAATTTTACGACCACAACGTTGTTTAACAATGGTTAGAACACTTTTTAAACGTTGAAAAAATAACCATAAAAACTCAATAAATGGGAAAAATTGTCCAATACGTTCGAAGTACTCGAAAATTTTTCAAAATTTTATTTTCGAAAAAAAAAATACATGGTTTGGTTATAAAAATCCCATTATTGAAAATTGTCCAAAAAAATATTTGGAACATTTGTTTATTTGAAAATAACAAAGACAATAGTATACCTTTCCTTAAATATTTAAGTATTTCTTAACCTCTTTTGCAAGATACGGCTTATATTCATATTTTAAGAATTTCAGAATTTGGAGTACCTTTATTGGATCAGTAATCAAACATATTAATTAATTAAATAATCGTAAAATCGGTATTGTCTTATCAGTCCTTTATTGATTAGCCATTACCAATTCATAGCTAGGATTGACTTTTTACATTTGTTAAAATTCAACAATTTTACTGATGTTGTTAGGATTTTCATTGTAAAATATGAAAATTTGTTGCCCTTTGGTATATTAAAACATAAAACATATAGTTGATGTAAAAATACATAGAGGCTATATAGGTAACTAAGCATTCGATTATAAATTCGACCCTGTGTCAACGACGTCGTCTGTGTCCTTTTTTTTTGCTAAGCGAGCACTTCGATTTGTATAGTATACCCTGCCTCTTTCGTCCTAGCAGCAGAGTTTTGTTGTTATTGGCCTTCCATGGCTGCTGATGTCGATTTCGCAAATGGCATTGTTGGTGGTAATGGCAATGGTGATGGTTGTGGTGGTGGTAGTTTGTTGGTTGAAGGTGGTATTCACCGCGCTCTTCAGGCGACAGCAGGAAGGGCGAATGGTAATATCCATCAAATCCACCACCCTTTTTGAATGTGCTTGGGTGCTTTTCTACTCTGCTGTGTGCTATGTTGTGTTTCTATGCTTCTAGCTGATTCTGAATGCTTGCAGGATTCGGTTCAATAATGTTGTATGTGTCCTTTATTGAGTTCGGTGGTGGGCAGTCGCCAGTTATGTGTTGGTTAGTGGTAGGTGTGCTATCGCTATGCTATGTATAATATGTTGTTGCCTTAGCATTCAATATTGGATATGCATAGTATATATACAAACATACAAATATATTTACATATATATATAAAATACAAATTCCATTCCTCCTTTGAATAACCATCATGCTTAAGCTAGAACTATACCTAGCTATAAATATAATACAATATAAAAGGTATATATGTATGTGCGAATCTTTTACATAAATTGTCCGTGCGTGATGGCAAAAACGATGCAAGGGAGTTTTGTAGAGCTATAGCAAAATGGACTGGTCATGTTGTGAATTATTTATGTGGTGTTTGCTTGTTGTTTGTCGGAGGGTGGATATACATAAAAGTATGTAAAGGCTGGGTTTGGCATTTGGAAAAGTCGCCATTTCATGTAAATATTTATGGGTGTTTGAAGACACTTTGTGATTTATTCTTGCATACATTTTCGGGTTTTGAGAAAAAAAGAGTATTAGGGACATGGCTATAGTTTCTATTAGTAAGGAAAACTAGTTTTTTTTTTTGTTTTAGTTCCACCAAAAAAAAGCAATTTTCTATATTGCTTTTTGATAAATATATCATTCCTTTTCTATTCTAAAAACATTTTTTTAGGCTATTGAAAATGAATCTGAAATGTCGAAATCATCCAATTTCTTCCAAATTTGAAAAGTAAGCTTTTTTAAAATAAAAGAAGAGAAAAATGGTTTTTCTAATAGTTTCTATAGCCAAAAGTGAAAAAAATTATCAAAATTTTTTCACTCAGATATATTATAACAAACATAAGAAAAAAAAAATTCAGACGAATTGAATACCTCCTCCTTTTTTGGAAGTCGGTAAAAATATTATAAAATTTATAAAAATCACTTATTAAACGAAAAAATAAGTTAAATGTACTCGTATGTAGGTACTTTCTTCAGAGATATATTTTTTTTTTTACTGAAAATAGCAGATTTGATTTATTTTCAACGCTCTTTTAAGTGGAAAAAAAAGTGGACGAATCATAATATGTGGTCAACTTTCTTGTCTTTTACTCCACCCACTCCCCAAATATTAAATTAATATATATTAATATTTGTTTTTTTAATCAAAAAACTATTTCCTTGAGAAATATTATATTCAAAAATCCTATGAGCCTTGAAATTTTTTATTTAAAAAAATCTGTTTAATGGCTTATAAGAAAGTTAGAAATAAAAACAAATGGTTTAAAGTGACAAGCCATTAGTAGGATTAATGTATTTTAAAAGTACGTTCTTCTTCAAAATCGTTGCAACTCGTAAAAGCTAAGGTTTTTATTTATTATTTTTTTTAAAGAAATTTCATAACTTAGTAAAAAAATATACTAAATTAATTTTTATAATTGCAAAAAACAATTTTAAAAATGGTTTTGACATCGCAACGAAGTATGCTATTTAATTTTTTTTTATATTAAAAACAAATTTTATTAAATTTTAAATTGCTTAGCTGTTTTTTAAAAAATATTTTTTTAAACACCTACATACATGTAGGTATATAAAAAAAAATTTGAACAGTTTTGAAAAGTAATTGTCATATTTTTTAAAAGCCCAAAAATGTATTTTTTTGTAAATTCTATATTATTTTAATAACCGTGTTTTATTGGTACTTAGTACTTAGCTGGTTAAACAACAACAAATGTTTGTTTCGGTTTATAGAGACATTTTTTTCTAAACTTATAAATTGCTTAATCTTCAACAACAAATAATTATTAATAATTAATTAAAGTAATCATTTGTTGATGCTTACATTATAAAATGCTTACTCAGCAAAATACTGAGTTACCTAAAAAACATGGCTAGTATAATGGTTTTTAAAAACTTCTTTTCAAAAGTTTTTCTTGAAATCGAAATAGTAGCTAACAAGAATTTCAGAAACAAAAAAAAACAAAAACCGTTCTATGTCAGATGCAACAAATATTTTTTATTTCAAAATCATTCGAGTCGTTTATGAAAAAAAATTACTTTTCTCTTTCGGTTATATGGCAGATATTTTTAGTTTTGGACCTAAAATATAAATTTCATATTTCTCTTAGAGGGAATCACCCAAAACTGGTTACTACGGAGTTTGAAGAAAATCGCTAATATAATTAAGTCTGTACCTCGATGCATTTACAGATATGCGGACAAGCAGAATTGCTGTCTGTCACTTTCTTGGCATTCTCTTAATAATGTTGTTATCTCGAGATCGATTTTCTATGAATCCTAAACTTGCCCTATAGCATACATATCGCAGGTAAAAAGAGGTAAAAGATATCGTTAATTTTGGCCATAAAAAAACAAGACATACATTACATACTTGTATATAGATTTTAGAAACGAAAGAGCTGAGCAGCAAACTTTATTAACTAGACTGATTTAATAAATTATTTTAAAATTTAAATTGAACTGACTATTGCTGAAGGATACAACATATTTGCCATCTAACTGATATAAAACCTACGAGAATGCCAAAATTCGAAGAAATCGTTAAAAAGTTTAGGGATTTTACTAATAAGAACGAATGAACTCAAGTGACTTGTGAGAGTCACGAACAATACTGAACACCTATAATTTTTTTTTGTTTGCGCAGTACACATACAGTGCCTATCTTCAACGGTTATGGCAGATAACATTGGTCTTTTAATTGAATATAATGTTGGAATCAAGTCCAATGTTACAATTTCGACTTAAAAATGCCATTTTTTTTTGCTTTTCGAACCATAAAAACGTTAAGATAAAAGCTACTCTCAAAGTCTAAATATATAAATCCAAATTTAATATTAAACTCAACAAAGCAATAATTGGAACCATTTTAAGCATCAAATTTCTCCAAGAATATTCAGATTTCTTTTGTTAGTTTATGTTCTGTAATTTGTAATACCTTCACAGAAATAACTTTCAAAAGGATTTTGCAAAGAGCTTTGTGGTATTTTTTTTAATCCTTTGTATTCTTCTTTCAAAGTTGAACCACATCATAGGTACTGAGTATAAAAAAAATAAATATTTTTGTATAAAACCATATATGAACCCAACCCACCACAATGAATCTTCTTTAGAAAATTTAGGATTTAGATGTCCTTCTAACAAAACAGAAGGACCCAAAATCACAGAATGGCGTATGGTTTTTCTTTTCCTTATATGAACATAATATATTATCCTCTCAGTATGTATGTATGTTGGCATGTATATCTTTTTCTGGTTAAACATGACAGACCTAGCAGAAGCAGCATTGCCATTTTAAGTGAGTGTACTTAGCGTATCTTATTCGTTTTTTTTTATATAAATTATCCTATCCAACATGTTTCCCAGGAGATAAGAGAAAACTTCAAAGTAAGAACAACATGAACCAGGGATAAGAAAATATAGTATATGTACCCACTTTGTGCATATGTATTTTGTAAAGGTATATCATACGTATAGAATTCGCGTTGCCATGCATTCACTCAAATGCATGTTGATGCTGTGGGGGCTGAGGGGGGGTTAATGTGGGAGGAAGAATAGGACCTCCAAATTCTTTTTCCACTATATTTAAATTTACATTCTCACTCGCACCCATTCCGTTTCTGCCATTGACATGGGATGGTTTAATTATCCTTTTTCATTCCACATGTCACTTATACGACACCGATATATTGTGTACCAGAGGTACGTTTAAATATCCAACTCTGTCTCTCGCTATACCTAGAAACGTCAAGAGCTTAATATACGCCAACACACTATACATTCTAGGTACATCTCCATAACATCCTACATCACCAACGAGGAGCTATGAGCAAGCGAGAGAGAGAAATGTCCTGGTCCTGGCTGGATTCCACGAATCAAGGTAAATACCTACTTTTTTATTTTTTTTTTTTTTATTTTGTAATTTTGTCGTCCTATACATCTTTTCTAATTTTCCATTTCATTTGAATACAGAAATAATCCTATCTTAAGTTTAAATGGTAGCATCTTTATCTGCCGCATCAAGGATGGCGGGCGGCTGTGTGCTACTGCTTGCATGATGGTAGGTATAGAGGAGAAGCTATTAAAAGTTGGTATCCTTGTACAAGATTTGGTTTTGGGGTTCTGTCAATCGTACCTTACATGAATGGCTGTAACAGTTTTCTTCCGTTTTTGTTTGAATTGTTTTGGGTGGAATGGGGTAAGAGTGCGATGGTGGTTTTCTTTTGCTAGCAGCAAAGGTAAATCCAAATCCCTGCGCTTGAGAAATAATAGTGGGATGAATTCATTCACCCGCGTAGTACCAACCAACCAACTCACTTCTTAAATAAATGGTTTGGCCCAGGGCTTATCACATATAAGTTGGTTTACTTTAGGAGCTTATGTTTATATGGATAGAGGATGTACAAGTACATAGATATATGAATGTGTATCTATTCAGTTTGAAGGCTTTTTATCTGATGCGGTGAAGAATAACAAATCTTGGAAGAAAACTATCTATAAAGTTTATAATGGTTGAATTTCTTAGGGAGTGTTTGTAGATAGATATATATCTATGTCATAAACCTTTTTTAATTGAGATTTCAATTTTTTTGAGTTTTATAAGGAATTATTTCTAGTGATAATAAGAACGTAATTACACATATGAACGTAAGAGAGTAGTTTTGTACTAACTCTTTTTAAACCAATTCAGTCCAATTTATCAATACTGTCAGCTTTATGGAGATAAATTTTCAAGTTTTGGATCTCAAAAATGTAATAACCTATTATTTTCCTTCATTTTTCAAGAGTTTTGCAATTATTTAAAATTTTTGACTCGAGTTTTTCGGAAATTAGGAAATAGAAAGCTAATTCATTATAATGTCCCAAGGTTTCAAATTTTTATCACGTAATTATACATGTTCATTTGCTTTAAATAGGGTTTTCATGTTTTTGCTTCATTATCAAATTATTACCGTCCTTTTTTGTTTTTTTGTGTGTCTTTAAAAATTGTAGTTTTATTTAAAAGAAAATTACCAAATATAAATTTGAATTTTTATTCCAACGGTTTTTCCGGAATTTAACATCAAACAGGAATAAAATAATTTTTAAGGGTTTGTTCCACTACTTTTTTTCCCTCAACATCATTTTATTAATAATCACACGTTATTAGACAGCATTTTCTTTTGACAAATTTATCAAATAACAAATTTCTAAAATAACTTAATGCTTCTTATAAATCAGGAATATTTTAATTATTATCAAATAAAAATATATGTATATTAGGGTGGACCAAAAAAATTATATTTCATTATTTTGATTTGCTCTACCGAAAACTTGTTTTCTCGACACAAAATAATGCTACCCTAATTTTTTCAGAATTTTTCGATGATGTTTAGGGGTTGCGCGCACCCCTTTTATAAAAAAAATAAGCTCTTTTAGTTTTTAATTTTTTTAAAGCTTAAATAATTTTTTAATCGAAAAGCTGTTTGAGGGAAAAGTATTGAGTATCAATAGATCTACTTACATCAATTTTTCTTTTTTCAAAAAAAAATATTTTTGACTGATTCCCAGGCGTTAGAAGTCGAAATTACTGGTAAATGCTGGGAAAAAAGCCTAAAAACTATGTTTTACTGTTGTTTATAACGGTTAAAATTATTTTTATCGTATTCCTCATCAAATTTACTTTAAAAACCGTGCTTTTATATTGCTAAATTCTTCTTAGATTGATAAAAGAAAAATAATTTTTAAAAAAGATCGTACCAAAACAAGTGAAGGAAAAATGGGGGAGGGTACTATATCTTGCGCGACGAGATTTGATAACAGTATTTTGTAGAGGAGTTAAATACGATCCTTTTTCATTATGGGAGGGGTGGTCTATCTGGCTCCGTTTAGGCGGGAATGGCAATTTTCTAAAAAATTACTTAAAATGATAAAAAATATATTAAAATACAATGGCAACACTTACAGTTATGAATGATAGCTTTTTCAAAAGCTGGAACTGTACACTTTATTCTAATTTTGAAGTAAAGTTATTTCAATCAATTGTTTTTGAAATAATCGATTAAAAAGTAAAAAATTGGGAAAAAAAAGTTTAAAAAACACATTAAATACTGTTTTTTGTCAATTGTGGATTACAATACAAAAAATGGCTGATAAAATAAAGTGTCACAATTGATTCCTTATCAAATACTGAAGTCCATATGTTTTAATGCTTTCTAGTTTTTGAGAAAATTGAAAAATAAAACAAATTCTTTTTATCAGATTATAATTTTTATGGCTGTTTTTAATATTTTTGCCACCATCAAAAAACATATCCGATATTCAATATTATAAGGCGCTGCATCAACAACAACATCATTAAAAAATATGGATAGTTATCAAAATAAAATTTCGTGGAACCAGAAGGACGATCTCGAGTAGGTCTGATAAAAAAGAAGTTTTTTTTATTTTTCAACTTTATCAAAAACTAGCAAGTATTAAAACTTATGGACTTCAGTATTTGATAAGGAATCAATTGTGACACTTTATTTTATCAGCCATTTTTTGTATTGTAATCCACAATTGACAAAAAACAGTATTTAATGTGTTTTTTAAACTTTTTTTTCCCAATTTTTTACTTTTTAATCGATTATTTCAAAAACAATTGATTGAAATAACTTTACTTCAAAATTAGAATAAAGTGTACAGTTCCAGCTTTTGAAAAAGCTATCATTCATAACTGTAAGTGTTGCCATTGTATTTTAATATATTTTTTATCATTTTAAGTCATTTTTTAGGAAATTGCCATTCCCGCCTAAACGGAGCCAGATAGACCACCCCTCCCATAATGAAAAAGGATCGTATTTAACTCCTCTACAAAATACTGTTATCAAATCTCGTCGCGCAAGATATAGTACCCTCCCCCATTTTTCCTTCACTTGTTTTGGTACGATCTTTTTTAAAAATTATTTTTCTTTTATCAATCTAAGAAGAATTTAGCAATATAAAAGCACGGTTTTTAAAGTAAATTTGATGAGGAATACGATAAAAATAATTTTAACCGTTATAAACAACAGTAAAACATAGTTTTTAGGCTTTTTTCCCAGCATTTACCAGTAATTTCGACTTCTAACGCCTGGGAATCAGTCAAAAATATTTTTTTTTGAAAAAAGAAAAATTGATGTAAGTAGATCTATTGATACTCAATACTTTTCCCTCAAACAGCTTTTCGATTAAAAAATTATTTAAGCTTTAAAAAAATTAAAAACTAAAAGAGCTTATTTTTTTTATAAAAGGGGTGCGCGCAACCCCTAAACATCATCGAAAAATTCTGAAAAAATTAGGGTAGCATTATTTTGTGTCGAGAAAACAAGTTTTCGGTAGAGCAAATCAAAATAATGAAAAAATGATTTTTTTGGTCCACTCTAATGTATATAAAAAAAAAACAACAATTTAGTAGATCCCAGAATACTTGGGGCATTCCAAGAAAAATTAGGCCTAACCTGGAAACAATAAGATCACCAAATAAAGTGATATTTTTACGTAACAGTCTGAATCAGTCAAAAGCAGAAGGTTTTCGCCACAGAAAAAAATAATTGAAATGACTTAGACTGCAAGAAAAAATTATATTTTAATAATTAACATCATTGTTTTTTTGATTTCGTTTTAAATTAATTTAAAAAAAAAAACTCTTCTTTCAGTGCAATTGAAACGTGTCCGAGTCGTATAAATAGTCTTGCTCACTTCTCTCTTATAGGGTAAATCTTTTTATATTAATTCGCTTTTTGTAATTGAACTGACAAATTCTTTGTGTTCTAAGTCAAAGAATTTGAAATAAAAATGCAGATAGTGCAAACATCCCAACTCAAAATCGCTACTTTTTTATCTCACAGAATACCCTGCTTACTTTCAAAACTATTCAAACTAACACGTATTTCTTTGCCCAGATTTGTTCATCAACAAAATTTACTGTTGCTGCAATGAAAATCTCCGTAAATTTTGTACAATTATGTGTACAATAATAATAATATGTGAATTCATTATACAAGGGTCCCACATGTGACCATGATAATTTTTCTAATCATAATTAATTTTTAAAATTTTTCTTTTTGATTTTTGAGTCTTTTAAAACAATTACAGATGTTTCATCCATTTTTATCCAAAAATTTAAATTTTTTGAGTTTTACTTAAATTGTTGGTTTTTTGATTAACAATTGAAAAATTTCTCTTCTATTACTAAAATAGAACAGTAAAGTATGCACGAGTATAACACAAAAAGTAAAAACCTGGAAACAAAGCAAATAAGTTTTTAAAATAAGAATCATTTCAGGAATCAATTATTGTATTTGTATATGACTGTAAGCAAATTTGATAACACATACAATTGGGGGGATAAAAAATTAGTACATAATCTAATCAAATTTGAGTTTTTGTAAAAATATTAAAACAAATTAATTTTTATGTTTGCAGTCATTTTTAACGTATTTAATAAGAAAACATTTATATTAAATACAAATGAAAAAAAATTAGTTTTCCAAGTAGTCATGTTCTCAAATTTTCACATTTCGTTGATTTTCATTTTTATAGGCAGCCGCAGATCAGGCACTCGCTCTCAAAAAAAATTGTAAAACACCCGAGCAAGACTATTTTATTATTTGTTTTGATCGCTCTTATAAATCAAGTTCGCTGCTCAGCTCTTTCGTTTCATACATTTATGATTGAATTCAAACGTCTGAAACCCCGATATCTGCAAATAAAAAGAATTTAATTTTGTATTTTGATATATTTTCAACATATTTACTAAAAATCAATAATAACTAAAAATAAATAAGTTTTTCATGGAGAAAAATGAAAATCATTGGTTCTCATTTGCAAAAATATTTGGTTACGTTGTTCCTGTAGTATATCTCCTAGAGGACATACACAAATGATAAAGATCGCTCTGATCCAAATTGTAGGAAATAAAAACACTATAAGATTCTTTTTAAGAATAAATAAATATATGTAAGAAATGTACAAAATTTTGATCATTGATGGTGGCTTCCCGAAGAAAAGCCTTTTTTTCATAAAACATTTAAACCTTATTCTTTCGATCACTACCTGGCAAAAGTATTTTAAAAACTTCGTGTGAAAATTTCAGGACGATCACGAGAAATTTTCCTTACCGAAAAGCGGGAACCATAAACTATGTTAAGAAGTCTTAACATACGTTAATTTCATTATAATCTTTGAACAACAACAACATTTTGAATTTCTCCGAAAATATTTAAAATTTTCGGACAACATTGATAATACTGTACATTCAAAATATGCAAAACAAAATATGACAGCCTTAAGTCATTTAAAAAAACTAATGGCGTTTTCGATTGGCAGTCCGGAAGCGTCCGGAATCATTCTGAAAGCGTTTTATTCGTACAAAACTGACAGTTTTGTGTGAATAAAATTTTTTCAGAATGATTCCGGACGCTTCCGGACTGCCAATCGAAAACGCCATAAGTGTCGTAAATTTTATACCTACTAATTTTAGTAAATTTTCCAAATTTTAAAAGAAATTTATTAAACTAGTTTACATAAAAACGTTTCATAAGAAAATTGTTTTTTTTTTCTATACATTTATTCCACTTTGACATCGATTTTAGGCCCTAAAATTTGTTATTATTTAATTATAACTATGCAAATTCAGTTAAGAAATAAGTTTAAAATTGAATGAGAAATAAAATTTAAACCATTTAAACCCAGGCAGGAATTCGATTGGGTACTTAACAAAGAACTCACGCCTCATCGTGTGGTAGTTTTACATTAATGTTTGCATTTTTATATTAGTTTCAAATAAAAATACATAATTTAAGTGATTTTATCGATTTAAAAAAATTTACAAATACAAAACGGTTTTTTTGTGCCTACATGTTTGAATTTCTAAATATCCTTTTTTTTTAATTAGGTAAAATCAGTTAAAAAATAATATATAACAATTATTTTTCAGTAACCATATTAGTTTTAGTTACAATAATTGAATTATGCAACCCATTTTCAATTGTGATTGTGATTAATATCCTCCTAGTGTCGTAACCAAATTCGAATGTTAAGAAGAATCTCCATTTTTGTTTTTCTTCCTTTTCTCACACTTTTATTTAAGTAAATTTTAATGAAATTATGATTGATTTTAAATTGCTTATATTTGGCTAATGAACTGAAAAACAAAACCTCGCTAATCCCCTAACCAACCTACTAACCAACTGATGTGTTAAATAAATTTATGACCCAGAAAAGATTTCGTTAAGAAATTTCCATTCCAACTTTGCCATTAATTTTATTCGATGTCACCATTATGTACGTGTGCGCAATGACCGATGGTCAAGAGTCGATGCTGACCTAAGGAAAATTTCTTATGCGAAACGCACTCCCTGCCACGCCGCATTATCAAATAAACATTACCAAACGTTCCAACTAAGGGTCAATTGAGTACGAATAGTTCGCACGATGACCTTTCATCCCTAAAAAAAAGGATCTTTCCATCCAGCTGTGCTTTTACGGCAACGACAAGACATATAGCCACCCCATTTTCATATCAAGTTTGCTTGTGTTCACCGCTTGATCGTCAACACAGTTACATCCCAGATCCTTGTTTATAACTCAAGTCCAGATTTAAAACGCAAAACAGGATTTATGCCTAGCGGAACGGGGCCAAGCCAAACGTTAACCCCTCTGCATGAATGTGACCATCCAATGGTGACCAATGGTCAGTGCGCACAATTAGTACGATGTGTGTACACTTTGAGGAGCGCGTGCCATGGGAGTGAGTTTAATGGCCGATGATGATGGTCGGTCATAGGAGTCGTCTCCATTAAAAAGCCATAAATCAAAGAATTATGAAAAGTCCAGTGGCTCTACTCTAACCTCTAACAAATATTCTATGTTTTTGAACTTTTGGTCACAACATGGTCAGATGAGTCTATGAATTATTAATACTTAACAAGTAACCCTTTGTTTTATGTACTTTTGGGAGGATTTAGGTTTCCTTTGAAGCTCTTGTATCCATAGAAATATTGCTGATGCTTGACAATCAGCTAGCTCTTTCCGGAACAATGTCGCTGCACCGCGCCGCAACTTTGAGGGTAGTTGCCGACCCAGACGTTGCTCTACATCGAGAGATAGATAGAGTATCCGTACTTATATTTTTTGTTTCTGGTGTGTTCATAGACAGGGCATACTCGTTCTTCTACTCTAAATTATCTTATTCTGTCTAATTACCATCAGAGAAGCGAGTTAGTCAACAATAATGTCAAGTACATAATATATATAGATAAAGACCCAGGATTAGCATATCAAAGAGCGGACTAGTGCAGAGAGCTGGAGCAGGGAGCCGGAGCAAGCAGAGCCTGGTGCTTAGTTTATTTGCCAACTTGCATACAACCGTGGGGCATTATGATTGTGCACCGGCAAATATAAGACACACAGAAGAGGAGGCGAACACAAAAAAAAAATATATTTCATCCAACAAAAGACAAGTAGCATATCCCAGCCAGAGCGCCAACAAGGACTCTCTCTCTCTATACATCAGCTTCAGCCTGCGCCGCTCGGGACAACAAAAGGATGTGCTTATATGCATTTATAATACATTTCTCTTTATCTATATAACTTGTGTATAGTTTCCAGTTTCAAAGGATCTGACTTAGTGTGCTTGAAAGTTTTTACATACATATTTAGTTTAGGGTTTAGACACAAACAAATACGTGAGTTGAATTGCGAATTGCAATGCATGATGTGGTGTGGATGCATTTGTTATATTGTATTGTGTATTGATCTACGCAACTAAATAATAAAAAACAATTTTGTTTATTAATCAAGAAATATATCAATTAATGGTTCAACAATCTAATGAAATAGGTGTAGGTACTTTGTATAAAAACAAGGAAAAGAATTATCAATATTTTGAATTTCCCAATTACATATTGAACTCATACTAATCGTTGCTCTCATAGAGCTCCTTTTTTTTAAGTTGAAAGAGAAGAAATAAAAAAGAACATGCATTTTCGTGTCGCACCCGGACCATGTTCTTGTTTTTAATCATCCTGTTAACTCATTTTCGCACATGATAACGTTCATACCTCGAAAAAAAATCTGCAGACTATTCAATAATAGCACCAGACTGTTATATACAAAATGAGAAATCCGTATCATCAACCCCGGACCTGAAATTTTTTGCTGCAGGAAACCGATAAAAAGAACAGACGAGGCACACATTTAGAACTTACCTGCAGAAATATATTCCTGATGCCTCAAAACGGATTAGTACTCAGCCAAAAATAGCGTGAAACCTTAAACGAGTTTGTGTGTGAACTCTGACCCCAAAGCAGATTGAGTTATCTTCAGGTTTTTTCCCCGAAAGTAAAATAATAAGATACTATAATTATAATTTTCAAAAATCTGCATGTAACTAATTTTTATACTAAGTGACTGAACGCCAACGAAATTTCTTAGATGTATACACACTAAGATTTTAAAGGAGTTAAAAAAACTGAAAGAACTGAAGATCTTCAGTTAGACTATCAGAAGAATAAATGTCAATATAAAAAAAAAACTTTTATTCCTAGGAATAGGCTCTATCTGAGGTTTAGGTATCTGACTATTGAAAAATTGGCCCTAAATTAAATAACGTTTTAGGTCTGATTCTCTAAAATTTAAAAAAATGTATTCAAATGTTTAGTTATAATTTTTAACAACCGAAATAAAAAAAAAATATTTTTCCCAAAAACAGCTCAAACGATTTTGATGACTGTTGCAAATAATGCAAATTTTTTAAATTAATACAAATATTTTTAACCGTTATTAATGGTACTTATCATAGAACCGTTTCCTTTATTTGGGCCTTGATCGTTTAGGTAGGTAGATACTATTAATCCGATTGTAACGAAAATTTGTGTGCTTAAATTTTAGCCTGTATAAAATTAAACATACAAAAATCGAAAAACCCACTTTTGGATTTTTACCAAAAATTTAATTTATTTTTTTTGATTTCCTCCCGTCAAAAAAAAATTTATAAAAATAAAACGTCTTATTGAACTTTTTTTTAAAATTCATTCTTATACAATTAAATATAGTAATATACAGTGTTAAAGTTAACTTTATATTGTTTTGGATTTCTTTGTTTGTCTAGTTACCCTAAATTTTTGTCGAGTTTAACTAAATGACTTTTATTTTGTTTAAAATGGGAGCGTATCGGAATCCCGCTTTTTAAAATCCCGTTTTTCGAAAATCCCGAAAAAAAAGTTTCAAAATCCCGTTTACTAAAATACCGCTTTTTTAAATCCCGTTTTCTGAAATCCCGCATTTTAAAATCCCGATTTTTTTTTACAAAATACATGCTTTATTCACAGATAAAAAAATCATGAGAAATAGACAAAAAATTAGCAAAACTGATTTTTTGCGTTGTAAAGCCCAGGCAATATGGTACCTTCAACACATTATGAAAACGGTATTTCTTTTATAAAAACATAAAATGATTAAAGCCTTAAATTGAGTTCACAAATAAAAGAAATTTAATTTGTTTAAATATCAAAATTGTTGAAATGCATCCAAATGTAAGTTGAAATATATTTAAATGAAATTTCTTTTGATTATGTAGTGTGTACTTAATTTAAGGTGTTGTAATCATTTTATGTTATTATTAATCTATGGAATTATCACGATTTGATAAGTAAATATTAGTTTGTTAATTGATTTCTTTTTAGTATCACATTCCTTACTTTTTCTTATTTTTTTTATATATTATATTTTTTGTTAAAGGTTTTAATTAAATGCGTTTAGAACAATCTCTCATTTTTTAATTTGTTTTAGTATCTCGATTTTGTAAGCAAAACTAGTTGTTTTATTTTAAAAAAATCGCGCGATTTTTTAAAATAAAACAACTAGTTTTTCTTACAAAATCGGGATAGTAAAAAACGGGATTATAAAAATCGGGATTTTAAAAAGCGGGATTATAAAAAGCGGGATAATGAAAAACGGGATTTTAAAAAACGGGAATATAAAAAGTGGGATATCGAACCCAACCCGTTTAAAATTGATCTTGAAGAAAATGCTCTTTTCGTTCATAGTAATTCTTACGTCCCACCCGTGACTTTTAAAATAATTTTTTTTTTTTTTTTCATATAAAAATAAAATATTTATTTTCTGTAAGTAAAAAAAATGGTACATATGAGCTAAAATGTGAAAAAACTTGAAGATATTTTGGATATCATGTTCTTCTGTTGAAGAAAGTCGATAGCAAGGAAAAGGAAATTATTTGCGCTATAAAACTTTGTTTTTAACGAAATTAAATACCTAGCTATTCCATACTTTTTCCATTTATTTCCCTCGTGGCATCAGCTTTTAAGTAAATATCAAGGAGATAAATGACTAAAACTACAATTTCGAAAAAAATGCGAATAAATTGGCAACTTTTGAAGTTAGCACAGGCACAGGTCTTTCGGAGCTGCAAACTAACTGAGCATGGCTGATTTTTACAGAATTGATGTGTTTGGTTTTAACTAATATACCTTGATAACTTTTAAGTGGGATGGGGTCAAAATTCTATCTTCAAAATTCTGCTTTTTAAAATTCTGCTTTTCAAAATTCTGCCAACATTATACTTGAACAAAAAAATTCCGACAATTCTGTTTTTTTTTATAGCATATGAGCTGACTAAAGAAAAATAGGTACACCTCATCAATGTAATTCAACATTGGTAATTTCCAAAATTTTTTTGTTTAAGTGTCGTAAATATTTTTTAAAATGCATATACTGCCTTTCTTTCAAATAAAATCAATAACTTATTGAAACAATGTTGTTTGATACAAGATATTCCTTTTCTTATTAAAATTTTTGAATATTTATCTTTATTTGAAAAATTAAAAAATTGTAAATTAACTAAAACGCGTCAAAAACGTGCTCAAAACGCGTCCAAAACGCGCCCAAAACGCGTCCAAAACACGCGCCTTAAACGCGTCCAAAACACGTCAGAAACGCGTCTAAAACGCACCTGAAATGCGTCCAAAACGCGTCTGAAACGCGTCCAAAACGCGCCCAAAATGCGTCTGAAACCTTTATAAACCTTTTCTTAATGTTTTCAAATTTATTCATTTATAAAACAAAAATTAATATGCATTCAAAGAATGACAAACTATTTAGGTAAGCAATCAAATAAGCACATCATTTTTCAAGAAAATGATTTTACAGAATTTTGCAAAAAATTAAAATTAAATTTAATTTTTTGCAGAATTTTGAAAAACAGAATTATGAAAAGCAGAATTTTGAAAAAAAAAAAAAAAACAGAAAAACAGAACAGACCCCGGCAGAATTTTGACCCCCAACCCCTTTTAAGTTTTTAGATAAAATTTTAACAATTTCATAATAAAATAATAATTGTATGCTCCAGCTCCTATATGTTCTTAAAAATTAAAATGTATTATTTATTTTATTTTTAATTTGAATCTTCCAAAATTTGTTTCCGCTCACATCATAATAATACAGTCAAATAAGGAGAAAAAAGGGGTAAATCTCGGAATGAATGTTAGTAGAAATTTTTTTTGCTCAATATCTTCCTTTTGCCATTCTATAACATATCTCAAAAGTCTAGAAAAATCTCATGTCCGCTTGTCGCTATTTCAAGGTCAAATCGCGAAATGGAGATTTTCAAAATTAGCAAAAATAGGCTATGGTATTATATACACATATGATACATGATTTCAAGGTATTTTTTAATGCAAATTCCAAAAAATCTAAAATCAAGACAATCTGACGTCTCTGGAAAAAGTTATACCTGTTTTTCATCTGTCAACTCATATTATTATAACAGTTGCAAACTTACTGCCGAAAAAACCTTAAAAGTTATGGTAGATGAACCAAATTTTGCATGAAAATTTTAGAATCCATCATTATTAAAAATCAAAACAATCCATTACAAAAAATATATATACCTACGAAATAATGGCATTTTTTGATGGAGGGGCAAATTTTAGGATATGCACTAAAGAAGATTCTTGTTCATCTTAGGAATAAGTGCTAATAGGCTAATTTTTTCATTTTAATCTTTGTTTGGATATTCTTTAACTACCCTCAAAAATCTAAAAACATCTCATGTCCACAAGTCCTAATTTTCTTGGTTTGAAAATAAGGTGCAGATTTTAAAAAATTAATAAGAAAAGTTTAAATTTTTATATGTATACCAACATAAGCGACATGATATAAAGGTATTCTTTAACACTTATTCCAATAAAACTCACAAACAAGTCAACCTGACCATCCTTGAAAAGTAATGCACCTTATTCATGTTGATCTGACACAAATATCTGAAGTGTAGTTTTTCAATTTTTTTAAATCTGCAACTTATCTTCAAACCAAGAAAATTAGGACTTGCGGACATGAGATTTTTTTAGATTTTTGAGGGTAGTTAAAGAATATCCAAACAAAGATCCAAATGAAAAAATTAGCCTATTAGCACTTATTCCTAAGATGAACAAGAATCTTCTTTAGTGCATATTCTTAAATTTGCCCCTCCATAAAAAAAACCATTATTTCGTAGGTATATATATTTTTTGTAATGGATTGTTTTGATTTTTAATAATGATGGATTCTAAAATCTTCATGCAAAATTTGGTTCGTCTACCATAACTTTTAAGGATTTTTCGGCAGTAAGTTTGCAACTGTTATAATAATATGAGTTGACAGGTGAAAAACAGGTATAACTTTTTCCAGAGACGTCAGATTGTCTTGATTTTAGATTTTTTGGAATCAGCATTAAAAAATACCTTCAAATCATGTATCATATGTGTATATAATACCATAGCCTATTTTTGCTAATTTTAAAAATCTCCATTTCGCGATTTGACCTTGAAATCGCGACAAGCGGACATGAGATTTTTCTAGACTTTTGAGATATGTTATAGAATGGCAAAAGGAAGATATTGAGCAAAAAAAATGTCTACTAACATTCATTCCGAGGTTAAACCCTTATTTGACTGGATTATAAGGCTTTGTTTGGTATAATGTTTATTCTTACATATTCAGCTATACAGCTCGTTACAGATATAACTAATGCTTGCAGTTGACTATGACTATACACTTTATTGCCCTTCAATGCTCAAACATATATAGAAGCAAGAGCGATCAGAGAGGCCCAGCAGCCTAATACCGCTCTTGAATAATATTCGTATATTATAGCGATAAAAATGATATTGCCTTGGGCCAAGATTGCGTAACAACGCACATCTCCTTCAATCCACCGGGATTTTATAGATTATGAATTTCCTCCCGAAAACACACAAAACATACATATATACAAAAACATACATACATTTACATTTAAAAGGGATGAGTTTGCAAAAAGAAAAACGATAGAATTAGAGTGTGGGGGGATGTATGAAGGAGTGTTGTATATCTGTAGAATATCTACATCCAGGATATCCAATACACATCACAGCCCACACATAGCCATAGGGTGCCATTTTGATTAAGCTTAGCAACCATTCGCACTAGAGGACATTTTTGTCATATCTGTGCTCCATATGCCCGATTACCGTTCACATAACAGTTTCAAACGGGATGAACTTCCATCGTGTAGATAAAGTACCGGGGAAAGTCGTCCTCATCGTTGACGACGATGAAGAAGAAGAACTTTTTCCTTTGGCAGCCCTCTCTCTATTTTAGCACACAAAAATTTCAAGACCCTATCGTCTGACGTCGTCGTCTCTCTACAGCCGGATAATCATTTTTTATTTTAGTGCCGCTCGGAAGCGGGTGGACGGGCGCTGTTCCTCTCGCCTCAAGTTGTAGGTATGTGAGTTCTCTACTACAGCTTTGCTCCAAAAGATATAAACAATCTAGTCTCAGGCTCAGTTGGTTTGCAAAAACGTATCTTTTATCTTCGCGCGCGGTGTTCCTGTTTATCCGCCCAGAAGGTGGTCGGGCAAAATTGGGTGGTTTATACGTATATTTGAATATATTATATATGCAAAGTATTTGCCAATTGCTTTTTTTTTTTTTTGCTTTACTTTTTACGTTTTGGTTATACGACCTAACCATCAGGCCCGAACCACTCTTCCTTTTGTACGGCCATAATGTTGTAGATTCTTTATGTGTCGGTTTTTTTTTGGATTTCGGCTTTCGGCAGTCCCCTTTTTTCGCCATTTGTGAGTGAGGATGTGCAAAAGAGCCTAAGATAAACATTTTCTTTTTCGTCCTTAGTTTTTTTTTTGGTTTTTTTTTGTGCACAAATCTATTTCAATGGTTACGTGTGGCTTCGGGGGTGGTAATAGAATTTCAGTACAATGAAGGTGTTTTATTGTCATGGTAACTGGATTGGGCTTCGGTTAACACACGTGCATTCTATGGTATCTGTCAGAATTGAAGGGAATAAATGATGTGTCTTCTGTGATCATTTCGTTTATTTTGCGCCTTATCCTTTTTGGGTTGGTTTTGCTTTTATACTTTTCCTTTTGCTGCTTTTGCCTGTTGGATTAAAGTGATGGAGAAGGTGGATGGAGCTTATCGGGCTTATTACACGCACCTTATATGTGTGTATATCTTCTATAGTACCTTACATCGTATTCTGGTTGCCAGGAAGAAAGGTTATATAAATGTATATACGAATATCCTATCTCTATACAGTTTTCCACTCACCTGCCATACAATAATGTGAACATACTCACAATTCAGGAGTATAAAATTTCATATAAAAAAGTTATGCGGGAAGTTTTTCAATTTTCTATATTGGTTTAGGGATTCGATATCAAATTGTTTATGTTCATTTTCTGTTATTCTCTTTCAGTTTAACCCTCCTAGGGTAGGTTACTAAGCAGGTACATGTAGATGTTCAAGCTTCCAAAGTATCATCTAAAAGTTGATATATGAAAAGGTATATTGATTTCTATAGAATAGAAACCAATCAACAATTCACTGGTGTAAAATATCTACATATAAATTTAGTCTTCAAGACAACAACTACAAATGTTGTCAATAAGTTGATGGAAAAATAACCTCCTGGTAAATTTTTTGCAACTTGAAAAAAATGGAAGAACCTTAACTAAACGTATGCAAATTTTTATTAAGTTTTTAAGCTTGATTTCTTGGTTTTTAATTTTTGTAATTTGAAATACTTTTTGAAAACATCACTATAACACTGGTCTGCAAAATGTAGCTTTTTTTTTCTCCTTCAAATAATTTTTTGATATTATAAAAGATTAGACATTCCTGAATCTAAATCTGGTTTCAGAAAAATTCTATCAATTACCATTTTTGTAAAAATGATTTTTGAAAAATGTGAGTAGTTTCTAAAAAATCACCCTTTTAGATTCATTTGAACTTGTATAAAATTAAAACTATTTGTCGCATTGAGCTCAAATTTAGAGGACTTATTCTTCATAATATGGCCTATCGATTGACACTAAGTATGTTCTTTTACATTCATGTTTACTCATTTTTTAAAATACTGATTGACAAAAAAAGCAGACATTTTGAAATCCTTCACTTTTTAGTAAATCCTACATGAACAAAAGCACCTTAATTAAGGAAAATGTAAAATATTTCAATGCTCATTATATTTAAAAAGTCAAATATGTAAAGAAACCCAAAATAAAATACATTAAACAAAATTTTTACGTGTTTTGTAATTTTATATACTATTTTTCTATTTAGAAATATCTTATTTGTAATAAACCATTCGATAAACTACCTTGTAAAGCTTCAGATTTGTTTCTCCTAGAAACAAAAGTATACTTTCTTTTATAGTTTTTGATGTGCTGAGTTAGAATCCGAAGTCAAAAAAATTCTATCACGTGAGGATTTTGAGATATTCGCATTAAAGTATCACAAAATTAAGTTTTTTCTTAAAAAATCTCAAAAAAACTACTATATCTCAAAAACCAGAGCTGACCAACATTTTTTGAGTTCGAATTCCAAATCAGCACACTAAAGTAAATTAGAAAAGTATACTTTTGTTCTAGGGAGAAAGATATATTAATTTTTAGAGATCAGTTTCTTTATGGTAAGATATGCCAAACCTACTAAACTTACTTAAATTAAGATATCTCGGAGAAGAAAAGAGATATTGAGAAGATTGAAATTGAATTTGAAAGAATAAAATAAGTTCTTTCATAAACCGTATCAATTTTAATTGAAAAAGATTACATTGTGCCAAAATATTTCTTCGAAAACAGCAAAAAAATGGGTTTTTGAGATTTTCTAACGGGAATATCTAAAAAACGTGACGTGCTAAGTCAATTCTGACTTCAGATTCGGAATCAGCATACAAAAATCCTTAAGAAAAGTATAGTTTTATTTAAAACTTGCAGACCAGTGTAATTAAAGAATGCACCGTGCTAACGACTTAAATAGACCAGCTTAGCTCAAAATCCCCCTTTAAATAAGCAATGAACTTTATGCATAAAGAAAGCTATCAGCTCATATAATTATTAGGTATACACTTGACAAAATCTTTCAAACACGTGTGTTACCGGAATGAGCTCTAACTAAGTGTAAATAATGGTTTGACTCTCAACACCCCGTGATGGTTTAATAATAATTACCTGTATCTCCATATTAGTTATATTTTAGCACCTTTGGCCTATTACAACCCTCATTTTTAGCTTGAAAATTTACTGAACTTTCAAAAAACCATTTTTTCAGCTTCACTTAACTAAGCTGTTATCTATATCAGCAAAGTTATTAATTAACCATCCGAGATTTTTTGTTTTAACTGAAAGGATAATAAAAATTAAATTATTATTCTTTCATGTATTTTACATAAAGCTGGTTGGGATGAAGAGGAATATTTTTCCAAATAAAAAATCTAGACATTCAAAGACTTTTGTCAACGAATGAATTTTTTCAGTGTTACAGTTTGAGAAAGCCCATCCTTTCCTCCTGTTGACTTTTTGGAATACAAACCATGCCGATTGTACTTGATTTTTTTTTTCTATGAAAATTATATTCTCATTTGGATTTGTTTATTTCAAATCCATTTAGGTAAACAAATTTTTTTTTTTTTGAATTTTCGAAAAAATATTAAGGTGAACCCCTTGCCGAAAAAAATGCATTTTAAAAAATTTCCTCCGAATTCATCGAGTGAAACACCAAAATAATGGTTTATTTAAGCTTTATTCATAACTGAAAACCAACATTTTCTTGAAGGTCTGGTTGCTGAGTTATTTGCATCCAAACATTTTTTACTTGTTCTATAGCCTGGCTATCCTATAGGGCAAGTACATATAGGTGGTTTTGTATAAAAAAAATTAGAGGTCTTAATCAAAACTAAAATTACATAGTCCAAAAAAGTGGTTTTCGTCATCATTCTCGTCGGTCTATGCGTCGGTGCGTAGATACGTCGCACAGTGCGTTGATTCAGTGCAAAGTATGGACAAAATTCAAAACAGCCTAATTTGTATGATCTTTTCTTTTAACATTATTTTTTAGTCTCATGGCAAGTAAATAGTGTATAAAAACATTTTTTATTTCAGTTATAAGTTTTTGTCATATAAGTAGGTACACTAAGGATATTGTTATTTTTATAACTCAAAAAGTGCGTTTTTCATACAAATTGTGCGTAAAAAGGCTTGAAACAATCAGTCATAGCTAGCAGGGACGCGGGTGGACGCGGATGAATGATACCTTTTTGGAAAGGTCGTATTTCCCACTTTATAACCTATTAACTTTTTTGATGAATGCACGTGAATCAAAAATTATGCTGAACTTTGAAAATAAGCTGTTTTTGTGAGAAATAAACCGTTACTTTACCGGTTATTAAAACGATCTAAGACTTTTAGTGCAAAAAAAAAACCAATAAAATATATTAAGCTTACCCTTCTTACGAGTATTCAATTAAAAACCGTGGTGCAGCTATTCGTAAATCATCACTAAATGGCCTACTTTTGACATGTTACCTTTAAGAGGTTGTGTAGCTTGCTGTAGTTGCATTTTACAAAAAAAAATTACAGTTCATCTATTTAGACATCTGGCTATAATTTTGCATTCTTCAAAACCGGTTTTAGAAGGTCAAATTTTTTGACTTTTTTCCACTGGTCGCCGCACTGTGCGTCGGTGCGTATGTAAGTCGCACAGTGGTGCCTTTTGTGATTTTTGATGAATGAAGTCTCCAAAATGGCGACCAGTATAAGACTTTATATAGAATTTTCTTTTTCAAAATAGTAGATATACAACCTAAAAATTTGGCTAAATTCATGTCAGTTAAAAATCAAAAATTTTGAAAACATACTTTAAAAAGTGCAAAATTAGCAAAACATACTTTTAAACCTGAATGTATGATAATAATTTGACCATTTAGACCTCTTTTTATGCTATTTCGTATTTTCGTATTTCGTGTCAGCACAATTTTGACATTTTTTCTATTTATATTTCATTAATAAAATAATACCTTTTTTTGGGGTACCTACCATTTAAGTAAATATTAGAAAACAATAATGTAATGAACAAATTTAATGTTCAATAAAACTGAGAATTTATTTTTTCGGTAAAACGAAATACATACCTACTTGTTATACTTTTCTAATAGAATTTGAAATTTTTAATTCAAGTCCGAGGTAAAAAAAAAAATCAATGACGTCACGTTTTTGAGATATGAGAAGTTCAAAATTTATTTTAATTTACCGATCGTGACGTCATAGATTTCCTTCGATTTCGGATTTGAATAATAAGAATATTAAAATCTATTAGAAAAGTAGGTACATGTTGATTTACCCAAAAAATAAATTCTTTGTTTTATTGAATTCTCTCAGCTTGTTCCGTATTCTCATACAAATATCCTTCAGTGTACCAAATTTTAGGATATTTTGTCAATAAATGCAGCCTAAACGGGTGGACAGATTTTCTCGAGTTCGGTACCGATGATTTTTTCGCAGTTTCCAAAGTTGTTTTTTTTTTTTTAATATCTCACCAGAACTTGTACCTCTTATACAAATATTTCGATTTACTGCATTGTTCTCGAAAACGGTTCTAAAGATTTCGTTTTAAATTTGATGTGAGTAACAAAATTGCATTTTAAGTTTTTCTCAAAAAGTTGGGATAGTGGATATATGACGTTATTACTTTTGTGAAAACGGACATTTTGATTATTTACGTGTATTTTATTGAAGGTAAGAGCTATTTTATTTAAACGTTTACCTTATCTTACCTAATCGATGAAATTCCAAGGGTGAGCTAATATTTATGTACTTTGAAATATAGGAGCAAGTACGTGCTATTCAGTCGTGCATTTTATTTTTCTTACATTCGAAGCCAGATATGCAGATGTCTGCGAACCAAAGTCTCGAAACAAGTTTGGGTTTGCATGTACATAATATGAGTTCACAGTGAAGAGGCCTACGCATACAAAACTACAATTTTTTTTTTTTTTTGATTTTAGAAAAAAATTTAAGGGGTACCCCTTGCCAAAAAAAAAAAATACAGTTTTAAAAATTAACTCCAAATCCAGTGGGGTCAAAGAGTAACTACTGCTTGGCTGCCCCAATGGTATGTACGTCCCTAAACCAGTTGCTGAAACTATCTTACACTAAAAATTTACAATTACTATGAATCACAAAAATTGTATTGAAAGATATAGGTATTCTAAATTTTTGTGAGATTAAATTGATCTACATTTAAGGAAAACGTTTTATCCCACTTTAATCCTTACATAAACTGCTTACCTTTCTAATTAATCCTGAATTTATAAAAAAAAAAAAATTCAAGAAGAAGTTTATTAATTACCAACCCGAGCTACTTGAATTATAAAATCATTAGACTTTTGTTTGATTGTAACCCCCGACAGGAAATTAAACAGTATTGCATACATCGTCTTCTAATCTTCTTCCTTACACATAAATACCTATCCATATGTGGGCAGGTATATGTATTCCTTAATGTGGATACACTTTTACCTTAACTTTTAATAATACGCATTTTTGTTCTTGTATCTTCTAACGAGTAAGTAGGTATTCCACAAACAAAACCATAGCGACACACCAAAGATGTAAGAAATAAATAAATGTTTATGCGCCCCTATACCGCATAGAAAAGAACACACACACACACAAATACATCCCCCAGGCACAAATGTATACTATGGTGTTTTTATTTAATTACTCAATCCTTTTGTTTGAAATTAATTACAAGACAAACATTCACATAAATTTTGTATAAAATACTTACATATACGAGGAATCCATTGTATAAAGTCATTCTAACAGAAGAGAAGAGAAACAATGTTGTGTGTTCCAATGGACCTCCATTATTCAACCCCAAAAACCTCATATGGAATGTTTACATATTGAATTTTTGGAAATAGTGTACATAATATCTATATGTATTTACATATATTTTAAATGGGATATAACTAAATTTTTGGGTATATAAAGCTTTTGAGTCTTGAGAATATTGCTATCTAATGAATTGTGGGAATTTACCACGCATGTGTTGCCAAAAAAGGGTTAGCCTCTTTGGAATACCGAATAGAAACATTTTAAAATAATTCACATGAGAGATAGGAGATAACAATAGAGTAGATATAAATTTTACACGTAAGTTAAGGCCTGATATATGCCATACAAAATTTGGTAACTAACTGACATTTAACATTTTTATGTAATTTCGGCTTTTTCTTAGAAAACTAATATTGTTTATAAAGCTGGATATTTAAAATTTATATATTATATGTATTGGCAAGAATTGGAACCTTATCAATGCATCTATAGTGAAGTATTATCGGGTTTCTTTGAAATTCTCGTCTTTCGGATTTTCTACTTAGAAGAGTTTGAAGATACTCAAGAAATTGATTTGGCTCGTCGTTAATGAAGTTCCTGAAGAGAAAAGATACCACTCAAGATTGTATAAAACCTTCAACTTAAATTTAAAAAAAAACTCACAAAAAAAATGTTCTTAAGGCCCTGAAAAGTAGTCTACAGAAAGTCAGATACAATCTAGTTGGTCGAAAATTTTAAGTTATGTTTCCAAACTGTCAAAAGTTCTTTTTCAAAATGTTTATACAGTTCAAATTTCGAAACGAAAATGGGAACTGCAAAAATGTCAGTACGCTTATGGACTGTTCTTATTTCTTCATCAATTATTGGTTATGGCAGACCTACATCCTTATCTAATAAAAGTATTCTTGCTATATTGGAAAATAGGTCATTTTAATGAAGTAAAACTGAAACAGAACTGATTAGAATAACTTAAGTACGTTAAAACAGGTCAGCAAAATAAATAACAGAAGTCTGCAGTTACTTGTTTGTTTTAAAATCTAAAAATTATTATTACCTATGTATATGAAATAATTTCTCATTCAAAAAGCCATTTTTCAAAATTTATGTATTTCGTTCCTTAACTTTTGATCATATAGCAGTGACTACACCTAACCTGTAAACCGGTCACTGGACCTGGATGACTTCATTTGTGCCATTTGAAATGAATTATGATGGACGTGGTGTATGGATTTTTGAGCAGGTATAAATATAAAATAAAATAGACAAAATATATTTACTTTCTTTTAATATAAACAAAAAATTTGTCGTCTTTAAGTGTAACTGCCATAAAACCGTTTTCTTGATATCTAAATTTCTTGTTAAAAACGTAATCGATTTCAACAAAAATATTTTTACAAAAATATTTTAGTAAATTTTTAAAATTTAAAGAATTTTTCGAAAAAATAATTTTTCGATTTCAATTTTTTTTTTTTTTTTGAAAACTCAATTTTTTGAAACCGGACAAATGAATGTTTTTGAAACTTTATTTTGATATCCAAATTTTATTTTTAGATTTTGAAAATGTTTATACCAAAAAAAAAAACAATTTTTTTAATAAACTGTAACGACTTTCAAAAAAAAAAAAAAAAAAAACATTTCTAAAAATTCTTTTTATATAAGAAAATTTATGGAATACTGCTTTTGAATGTCAAAACAACAAATTTTCTATTTTTTTTAAACAACACTCAAATAGCTGCTTAACATATTTAAAACTTATTTCCTACCATTTCTTTTTAAAAATCATTTTTTCTAGGACTATGATTGGCCAATTCAATTCGAACTTGGATATTAACGATTTATTAAAACCCTCCGGGAGAGTTTTTTCAACCATTTTTTTTAAGGAGCCTAAATAACGGTGCAGATACCAAATTGGGGAATAAAAAAAAACCAAAATAAAACAAAATGTAACAATTGTTTTCTTTTGCACTTTTGTTTTTTTTTTTTTCTTGTACTCATTTATGAATATACCAATTTTTTTTTCGACAGACGGCCATCTTATCTTTTCTTTAGTTTATTTCTTTTATATTTAAATATTCATTAATCTGAAAAAACAATTGTAGGTAAAAAAAAAAAATAATATAAAATTGGGGAATATTTCAAAATGTCTCTTATAGCGAAAAATATTGAAAAATATTTATTTTTGGGAATGGGCAGATCAAGTCGAATTTGATTAAAAAAAATTAACTGTACTGTCACAAGTAAGGTCGTTCTTTTAAATTAACTAAGCAATTTCATCAGCTATAAACGGTACGTGTCTTAGAATCGTTCTCTAAACTTCTTACATATCGGAACCTTAACCTATCGTTAACAGTCACAATATCTATTGAAATTAGATTTTTTCAAAATCATTTTGTAATAACTAAAAATATTCTTGTTATTTTTTGAAAAATGTTTAATTATTTTCATATACATACTTCATTTTGCGGTTAAAACCATTTTAAAAGTTGTTTTCGTAAATTTGGGAAAAAATTTGATATACATATACCTGCTATAAATTTCTTATATTCCCTTTAAAACGTATTAATAAAATTATATTTAAATTAAATTTAACCAATTCATGCTTTTCATTTCAAAGACATTTCAAATGTAAACCGAACTTCGGTCCAGCCTCCATTTTCCTAAGAAAATTTATTTTAAATCAATTACATTTAAACATCATTATAATTTTATACAATTTGTATTTTAAATTCAGATTTGAAACAAAAAATAGAAAAAAAAAACACTAGCAACTCTTCCGCCCTATCGACCACTTGTCAATGTTATTTTCCATCACAACTTCCGGTGCAGTCCACAATTATTAAAAAAAAATAAGAAAAAAATACAAATCGAATAACGAGCTAACAACCATATAGGTGGTACTAAAAACTCACCAGGAAAAGGATACAAAATAAAAAAAAAAAACGTTGCTGCTTATTATACTTAATACACTCTCTTTACAGGACACAAAATGGAAATATAAAAAAAAATACCTCTTCTATGCCACTTCCCTATAGCGATGGTGCTTCCTTTCCATAGCAGCTCAAAAAAAAAAAAAAAAACTAACGCTCAGACGAACATCCTGCGGATTTTCTCAAATTTAATTTATTCAAACATTCCACACTCACACACACACACAAACATACACTCTTATACACTTGGGCAGATGGTGGCAACCGGAGTCCTATTGATTTGTGTCGACCCAGCCTCATTTTTCAAATATACACTATACGCTCCCCTTCAAGAAGATTCTATTTTCCATTTGAGAATGCATTCAATTCAATGACGTGCATTCAATATTGAAATATACAGAAGAAGCAAAGAAAAATATAATATCCTTTCAGTCAGCAATCCAATTATAAACAATTAGAATATTGAAATTTTATCAGCAGGTGGGCTAGCCAATGTCAACTCCAAATCGGTCTCGCATTGTTTTAAGGACTAAATTCACAATGGGAATTGTTTGTTGGTGCACGAGGATTGCCCATCGGCAGCGGAGTCCAACCGAGCAATATGATATGTCAATCAAAATGCCTATTGTTTTAAAAGTCAGATTGAGTAAGATGATGGATTTGATGCCTTTTTTTTTGTTCTTTCTTTTGACGAAGAACAAAACGAAAGAAATCAACCCTTTTAAGACCTTTTTATATCAGCTTAGGTCAGACGCCTCGAGCTACTTCTTTTGATTTTCTTTTGTGTTGAAAGTTCGTAAGGTCGAAGTGCATTTTTATTACAATACTTTCTCTCAAGGATAATAATACTTTGATAAATAAAAAGATGAAGAAAGAACCCTAGAAATACATTTTGAAACACTTGAATTTGTTCTTATTTTTATGTTAATATTTGTAAGGAATATTTTTTTTTTACTTTCGAAACTAGTTTATTTATAAAAATCAGTGTCAGGGGTGTCCATTTCGTATTAAGGGAATTAAGACATCACCATAATTTCTGGTTATTCAAATTATTATTTTATTTATTCAAGGTCTAAGGTCAATATACGTCGTGCGTTTAGTTCAAAGAAAGTGACGAATATTTTCATTGAAGGATGACAAAGTTTGACTATGATTTAACATAAAAAATCGTTCAATTTAAGGGATATCCTATACCCACAATTTTGTAGAAGAAGGAGGAAGCTATCGGCTGTAAATCGGTTTTCGTCCTCATTGTTTGTGGAAATCATTGTCATTGTTTTTGCTTGTTTTCTAATATTCTAAATCTCCATATGCACCCAAATCATTGTTTATAAAACAAAACAAATTCTATTCAAATAAAAATAAATATAAACAAACAATAAATTAGATTATTGAGAAATTATCAGCAGGTAGTCCTGTTGCCAGTGTCAACAGTGATTAGTATTTGTTTTAAAGGAAAGACTTGTTTTTTAAACCGTCAATGCGCATATTGCAATGTCTGACTAAGCAGCATGATATGTCAATCAAAATGTTCATTGTTTTTTAAGTCAGACTCTGTTAGGTGATGGATTTGATTGTTTATTTCTTCTTACTTTGTATGCAAAATAAAGAAATGAACCCCTTTCTTTTTCTTTATTCCGATAGACCCTTTTTCTTGCAGGTCAAGTCATTCAAACTATACTTTGTTTGATTCTTTTATTTGGAAAGTTCATAAGGTCGAAGTGCAATTGGATAAAAAGACTTTCTTTGAAAAGTAAAGAAATTCAAGAATAAATAAAAAGACGAAATTGAGGCATTTTCTTTGTATTTTATGCAAATTTTTGTAATAAAATATTTGACGTAACCCTATAAGACATGCAACTGGTTTAAAAAGAGACAATATAGACATGATATCATTTATATTGACCGTGAAAGTATCTTTGCAGGCAGTGAGAACTAGATTATGTTTAATAACTTTGTAATCCCGTTTAACTTGAAACAATTTTTCCATTGAAAAAAAAAAACAAATGTGAAGGCAAAGAATAGTAACTTTAGGAATTTGAATAAACCTGGATTGAACTTTAAAATATGATATTTCTATTTATTAATAATTTGATTTTATAACAACGAATACATTTTTAGGTCCAAAAATTGACATATTTATATTTTATTTTAATGGAAAATCAGAGGTGTATCGCTAATTTGACAATCACCAGTTTAAAAGATAAAATAAGGATTGGCTCACAATATTAACCCTTAGTAAAATTGCTATTAACAAATAATAGATATATATGTGAACTTTTGATCATATGATTGAAATTTAAATTTTTTAGGTTTTATTTGGGCTTTAATGATCTTTATTTTTGGATGCAATTAATGAAACACTAATTCATCTTTTTGTTACCCTACGTTTCGCCGGTTTCTTTCCAGCTTCCTCAGGGGATTTTTTATTTGACTAATATAACCAAAAATACAATTACAAATTAGATTCATATTATTTAAATTTTTGTATAGGAACTTACTTTTAGTGGTGAAAAATTAAATTTTAGTACATTTTTATTATTGTTGTTTGAATTTAAAATTTTTAAATAAATAATTTAATAAATTAACATGAAAAACTAAACAAAAACACTACAACAAAAACTTAGAGCTATTATCACAATTTCTTATCACAGACTTTAATTTATGGCAACACTATATACGCAGCTGATGTTATCGATGTCTTCTTGATGGTTCATCGTTCGGTTCATTTTCTGCTGGATGCGCAGACTTTCCAATGTGTAGCGGGTGGAGATGCGGTTTTCCTTGTCTAATATTTTGATGTTATCAAAATCAGCCGTTGAGATGTTTTTTCTCAATTTTTTTCAAAGGAGTCAAGTCTTTGAGAAGTTGTTTCGATGCACAGTTTAGACTGAGCAAATACATATTTTTTTCTACTTTGCATTTAAAAGTTAAATTATTATTTTTGTATAGCCAGTGTTAAAAGGTTATAAGATTTTTTAATTGTAGATAATGTATTACCTAGATGAATTATTGTAAAACATGACTTAACAAAAAAAAATAATAGAATCCATGCATTTGTGGCAGCAATTTGAAAAAACTTATGATTAAACAATAAATCTAATTTAAAAATACGTTTACCAATGACTTTCTTATTAATCTAGATACTATAAAATCAATTACCATTCTTAATTCCCTTTAAGCGTGCATATTTTTATAGATTTTTTTTTATACCACAAGTGTTTAAATTTTTTCATAAAAGAAATGGCGCAACAGTGAGTCCATTATCTATTGTAGAAAATTATAAAAAAAAAAAGAAATTTATACAATGCATTCATTCATGGTTGTGGTGAACGGAAACGTAAGATGATAATTAAAAATACACTGAACGAAAAAAAAATAATATTTTCTGAACTGTTTGCGAGAGAATTTTTTTAAAAATTTGATTAACAGTCATAAGGGTAAGTATCAGCTATTTCAGGCTTATACATTCCTTACCGAACCCTCTGTTGATACTTTTGATTACATTTGTATTGTTTTTTGTATTCAAAATAATGTTTTTAATACAAAAATATTTTTAAAAAATTAATTAAAACAATATTTAAAAACTATTAGTAGAAGATCCCGCCATAGGACGACCTACTCTCATCCTTATACCAGATGAGAATATTTTCTTAGAGGTAGTGACTAAGGAAACAGTTTGCACATGGGTTGCCTAGCGACATCCTGCCAAAGCATAGGGTTGCCGCGCTTTAAAGTTCATATTTTGAGTTTCTTCGACAACATCTCCCTGCTTATATGATAAGAGGTGTAGAAAAAACATATGTCAGAGAAAATGAAATTTAAAAATTTAAATATTCAGGATTCTTAGAAATTTGAAATTTTAGTAGTGTAAACAGAGGTGAATTTAGAAAAAGGTCAAAAAGCTATTTTCTTAACAAGATTGATATTGGAATCGATAGATATTGCAAAAATATGAAAATCACACTTTCAAACAAAATATCTAAACAATCTGCAACTAGATATATGGACGTTTGTAAGGCAAAACCTTGAAATTCGATTTTTGAGAAATAAAAGCATGAAAGTTATTTTATACAAAAACTAACTTGACATGTATCTGTCAAATTTTTTATTTAACTGACTTTTTGGCTTTTATGTTTTTTAGAAAAATTATACAGATTTTTTACATTTCTATAAACTGTTTCAAATTTTTTTTTTTTTTAAATACGTATTACCAGATATTTATGAATGTAAATGAATGAACATTTTGGTTAAAAAAGGTATTTCAATTACATAAATGAAAAGAAAAAAAGCTTAACGGAGAGCATTTAACCGATGTTGAAAAAATTATTAGAAATAATATGCATTTTGAAATAGAACCATTTTTGAAATTAGCAAATTTCTAAATTAGTCAATAATATGCCGGCAACAGCCATTTGGTATTAATTTTATGATACACGATGTCTAAAATCGCGTCCAGATCAATACAATAATCATTTTTAGCAAAAAAACAAAACCGACTTCCATGGATCAAAACTGGGTTTTATGGTTTTAAAATAGTTCCTATGGCTTAAAGTTAGCGAAATTAAAATGGGACCACACTGCAGCCACCAGCTAATACAAAAAGAATTATCAAAATTGGTTCACTCAGTCCAAAGTTATGCGGTAACAAACATACAAAAAAAAAAATACAGACGAATTTAATACCTAATCCTTTTTGGAAGTCGGTAAAAATTGGATTCTTCCGTGTCGTCAATTTTTCTTATTTTAAATTGTATTATTTTTCGTAATAAGATAATGGAATCAATTATGTACAGGGGAACTAAAATATTGGTTCAAAGCTATAGTTTTCGAAATTTCATAAGAACTGCGTTTAATCGAAAACCATAAATAATTGGGATGAATAAGTTACCAAATTCTGAGAGCCCATACAAAAAACCTTTCACTATCTTAGGATTTGGGCCTTTATTTTTTGACACATTCCTATGAAAAGTAAAATTTAAAAAAGGAAAATCGGTACAACTACTGTAAAAGCCATTAATAAAATATTTAGCATATATACAGTAGGGCGTTCGTTATTTAGATTTTTTTCGGGTATCAAGTTCCTAAGTAGAAAAACTGTTTCTAAATAATTAAAAAAAAACCCTTAATTTTTTCAAATTTTTATTTTGACGCTAGATTGCGCCCCAAAAGGTTAAGATTTCTTCTCATTTGAAATAGGTGTATGTTGACTTAAAAGGCCATTTTTTTAGATATAGCTTTATTGTACAAATTTTTGATGAGGTTCTTTTCTATATTAAACACCCTTTTCAAAAAGGTATAAACCATTTTTCTAGGACCATAGGTTTAGTCAGGATATGCATGTCTCACTTTTTTTGATCAAAAGTTCAGCCGTCGAAAAGTAATATTTTTTTACAAAAAAGCAACAAAAAAAAAACATGCGAAGATGCTAGACTAAAATTAATTTGTATTAACCTTAAATTTCCTACCTATATGAGATGAACCCTTTAAAATTCGGTTTACTTTTAATCTTAGGTCTACTTATATTAAATTTTACTAAGAGCTTATTAAAAAATGAAATCAAAGTTTACACATCCATGGATGGCTGATTTCGGCTGATTTTCTTTTTTCTTTTGATTTATCCCAAAGTAGCTGCATTATTTGATGCTTATAGTTAATATTTAATACAAACACTGTGCACGATGCTTCTTCGACACTTATTCATGCATGTATTTTTCAGAATCTGTCACCCACTTAGCAAACAACAACCCCATTTTTTTTTATCATAAATACCCTCTATACCTTTATACCTCTATAATATATATCCACCATACTTACTCTCGTATGTATGTATATAAGAAAATTCAGTACAAACATGGCCCACATATGAAAGGCATTAAAAGCGTTCTCAAGTAAAAACCGTAGCCACTGGCAAAGGACACAAGGGTGGCGTCAATGGGTGATTTTACAATATAAACAACGATATAATCACATTTCTGTATGAGGGGGTGATTTCCAAGGTATTACAAACACACACGATATAACGAAAAACGAACCAAGGCTTATAAATGGCGAATGACGACGGCCATTTTGTTGTACCCAGCACCATAAGCATAACACACAAAATGTGTATATTGCCGTTCATGCCCACAGCAGCCCACACAACCCACATCACTATGAAAAGAAAAGCGCTTCCATTTCCATATCGTCGTCGTTAATATCCTGACAGCACAGGGTAGTGAGGCGAAATACCCGCCGCTGCCCTTTGTGTGAGGCGAGCAAGAACGCCGAGAACCGCACATCAGAGCTCTCCCCTACACACACGTTGCTTTGACAGCAAATGTATCCAACAAATTCACCCGATAACCACCTTCACTTCATTCCACATACTCCCCCTTAACCACCCACTCCTCTCATCAAACAGTAATGTAAAATGTATATGCATGTGTATGTGTAAAAGGATATGGCCGCACAGGGGTTTGCATATATCTATCTTTATACTATATGTGTAAGCAAACTAAAAGGGGGTTAGGGTTTTTCGGGTAAATTCGATTACGAGCACGAGAACGATGCCTTCAAAGTGGCCATTAACATTTTATTAGGTGGCAGTAATGTATTTTTTGTTAAATTTTGCAATATTTTTTACATCCACAAAGATATACATTTTTTGAAAGCTCTACTATAAGAAAAGAACAACAGTGAGCGAGTCGTCGTTTTACTCGGTGGCGACCCTCAAAAGAATTACCCTATGAAAAAGACAGGGGTATACTATATATTTATTTGTGTGCTCTCTGGCGTGTATGCCTTATCTCTATGAAATTTCTTACAAAAATCACCATGCGTGCTATCTAATTTAGAAGTGTTATTTTTTTTAGGGTATACACCAGCATCAGTATCCAGAAAACTCTTATATGTATAAATGTGTCGTTTTGTTTTTCAATAGTTAAATGAACTGAGAGTTTTTATAGTAGCACCGTTATTATATGGTGCTTCGTATTGCCAAATAAAAGATAAGTACTTACTGGATGCTGTGTGATGTTCCATAATTCAAGAAACCTACATTCAATAGAATTCTAACTAAAGCCTTGTTATGTTGTTAGATAGTAAAAGTAATAATCTAATGTTTTACCTTTTAAAATAAGTACCTACTATATTATTCGTAACGGTTGTGGCATAAATTTGATTGATCCAGAAAAGCTTTTTATTGTTATATTCTTCAGTCTTCTGTCCCTCTACCCCCCCCCCCCCCTCCACATCAAAGAAACATGATACATTCAAAATATTTGTATGCACTCTTTTGACTTCTTTTTCTAGTATTAAAAGAAACCAATTTCCCTAACTCTACGACCGACGTTAACTTTAAAAAAAAAATTGAGTTTTTCGGACTTTTTTTTAGCTACGTATTGTAAAAACGAACTAATGGAAGCTTTGGAAGCTTACGAGCAAGTGCTAATCGCTTTATGTCTTAATACTTACTTACAGTTAAAATATCATCTTGAAAAAATACTTTAAATTGGAATTCTACTCTACCAAACCAAAAATAACGAACAACATCAATATTTCATAGTAATCAATGCTGGTTAACTTTTGGGAAACGTTATCCTGGATTTTTGTAAAGCTTTGTAAATGGTAAGTAGTTTAAATAGATCAAAATATTGAAGTTTGTAGCACATTTGTCACACAAATAGAATTATTAAACTTTAAAGGAAAATTGAATTTTTTTAAATGTAGGATAAAAAGAATAAAAGAAAATAAAGTTCGCTGCCCAGCTCTTTTGTTTAAACAAGACCAAATAATATTTGAAGCACTTGTTTTGCCAAAATATAAAATGAATACGGTAAATGCTAGTTATCTTAAAGTGTGCATTCTACCAAGAGGGTGATAGAGGGGTCAGTTGCCCCCCCCCCCTAAAAATTTTTGATCGATTGAAACCGCAATTGATTTTCACTTCAAAATTTGTAAAATTTGCTTATACAATACATATACATACATACATTTTAAGCTAAATTCCTTGTAGACCCATGTGACATTTCTGTTACAAACCAACAAAGATCCCACAAAAGTTGTACAAACTAAATTTTTTTCTTTTGCAGTTTATAACATTATTTTTTACCGACTTTCAAAAAGGAAGAAGTATTCAATTCGTTTTTTTTTTTTGTTTATGTTTGTTACCTCATAACTTTGGACTGAGTGAACCAAATTTGATAATTATTTTTGTATTGGAAAGCTGGTATGTGGTCCCATTTCAATTTCGTTCAGTTCTGGCTTTTAGGAAAATTCCTACAAATAAATATTAGATAGTTTTTTCTTTGGTTTTTTTCATTTATATACAGAAATATATTGTTTAGGTAAACTTATTTTCTTACTCCGTAAATTTTGAAATAACTATAAGTAACTAATTATAGGTCGTTTCAAATCAAAAGTCCCATGGAAAATTGAGCAAAAATAAAAAAAACTCATTCGCTTACTGGAAGGAAGCATTTATGAGGCAGCTGAACTTTTTCTAAAATTACGATAAAATAATGAAGAACAGTTCTTGATATCCCTATTTTAATTAATTTATCCGTCTGTGAGGATTACTGGATTAGCCTCAGAAAGCAGAGGCAAGTCTCCCGGGCTTGCATCACTCCATATCCGCGGACAATACAAAAAAACATACAATTATTTAATTATTTATTATTTGAAGGCAGTTGGGATAACTTTGCCGAAGATATTATTATAGGACTAGGTGAATATGGACAAGAAATGTCCAGTTTTTATGATAGCAATTCATAACTTAAAATTCTATTCACATCTTTTCATTTGTATAATTGCGCAGTAAATATCTTATTTTTATTTTTCAATTATTTTGGAGTCGTCACCATAGAAATCATAAATAAACAAATTCAGATTTTTCATTTGCTTATTTTTTTCTCTAGCATTTCTTTCATTCAAACAAGCATGATTTGTTGTTATTTTTGAGTTGATTTGTCGCAATGAGCCAATAAAATTGAGTTTTTTGTTTTTTTGTTGTCAATTTTATTGGAAGGGTGAAAATAAACTCTGAGTCAGGACTTTTGATTTGAAACGACCTATAAGATATTGAATTTAAAAAAAAATACTTGTGTCATTATATTAAAGGCAAGTCCTTTGACATTATGAATTTTAAAATTTACGATCTCAGGTAACAAGGGGTTAGAAAATGAAAAGTCTAAAAAATGAAAAACAAAAAAAAAAAACACTTTTCAATTAAGGAAAATAAAAACAAACAAAATTTGACAATTTTGGTTTTGGGATATTTCTTATGATTATTATTAAAAAAAGTTCTTATAGGTCGTTTCAAATCAAAAGTCCTGACTCTGAGTTTATTTTCTCCTTTCCAATAAAATTGAGACCAAATAAAGAAAAAACTCAATTTTACTGGCTCATTGCGACAAATTAACTCAAAAATAACAACAAATCATGCTTGTTTGAATGAAAGAAATGCTAGAGAAAAAAATAAACAAACGAAAAATCTGAATTTGTTTATTAATGATTTCTATGGTGACGACTCCAAAATAATTGAAAAATAAAAATAAAATATTTACTGCCCAATTATACAAATGAAAAGATGTGAATAGAATTTTAAGTTATGAATTGCTATCATATAAACTGGACATTTTTAGTCCATCTTTACCTAGTCCTATAACAATATCTTCGGCAAAGTTATCCCAACTGCCTTCAAATGATAAATTATTAAATAATTGTATTTTTTTTTGTATTGCCCGCGAATATGGAGTGATGCAAGCCCGGGAGACTTGCCTCCGCATTCTGAAACTAACCCAGTGAATCTCACAGACAGATCAATTTATTAAAATAGGGATATCAAGAACTGTTCTTCATTATTTTATCGTAATTTTAGAAAAAGTTCAGCTGCCTCATAAATGCTTCCTTCCAGTAAGCAATTGAGTTTTTTTATTTTTGCTCAATTTTCCATGGGACTTTTGATTTGAAACGACCTATAAAGAAATCGTAAAAATAAAAGAATGTAGCTTTAACATGATTTTTGTTATATTTATAAGTTACACGGTCTTTTTAATTGAGATACAGTGTATCGAAAATCAGTAATAAAATCACGATTTGTTTGAACCTTTTTTCTAATTTTAAGTTATTTTTTTTTTACTTAAATAACTTTTTTTAGGTAAGATTTTGAAAATATAATTTACTTAAAAAAAAAATGATTTTATTATTGCAAAATTAAATAAAACAAAGACAGAACGATTTGTTAATTGGCGAAATCTTTTTTAAATGAGCTTGTTAGTTTGTTGAAATTAAGTGGTTAAATTTTGTATTAGGTATGTCTGGAAGTTTCACCCCTATATCGAACGAGTAGTTCAGAAGTTATTAAATTATAACGCCATCTTCATACCTACAAGAAAAACCATATTCTCTATTTATTTTGTATTCAGCAAATGTTACAATTAAACAAATTTGTCGAGTTTTACGCTAGATTAAATAAAGTTTTATTCGGGAAGTTGGGTTGTACAATCTATGGAGAGATAAAAAAATTATTATTATTAAAGAATCAGATGATTTTTTTCCCAGCAACATTGCGACAGTCAAAACGTAGCTAAGACCAACCATGATCGATGATCTTTTGATTGGTATAATTGGAGAGAGGAAATCATAGAAGGTGTGCTTAATAGATTTATTGAGGACCCACACCGCTTGGCCTTCACATGATATAAATTACACTGGTCAACAAGGTTTTTGCCACAAGAACCAAAATATACTTTTCTAGTAGTTTTGGATGTGCTGAACTCGAATCTAGTCAGAAATTTTTTATTGGCCTCCGTTGAAATATTACCTTATGTTATGTTTTTATGTGGGGTAATTCATTATGAATAAATTTGTAACGGTGTCTATAAGAACTGGTCTTATTCTTTCAAATAATGTTTAAATCTTTCCGATATCTCTTTTGCTGCACGAGATATTTAAAATTTAAGTTGCGATCTTTGACTCAGAAACAGCACTGGCCAACCAAATTAAACTTTTTTGCCACAAGAACCAAAATATACTTTTCTGAAGGTTTTTTGGTTGCTGAATTCGAATCCACAGTCAGAAAAACTCTATTAGTCTTCGTTATTGAAATATTACCGTTATAAAATGCAGAAAAAAAGGTTTTTTTTTTTTAAAACGGTTATATTTCAAGAACGGAGGCTAACAGAATTTTTCTGACTGCGGATTCGAGTTCAGCAACCCAAAAACCTTCCGAAAAGTATATTAGGTATTTTAAAAGTATAATATACAACAATTCAGCTTCAAATTTCGTCAATAGTTATTTCATTGTCCTACTATAAATAGAAAGTAAATATCATACATAAATATAATTAAATAATTAAAAATATCTCAAGAAAATTAGATAAATCTCAACACTTACTAAAAAGTGAGATAAGAGCTTTAGCTCATTTTTATGGCATACGACCCATTGTTTTGTTCATAAAATATTGAACCTAAAGATGAGGCAAATAAGTCCTCTAAATGTATCGGGAGAAAATAAATAATTTAATATAAAAAATGATACGTTTTAATTCTTAACGTACTTGGAGTAGCAAGACAACAGGTAATATATATAAAAAATGTACAAACATATAAAACAAAATACATTTTTGAGCGATTATTCCGAACTTTTTTCAACTTCTATAATCGATTACATAAACAAAGTTTGCACAAACAAAGCTTATGAGTGAGTCAAGATTTTTATTTATTATGTTTTTCAAAGAGGACGTTATATAAAAGTTCTTAATTTGGCGGACATTAAATGCATGCATGTATGTATATGTGGTGATAAATGTGGGAAAACTTTTTACACACACTCACACACACACAGAATTTTCTTGAAGCAGTATAATTAACAGAAATTGCAAAGTTTTACTAATTACAAAAGTTTAATACAAAGAAGAAGAAGAAAAGACAAAAAAAAAATCACAAAACTAAACGAAAGAAGCTGAACGAACAACAAAGATATTTTGTTAGTTTGGTACTTGTGTGCATATAAAATTCGTATATATATATGTATGTGAATGTGTTATGCAATAGGTATCTATAGATAGTATATCTACTCTTATTCCCACAACCCCACATATTGCCATATATAAATTCGTACGCCCATCCTAAAAGATCCCAAGACACACATATGAGATATGGCGGCGTTTCACATATTAGACTTAAAATTTATGCAAACGTTCATATGGTGCAACGTCAAAGTGGCTCGATAGTTGTGTGATTAAGAAGACGCAAAGTTTGGTCGCTGTAGGGCTGCGGCAAAGTTGCACTTAAAAGGATGATGCTGCCATTTCGTATTCAGTTTTATAGTTTATATGGTATAGTAAAGTGTTGTTGGAATTTTCATGCTCCGTTTCCCTTTGGCTTCTCTATACTATACTCGTATATATCTCAACAGTAAGTGCTTTATTTTCTTAAGTTTATACTCAACGAACAACTAATTTTCTATTCTCATATAAAATCTATTATATCTAATATCCAAGAACAGTGCGATGGTTTATAAACATAAGCAATTTATGTGAAACGAAAAATGTATGTGTATCAGTTTGATTCCTAACAACCAAGTAAAATTGGGAACGCCTTCTGATTTGGTTCGATTTTGTCAAATTTGTTTGTATTTTGACCTGTTTTGAAAAAAATTTTTACCCAACTTATATTTTGGTTTGGTCCCAATAAATTTTGAGCCAGTGGCAATCAAAAATAAGTTGATATGGCATACTACAGCTTTAAGCCCTCGAAATGCACAAATTCATCACTTTTAAAATTTTTGGTTTTTGGAATTGAGAGTGGTGGAATTTTTTATTTTATTCAAATACAATTGTTGACGAAAAAAATTCCAAAATGCATATTTTTGAAGTTCTTTAAAAAATAAAATTGGAAACTGCATTGAAAAAAATTCTACTTAACATTTTTGGAACAGTCGTGACAAAAATAGAAAAAGTAAAAAAAAAAAAAACGAAAAAATGCAAGCTATATTTTTGCCCCTTTCTTTCAAAATATCGAACTTAGAGCTGCAAAAATGAAATCATTTATCGGAAAAAATAACTCATCACAACCGATTGTTTTGGATCTAAGACTCAGCTCTTGAATATTTCGACAGCAAGAAAACAAACCTGAACATGAAATTGAACAACCCGGAAAAAATCGGGAACGGTCATTTCAAAAAAGGGACTGAATTCACACACTCTAAATCAGACGCGTATATAGAGCTTCCAGGGCCCCGGAATAAAAAAAAAATTTGCTGGCTCCAACCAAGTTGAAAATTTTATTAAAAAGCGGAATATTCGTAACATTCCAAAATTTTCTCGGTACTAAGATCTTACAATTTTTTAACTTGCAGCAAAAATACGATTTTCCCCGATTGCTATCTGGGTTACCAAATATTTTTTTTTTTAATTTTAAGAGTTTTGTTTACACAGAGAAAAAGACCATGTACAAAATGAAGCAAAAATGACTTTCGTCTTTAAATAAAACGGAAATCTACTTATTTTATGCTGAAAATCGTCGTATTTTTCTGATAATAAGAAGATTTTCATTTTAAATTAAGTGGATTTTTTCTTAATAATATTAAAAAAAAATGTCATTTTGTCAAAAAACCATGCAGAAATCCATTTAATTTTTGGTTGTTCTTTTTCTCAATGTAAGCCATCGAAAAATTCTGAATGTTGAATGAATTCACAGAATGTTCTCAGAAATATAAAAATGTCTGTTTGGATCAAAACACTTTATTTTTGGGTCTTTGCTTGAAAAAGTCCTCAAAAGCTCGTCTGGGAAGTCTTGCAGAGATTTCGAAATTGTATTAGCTTTTCAGGGGGCCTCGTGCATTTAATTTTTCTAGATGCCCAAGAAGGGTGCAAGGCCTACAGCAATTATGTGACTAATCAACGTGAATTTTTCGTGGAACCCTGATACACTCCGCTTCAACTGAATAAGCACACAAATTTTCAAAGGTATTTTGTCCATTTTTTCCTAAGATTGAGCTTTCATGTAACATTTGATGATGTTTACAGTTAGCTTGCGATGTTGAGAAACCAAATCAGAAAGAATAATTCTCAAAGTACCGCTATTTTTTTCGTGTTCTCTTACAAAGCGTCCCATATGGAAAAATGCAGTCTTTTTTTGCGTCAACTGAATAGACACACGGTCTTTCAAGGTCAATATCTTCGTTGTTTATGAGAGTTTTGAGGTGTTTGGCATACCAAATCAAAGGCTGAAATGTTCTCAGTGAGATTTTGTCATTTAATTAAAATTAAAAAAAAAGTAGTAGATTAAAAGCTTTGAATACTGTCGACAGAGCTAAAATTAATTTGTTAACGGAACAAGTACTGACCGGGTCTGCTATAGCTACCAAAATTGATCGGAGTTTTAGTGTGTTGCATATTCGTACCTCAAAAATAAAAGTTCGTACAGGAAAAATATGAATTAAGGCAAAAAACGGCAAAAATAGCAGTTAATCGACGAGAAATTTTGAGATCTGCCTCCAATTCCTTTGACTCTGGGGCAAAAATCAAACAAAAAGCTGGTGTTTCTGCAAGTGTTTCAACACTCCGCAGATTAATTAACAGCACGGATCATTTTAACCCATTAAAAGTGCAAAAGAAACCAACTTTAAACAAGCAACAAAAAGGTATTCGTTCAGAATTTTGTAGACTCCAATATGAGCTGGAAAAATGAGTGACGCAAAGTGGTTTTTCTCATTTGAAAAAGTTCAATTTTGATGGATTCATAATTGAAATCATCGGGGCCATCAAAATTGACATTTTTCAAATGAAATAGCGGTACTTTGAGAATTATTCTTTCTGATTTGGTTTCTCAACATCGCAAGCTAACTGTAAACATCATCAAATGTTACATGAAAGCTCAATCTTAGGAAAAAATGGACAAAATACCTTTGAAAATTTGTGTGCTTATTCAGTTGAAGCGGAGTGTATCTGTTGGGAGCCCCGGAGCATTTCCCGGGCGGCCCCAATGGTATGTACGCTCCTACTCTAAATGAACTTTTGTTTGTTAGTTTGTTAGTTTTTTTCCTTTTTTTTCAAAAATTAGAATTTTGTTTTTTAAAAATTGTTTTCTCATCAAAATAAGACTATTGCATCTAAAAATTAGAAACTGTTCTGAAACTTCATTTATAAAAACGCATATTGGTATATGGTGTCACATCTGATAATGTGTTAAATTAGAATTTCACATCTCTGACATTTATCGATTAAAATTTGATTAATCGCAAAAAGATGTTTGTCAGGATTTCTATTCACTATACAATCTCCTATTTGATTCCAAAAGTCCTTTATGTTGTTTTTGGTCCACACACATCTAGTGAGCCACCGAACTCGTTAATTTTTGACATAAATCAAATGAGCGGCACAAAATCGAACCGGGTTATGCATGCATATTGCATATATTCCACAACCGCGAAGGACCAATTGACAGTTGGGTGTCATGTTTATTTCGCTTTCAGTTGTTAGATCTAAAACGATTTTGCATCCCGGCGCGTTTGTATCTTTTCTTGTTGTTTTTTTTTTTGCATGTACCTACTAACCCTTTATTCTTTTTTATTTAAATGCTAATGTGAGGGGTCGCGTTTTTTTTGCCATTTTACAGTGAATATACACTGACTACCCTTATCATATGTGGTAATTTATTATTTTTTTACACTAAAGAATTCTAACAAAGGATATTTGATTTACATACCAAAACGATGCGTTACCCTCAGCCTCAGCAAAGGTACCCTCAATTTTTTTTGTTCGTTCACTTTATCATAGACAAGGGTAGAGCAGTAGCATTCTAGGTAACTATCTGTTTTATTTTGTTTTTTTGCATTTCTTTGTTTTTTTTTTTTATTTTTCTCTTAAGGGTAATATTTCTTTTTATGTTTCGTCTGTGCAGAATTTTAAATAAGGTGAATATATGGTAAAATCATATTTCTAGAATCGCGATGGTTGATTGAATTCTTGGGTTGACAACGAACGGATGCAGAGAAGGATATTGTATCTGCTACTGTTTGGCGGGACATTTACGAGTATTGGCAGAACATAAATTTTGAGTTGCAAATTAAAAGGCATTGTGTTTGAAATTATAGAGGAACAAAAGTTTTTGCATGCGAAACAATAAGAGGGTTGAATAGGTGAATGTGTATCAAATGTCACGTGCATTTATGTTTTGAATTTTTTGAAAGATCGAAATTGTGCAAAAATTGTAATTTATTTTTTAAATGAGTTTGAGAAAATACAATACCTATACATTTTTTTTTGTGTAGTGTCCCCAAGGAAATCGTTAAGCATATTCAGAAATTTTAAGCAGAATGATTTTTGTTTTAAATTTAACAGCAAATACTCCAGTAGAATTTTTTGATTTATTTGGCGAGGAGCAAACCCGGACGGTAAAATTCATAAAACAATATTCTTCATATAATTTATTAGAAATTTCATTAACTTTTGAAAAAAAAAAATAATAATATTAACAGATAAATAAAATTGAAAAAAAAACATCTTTTTTAAGGGTTTTGAATAAAAAAATATGAATAAACCGTTAGAGCCGTTTATTTATAAATAGAATAAAATTGGTATGCCATACAAAAAAAATAATATAAACTCACAAATAAAAACAAAGTTTCAAAACATTACATTAATCTTATTTAATAACACTTTTTTGAGAAACTATCAAAAAAGATTGAAAAAATGTGTTTTTTTGTTTTGCCAAGTTTTTTCAAGTTATTAATGTCTTCTCCATTTTCTCGTATGACCTATATGGCTTTCACCTAAAAGATCGTTAATTATTCTAAACGAATCAGCACTTTTTGAAAAAAAAAAAAAAAAAAAAATTTGTTTTGATAATTTTTTTCTACAGCGTTAACGTTCTATTGTGTATAATTCATACCAAAAATAGATTAGACAAAATTGTTCTGGTAAAAAGAGATGACTTTTGAATTTATAAGGCAAAAACAAAAAAAAAAAAAAACATGATCCTGAACTTTGCAGACATTTTGTCTTTTGAAGTTTAGGCAGGCACCAGTATCGCAAAACTTGTCAGATTTAAAAAAAAAATTAAACGAAAATCGCTTCGTTTCATCAAAATCTATGGGCGATATTTGTTAGGTTTTTTTTATTCTTCTTAACAAAAAAAAAAAACAATGGTCCAAAACGCAAAAAACACAAACAAAAATAATTTAAAAACTTTGGACTTTCGTCACCAGTGTAATAATAGATCGATTTTCATAAAATAAATGCTAAACGCTTTGTTTTATTAAAAATCTAGTGGCAATTATATATTTTATATTATAAAAATTATAACAAAATACGAAAAAAAAAACAAAAAAAAATAACTTTGGACCTTAATCACCACTGTAATAAAATAGACCGTTTTCATAAATAAACGGCAATCGCTTCGTTTTATCAAAATCTAGGAGCCATATTTTTTTTTATTTTTCTTATCAAAAAAGTTATGGCCTAAAAACGCAAAAAAACCTAAAAAAAATAGTTTTGCGACTTTGGTGGCTGTCTAAACCTCAGCAGGCAAATTTTCTGCAAAGTTCAGGATCATGAAAAAACACATTTTTTTCGAAAATATTTGGTAGTACCTCATGGATGTCTTGAAAAATTTTGCTGGACAAAGAACATTAATTTATGTTACAAGAATAATCAGCTTAATGGGTACAATTGTTGGCACCGCTAAGCATTTTTTCACTTAGGTAATTGTGAATTGCTCTCGCATTTAAAGAGTCAGACATATGTCAAATTGAAATTAAAAGAATTTCATACTTGAATGTTATTAGAAAAATGTTTAATAAAAAATAAAGAATATTATAAAAATATTAAAATAGGAAAATCCAAATAAAAGATATAGTCGTGGACATCCAGGTAAAATAATTATTGGCACCCAAGTGTACAATTATTAGCATCCTTAAAATTGAAATTAATTCAAGTGTTTTTCGTGATAGTTTTATTAAAGTTCAGTTAAAAAACAGTTTTAAAAAAAAATTTCTTTTTAATTAAACCAAATTTCATCGAAATCGTTAGAACAGTCTTTGGGAAAATTGTATATACATATCTCAAAACTTTATATAATAGAAGATATCAGAAGATATCGGAAGATATATACATTGCAAGGTCTTGGAATTAACTTACAAATCTTCTGTCCCCAAGTTTTTAGTAAATCTATCAATCCGTTCAAGCTCTTTTTTACGATTTTTCAAATATTTTTTTGTAGAAAATTGTCTCTGAACCAAGAAATAAAGTTATATTTGATTTATTTAAAAACAACTGTCTTAATATAATAATACTCGTACATCACTCACATTGATACTATTTCTAGACCCCTTGTCATTTTGAAAGGATCACCACCATTTCGAGGAACGATTTTCTAGTTCTAATTTTGGGATTTTGCGGTAAATTTAAAAATATATTATCATTTTTGTGCTCTGCCCGTTCATGAACCGACCCGACATGTTATAGCTTAAGCAAACATTTGACCATGAAATTTTTATCATAAAACAAAGTTGATTTTTTATAGAATTCGGTCCTCGAAATTTCCCCCCCCCCCCCCCCATGATTTTGACCCTTATAACGAAAAATTTTGAAAAAATAGACACGCACATTTTTGTTATTCTTTTTTCTTCAAAATTCTGATTTTGATCACCATTTTCATTATTTTAGTTTGAAAGATAGAAAAAGAACTTAAAACATGTTATCACTTCAGCCAAAAAGAGGTAATTTTGTAAATTAGGTTATAACTTTAGATGTAACCTCTAAGACAAATTTTGTTCTAAAAAATGTTATCGTTAAAAGAAAATTGATAATAAAAAAATTAAAGTTCTTCTAAAAATCTGAAACAACAACCCTTAAGAGATTTTTCTCTCCGACCTGTGTCGACCGATCCTGACTGAAAAATATCTTTAATTGAAATTGTCTCAAGAAACCCTTTACTTTTTTATCGATCAGTGAACTTGTAACACGATAGGGTCACTGTTCTTTGTTCCAAGTCTTCCTAAAACTACAACCTTTACAAAATACCATTCACTTCCGTAAATATCTTGATATCAACATTGAAAAGTTTTTTTTTTTTTTTTATTTTGTATTTTTGGGTTTTTCAAAAACCCATTGTGATTACATTTCAAGGTGTTTATCCCATTATGCATCCTTCAAATTTATATCTTCACAAATCAATGATAGGTAATATATTTATTTTCCAACATCCTTTATTACCAACGTGACAAACCGATCTAATGTTGCAAAACAACCCTCCACACAAAATAAATCTGCAAAACAAGGATTTGGGACACCATACCACAGGTAGGTAAATCGGTAGCATCAGTAAAAAAAAAGAAAAAAAAACAAGAAGAAAAAAAAATTACCGTGCAAAAAAATTAGTTCACATTGCATACTGCACTGTGTATATGCGCCTGTATGACAGGGCTTTACTCATCATGTTCGGTTCGTATCTTTTTGAATATAAATCATCCTTCATCCCTTTGCCAACAATTCCAAACATTGAAGAGCATTATTATAGATGATCTTTTCCTCTGTCACTCATGGAGGTCCCAATAATTGAACCCTTTCGTCTATCGGGGTTCTTTATCATAGCAGCCATGCAAATGGCATGACACATCAAGGATTCACGGCGCGGCGACCTGGGCCCCATATAATACAACCTCAACATCGCTCTACAAAAAAGATGTCTTGTTGTGTGTGTTTGTAATGCATAGAGATTATACACTCTAGGCAAAGTGATGGGACATGGGAATGGGAAAGTGCATTTCTCATATAAAGATAGAGATACTTGTGTTTGTTTGATTGCAGGACTTCGGATTAAGGTATTTGTGCACGTATAATTAATTAGATGTTGCATATGCATGGATTGATATTACTGAGCACGATGACGGTTATTTTGCGGTTTGTTAGTTGCATCATGGATTAATTCAATTCAACCAAGAATATAAAACACACACATACAAAAGTCATAGTTATAGATAAGAGGTATTTTCTACAAAGAGATTCTCTGTTGTGTACTTTCGTATAGCTTCTATTCTGAATGAAATATATACAAAAAAAAAAAAAAAATCTAGAAAGGAACTTGAAAAAATATCAATTTTTTTTTCTCAATCCAATTCAATCCTTTAGAAGATGATGCAATTCCTGGTTCTCTCAGGATGTTTTTCAGTTCGTTAGTTAAATTTGCCGATTTCTTCACGCAGACATCACGTTCATCACAAAATATACATTCGTTACCTGATGGGCTCTGTGGTCCTTGTTCACGTACTGTAAGGACTTATTTTTGTTGTTGTTGTTTTTTTTTTTAGGACTCCTTATATATTGCAGGCTCTCTATTATATTATTGTTTGGAAAGTCGAATAGCGACATTATTATATTATTATCATTATTATTGGAAAATGTGCTTGGTGTTCCATTGTGAATTCAAAAGTTTGTAGATTAAGGTATAGGTATCTATTGTATATTCTTCTATGCTAGGTGGTTTTCTTATAGGAAAATTTAAGTGAGTTTTCAGATTTTAAACAAAATTTAAGCATTGTATCCATGGTATTCTTGATTCTGCTTGATCATAGATCCCTCCAAAGCTTAAATTCATACGATTACATTTTGATCGAATATGGCGTACCTACGTAACAACATGAAATAATAATCACGACTAGATCTCTCGTTATTGATGTTTTTGTATAGTTAAAACTTATATTAAAAGCTTTTTCTTCACGAATTTTGTAATAATAATTCAATTATAAGAAAGATGTAACTATAAATGTGTCCTTAAATGCCTAAAAAGATTTCTCTATAGGCTTTTACTACAAAGAAGAATGACATTGGATAAACGTTTTTTGGAAACTGAAAATTATCAAGTTTTCTGTTCAGCTCTTTCGTTTTCAAATGACGTTATATGAAAATTGGATAGAAAGGTAATATTCGTCTTTTTTTAATAAGTAAGAACGCTTGACAAATAAAAAATATATAGAAGAAACATGACAACATTTAGACAAATTGACGTTCGACAAAATTCCAACATAGAAAGGTAAAGAAGATAAAAAAAAAAAAAAGGAAAACGTTTTAATTTTAATTGTAAAGATTTGTTGAAAAACTAACAGATTGACCTATAGTATAAACAACTTCTGGGCTGCCTTTTCTTTTCTTAACGGGACGTTCTTTTGTTTTTATTTAATATCTTAATAAAGTAAGTATAAAGTTAATTTTTTGTCGACGATGAATGAACTATTCAAAATTAAAATCTTTAGGAATTACTTTAAACGAAAGAGCAAATTTAAACAGTTGTAAATCTGATGTGGGTATACATGATGACAGAGCATTAATTTTAAATTTTTCGTATGTTTCCATACTTGTGGTTGTTAAAAAATTACAATTTTTACTTATTTTTTTATTTTTTTGTCAATGTGGGTATCACATTTAACCTTAAATTCAAATCTTACAGTTTAAGTTTTAAAAATTCTTTCATACACATAACCTTACCTTGATATAGGGACAACAGGGACATTCTTTTTCTTACACTATTGTACAGTGTACATCTCTCTAAAGATATTTTTATTTCCTGATTTTGAATCTGACTTAAAAACTTCTATATTCTGTCGCATTTTGATTGTGAATGCTACACACACTACGAATTTAAATTCCTAGAAGGCATTTTTGGGAACATACAATTTTTTTAAGATTGGTTTATGGCAGGTAGTTACCATTATTTTTGGTCCTTAATATTATTCACAAATCAGAATTGAAAACATTTGAAAAAAAAAAAAAAATTGTTAATGAGAATATTTTACAATGTTCTAAAAACTAACATATTTTAAGCGGTTACTCAAAGGAAACAAAAATGTTATCATTATTTTTTGAAGATAGCCAAACAGGTAAAATTACTCTTTAAATTCTGCATTTATTTTATTTTTTCAAAGCTTCTTCTGCTAAAGAATTTAAAATAATTAAAGAATTGACCTATTTTGTAGTTGAAGAACGCAATTACATGCAAAAATAATTTTCCAAAATTAGCTGCTATAAAAAGCATTTATATATAATTTAATTTTTTGAAAAATCAAATTTTCGAAAACGGGACATTAAATATTTTTGAAATTTTGTTTTTAAATGTTGATTAATGATTTCTACAAAATGGCATACCAATTTTATTTTAAAACTTTTTTTCCAAAAAATTATTTATAAAAAATAAGGTTTTTAAAAAACGACTCTAACGATTTTGAACATTTTTTTTTTCTGAAAATGTATCTTAATATATCAATCAAAACTGCATACTTGTTTTGGAGAGCACTTTAATTGCAGATTTTATTTTATTTTTTTTTTTAAACGAATTTTATTTTTCAAGAAGAACTTAGTTTTTGAGATTTTATAGTGAAATAGTGATAAATATAGCTCAAAAACTGGACGTGATAGAACAAAACTGTAAACAGTTTTGAATTCACTAAAGTCAATTAAAATCACCTCACAAAGTTCTTGCTCCCGAGTTATTTTACAAAACATTTTCGAATTTTTATAAATCAATAAACTGTTTAAAAACTTAAGAAAGTTGTCTCCTCTTTTATAATATTTTAAATATCCTTACGCAATATTTGACATTTACCACCTACATTTAAGCAAAAATTTACCCAAAAATAAGAGATACACAACTTTGTATAAAGGGAAATCAATCAATCAATCAATAAAAATCACCTAAACATCCTGACACTTCATTTGTCATTTATTCCTGTAACGCATCAAACATATCCATATTCTACATACATACCATCACATACATATCTTAGAAAAAAATACTTATACATCCTTTGTTCGTTGAACAAACATTTATCTCAATTTATATCTGAACAATACACACACTTAATTTAAATGCCAAATCGCACTTTCTTTGTTACATAAGCCTTGAAACACCACCCCACATCTCTTTTCGAGATAACCAAAAATAGTTTTTTAACCCTTTTTTTGAAAGAAAAAAAAAAAAACTAACACCTACTACACCACTCCCAAAAAATAAAATGGAATTTTCCTCTAATACCTACTTTTTCCAAAAGGGATGAATATACAAAAGCTGATAAAAGAGCATCATCATCAAGGGTTTTTGTAGTATGCCATGCCAATCCAGCTTGGACCTCCAGTATGTGGTTCTACACAACCCATATGGCGAGGGTGGGACAGTATAAAAAGCATCGTAAAATGTCCATGTGTGTAGTGTAGTAGAATACACAACATACATACCAATGTCCACCCCATATATGTATATCCAAAAATCACCACCAAAACTAAATTATGTATACGCGAAATCATCTCTTGTACCTACTCAGGAGTATGTACTCTGTACATGTACCCGAACCATAGAAGTATCTAACTCATGTGAAGTATCTGCTGTGCAAAAAACGACGACGCTTTTGTGTGTCCAGGCGCACATATAGTCTTTTACTCCCTTTTCGTATATATAGAAAGGACGACTTTTCTTGTACATAATGGCATTGGATACACAACATTGAAAGCGCCCCTCACCTCATCTCACCATCCACCATATCAGCTTGTATATTCAAATACAAACGAAACGAACGAATGGTCCTCTCCACCTACATACATACATCATCACACATGTGGAGATGCTGTACTGTACATTCAGTCTCTTGCCTGCACCACCGGCTTCAGCTCCAGCACCCGAGACCCGACCATCAACAAAAAGCAACCGCTAACCAAACCACCCCCTTATCCCATCATACATACGAGTACGAGAGTATAGAAACAACTGTGTTCGGTGCTTTTTGTATATCCAATCACATGACAGGCCGTCGGCCATCTTGTTTTAGATAACCCCAAAAGCCATATGAGTGGAATGCCTGACATTCACTCAGCGCCAGAGAACTAAATAGAAAACATATAAACACCGCTTTTGCCATTGCCTATTGATATTGTGTGTATCTGTGCTTTTTCTGTGACAAGGATCGCTGCCATAGCGCCGGGCTTGATATATTGCCTCTGCAATACATTGTGTGCGCGATGGTGGCTGTGGCTGAGCTCCCCTTTCTTCCTCATCCCCCCAACTACGTCCCCAATGGAACTCAACCCACTGCCACGTCACTTGAAAATCAACTGACAAAAACCAGCGCAACATACCATACCGTACTACATAACACTGGTGAGAGCACAAGGATGAACGAATACTATATCCCCTTGCCACTACCCCTTGCCACTTGCCTATTGCCAACGTTCGTCGTTCATCTCGTTGTCCTCGTCAGAAGCCACCCATCGGCCCCATGCTAGGACGCAAAGCCACTCATGAGATTGTGTGGCTATGTCATCCTGGAAAAGCTTTCGCACAGCACAGATGTTGTTTCTTATTTTCCCCGTGGCAGATGGGAATAGCACATCCAGGAACTAGTCCGCCTTTCATTTATGTTCTTTAGCTCCTTTGGGAGCCAGAGCTTGGCTGTGGTATACTCACTACTCAATGCACAGTATAGAGCCGCGCTGCACCCTTTCCTGCTTCTCCTGGCCCACACACATATCCAGATTCAAATCCAGTGCCACATGTACACATATATACCTACCTACTTGTGTCCCTTTGTTCCATTTTATAAGGGTCGAATTTAAATACACTCTCCCAGTCCCCCAACGACAACGTTGTCCGCATGTGTACGATTTCCACGTATCGCCCTAGCAAAAGACTGCTCTAGCTCCATCCAGCTTCCATCTTCAGCTTCATGTGTTATAAGCCACCTAGCTCGCACTCCCACTCTGCCCGCCCGCCACGCCGCCATCGCCATATCGTCCTCGTCGTTGCTATCCTGTGTGAGAAACACAAAAGAAAGTTTTGAAAAACGACGGGTCTAAGTGCCAGCAATGAGGTGTATAGCAGAGGGGGTTGCCAGCAGGCAACAACACACAGGGGTGGCCGTCAAAGATGGTGATCGGGTGATGATGGGGGGAATGGATATGGGAATATAGGAATGGGAATGGGCTCTGTGTGTGTACACATGTGAACTTTTGTAGAAGGACTAAAAATTGGGATATAAACTCAACGAATGTGAAGTAGCGCTGGGACATAATTTCTTGCTTCTCTTTTTTTTGTATTCATCCTTTTTGTCCTGTATACCATACCCCAACCCATCACCTTAGCTCTCAGACTTTCTTTAGCCGCGCGCTTTTGAGTTTCCATGTGTTCCCTCTTCTGTTTCCTTTCCAATCCTGGGATGCCTGTCGTTTCGTTTGGTTTTTTTTTTTCAATTCTGCTCTCAATTTAAATAGATTGCTAGAATATACTAGCTAGCTAAAGAGATGGGGTTGCTTTTGAGTAGTCTTATCTCTACGGGTTTAATAGAGGAACGGATTTGCATGATGGAATTGAAATGAGTTAACACAATTAAGGGGGCCTATTTAAAAAAAAAAAATGTGGTGCATTATATAATATAATAATTATAATTATAATCGATTGTGAGGAAATCATTTCTGACTGAAAAATCCTGACAAAGTTAGAAGTAGCATGCATGAAAGAATAATTTATTTTAATTAAATTATATCATTAATTTTATAAAATTTGTAAAAAAAAAAAAAGTATTAAAAAAGCTGTTCTTTAAATAACAAAAACACCTTTTTAAATGGTATAAGTCTTTGATGCCATTTGATTTCTTATATTTTTTTTTTTTTCAATTTCGGAGCCGTTTAAAAAAAAATAATTTTGTGTGTAAAAATTTTCAAAAATGTTTCAAGAGAAAAAATTGGAATTTGGTTCTGATGAAAACCTTAATTTTTCAAAAAAAAATATTTTTCAAAAAAAAAAAACCAAATTGATGCTTTTAATAAATTTTCTTAATTTTAAAAGACACCAAAACATTTTTGTTCAAAAATTTTCCTCGAGTTCGGTTAAATGGTTTTTGAGCCAGAAATCAGAAAGGTTCCGTTAATTCTGATTCAAAAAAAATTCAATTTCTCCTCTAGGGAGTCAGCATAAACCTTAAACTATCAAGTTTAAAGCAAATCACTTCAGTGGTTTGGGCTGTCCCTTGGGATAGATAGACATAAAGAAACGTGAGACCTTCTTTTTGCGCATTCTCGATCATCGTTATGATACCTCATTGTTTATGTAAATGTAAACTCTCCAAATAATCTAGTATAGGTACCTAAGCATTTTGTTTGTTGAGCTGCTGCGATCTGTGCAATAAAAAGCATTTTAAGAAATTTTACGTTAAAGATTTTAGCTATTTCTTTATCAAAATGTCTTAAGTGTTCATAAAGTGTTCATTTGAAAAACTTCGATGCAACAATTAAACTATTTAAAAGGCCACAGAATAGTCAACAAAGGTCAATTATTAGGCATATAAGGATCACGATTTTCCATTAAAAAAAAAAGTTACACATACACCACAGTGACCCTTAAAGTTTTTTCTTATTACTTTATCCTTTAAATTTTGTAAAACAGTCAGAGACTGTCCGTACTCCGTATTATATAGACGTAGATTAAAAATGTTTATCTCAGAGTTCCTAAATCTTGACAGTTGACACCCTTTATTGACAAAATCGGAAACAAGAAACAGTAGTGTAGTTTTAAATTAAAAATAAAATGCACGACCGGGGTCGCACGAACTTGCTCTTATGCTTAAAGTTACTCTAATGTTAAAGCTTTTTATTCAAGAAAATTAAGAAAATTTAAAATTTGATATTTTCAAGAAATTAAAAAAAATAAAATCTGTTTTTATAATTAATTAAATACCGTTTTAAATGATCTTTCACAAAAAAACCAAGTATGCCAGTTTACTTCTTATATAAAAAGGAATTTTTAGAAAAAAATTTTCAAAAATCGTTAGAGCCATTTTTTAAAAAAATAATTTTTTATCTTCTTCTTCTTCCTTTTTCTCGGCGCTGTTATGATCTCGATGTCGAGGGGATCATAACTATCCCACGTAACTGCTTCATACTAGTGATCCGCCTGTGGGGTTCGCCGGGTTGACCTCAGAAATCGGCGGCAAGCCTCCCGGTTTTGTATTGTTCCATTTCTAAGGCCAACTGAATGCTGGTGGTTTTGCATTTGCTTTCTATTTCGTGTTGGAACGTTGTATGATAATGCTTTTTTGACGGGGTTCTCAGGATCTCTCCTTTGAACATGGCAATACCAACTGAGTCGGTCGTTTTCAATTTTTTGGGAGATGGTGTTTTTAACATGAAGGCTTCCTCGGATCTTCGTACTTCTAATTCTATCAAGCTTTGTTACTCCTGCTGTCATACGAAGCATCTTCATCTCAGCTGCCGTTAACTTACTCTCATACTTTTTGTACATTGTCTGTGAACCGTATGTGAGTGCTGGACGCACAACTGCGGTGTAGAGCCTTCCTTTCAGCTTAGGGGGCATTTTTCGATCACAGAAGATAGCAGAATTTTCCCGCCGCTTCATCCACCCTACGCTTACGCGATGATTGATATCGTCATCACAAGTACCTTCGTTATTAATCATAGACCCCAGATATTTAAACTTTTCACACTTGGGAAGCACTACACCATTCAAATAAATGTCAGGAATAGGCCTGTGTGGATCAGAAAATTGGCAGCATAGGTATTCTGTCTTTTTCGCGCTTATGCGGTACCCACTTCCTTCTAGAACATCCACCCATACATCAAGTGCTCGTTGCAGGGATGTTGGATCTTCACTTATGATGGCTCCATCGTCAGCAAAGAATAACTGATGCACTTTTGGGTCCGTCACTTTGCCTTCAAGCAGGTAATCAAGAACGGTATAAAAAAATAATTTTTTATATATATAAAAATTTTCTAACATTTTTCAAAAAAAAAAGTTGGTATGCCATTTTGAAGAAATAATTTATTTACGCATAAAAACGAAATTTCAAAATTTTTCGTAAGCCCGTTTTCAAAAAATTGATTTTTCAAGAAAAAATTTTGAAATATTTTTTAAAAATCTAAAAATGAGTTTTTTGAAAATTTTCTAAAATTTTAATATTATCTTTGCCTAAACCCTTTTGTATAACAATTTTCGTTGAAATCGGAGTGGTCTTGAACGAGATATTCATAAATAAAAAAAACCGTTCTATGACAGGTACCGTTAATAATGGTAATAAAAATATTTTTTTTTATTTCGAAACATGGCTCTTATGCGTAATACTACACTCAAAAATTTTAATCAAAATCGTTAAAGCCGTTTTTGAAAAAAATTTACTTTTCTATTTCCGTTATATGTAGGTACCGTTAGTTTTGGTCCTAAAATAAAAATTTCAGTTTGTTCTCTAGGGAATCACCCAAAAGTGTTAACTACCAAGTTTGAACAAAATCACTCGAATAGTTTAGGCTGTAGCTCGAGGACAGACATACAGACAACTTAGATTTAATAAGTTTTTATAAATAAAAATAATATTTGTTGTATAATTCCTAACAAATAATTATTCGCCACCACAAATTATTTATTACTTGTCAAAAAAATTGATTTACCAAAACAAAAATCAAAATATTTATAAAAAATCCAAAAATGGAGTTTTGAAAAATTTTCAAAATTTTTTTTTTTTTTTATTTTAGACGTAGGACTTTTTTTTAAAAAAGAAAGCCCTAAGTTCTGTTTTTAAGAAAAAAACATTTCCCATTTTGGTCCTATGGTGAACCGATTTTGATGATTCTCATTCTATTTTCATTTGGAAGATGGTGCTTGCCGTGTGAGCTCATTTCAATTTGGTCCAGTTCAGACTATGGCATCCATATGAGAAAGCAGTTTTTTGCTAAAATTATATAATTATGTTAAGTTTTATATATATTTGGATCTATGTATTTATTTCTTTCGAATTGAATTTGTATAGATTCAAAGATAGCACTTAACAGTGTTTTCGTTTCATCTTTTGACACCTTCAATGAATTTCCATTGCTCTTTATAACTATACTTTATTTAAGAAACCGTACATAAAATAAAGTCAAAATATTTGTTTTAATTTTATCTTTTCAAAGAACTCAATTATTTGTAGCTTGTATAGGCCCTTCAAAACAAAAATTCATCCCTGTAATGTGTGTACTTAGTTGTGCGGTAATCAGTATACACTTGCTCATACGTCTGTGGTCTTTGATGCCATACCCGACTGCTGATCCGTTGAGCACGCATATATGAGCTCTCCTGAGATGATTCGACAGTGCGACCATGGATTGCTTTTTGAGTAGGTCGATGGTGTGGGTGTGTTGCTTAGATATTCGCACTGAAGGACCCCCACTGTATACACACACAGTTGCCGTCGTCATCGTCGTCATCGTCGTCTTCTTCTACGTATATAGAGTCGTCATTGACATACCTTAATTGAAATAAAGAAAGAGTATTCACCCGTTGCTACTGGAAACATTATTTAGAGCCAATTATTTTGTTATATTTAGTTATGTAAAGGTATACTACCGTTATACAAATATATTACATACATACCAACATATGGATATGGAGGTTGGGTAGTGTTTGAAGTAACATAAGTATAAAAGAGCCGGATCACTCCCCTTTGAAAGATGAAACTTATATCTTTTCTAAGCACCACACATATGTGTATGAATAAATTGAGAGGGTGTATTTCTAGAAAATTCAAAATGAAAAAGGATTAAGCTTTGAGGTGGGATATACGTCTTTTTGTTTTTTTTTTTTTTCATTAAAAAAAAGAAAACAATTTTATTCAATTTATTTTTATGGGCTATATAAAAAAAATAAAACATCGCTTGGTTATTCTAATACATATTTAGTTTACAGCTTTGAAATTATTAAATTCCAATAGATTTTTAAAACGAAAACACATAACCGTATTTACTGTAAGTGTAATTGTATATCTGAAAATTCCATTTTTACACTCAAGAAAAAAAATACTTACAATAGTTAAAGAAATAAATAAAAAGTTGTTTTTTTTCTGTGAAACCGTTTCGTTAAGAAACGGTGTTTCTTAACGAAAACACTTTTATAAACACTTTCACATGTTCTTAATTAAGAAAAAAAAGTTTCAAAGATTAAATTTTTGGATTTTGAAAAAACATTCGATTTTTTTTTTTTTTTGAAAAATCAATCATTTTTTTTTTTTAGTTTTTCGAAAAAAAAAAAAATTGAGAAAATATTTTTTAAGCGTCTTCAATCAATAACACTGGTTTACAAGGGTTTTGTTGCCGAAACAAAAATATACTTTTCTGAAGGTTTTCGGTGTGCTAAACTCGAATCTTAAGTCGGAAAAAAACTAAGCAGCTCCCGTTTTTTAAATATTACCGTTAGAAAATGCAAAAAAAAACGTTTTCTGAGTACTTCGGACCATATTCTTTTATATAAGGAAAATTGTTGTAGCATATTTAGAAACGGTTTCTAAAAGAACTGTTTTCCATCTCTGTTTAAATCTTTTCAATATCTTTTTTATTGCCCGAGATATCTTAAAATGAAGTAAGTGGGTTTGGCTTCATATACATATAATAAAGGAGATAATAGCGTTATAAAATTTCTATGGTAGATATAAAATGCCAAACAACTGAGGATATCTTGGGCTGTAAAAAAGATATCGGCAAGATTTAAACAGCTCTTGAGAGATGGAAAATAGTTCTTATAGAAACCGTTACTAAATATGCTCAAACAATTTTCCTTATATAAAAAAATAAGGTCCGAAGTACAGCATTTTCTAACGGTAATATTTCAAAAACGGGAGCTGATTAATTTGTTTGACTTCGGATTCGAGTTCAGCACACCGGAAACCTCCAGAAAAGTATATTTTTGTTCCGGCAACAAAAAAAAAGTTTAATTTTGTTAACCAGTGTAATAAATGCAGCAGAAAATACACTTAACATTTGAACACTGGTTTAAGAATGTAGCACTCTATTGATTTATGTACAGAGAATCACCGACGAAGAAGGCCCTTGAAGAAAATAAAATTTGTATGGTACGAAGGCCTCAAACGTGATCAAAAACCTATTTTATTATTGTCTTATACCTGTCAAACTTATACACAATAGTAAATTGTCTTAACATCCAATAATGTGATTATTATTTTTTTATTGAATAAATCACATTTCCAACAATTAGAAAAAACCTATGCAGTGTACCTATAAGTAGACAAAAATCTAATAAATACGACTTGGAATTTAACAAATCAAAGTCCGCATGATTCTTCATTTTTTTCTTATTTTAAATATATGTTATTTAAAACAGAAAACAGGGGTCGAACTACGGCATACGTTCGTTAACGTATGGTTGCTATGTGTCCCTCTCTTCTTCTACTAAATAAATAGAGAGAGCAATAAACAAAACGTTAACGTATGATCGTAATCGTGTGCGGTAATTCGACCCCAGAGCAGTACGAAATTTTTTTAATACAAAATCAGGAAATACTAGGAACTAGATATTTAGGCAACGTCATTTTCTGAACGGAAATTTGAGTAAATTGACTAAATTAGTTTGGATTATGATGTTCTTGTCAAATTTCGAATTTTACTTATGTAAGATTTTTACAGATCGCATGGAGCAGACAACAAATTTCACTTTACTTTAATGAACATTTCATTTAGACATTGACATTTCAATTGAAGTTTTTTTTTTATTTTTCATAAAATATTTGAATTTGTTTACAAAAGTTCTGTTTAATGAATCTGATCCGCACAGAAAAGATCCGAAAAGTACAGGTTTATGTGTTTCATAAGGAAAAACCTTGCCCTAAACTGTTCTACAAACTGTCATTTTTTGTTCCATGAAGTTTTCCAGCACAGATTAGTTCAAGTTTTTCTGCTCCTACTTTTGAGGTAGAGCAAACGAGTGAGAAGTGTCAAACAGCAACTGATTTGTTTTATTCTTACAAAAATATATTTAAATAAATTTAAAATAATGAAAATTTGTTTAGAATCTTCTTAATATGAAGAAAAATTCAAAATGTGAACAAATATGTATTCTGATTAATTATAATTTATATTAGGTCTGTTTAATGAATCTGATCCGCACAGAAAAGAACAGAAAAGATCCAAAAAGTACAAGTTTTTGTGTTTCATAAAAAAAAACTCCACCCAACTTGTTCTACATTCTGTCATTTTATGTTCCATGAATTTTTTCAGCACAGAAAAGTTCAAGTTTTTCTGCTCCTACTTTTATGATAGAGCAAGTGAGTGAAAAGTGTCAATTTTGTCAGCTGTTTGTTTGATTGTGATAAAAATAAGAGAAAATAATGTCGTTTTCGATTGGAAACACTCAAGGATTCACTCATTCTGAAATCCAATAAAACAGTTTAAATCGCTTCCACTCAATTCATTTTTTTTTTGTGTTTGTGTGTTTTTCTTTGAAATTTCTAATGTCAAATATTCATATTAATTTATTTTTCTTTCAAAAAAAATCTTTAAAATTGTTCAAAAACGTTAATGCTCAAGAATTTAATGGTGAAGTTGGCTTCCAAAATATTTTAAGTAAATTTTAAAATTAATTAAAAAATTTATTTCGGAAAACAATAATTTATTTCAAAAAATAAAAAAAAACATTGATTGAGTGATTAATTTGACTTTCAAATATTCATGTGTTAGTGCTTTTTGAGTGAATTCCGATTTTAAATCGAGAAGAGAATTTCTCTTCTGAGAAGCGTTTTGGCTGTCATATTCGTTTGAATAAAACACTTTCAGAAGTCTTCTGAATGATTCCGGACGCTTCCGGAGAGCCAATCGAAAACGACATAAGATTTTAAAAAGTGAGTTTCTCAACAGATTTTGAATAATAACAAACAAAAATTACGGGAATATTAAAAGTGCTAGTAAATCATTTATTTTAGTAAAAAATCATTTCAAGAAATGATTTTTGAAATTAGAATTTTGCAACTGATATAGACAACTGTCAATCTTGTTAAATACGAAGTTGAACCTTTCTGTTCTTTCTTGTTCTGACAGTATTTACAAACTTGTGCTGCTCTGATCTGTTCTGTCCTAGACTTTTTTCATTAAACAGACCTATTAACAAAAAAAATTAATTTTAATTTTAAGTTTCAAAACTGATAGACAAAAGTCAACCCTACAAAATAGGAAGGTGTACTTTTTTGATCTTTTTTGTTCTGGCAGTTTTCAAGAATTTGTGCTGTTCTGATCTTTTCTGTTTCAGTTTTTCTTCATTAAACAGACCTAAAATATACAACAAAAATTTAATTCTGGCAGTGGTGAATTTAAAACTTTTAAATATTGTTTGTGCTTTGAACCTATGGGAAGAAAAAAGATAAAATAATCATTATAATATTATGATTAGGTAGATATATTATATTATTATTATAATAATTAATTATTACTATGGATTATGATCTATAAGATAACACTGGTCAACAAAATTTAACTTTTTTTTTTGCCACAAGAACCAAAATATACTTTTCTAGTAGTTTTTGGGGGTGCTGAATCCGAATATGAAGTCAGAAAAATTTGATTGGCCTCCGTTTTTTAAATATTACCGTTATAAAACGCTAAAAAACGTCATTTTGGCTGTTTTTGAGATTCTGTTTTTATATGGGGTAAGTCATTATAAACAAATTTGTAACGGTTATTATAACAACATATATTCTTCTTTCAAAAACTGTTTAAATTTTCCCGATATCTCTTTTATTGCTCCAGATATCTTAAGTTTCATTTAATAAGCCAAAGAGAAACTAAACTTAATCCAAAGTATAAGTCACTGGTCACAGAATTTTTGCCACAAGAGCCAAAATATACTTTTCTGAAGGTTTTCGAGTTGCTGAACTCAAATTTAGAAAATATATTTTGATTCTTGTGGCAAAAAAAGTTTAATTTGGTTGGCCAGTGTAGTTTCTGATTCAAAGACCGCTACTTTAATTTTAAATATCTCGTTCAATAAAAGAGATATCGGAAAGATGTAAACATTTTTTGAAAGAATAAAACTAGCTCTTATAGGCAACGTTACAAATTTATTCATTATGAATTACTCCACATAAAAACATAACCTCGAAAACAGCCAAAATTACGTTTTTTTGACATTTTCTAACGGTAATATTTCAAAAACGAAGGCCAATCAAACTTTTCTGTCTTCAGATTCGGATTCGGCACCCCAAAAACTACCTACTAGAAAAGTATATTTTGGTTCTTGTGGCAAAAACCTTGTTGATCAGTGTAATCTGTAAACATGCTTTTCTATCATTATTGACATTTGTTTTTTTTTTCATGCTAAAAAACTAGTGATTTTAGTGTTTTTTAGCATTTGAGTAGGGTTGCCGAGTACTTGTCTGCATTTGCGGGGCTTCACTCGACATTTTTTTAGATAGAAGATAGTATTATCTTAAATATGTTGTATATTTAGTTTAGCTTTCTAGTGCATAACAAGTTATACTGTTTTGTTCAAAGAAGATTTTTGTCAGTGTTGTTTTCATTTGAATGGGGTTGCCACATTTGTAGAGTTACGTTCTTTATATTATTTTATTATTTTTTTTTTTTTACTATTTTGACTTTCGTTTGGCATTTTAAAATTTTTTTTTTATCTGGCCAAACAACAAAGATATGAATGTATAAGTTATTTGACAATTTTTCATTTAAAATAGGGCTGCCACATGGAAGTTCCCATTTTAGAAGTAGCAACCCTATTTTTGTATTTTCAGTATGAACTTATTTTTCATTTGACAACAATTTTAACCTCTAACCTTATGAGCTAAGTAACTCGACGGTCGCCTCTCCGACTATAAGGAAACATTAAAAATTAAGTCGCCTTGGGTTTACTCCAGTCAAAGCGTCATTTGACCTTGCGCACAGAGGCACTGTCAGTTTTTATTACATGGATCGATAGGGGTACATTTGAAAGGCTTAACCCCAATTTCTCACCACCTAATCATTCTTTTTAGCGGAGTTATTCACAAAATTGCAATTTTTGGGATATTTAACTTTTAAGCTAATATCTTTGCTCCACTTTGTTGTGGACCAAAAAATAAACATACATTCTGTTCCTTATAATATTTTCTATTGTTGTATGTAATTTCATTGTATTTGAGTGAGTTACTACAAAATAGCAGCCAGTTGAAGTCAAATTCGGAATAACTCCGCTAAAAAGAATGATTAGGTGGTGAGAAATTGGGGTTAAGCCTTTCAAATGTACCGCTATCGATCCATGAAATAAAAACTGACAGTGCTTCTGTGCTCAAGGTAAGGCCCTTTTTTCTGACGCTTTGACTGGAGTAGTTAGCATATAAAGATAGAAACTTGAAACTTGGAGAATATTTGATGTATTTATTTCGAAAATTTTAATCATGTATGCATATTTGAGCATAAATATTCAGCAATATTCAAAATAAGGGACACCCTAACATCCAATTTTAAGGAACAAGTGAAGTATGAAAATACTTGATTTTTCAAATTTTATGAATCTTTGTATCTTCGGGCCAAGTTATGAATTGAAACTCAATGGGTTTTGATTAAAAAAGAAACATACATTCAAATATAAGTGGATAAACGGAGTCTTGCAGATTTTAATATCTGATTTTGTTGGTCTAAAATTAAAATGAAAGTTATAGAAGCTTCTCATATCTAAAATCTTTTCTTAATTCATTAAGAATACATTATTTAAAATATATCCTTTGATATTTTCTAAAATCATGCTCTCAATTCGTTGATTACAAATTATTCCTTTTTTTATTTTGTTTCGCTTTTAACAGAAAATATATGTGAATCTATTAACTGAATTAAAATTTTACATAAAAAGAAGACAAAGAATTTATTTGTTTTATAACCCTTTTTCCATATATATCAACAAAGATCATAAAAATATTATTTAGCCATCACTGTTTTTGTCATTTTATACTTTTGAGGAAAATATTAAAAAAAAAAAAAATAATAACTTATGTTCGTTTGACATAGTTGTGTTAGTAGTATGAGTATACTGCGGTACCAGAGTTTAATTAAAACATAACCAAGCCCGCCATCACATCGCAAGACAAATTGAAACTGTTTGATCTGTGTAACAATGCATTGTTTTGCTTCTGGCAGACGGCACGCAATCCAAAAAAAAAAAAGCAAGACAAACCTAAAAATTCTCAGAACACTCCGGAAGCTTTGCCTTGTAAACCACAATTCTAATGAACATTCGTATCCTTCTATGCATGCAACGATGCTCCTTAGCAAAGTCACATTTGTTCCTTGTGGTATGGTTGCGGTTCGTATACGGATGGGCGCGCAGCATAACACAACCCCATCGCACCCACCCACGCCCATCCATTCAAACACATCACAAAGATGAATGGGGATCTGAATAAGGATCCCCACAAAAGACATAAAAGAAAATTAATATGGGTGGCTGGGTAATAGTTCTGTGCGAGTCCTTTTCGGCATTTATCTATGTAATCAAACTCTAAGGGTCTTAGAGAAGCCCGGGAGGAGAAGAGAAGGTAGTAGGTAGGTATATACTGCGAATGTGGGCAGAAACGCTGCGAACGTTGCGAATTAGTTGGAAACACCTTGTTCTGTCATTCCGGGACACGACTTCCTGTAATGTCTTTCTCTCGTTAGCTATAGCTCTGCGAAACTAACACAGATGTGTCTGTACTCTAGTATACCCTCGTCCTTTGCTCCAGCGCACATATGATGTAGCGCGCACTTGGTGGGTACTCCACCCGTCCTCATAGACGACTACGACTACGACAACGATAACAGCAACGACGAACGGGCTAAGAGCCGAACGCCCATTCTGGCTGCCAGGCAAACTACTTTGAGCTCTGCCATCATTTTCATTGTGAAAGTTTTAATTAATGCCGTCGTCCCTAATGAGTTCATATATGGTATATATTCGTATGTAGCTATACCGCCTTTGGATATACTATATCTAACTTCATACTTATATGCAGATGTGGAAATAAACGTGTATAATGCGGGGGTTTATTATGTATGCTCGTATAGTGCCTGCTTTTGCTCCTGCCATTGCTGCTGCTTTCTTTTACCATCGTCGTCGTCAACGTATTCGTATATGAAGGTAAATGAACATTTGCCATCCAGTTTCTTTGTTCGGCCAGTTGAAAATACAAAGCAAACTTAAAATTCGTAATTTCAACTTTGCAAATTATAAACATAATATTCTTTTTTCTTTTTTTTACTTATTTTTTTAATTAAGGACCATGAATTAATTAATGGCATATCTGACAGAGATGGTATAAAGTCAAAGAGCGAAAATATGTTTTATTGGACTTTGAAGAGCAAATCTGTTGTCAAGGATGTACCCAGTACCTCCATCATATATCTCTAGTCTCTCTAGTTTGTTTTAAGGAATCCTTATGGAATTTTATATTTATCAAAGGGTAATGTGGGCTTTTGAGAGAAGTTCTCTATCAGTAGATACTCAATTACTTAAGTTATCAAAGCGATACTTCAAAGCTAGAATGGGTATTCTGAGGAATACCATAACTTTTCAGCTATACACTCATGAGGGAGTTCGTAATTGGTTTAGTAAGTTTGTGTAAAGCCAGGGCCAAAGTCACGTATACTTAGAATTATCGAACATAATCGTTTCTTTGATATTTGTAGCTATTGTATCGATGAGTAAAGCTAAAGAAACGGCTACAGCTAATAGGAACATATCGAAAAATATCGATTATAGCAGAGGAAGAATAGATTTTAGGTAAGTTTATAAGCTTTTTCAAACCGAAAAGCTTAATGTCGTTTTTTTGGGACGCAATATACCTGGTGAAAACTGCCTTTTAAATAAAAACAACCGAAACAGCTTAAAATCGTTATAACTCGAGAAAGACCCTCAAACGAGAAAATTACCTCACAAGTTTTTTGACATAGAATTATTTCAGAAACCCATCGTTTTCGATTGTGGCAATGACTGTGGGACACATCTTGTAAAGGGCGATTTTATAAAGATGCGAAAAAGTTGTACAGTATGTACGTTGGGCTGAAAGAAGATAATAAAATGCATGACTGGGTCGCACGTACTTGCTCGTATGGTAATAAATTAATGTGAAAGTTTTTTAAATGCCCAAGTCCACTTTTTACCGACTTCCAAAAAGGAGGAGGTATTCAATTCGTCTGTACATTTTGTGTTTGTTACCTCATAACTTTGCACAAAGTGAACCAATTTGGATAATTCTATTTGTATTGAAAATCTGGTGACTGCAATCAGGTCCCATTTCAATTTCGTTCGGTTATGGCTATAGAAACTATGAGAAAACCCCTAAAACTCAGTTTTGATCCATGGAAGTCGGTTTCGTTTTTTTGATAAAAATAATTAAGTATGTATAAATCGATTTAAAAAATCTTGACTAGGAAAATGTCGACTCATTATTAAGTCGAAGCGTTCGGTGCACTTTTTCGGTGCGAATCAAATTTGTATTCGATTTCAAAACCAATTTTTTTGACTCACGTATACACCGTGAAAATAGTCTTATTATAAATGCAGATTCCTTAATTGCTATAGATTTTAATCTGCAACCGAAACTCAAAATTTCAAAAACAAAATGGATTTCATAGCACTTTCAGGAAAATACCTACCAATTTTTAGAATCCTGCATTGCTGATTTTTATTCAATGTTATTCTGAGTTTTAAAAAAAATCAAAATCGTTAGAGCCTTTAAAAAAAAAACCTGAAACCAAAATTGTTAAAAAATTCAATTTTCAATCTGTAATTTTTCACGTAAATAGAGTTATTACATACGAAAATTTCGCAAAAAAGGAAAAATAATTTTAACTTAAAATAGAAGTGTTTTATTGGCAACTGTGTACGCAGCACAGTTATACTTTTTTCCCATGTAACTTCCAAACGGTCAAAGCAAATAAACGTATAGATCATACCATTATCTTGAAAAAAATTTTGCACTTTTCTTCCTCCGAAGGATTATTTAGGCCTACATATAGGCCAATGTATGATATTATGTTCATTTGCTTTCACCGTTTGAAACTATGGGGAAAAAGTATAACTGTGCTACGTACACAGTTGCCAATAGAAAACATTTATTTTAAGTTAAAATTATTTTTCTTTATTAATAACTCTATTCATGTGACAAATTGATTAATTTCGTTCACTTTGACGTATGCGTAACATTTTTTTTATAGAAAAATTTAAAAAGGTAATATAAAACTTCTGTTGCTGGAAGCATGAAACATGTCGTTTGGCAGAAAATCAGATTAAAAAACCTGTTCTATTAATCTGTTTGTAATATGATTTTCGAAAAAAAAATTCATTACAAGATAGAGCTTCCCTAAAAACTATTATTTGTATTTTTTACACAAAATCTTTGGAGCAGTTTTCAAAATTTGTATATCACAGGTACCGTTATTTTAGGTCAAAAAAATTTATTAAAAAAAACCCTATGTTATAGTTCATCCGTTTAGGCTGTAGCTAGGGGAAATTGAAATTTTTTTCAAAATTAATGTTAGGTACTTGCTATATCATGACCAAAATTTAAAAAAATTGTTTTTCTCAGAAACGGCTCTAACGATTTTGATGAAAAAAAAAAATACCTACATGTACTATGACAAATAATTTCCTACTTTTTAAATGAAAAAAAAATATTTTTTGAACCGTTATAAACGGTTCCTGACACAGAACCGTTTTCTTGATTTCTGGTTTTCTCGTAAACTACTCAAGCGATTTCAACGAAAGTTTTTATCCAGTTTCGTTTTAGTCCTTAATCTAATTTTTTAAAAATATGAATTTTGGAATTTTTATAAAATACATACCTATTATTTTCTTTTTTAATTATAATTTTTTACCCTCTGTCGGCATACGGGTGCGAATTTGGCATGACAAAAATAAAAAGTGATCACAAAAAAGTGTCTTTATAAGGGTGAAAATGCATTTTTTTTGGAATTGTGAATACAATATTTGAATTCCTCGGAATATTCTACATCAATCTCATATATGATTCTCTGTAAAATAGTGAGACCGAAAAAAGTTCTAGCGACATGAAAAAGTATAAACCAAATTCGCAAAAAAGAGGTATGCCTACAAAGGGTTAAAAATGGGTTCTGAATTTTCTTGTTTTTATGTGTCAATTAACTATTTCCTAAGAACGGCATACTAATTTTTTTTTTTGAAAATTTTTTAATAGCTCAGGGCAATTAGTCAAAATATGGGCATGAAATCGCATTTTTCGCGGGACAAAATTTTTTTCATGGAATGTGTTCGGGTGGTTGTCCTTATCATAAAAGTCAATTTGTTGGGAAAATTGGAGGTTGGGAACAGCCGCCATCTTGGAAAAGAGATTGGTAGCGTTTTTATTGAATAGCTCCATTGTTATTCATTTTAACAGAAAATGACAAAGGTAGGACTTATTAACAATAAAATTATCTAAACAATGATATACAAAACAATTCCGTGAGTTGATTAAATAAAATTTTATAGTTGGTCAAAGTGCGGGTTTGTATCGCAAGGTTGGGACAAAATGACATTTTTTCATATATCTGACGAACTTTTGATTTGTTTGGATAATTCTTCAAGAATGAATTATAGTACTTATAATTACCTATAAAATGAGCCCACAATCGTTATTGTCACCATCGTATTGTAGAAGTAATCTAACTCCGAAACTCTCCATGTACTAGTCAAAAGTGAGAAAAAAGCTAGTTTTTTGCTAGTAGGCCGAGAAAATTTTGGGAGTAGAGGTATAACCAAAATATAAGTACGCAGTTTTGCTGCCATACTCGTGTTAATGTCGATTTCAAAGGTCTGACAACTCTAATTTTGGGCTTTATACGGGTTTTGGGGGGTTAAATAACGTAAGTTTTCCAGTTAACGTGAATGGGCTAAATTTATACTATTTGAAATTATAAATATACAAGCTGATTCCCTATTATTTTTCCTAAATCTAGACACCCCAATCTTGAGGATGTGACCAATAGAACTCAAGATATAAGCCGTTTATACGATTATATTTTAGAGGCTTTTTTGTTTCGATTTTTGTTTGTTTATTTGAATTGAAAAGCCTGATATGGTTAGTTAAAAAAGCTTATATCGTGAGTTCTATTAACCCCATAGCCGAGATTAAGGTGTCCAGATTTAGGAAAAATAATAGAGCATCAGCTTTTATATTTATAATTTCAAATAGTATAAATTTAGCCCATTCACGTTAGCTGGAAAACTTACGTTATTTAACCCCCCAAAAACCGTATAAAGCCCAAAATTAGAGTTGTCAGACCTTTGAAATCGACATTAACACGAGTATGGCAGCAAAACTGCGTACTTATATTTTGGTTATACCTCTACTCCCAAAATTTTCTCGGCCTACTAGCAAAAAACTAGCTTTTTTCTCACTTTTGACTAGTACATGGAGAGTTTCGGAGTTAGATTACTTCTACAATACGATGGTTACAATAACAATTGTGGGCTCATTTTATAGGTAATTATAAGTACTATAATTCATTCTTGAAGAATTATCCAAACAAATCAAAAGTTCGTCAGATATATGAAAAAATGTCATTTTGTCCCAACCTTGCGATACAAACCCGCACTTTGACCAACTATAAAATTTTATTTAATCAACTCACGGAATTGTTTTGTATATCATTGTTTAGATAATTTTATTGTTAATAAGTCCTACCTTTGTCATTTTCTGTTAAAATGAATAACAATGGAGCTATTCAATAAAAACGCTACCAATCTCTTTTCCAAGATGGCGGCTGTTCCCAACCTCCAATTTTCCCAACAAATTGACTTTTATGATAAGGACAACCACCCGAACACATTCCATGAAAAAAATTTTGTCCCGCGAAAAATGCGATTTAAATTACTAATTTCCCTGGGCTATAAACATTATTTGGAAATAAATATAAAAAGTTTTTTTTGTACTTAAAAAAAAAAAAAAAAAACTTTTAAATTTTTTCATATATGTATTTTAAAATTAATGATTAAATTAAACTTTAACTATTATTATTTTCTTATTATAAAAAGCTTTGACATTTTAAGCAACTTTAACCATTAGAGCAAGTACGGGCGACCTAGTCGTGCATTTTACTTTTGTAAAAAAAATTACTATTTTTAAACGTGTTCTATCGTTATTAAATAAATCACTTGAAATTTAAAAAATACAACATTGGCATTATTTGATTTAATAAACCTCTGATATATTATGCATAAGTATAATTTCAAAATATACATAATATACATATCTTTACTACTACATATTCATAAATATTTTACAAAATTTGACTTTGGTTTTTCAACCCTTAGGTATATTTATTATTTTTTTTTTATTAGAAAAATCCGGATTTTTCTCCCCGTGCCAACAATCTATTATCAATTTTGTCAACCCTCTAATATTTTTACTTTAAAATAACCAAAATGACATATTCAACAAAAAGAGTAGATTTTTGTGTATAATCATACCTCCTTTCGATTTTCTTCCAGTACATAAATCAATTTTATTTGACCACTCGCTGACCGCTTGTAGGTAAGTTGTGCTGGTAAATCAACATATTTTCTGATGAGCATTATAAATTTATAAAACTAGTTTAGCAACAGAAGACTGACGACGGCATACAAGATGTTAATTGGAAACGTGTGCTATGGACACTTTTTAAAATAAGGCGTTTACACTGACCCTTTGGTATTAAGAATTTTTTTGAACTTTGACCTCTTAGGAAGGTATAATGGAAAAAATATTTTGATATTTTTTTTAGGTTTGAAGAAATTTTATGTTAGAAAATGATTTTTAAGGAATAATTCATTAAAAACAAGTCCTTTAGGAAAATGTTAGTCAAAAATCAGGAAAAATGTCAATTAAATTCAAGAAAACCCCGAAAAATCTGTCAAATGTTTCTTAACTCGGTAAAGTTCAAACGGAAAACAGCAAAATTGGGCAAAAAAGCTTTTATTTGTTATAGTTCTAAGGTTCTATGGCTGTTAGCAATCCAATTCAATATTGTATAGAAGATATTTTCCTTTTCCGAAAAAGTTTATACAAGAAAATGTCAATCTTTATACCTAAACAAATCTTCCAATACTTTTCGTTTACTGGGAAACAATTTTTTACTGATCCAAGAATTGTCTTATACTCGCTTTTCAATTTGCAAATACAAAAAATATTGCATATTATTTGAAAATGGAAAATTCACAAATCTAATATCTATCAAAATTACAATGGAATCACAAAAAAGGATTTTCTCCATAAATCCTCCATACTTATAAGCTTTTCGCAATCCGTTATCTAAAAAAGTATTCAAATTGCAAAAAAGTAAGGTTACCTAAAAACTAAAAAAAAAATATAAGAATAAGAAAAACATGAGGAGGCAACATACAAAAAAAATATAGATAACAGAGAAGGGATAAGCTGCTACATATTAAATCGTTGCAAGGCAACGCACACAATATTCCTATATAGAACCAAGCGAATTCCTTCAAAGGATGACGACGTGTTCTTCTGGAAAACATTATTTCTCAAGGATGATTGAGGATATATGGAAGAAACATCTCTATATGCGAACATATTCATATTCTAATGTCAAGATATGATTCAAGAGACAATAAAAAAAAAATATTTATATTGGAATTTTAATAAGAAAACTGAACAAAAACGACGACTCAGTGAGGTACGAGAGTAGGTGCACACGCTATTACTTGTGTTGTTTCTTATTTCTGCAGAAATTTCAAAATCGTACAATTGAATGTTTTTTATTTATTTTTTTTTTATTCTGGAATCGACAGGAATTTAGAATAATATCAAGATATATATGTACCCCAGAAAGTTAAATCATCCCTTTGCCGTGCTTCACATGACAATCGGAAATTGAGAATTGGGCTGTCAAGGATATCTTGTAGTCACAGTCATATAAAGTGTAGGTATGCGTGCATACATTTTTGTATATATGCGAGTATATGTAACTATATCATGACATCAAATTTCAATTTTGTTTAAAAAAGGGTGAGTGAGTCCTCTGCTCTGATATGTCATTTTGAATGGTTCTCATGGTGACACAAAAAGGTAGGTACAAGTGGAAGAGAAGACAAGAGGGAGATGTGTGTGTAGTGTATATCGGTTTATCTTAAAGAAGCCCTGATATTAATTGGTTTTGAAATAAATTATAATACATTCAAGGACTTAAAGTTAAAAATACACACACTTTAAAACTTGTTTAAGGCCCAATTTATTCACTCTCCATTATAAAAAAAAAATATCAAATCGCATATGAATTTTAAAATTTCGAATTTTAATTTAATTGGGTTTAAGAATGTTAACATTCAATTTCAAAATTCAAAGCAAAGTTCCCTAAAAGCTACCAATAGTTATTGGTTGTATTATCAATGTTTTTATGTACACTTGACTTTTTACAAGTCCTGAACCAAAGAAAAAAAAAAAAAAATTATGCTCAATATTAGGTTGACCCCATATGTTTTAGAATTTCACATCAAAACGTAAATTTGCCTAATTTTGTTGGAAATTTTAGAACTCGTTAATATCAGTTTTGGTCCGACACAGAGACACTTCGTGAGCTTTTAGAAAAATGCGGGCATTTCAGAACAGCCTAAAAACGCAACAAAAATAGGATTTTTTTTTCTGGGTTACTGGAGACACCTTTCATTCTTTAATTGAGAGCTTGTTTTATTTGCATATTAACCTTCTTGCTTAAATATTCAGATATGTGGCCTCAAATGGCCCCCCTAATTAAAATGTCCCATATCTTGAAAAAAAAAAAGTAACATGCAAACTTAAATGCTATATACTTTTCAAAATTTAATCAATTACTGTCACATTTTTTTGCTTTGCGAGTTAAATAAATTCCAAAAAGTATTTAATTTTTTTTATTTTCAAGACGTCTTCAAATTTCACTGATCAAGTTTACCGGGGTAAAATGGCACACTGTCAAACATACGTGATTTTAAAAGCAAAATATGGTCAATATAGAGAAAGTGGTGTTAAATCCCTACTCAAACCTTTACACGAAATTTGGTTACTGTGTCACAACTTTTAAAGGATTTCCGGTGGTAAGTTTGCCAATATTATAATAATTGCCTTTGATTTCGTTAAAAAGTACCTACCTCGAAATCATGTCTCATATATGTGACATGTACCTACTTTTGTCTATTTTGTATTTCTTATTTTGAAAATCTCCATCTTTGACTTTGAAAATCGCGAAATGATTACATGAGATCTTTCAAGACTTTAGAGGTATGTTATAGAATGTCAAAACGAAGATATTGAGCAAAAAAAAAATTCATTCCGAGGTTAACCCTTTTTTCGCCTTATTTGACTGTACTAGGTACTTGAAAACAAAATAAAAAGCTCAATTTTATTATAATATAAAACCTTCGTAAGAGGCAAATATGCTTTTGAAAATTACAACAGCTTAGCTTTTAATTGGAAATATTTTTTATTAAGTTATCAAAAGAAACATAACAAAAAAGAGTGGTTAGGTTCACAAGATGATTTTCTGCTTAAATTAAGTGGATTTCTGTTGTACCTACAATGATCGGAAAAAGTATTTTTTCAAAATGAACATTTTTCTAACTGATGAATAAGGAAGTTGACGGTTATTTAATAAGTATAGGGTAATTCCATGAAAAAGTGGACACGAATTTTGAACAAATTATGCAGTCTTTTTTACTTTTTTTATTAGCAAATTTCTATTTACAAACGTCAACTCTTTTTGCAAGTTGCAAGAAGAGATTCTTTGTTGTATTCCCTTATGGATAGACATCAAATTCAGGGAGTTTAATAATCCTAAAGCATTTTTATAGCATAAGCTTGCCAACAACAGAAGAATTTTAGATGAAAATGACGGAAAAACAAGGAAACTAAAAACATGATGAGTCTAATAGTGACGATGACAACACCCCCTCGTTATTGGTAAAATAAATTAACATTTAAGCAAGCTTCGTTACACAATATTCGATTTAAAAAAAAATTGAGTGAAAATGCATCTTTTCTTTACATTTACAACTACAAATCACAGGTAACATGAGTTACCAAAATAATGTAACGTGAGTTACCTAAATATTTTAAAATTTTTCCTCGAAATATTGAAAAAATGTTTGGTTTTGTCACTAATATTAAAAGCTTGTAATTTTGTATGTATGGAATCTTCATTAAAAACAAATAAAGATTCTTAATTTCACATAAAAACTTCATACTGACGGACTCTTAAAATTCGTGTCCGATTTTTGTAACGTGAGTTACCATCAAACTTTTATTTTTCCCAAGCAAATGTTAAAAATAAAGTAAATTTTTTTAGTTAATTATGAAAGTAATAGTTATGCTCTATTCATGGATAGTAATTTCGTATCAATTTACATTAAAATTGACAAAAAAAATTATTTATGTGTTGGAAATTTTTGTGAATGTAACGTGAGTTACCATGGAATTGCCCTATATTATTATGGTTCTCTTGATGGTCAATGTCAGTCATATAGGTGGTATTTTGCTTCGAGGCTGCATTTTTTCTATAAAAAGTATTAATTTTTTAGGGAAAAAAGTATTTTAACAAACGTTCTTTTTCAACGTTGGTAAGGTAAGGTAATGCATTTTACGTGTTTCAAGCACGTCAGAAACTGACAGACATATTAAGGCTCCGATTTGTAAAAAAAAATTGGGCAAAACGGCGGAACTTAACATTTAAATTAGTGCATCTTCCGTTGCAAGTCATAATTTCGGTGTGTCTGTTAAAAAAATCTGTGGAGAACGTAATTTATCGCGAGAAACTAAAAATTACCAAATATGAAAACACAAAAATATAATTATCTATACTATTCATAATTTACCATAAATGGACAAAAAATTAAAAAATGCACTACAATAAATTTTGAAGAATTCACTTTAAATCGCCGATTGACTCCAAAAAGTCTGAATTTGGAAATGCCATTCTTTCATCAAAAACTTTGTTTTAGCAAAAGTACCCTTAGTAAATAACCGTCAACTTCCTTATTTTATGTTTAACAGTTACAGATTATTCTCATCATTTAGAAAAATGTTCATTTTGTCAAAATACTTTTTCCGACCATTTATATGTTTGACCAATTCTTTGTAAATTCTAATTGATTTTATTTTATTACGCTCCTTTGGTGTTTTTGGTTTTGGAATGCGAATAAATAAAAGCCCTTAGTAGACTCTTTCACCCAACGTTTCGTAGATATTCCGTACTTATTCAATACTTGAACTAAATAATCATACTTCAATTAGTACCACAGTTTAGGATCCTCCCGACAAAAAATGAAAATAAATAACAAATAATAATAATAATGAAATAAAACAAGCAAAATATATAATAATAACTTAAATAGACAAGAAAAGACATATCACAGATTCAATTCTGGTAATTGGTTGAAGTATTACAACATAGCTTTGTTTTTGTGGATTTCTTTTAAATCTGCGCATTCAAGAAATTAAGAAAATTTGTTCGCTTAATTTAAGACGGAAGTCATCCTGGCAATAAGCCATGCAGGAATCCGCTTAATTTATGTGGAATCCTCTTGTTTTCAGGTGGTCGTTTTTTTCCTTGTAGAAATGACGTTATTAAATTCCTCTGTTTCATATTTACAAATGATTCTCTTTTTTTACTTCTCCTGAAAAACGCGTCTAATCAAATATTGTTAAACAGTTTTTGAATGTAACGAACTAAATAATAACAAAAACGTCTAATGTATCATAGTTTTCTAACCACATTTTTTTTTAATGGATTTTAAATATTTGTACCAAACACCACACAAATGCTCGTAGGTATTGTGTACCTATTCCATTTAACTTATATTAAATTGAATTTAACTTTTAATATTATTTTCTTTTTAAATTATAGTTTCCAAAACGCAGTTGCTTCTTTCATAAAAATATGAAGATCCCAATCATAGAAAATTCAGCGTTCATCCGTTCATAATTCAAAAATTCGTATACCGTGTCAACCATTTTCCTTGAAATCACCCAAGCATTATGTCTTGCGCCATCAAAAGTAAAGCAAAATTTAGGAAAATAAAGAGGAAGTACAGTATGTATGGTATACATCCCTTAATTTACATATTCGACCCCTCTTAGCCTGACCGTTTCTCTAATTAAAAATTCCAGATTTTCATATTATACGCAATTGAAGACATATACCATGCGCGCATATACCGAAAGCCATAAGTACACACATAGGGCGTGAACCTTTCTACCTGCATGCATGCAAACACTCAACCACCATTAACCCCCTTCAATATATAACCCAGACCATGAATGACCCTTGTCCACCAGCCTCATTCCAAAATAAATTTATAGCCATTTGTCCACCCTAAAATGTTTAAAGTGAAAATATATATGAGCGCATCCTTTTTAGGTTCGTGGTAATTCAAAAATAAGGGTATAAAATTAACGTTGAATTATAGAGAAGATTTTAGTTATGCCTTTAAATCATTTCGAAAAGTATAAAGTTGTACCGAAAAAAAAAAAACATTATATATTTGACCGGTTTTTGACCAACAGCAGTCATTTTAATATGAAAACCTTGTTGGCACCCAATTTTTTTTAACTTAGAAATGTTAAAGGTTACAAGTGTGTACGGTTCGTGCCCAGTAAAATTGACCACACTGTCATTTTGGGATGAACCAGACATGGTAATGTGATATTCTTGTAGAGGGTTTTTGATTGATTAATCATTTTAGCACATATCGTATTTGAAATTGAAGAGATGGGTACATTTAATATTATTTGTATTTACAACCATCTTTAATGATGTTTTTGTATAAGCAAAGACTTAAGACTAGGGCTAAGGATTTTTGTTTAATTAAAAGCAAATGACTGGCTGCTTTGAAAGTTATTTAACTTAGGTATTAATTGGCAAAGAATGACGGAGGATATTTTATAAGATATTTTTGATTACCTACTATATTGTAATTGAAATTGTTTTAAAATTGTGAGCTGCTGATAGTGAAAGGAATTTTTAACTATGAAGCAGTAAAATACGGCTTTTCTTTTTAACTATTCTTATAATTTTTATTTATAAGGAATTAATTAATTTTAACCTTAAGCATTAGACTGAATGTAAAATAATTATAACACTTGAAAGTTTCGGTTTTCTTATCTTTACTTTTCGTTTGGTGTTACTTTTGATCAAGAGGTATGATAAGTTGGATCTATATGGTATCGTTGCGTTCTGTGATATTCTTCTTAGAAGTGAAGTAAGTTGCAAAGCTAGATTTAGCTAGTTGTGTAGATTTAAACAAAGGGCCTTACCAATAATCAAATTTAAGGCTCACTTAAATATTTAACTGAATTCTACATATGTATTTCACCATACCAAAAACCAATTTAATAGCGAGGTTAAAAGTTAACGTTCGGTTAAATTGTATATAGTTGAGAGTTAGCCTTTCTTACTATTAAATTGGTTTTTGGTATGGTGAAATATGTAGAATTCGGTTAAACTTGTTAACTGAAGATTTTGGATGATTCTCTTAACAGAAAATTGACATTTTTTAACCAAAATAAAAGGTAGGTATCACATAACCAATATGGAAAAGCTTATTTTTCTAATAAAAACAATACAGCTACTGTCGCGAATTCGGTCGTACTTTTGAAATAAAAAATATTTCTTGGCTTGGCATAGAACCGATTTTTTTAAATTATGACTTTATCGTACTAGGCCAAGTTAGATTAGTTACCAGTAGTTTAAAACCAAGTTTTCAGCTTCGAAAGACATGTGCTAACTCGAAAAATTGTGTAATTAAAAAAAAAATTTAAGGAAAAGAGTTTATTACTAGAATGCACACATATCCTTACGAAATGTCCAAAAATCATTTCGGTCTAATTTTGTGCGACCTAAAGCCAGTTTTTTGTCTAAGGTGATTGGGATATATACGACTCAACCGATATCAATGAAATGATACAAAAGTTGTTTAGTTACCGTAATTAACAGGTTAAGCAAAAAATGTTTGTTTTTGAAAATTTCTAAAATGTTTGTTTGTTGATAACGGAAAATTTTTTAACTTGAATGGCACATAAATTTTATTTTTGAAAAATTAAAAACAAAGACAATGGAACTACCTGGGTAATTCCATGAAAAAGTCGACACGAAATGTGAACAAATTATCCAGGCTTTTTTACTTCTAATAGCAAATTACTAGTTGCGAACGGCGACTCTTTATTTTCTGCTAGGTACTTTTTTTCAAATTCCTGTCTATGTGGGGCATAAGCCAGGCGCGGATTTAGAAATTCGATTTAAAAAAAAATAATTCCAAATAAAAAAAAATAATTCCAAATAAAAAAAAAAAATAAAATTTACTAAATGAAAACTACCAAACGTATGAAGCGCGAAATTGATATTTTTAATAGTTTTGTTTTAATGATTAAAGTCTAGTGATCAAATTAAATTAAGCTCAATATTCTACATACTACTTATATAAGTAGCCAACTTGACTATTTGATAAAGAAGTTTTTTTTTAGAAACATACATTTTTAAAGTCGTTAGAGCGGCTTTTTAAGAAATTAAAAAATCAAGATTCAAAATATAATTGGTATGCCATTAATTGTACATAATTGTAATTTTTTACACACTAAAAACCAAGATTTAAAAAAAAATTTCACATTTTCGAAAAATTGTGAAAAAAATATATTTTTTCTTATTCCAAAAAATTAATTTTTCAATATTTAATTTTTGATTAATACCTTTTGTTTAAAAAAATCTGTTAAAATTATAGAGGTTGTCACTTTAAATAAAGATAGAGATTAAGAAACGTTGTACACTGTGTGAATCGTGAATCTAGTTAAAATAAACGGAAACCACTTTGATTTAACTGTTTTTTTGAATGATTTTGCGTTAAGGATCATCATTTTAAAATATATTTTTTTAAATATTAATTCTTACAAGAAAGATACCTTAATTTATGGTTCAACTCTGTACTAAAAGTACGAAAATAGTTCAGAAACGTTTTTCTTCCACAATCACTTGACTGTTGTGCCTCACTCAAAAAAAAAAATTGAAGTTTCGATTTAAAGATGTTTTCAGACGCTCAGGACGTGGCCGTAGCCTTAGGAAGAAATATATTTCCTCCACACAGATTTGTCAAAAAGTAAAGCGTATTTCTTCTTAAACCAAAATATGAAATGACGTTTTTGCAATTTGTTATGACAGAGTGTTATTGGATCGGGATACACTGCTTTGCATAGTAATAGTTATTATATCACGGAATATCTTATGGTTTTTCAATTTTTCATTTTTGTGACTTTAAAATTGAAGATGAAATGTGCAAAATATTTTGAATCGCCGACAACATTTTGCGGTACACCAATATTTCACCATTGATTTTTCATACAAATGAAATTTCTCAACTTTTTGTGTTTAATTTTATGTCTAGAACTATGGGTATAATCGTATAATAGGCTCTCTAATTTTTTCTTTAATTTGTGTTATTTACAAAAAATTGCTGAAAAGATAAAAAGAAGGAGTTTATGATAATGATCTTTCCTTTTGTTACCAAAAATTGGAGCTAGACTACCATATGGTTTTTTCTATACCTCCAAAGACTATTCAATATTTTATTGAAAAGGTACTAACTTCTAATTTATATCCGCAAGTAAACCTTGAACTTAAAAAAAAAAAAAAAAACATGTACAAAAAAAAAATTCACCCACACAAACAATATTTTTTAATAGCATTAAGAGTAAATAAATTATGCGAAAGCGAACAAGGCATAACACTTCCTTTTCATATTTCATTTCATTTTTTCTTTTATTTTTGTTTTTCTTCTTCTCATTTTTTTTTTTCTTCTTCTGTGTTTTTTTTGCTTATATTTATATTAAATCAGCCGCCTTCTTTTACGCACAAATGAAATTGTGGAACTAGGAAACTTCTATATAGTCGCGACGTCGAATTAAAAGAATAACGACCCCGACCTTGACTGGGATAAAAATATACCCTCATTATGCCGTCGTCGTACTTGTTGTTGTTGTTGTTGTTGCCCCCCTTTTTTGCCATCCCATTTCATCATTTGGTTCTCGCTTCTCAAGGATATATACTTACATATTTTTTTTTTCTGCTTTCCATTCAACACTTCCTTGCAGCTGGCTGCTGTATTTTTTTCTTTTTTTTTTTTATTTCCTTAAAATAAAGAAAATTCTAAAGGGGACATTTTTACACTGCACACAAAGTGTACCCAAGTCTCAATGTTTTATACCAAAGAAAGGAGAGCACACCATCCAGCAGCAGACTGTTGTATAGGTACACTAACTATAGAGCTACAATGACTTGAATATAGCGTTTTGGTCCTGAATTTATTGTCAAGGACGATGGATGAAAAAAAAAATACATCCTTTTCACTCAAAATTATCTTGAAAAAATGTGTAAGGAAAGTTCGTTAACGTCAATAAAACAAAACAAAACACAAAAAAAATGAAAACAATTATTCGCGCCCAACTATATAAGCTCTTGATGGGTGCAGTATTTTCTTTTGTTCTTTCCGTGCCTATCCTGGACGTTTACGACCTAGTTTCATATACCTACAAAATACAAGGTAGGTAAATAGCATTTATGAAAATGCATTACAACATTATATGAAATTGTAAGAAGAATTCTAAATGTTATTCTTGGAGTATTTTAAAGAAAAGCTTCCAGTAAATTAGCTAAATGTTTAAAGTTCTAGACGTTGCACAGGTAAAGACTCAGTTTGTCAACAGGAGGTTATCCTAATTGCTCCAATTTTTTGATACGTGGGAGACTTATGATCCCTTACCCTTCGACATCGAGATCATTACAGCGCCTTGTAAAAGTAACAAGAAGAACCTTGTTACTATCCAATTTTAGGGAGCGTATCGGAATCCCGCTTTTTAAAATCCCGTTTTTCGAAAATCCCGAAAAAAAAGTTTCAAAATCCCGTTTACTAAAATACCGCTTTTTTAAATCTCGTTTTCTGAAATCCCGCATTTTAAAATCCCGTCAAATCCCGAAAATCCCGAGAAATAGACAAAAAATTAGTAAAACTGATTTTTTGCGTTGTAAAGCCCACACAATATGTACCTTCAACACATTATGAAAATGGTATTTCTTTTATAAAAACATAAAATGATTAAAGCCTTAAATTGAGTTCACAAGTATAAGAAATTTCATTTATTTAAATATCGAAATTGTTGAAATGCATCCAAATATAAGTTGAAATATATTTAAATGAAATTTCTTTTGATTATGTAGTGTGTACTTAATTTAAGGTGTTGTGATCATTTTATGTTATTATTAATCTATGGGATTACCACGATTTGATTGTTCTTCTGAAACTTTAAAGTAAATATTAGTTTGTTAATTGATTTCTTTTTAGTATCACATTCCTTACTTTTTCTAATTTTTTTTTATTTTTGTTAAAGGTTTTAATTAAATGCGTTTAGAACAATGTCTCATTTTTTAATATGATTTAGAATCCGGATTTTGCAAGCAAAACTAGTTGTTTTATTTTTAAAAATCGCGCGATTTTTTAAAATAAAACAACTAGTTTTGCTTGCAAAATCGGGATAATAAAAAACGGGATTATAAAAATCGGGATTTTAAAAAGCGGGATTATAAAAAGCGGGATAATGAAAAACGGGATTTTAAAAGGGGGATTTAAAAAAACGGGAATATAAAAAGCGGGATATCGAACCCAACCCCCAATTTTAATATTGAATTTATTAGGTAGGTACTTTTATTTCTCGCAAATTTTTATCTACAACCAATAAAAAACAAGCTGTTTGGATAAAACTTCATTCCAAAATAGCAGCCATGAACGTCATTTCACCAGTTTAAAAAATCATGTATTTGGTTTTCAAGCGCACTGCACTTCTGATTAAAAGTTTGAAATTAGTTTGGTACTGGTTGCCGCAAACGTGAATTAATATGTTTATTGAAAAAAGGTCACACGTGGAATTTACCTTCTTACAATCGTACTAAATTTATTGATATGATTTGTAACTAAAACAAGTTCTATTACCAAAAAATACATACAACAAACTGTAATAAAATGTTTTTAACACAATACGTTCAATAATAAATGAATTGTATTATAAAGCGGTTGTGACTAACAACAAATTATACAAACCCTTAAAAAGTACTACAATAGTGTCAGAAGTGGGATATTCAGTATACAGTGTGTAAACAGTACTGCGGTCTATTTCACAGCTAAAACTCTATGTAATTTGGCAATATGTACCAATTTTCGTCAGAAAAAGCATTCACATCAAAATTTCAAAAGTGTTTTAAGTGTTTATACATTTTTACCAAACCATTTGGACAATTTTCACATTTTACTGTCCTGAAAATTTTCTTGATCGAAAAGATATTTTCTTTTATTTTTTTTATTTTATTCTGATATTTTTCCTTTTTGATTTTGTCAGTATTTACAAGATCTATTTTTGATTTTCTATAACTAAACACTTAAAAAAAAAAAAAAACACTGGTCTGCAAGGAAATCCTCCTTTAAATAAAACTATACTTTTCTAAAGGATTCCGAATCCGAAGTCAGAATTGATTTTTAGATATTCCCGTTAGAAAATCTCAAAAACCCATTTTTTTGCTGTTTTCGAAGAAATATTTTGGCGTAATGTAATCTTTTTCATTTAAAATTGATACGGTTTATGAAAGAACTTATTTTTTTTCTTTCAAATTCAATTTCAATCAATATCTTAATTTAAGTAAGTTAAGTAGGTTTGGCATATCTTACCATAAAGAAACTGATCTCTAAAAATTAATATATCTTTCTCCCCAGAACAAAAGTATACTTTTCTAATGGACTTTAGTGTGCTGATTTTGAGTCCGAACTCAAAAAATTTTGGTAAGCTCTGATTTTTGAGATATAGTAGTTTTTTTTTTTTTTTGATTTTCTAAAAAAAAACTTGATTTTGTGATACTTTAATATCTTAAAATCCTGACGTGATAGAATTTTTTTGACTTGGGATTCTAACTCAACACATCAAAAACTTAAAGAAAAGTGTACTATTGTTTCTAGGAGAAACAAATCTGAAGCTTTACAAGGTAGTTTATCGAATGTTTTATTACAAATAATAGAAAAATAGTATATAAAATTACAAAACACGTAAAAATTTTGTTTAATGTATTTTATTTTGGTGTTCTTTACATATTTGACTTTTTAAATATAATGGGCATTGATATTTTACATTTTCCTTAATTAAGGTGTTTTTGTTCATGTAGGATTTACTAAAAAGTGAAGGATTTCGAAATGTCTGCTTTTTTTGTCAATCAGTATTTTTAAAAATAAGTAAACATGAATGTAAAAGAACATATTTGGTGTCAATCTATAGGTCGTATTATGAAGAATAAGTCCTCCAAACTTGAGCTTAATGCGACAAATAGTTTTAATTTTATACAAATTCAAATGAATTTAAAAGGGTGATTTTTTAGAAACTTATCACATTTTTCAAAAATCATTTTTACAAAAATGATACCTGATAGAATTTTTCTGAAACCAGATTTAGATGCAGAAAGTCTAATCTTTCATAATATCAAAAAAAAAGAGAAAAAAAGTTAAATTTTGCAGACCAGTGGAATTGTTTGTTATTTGAATTTTTGGAGTTTTATTAAGTTTGCTTATAACGTTTGCAAAATTTTTATAAAAAAATAAAACATTTCGAACATTTTGTACGGGTGGGCGAGATATTAAAAACGAAAAAAAAAAAAAAAAAACATTTAGATTTCCATCAAATCTGTACCTTTGAAACCTCGAACATTTTTTTTACTTAAAACCAATACTTCCTCTATTAATAGGAGTAAAAATAATTTAAATGGTACCTAACCTACATGAAGTTTCTTGGGACACACTCTAAGATTTGAATAAGAAGTGAGTTTAGGTTTATGCAAAGTTTCTTTGGGACCTCGCACCTATCATATAAACCCTACAAAGCAGTGTTGTAAGGAGCATTATATCTACCCATAGGTTATTTCCGAGTTGCCATAAAAACTTAATCAAATTTCTCTTCCTTTTAGAGACATAATATGCATTTTGAGTGGGTGCCTTAGCATTTGCTTATATTTAGGAAAAATTTCTTAAAACAAGTTTCAGTTTCTGCAACTGAAACGGTACCAAATATTTTTAAAATAATTTATCGACAGAAGTTCAGTCAGTATACAACACCGTCACACTGTTTCACTTTAAAAATTTAACACTATTGTAGGGGAGCTATCGCTTATTTGGTTTTCTAAATATACAAAAAATAACGCATTATTACTTATCTTCCAAAAAAATAACACTATGAAATAGTTGATTTGCAGAATTGGCGTATTTGTTAATCAACGCATGTATTTAGTAACTCTGGTAACCCTGCATCCTCAGCAGTACTGCTATTTAATGATTTCATCCAATCAATCATCTTTAAGGATGTACCTACATTTTTACAATGTAAATACGAAAAGTATTAAGCCTTGCTTATATTCTATAGCCTAATACGCAAATCCAGCTAAATTTTAGCTTCAATAAAAAGCTTTCCCCTATTTTAAGCCGAGTTAAGATTATTTTTAAGAATTTCAGCTGAGTTTTTCACCAAAAACCAAATTCAATTGTAGATACATTGTCTATCGTCATAATATAGCACACAATTTACCGTCTTGAATAAATGAGGGAAAAAAAATATCAGCTCTACAATTTAACGTGATCTGCATCAGGAATGGAAAAGTCAATACAATTGTATAGAATTCGATACAAAGGGGTTTGCTGGAGTACAAAAATACAATTTGTCTAAATTCGATACAATTTTTTATTCTGTGTCTTCAAAATTCTTTTGCAATCTAATATTTAAAAAAAAAGAGGAAATCGAAAGTATTTAAAACGAAAGATCTTTTGGTTTATATTTTAATTTAGTTTCAGATTTTTTTTTTAAGAAAATAAATGTTACAATTTGAGTATAGTGACTTGTTTTTTTTTTAATATTTATAAAACTGATTGTAAACATTTTTTTTTTGACATTCATCAGCAAATATTGAAAATGCTGTTCAAATTAGAGACTAATAAAGTCGAAATGCAAAACACTGAATTCACTCTGTTATAAATTTGAAAACAATTTTCAAAGTACAGCATTAAGTCCGAAGACCTGAAAACTTTTATATGGAAAAGGCATGTTAGTGTAGATTAAATTTAATGAAAATCAAAGAAAACACGTTATTCTTTATGTCTTTTCATAGAGTTTTGGTATTTATCGAATATTTAAGTTTGTAAAACTAATTTTAAGTTCAAAACTGAGCCATTACCTGAAAACCAAAATTGCACTTTTGGTCCCCACGATTTTGCATTTTTTTTAATTCTTTAATACTTGTAGTCTTTGGTGAATATGTACTTTTTTCCATATTTATTCATACCGAAATTTAATAAAAATTACTCTTTTACGCAGAAAACAGTGAAATGTATACCTACACAAAATTTTATAGTTTTTGCAAATAAATCATTTTGATTAAATTTTATACTAATTTCTCGTGTGAAAAATATATTTCAATACAATTGTATCCATTTCAGTACAATCCAAATTAAATTTTCAGTAGGTACAATTAAAAAATGTAATTTTCCATCCCTGATCTGCATACTAGGCTTAGGAAATGAAAATTTCACGGATACAAGTGATGACCGAGTTTGGAAATCTTATCAATTTCAAATTGTATAAGGATAGCTTTTATTTAAAATGTATGGATAGTGTAATTATATGAAAACAAACTGGCACAGTTTAAAAAAAAATTGACCAAATTATTCTTGGTATTGTAACCTTTATCAAAATTGATTCTTTTCTTTTGTTCACAATTTTAATATATTTGGATCTTAGATTTTTAAAAGTAGAGTTCACTATTTAAGAAAATATAAAAAAAATAGTCTTGAGATAGATACAATTATCAAAAAAGTTGTGTTCTAATGAAAATGATTCTCCTCTCGTATTCTTAATAATTCTTTAATTTTATCAATGACGTAGAAAACTAGAAACCTCTTCTATCAATGCCCGCACGAACGCATTTGAAAAGGATCCTTGAGGTAAAGGATTTTCGACCTACAACAAGCACATGAAATATAATTTTTTATTAATCAGTAACAATGCTGCTTGCTTGATAAAATTCCAGGTAGCTGAAAACGATGACACATGAGTGTTATCTTTTATTTGGATTGTCAATCTGGCTTCATACAGATACCTAGATACTTAAATGCACGAGTACATTGTATGTAAATAGTATACAAAAAAAAATTATACTTTTGTAGCCACAATTATGTTTGAATCTGCCAAACAAATCTAATTTGCATATAACCAGGCAGATGTCTTTTTTCGTTTTTTATTCTTCCTGAATGGGCTGATGGGCTGATCTAATATGCAGGACACATTTCCATTCAATCATCAGCCGCTGAAAATTTCTTTATACAGTTTTATGATTATGCCCAAACTGGCACGCGGTTTTATTTAAAAAAAGATTTATAAGAGTAAGAGTAGGTATAAAAGAAAATAACTATGATAATCTACTTCCATATAGGTCATAATATTAAGGGTGACGTAAACACGCATACATTTATGTATATTGCAGATGATTTGATTAATGTCTCCATTTTTGCAGTTTTAAGTTTTTAAAAAATTATCGAAACAACAGTTTTCAGACATGATTTGTTAAATTATGTTATATTTATTTTTGTATGATAATACTGTTGTTGTTTTAGTATTTTTTGGACTTACTGTATCTAAAACTAAAATTAGCAGTAGTACTTTAAAGCCATTTAAAATACGATACAGGGGTCTAACGACAAACTGAAGAGGTTTAGTTAGTTAGCTTTTGAGAAAGGTTGTATTTTATATGTCACACCTGTAAAATTTGTATTATTTGTATTATGCAGTTTTAAGTACTTTTTTAAATTTTTTCTTTTTGAAACTCATATGTTTTTCAACCGACTTTCCAAAAAGGAGGTGGTTATCAATTCGTCCAAATTTTTTGTATATTTGTTACCTCGCATAACTTTGGACTGGATGAACCAATTTTGATAATTCATTTTCAAATCCATAAGAAAATCATCAATATATCAGTTTTGTTTTTTTTTTTTTAATAAAAAGGATTATTCTATATTACCTGTAACGCAACTCAGTTAAATATTAAATATGAATTTAGTGAATTGTTACAAGACTTCTAGGATTCCTGAAATAAAATCCGATACAAAATACAAAAAATAGGTTTTTGTGCCACACTCATAAAAAATAAAACATCCTTAAGTAGCACATTTTTCTTAGAAATTTTTAATATCTTCAAAAAATTAATGGTTTCATTCTAATTTTGTTTTGAAAATTTATTAGGATTGTATATGTAACCACATTGAATTGACTTTCAGGATATGTACACTGAGGGAAAAAAAAATTGAAGTTGAAACGTCTTTGTTTCAAAGTTGAACCAGTGGCGTAGATAGCTTTTTGCTAAGGGGGGGGGGGGGATAGATCTAGTTCGCAAATTTTTTTTTTAAGTTTTAATAATGCTTCTTTGTATTATTTTTATTTTCTTTAAATTGGAGAAAGTTCTTTCGGTAGTTGACGTAGAAACCAGCAGTGTAGCTAATATCTTTAATAAAATATAAATACCAGGACAACTTTTTTCGGTGCAGCTTTCGAGCGCTTTCAATGAGTTCATATAGGAAGTACCTATTTGTCCTTCTGATCAAATATCTTTTCTGAGTTTTTAATTCTTCACACAGAGAAAAATATGACCAGGACCACCTTAATACCAACAGATTTCCTTATTGAACTGTTTTATGAAGAAACCTTATTAATATCAACAATTAATAAGGTTTTTCCATAGAGATTTCTTATTATTTTCATGTACAAAATCTTTCAAAATTTTTTGTAAAATTTTCATATTTTTTCCAACTTGGCACTAGAACAAAAATTGTGACCAATATTTCTATAGTAAGTTGGAATAGGTGATCCCGTACATGATCGTTTTTTTTTTTTATTAAAAAAAAACAAAACCGACTTCCATGGATCAAAACTGGGTTTTATGGTTTTTCTAATAGTACTGAACAGGCACCAGCTTTTCAATACCTACAAAAAGAATTATCAAAATTGGTTCACTCGGTCCAAAGTTATGAGGTGACAAACACAAAAAAAAAAAAAGTACAGACGAATTGAACAACTCCTCCTTTTTGGAAGTCGGTAAAACAATTAGGAAATCCCGATTGTTTAAATAATATTTCCTTCTTGGATGAAAACTATAAGGAAATCTTATTGTTTTTGTTCTATTTTATGTGGTCTAGTTTTTGGTAAAACTCAACAGTTTCATTAAATTTTTTAGCTGCTTTGTCTATTTCAGACGAAGAATCCTTAGAAAGAACCGGAAACCCTTCTAGTGTGTTTTCATGGTTTGTACATTTTTCTCCAAGGCCCATTACATAGAAATCGAGAAAAAGATTGAAAACAGTAACACGATAATATTCTTTACTGTACTTTGAACCGAAGGGTTCGAACGATTCTTTAGTCGCTTCACTATTCTCTTATGTTTAACGCCTATATCAAGGATTTCAGCTAATTTTTCCCATATACAAAAAACTTTCGAAAATGAGTCGTCTTCTGCCCGTTTAATTTTTAGTTGATCCCTTAAATCTTTAGCGAGCTCCTTTGCTTGGACCAAGTCTAAATTCACTCTTTGAAACACCGACTTAATGGCAACGAAAGTTGTTAAACCATATTTATAACCTTTAAACTAATCAAGAACTCGAAATCCATAGCGTTTTTTTCAAAGTGCGCTTCTTCAACTTATTTATTCATGACTGTTTATACTGCACAATTATCGATCCCAATGGGGGGGATATATCCCCCTGATCCCCCCCCTATCTACGCCACTGAGTTGAACTAGTTTGATTTATGTGACTTTAAGATACGAAACCATTAAAAATTAACCTTTTTCCACGTTGATTTTAAAATGTTCATCTTCAACGCAAAATCATTCCGAATAATTGTTAAATCAATGTGGTTTTCATTGATCTTACGTTGTTTTATGGTGGCTTTTCCCTCAGAGTAGGTACCAAAGTTTCACCGACGGTATCGGTATGCATAAAGTTTATTTCTTAGAGCTTTCGTGAAAATTTATTGAAATAATAAAAGAACTAAAGATACTACACGAAAAAAAGACATGATGCTGAAAACAAAATTAATATGAATTTAATTAAGTGCATTTACGCATGTTTTGTTTTGCCATGTTGAAATGAGAATAGACAAATCTTCTTAGTTAATTGGACCTAAATAAAGCACTTGGATTAAAGAATTAAAATTTATCTAATTTAAGAAAAAAAAAAAATACTTGGAAAAATTTTGTTTTATAAGTAGATAGAAATTATTCAAGGTATTCGGGTATGAACATTTTTGAAAAGTTTATTTTTTAAATAATTTTTTAATTCTCTCTGAAAAAATTAGTTAGGTATTATAGGCCTGAGACCTTTAAGACAAACGAAAATCGTTTCAGACCGCATAAAATTGGTGTATGGTGTTATAGAATTAGTATGGTTTGTTTCTCTTTTTACCGACTTCCAAAAATTCAATTCAATTCGATTCGTCTGTATTTTTTTGTAATGTTTGTTACCTCATAATTTTCGACTAAGTGTACCAATTTTGATAATTTTTTTTTGTATTGAAAAGCTGTCCCATTTCAATTTCGTTCAGTTCAGGCTTTAGAAACTATGAGAAAAACCATAAAACCCAGTTTTGAGCCATGTAAGTCGGTTTTTATTTTTTTGATAAAAATGATTATTTAATCAAGATTTTTGGTTGTTTAGTCTCAGTGGGTTCGATATTTTATTTTTGTTTTTCTTTATTTCAACTTATAACACTGGTTAACAAAATCAAACTTTTTTTTTTGTTGCCGGAACCAAAAAATACTTTTCTGAAGGTTTTCGGTTTGCTGAACTCGAATCCGTAGTCAGAAAAAATTAATCAGCTATCGTTTTTGAAATATTACCGTTAGAAAATTCAATACTTCGGGCCTTATTCTTTTATATAAGGTAAATTGTTTGTGCATATTCAGTAACGGTTTTTATAAGAACTATTTTCCACCTTTTTAAATCTGTTTAAATCTTTTTTGATATCTTTTTAACTTCCCGAGATATCCTCAGTAAAAAATACAATAGGCACCCTGTTGGAATATAATCCAGTAGTTAAAAAAAAAAAAAACAATTCTGCAGTTTCGAAATACCTGTGAAGTGTGGTAGGTACGCGAAATTTTTTGAACTTTTTCAGTGTTTAGTTTCTAATAGGTACAATGGTCATAGGTACTAAAGGGTTCATATTACGGAAAAAGTTTCTAGGAATCAATTAAAAAAGATAAAATTAGATATAATTTGAGAGTAACCACAGCCTTTTACGTCCAAAACTTCTAAAAATAAATCACTCAAAACGTTGATTATTATTTATCCCACAAAATAGATTAGACTTGTATTAAATGGGTGCACGGATGCGATGTCAAATCTAAGCTGCACCCAGAAAAATGATCGGTTAAGAACAACGTAAAACTCGTGTAAAACTAACAGAGGGAGTTTGCTTATATAGCACCTGCAAACTAACCTGGGTTAAAATAACACGAGTCGACACGATTTATTTAAAATTGTTTGATCTTAGCAACTATCTTAGTTAAATTGTACTAAAATCTCAAATTTTAACCGATTTTTAACCAAGACTACCTACGTTATTTTTAACACATAACATTTAACTTTAATACGCTTACGCATGCTGATAATATAACCTTTCATTTAATATATCACACATAACGGTACGTGCTCTACAAGTTATATCTTTGATGCCGGGTACAAAGGGGTTAAATCAAAAAAATTGATTTTCGGATTTTTATTGGACTTCAGTCAATTTTTTTTTTTCTCTTTCGTTGTTTCGGTCCTATCGCCATAGATCTAGCGTATTTCCTTCCGTTAGAAATGATTTGGTACAAAGGGTTTAAGTCAAAAAATTTTTAAATTGAATGGTACTAAGGGCGTAAGTTGACTTAACTCCTTTGTTTTTGCATTAATTTTTAATTTTTAAATAAAAAATTGATCCTAAAGCGTTAAGTCAAGAGGAAGAAAAAACAACGAAAAGCGATTTTTCTACAGTATTATATTATTTCAAAAAGAATTTTCACATTTGGTAATTAATCACATTAATATTACCAACTTTCTTTTATAAATTAAACCTTGTTATCAATGTAAACAAAGATTTTTCTTGACTTAACACCTTTGGACCAATTTTATTTTTGAAGACTAAATGGCTCTAAAGTGTTAAGTCAACACAATTTTTTTTTAAAACGGTCAATTTCTCGTCAACAGCATATGGATATTAAAATAGATCTTATAAATGATGTTTCTGCATCATTACTTTTTAAAAATAATAATATTCAGATTTACAAACAAAAATTAAAACTTCAATTTAATTTTCCTCAAAACTACATTTTCTGACTTAATACCTTTGTACCCGGCGCCAAAGATATAATCTTTAATTGAAAAATACCTCAAAACACCTGTGAAGGTTTGTTGCCGATGACCAGCCAGCAGTAGAGGAAGTACCGTAATCCCAGTTTGAAATTTCGACATGGTTGGCTTTAAAAAATTCTTTTTTTTTTTGTAGGCATGGTAGAAATATGTATGAAGCGTCATCAGCGATGCCAACTGAGGCATAAATATGCCTTTTAGGCATAATTATGTCTTTTAGGCATAATATTATTAGCTAAGGCATTGAGGCTTATTTTTTGCCAAAAAGGCATAATTTTTTTCATTCAATTCTTGTTTTTATTTTAAAGGCTTGGCCACACTGGAGGGTATGCGGTAGCGGTACGGGTAGCGGTGAGGGTACTTGTATAAAAAAAAATTCCAAACTGACACATCAACGTTCAGGTGTGGAATTTTTTTAGTACAAATATCGTTACCGCTATACCGCATACACTCCGGTGTGGCCAAGCCTTAAAAGTTTCTTATAATTTTTTAAATATTTTGATAAATAAAAATTCCAAAAATTACAATATTATAATTATAATAATATCTTTTAAATAAAGGTTATTCGACATTTTATTTACAAAATTTCTTTTTTCCATTTATAACTTGGTAATGTTAAATTTTTCGTAGAATTTCGTCCTCAGTACCTAATCAATTTTATTAGAATTCTGAATCTGTTAAAAAGCAATTTTGTTGCTATGAAAAGGTCTAAAACGCTTGCAAATATACATATTCCTTATTGGTGAACAAAATTGATCATTATTTTTTTCCAATAATGTAAAGCAATAAATTAATTCCCTTGAAGCAAATAAGTTGCCGTTTCGTGACAAATAAGTACCGTTATGTATAAATCAATCAAATAAACATTTCGTTTTGTGTTCTTGCACTTTTTGTATATAGTTTTTCGAACATAAACTAAGAAATCTAAATTGAGGCATAATTTAATTGAAAAGGCATAATTTTTTCTCGAGTGAGGCATAATTTTGACTGAATGGGTTGGCAACGCTGAGCGTCAGATAAAAGGTGAAATAATAATGATATAAAATTTATTATAGGTTGTCTTTTAAAAAATGGATTTAATGGCGTTAGAAGAGAAGAGATTGGTTGTTTTGCTTTTTTTATGAAAACTAATTGGGTTAAAAAAAATTCTAGCTCTTTTTGTAGATGTTGTACCTATAGACATGGTCGATATAAATATTTTGAGCTGAAACAATAAGCTTTCAGATGGTATAAAATGTATTGTATATAAAAAAAGTGATGGAATACAAAAAAGTTATATTTTTTCGATTTTTTTAATGATTTTTAAGGTTTCACTCCAACCACGTGTGAATTGCACACATGATTTTTTTTTTTTTTTTTAAATCGTAGGTACATATGTGTAGTTATTAAAATATCACACACTGAAGTTCATATTATGGATGCATATTTGTATGTCAAAAAGTGTTTTTTTTTAACATAACATTAAAAATATCAATACATTATTATAGTCGCACTAAACAGCAACTTATTTACTTTTAATCTGTATGTCTCATAATTCTTTATTATGATTTGGTTCGGTCAGAACACATGTAAATTAAAAACTACACCAAAAAAAAATTTGATAATAACAGCTATCAAATTAACATTTTTCAGTGACAAAAGTCGTCCAACAATTAAAATATCAATTTTGATATTTTATCATATCATTTTGACATTTTTAATTTCAGGTGGGACAATGAAAATTTCACTTTGACAATTAAAATATCATTTTGACATTTTTTTAAGTTTAAGTGGATAGTGAAAATTTCACTTTGACACTTAAAATATCAATTTTGACTAGATTTTACGTTTTAGTTTTTTATAATGAAACCTATTTCTTTCCTTTTCTTTTTTATTATTTTTATTATTTTTATTATTTTAAGAATTTTCTTTCTTTTTTCAAAACATTACTGAAAGGGAATATTTTTTACAAAATAATGGTGATATTATTTTTTCTATTATAGGTGACAGAATTGTTTTGTTATTTTCTCCCAAACTATGTGAAGTAAAATCTTATTGCCGATCAAATTTTATCAGTGAATCATACATTTTACTTCGAAAAAACACAAAGCGCCTTTAAATTAGTACAAATTAAGAATTTTTTATTTAATATTTTTCAATAATTTGGAATGAGAAATTGATATGAAAAAATTATAATAAAATATCAAAAAAAATTTCCAAAATGTGACATTTAAATATCATCCTGATAATAAAAATGTTGTTTTAACATTTTAAATATCATAAAACACATTTTATAGAGCATTTTTGGCTGATATTTAAAAAATGTTAGTCTGATATTTAAAAAATGTTAAATTGATATTGGTTTTTTTTTTCGGTGTATAGTTAACATTTATTTAACATTTTACTAAATCATTTTACCTTCCTACAAACTTATGGCATTTTCTCACAACCTATACCCACTATTACCTAATTTAAAACAGTTACAAATCCTAAATCTTTATAAAAAGCATAACATTGAATGTCTAGTCAAAAAGCGTCGCTTTTGTCATCATATTCTCTCAAAATAAACACCATTTCAAGACATAGAAAAAAAAACCGGCGCGACGCATATCTTGTAATCTAAAAACAAAAAAAAAAAACTATAAAAATAGACATAAATCTTAACAAACAAATAAATTTATTAAACAAAAAAAAAGAAGAAAAATACACACCAAGCAGTTAGTTAGACTATACAAGTACGTTTATTTACGTTGGAATTCCCCGCATTTCAAAGTCAAGTGCAACAGCATTTTTTTCCATTATGAATTGCATTTCCATCTGAAATATACAAAAAAAAAAAGAAAAATAATAAAAAAAAAATTATATTCATGAAACGTGTGCCCGCCGCCGCCGTACTGCACTCTCGCATATTTTTTTGCGAGTTTTCTTACTACAAAACGGGGTGGTGGTGATGGTGCAGTAGTGTAATACAAAACGAAAGAAAAAACCTTGAAACATTTTTTTTATTTTCACCATTAAGTAAAAGTAAAAGTGAAAAATTCTACTACTGTTCCCGAAAGTTGAGTTCACTCTCAGAAAAGAAACTGCAGCAGCATGAAAGAAATATAAAATAAAAAAAAAAAAAAAAAACGAAAAAATTGCGAGAGAAAAAAAAATAACAAGAACTTTCTTTCAATTATGAACTTGGGTGCTAGAAGTGGGACATTTTTTTTTTTATTTTTGTATCCTGTTGAAGGTGTAGGTAGATATGTATCTTTAGAAATATAGAACAAAAAAAAAGATACTTTGATATTCCTGTACACGCACGATATCTTCCTTGTTCAAGACAAAAAAAAATATATATCCTTTGAAGCTTAACCAAAAAACTAGGATATGCAAAAAAAAATTGTTATTTTTTTCTATATCTTTTGTATGTATTTTACACTAAAAAGATACTTATGTATCTTTTTTATATACAAAAAAAAAACATTAAATTCACTTATTTCTGCAAGTTTCTCCTTTCAAATAGAATTTTTTTCTAAACACAACAAACTCAGAAAAAAAAAATAAAAAAAAAACTATCTTTTACAAAACAAAAAGCAAAAAAGCCGTCGCAAAAATCTCAACTTTACACACATCTTCTCACTATATATTTTACATATACACACAACAACAAAAAAAAAGTAACACAAAGCACATGCAAATAATAATATATCCTTGCGCGGGGGTAGGATGAAAAGGGGTTTTCTTCTTCATGCATAATCCTATACGAAGGTGTGGTCTAAATTGCTCTTCTCTGCATAAAAACCGTCGGCGAAGGGGTATATTATACCTCTATTCTATACACTACCCTACTCTCGTCAACGTGTCTATCGTTTATTGATATCACATCCTAACTACATGCATTGCAGATTTTATACACAAATATACCTAACTCTATAACTTGCCATCAGCTAGGATACAAAAGTACATAAACGAAAATGGGGTAGTTTTTTGTTGTCAGCTTTGCAGACAGAGACTTGGAGAAATGTTTGAAAAATTTCCCTGTATTTTGGGATATTTTTTTGTATTTGAATTTTCTATAGGAATTAAATACGTTCGCAAAAGGTACGCAAAGTCTCAGCAGAAGTGTGTTAACAAGGTGTAAGAAAATGTAAACAGACAAGTTGTTTAAGGTAGGTGCTTTGAATTTATTGTAAAGGTACAAAAAAAGGGGGAAAAGTATCTTTTTTGATGTAATTCAAAGATTTAAGGTCAAAATAATGTATTTTTTTAGAATCAAACTGGGTTTATTTGGAACAGATTTTTTTAAAATAGATAAATAAGGACTCATCCAAAAATCCTGATAGAAATGTCCTTAAATCAACTCAAGTAAATTTCTATCAATATGTACATCTATCTAAAGGTATTTTTACCAATAAGCAATATAAAGGTATCTATAAATCCTTTAGCTCCATCATCATCTATCAGGTAAAGAGAGAGAGATACACAAAATTGTACATACCTACACAAAAAAGTGTATGTCATCGTATAGTGGTAGAGAGGTAGCTAGTCGTTATTATTATTGTCCTTTGTCCACACGAGGGGGCATATGATGGGGATATCTCTCTATGTGGACAGAATATATTATATATGTACCATACCTCTTACCTATCTGCGACTAATAGTATAGGTATAAATGTATCCTGGGCTTTTCTATACAACATACATTTCGTATGCATGCGCAATAACTACTCATATGGTCTTTGGATTGGGAGTAGTATATTTTCGGGAGTGATTGGGTTGGCATTATTAGAGAGGCTGGAGCTTCGGCCAAAATAGAAGAACAGGCATTATATGCGCTGTTCTAGGCAAATCAACTCAACTATCTATATCTATCTATAAGAGATATTCAAGTGGACGCATTTACATATACATATACACCTACATACAGTACCTATACTGGATGATGATGGTGTTCCATTTAAAAGTGGAAATCAAACTGAAATATGTTATCCTCCTGGAGATCTACTTTTACATATGCGCATTCGTCATATCTCCAAAACAACTTTAGGTAGTTGATATACACACACACACATACAAGAGCATCATTTCATACAAGCAAGGCTGTTCTGATGCTGCTGCGGCAAAGCATCATCCATGTCCGTGCATATGTGGACGACACATTCCTTTGGCTTCGCAAGTCCCCCCGCTTTATACAGAAAGGAATTATATAGTATATAGAGAGGTTTTCATGATGGGGGGGAGGGGGGGGTTGAGTGGATAGAAGGAAAAAGCAAGTGCAAAGGCGATATAGAGCGGGTGGCTAGACTAAGGATGCTGTGGTGAGTGGCTGCTCGTCCCAGTGAGTGAGAAATGAAAGCCTCACTGCCAAAAACTTTATCCAAACATATAGATCTTCACACATATAGAAGATGATATAGAGAATAGGCACCTCTCTATATTCCTACAACAAAGCGGTGAGCGAGTGGCGAACATGGCGCTCGTGAGTGGCGAACATCGTTAGTTATTTTGGTTATTTATGCGATATTGGTTTTTTCGAAAAGGGTTGGTTTGGATGGATGGATATAGGATGGATGGATATGAGTATAGAGCGAGAGATGATACATATATATATATCTTCCCTATATTGGATAGGGCGGAGCAGCAGCAGCAGCAGCAACAGCAGACCAAAGGTGCCTGTCGTTAATTGAACCAAATCGGCATATGTGGAGGTGGTCCTGGCCGTTACCGTTAGTTATAGGAGCACACGGCTAATTGTTTGTTTAGATGTTCTTCTTACACACATACCTACCTATATTCCAGAAAATAAACTTATTCTCTGCTGGTTCAATATTGGATTTCACTGTTTCTGTTCTTCTCTATCGCTCTTATGTGTACATGTGTGTGTGATGTATTTTTGCCAAATATATATGTATGTATCTATGATTGTCACTCTGAAGCTCTCTGAAGTATCTATATGTCGTTTCTCACGTTCGTTACATACATATATTTGCCACGTATAGTTTTGTTGTCTATGTTTGTTCCTTATGTACTGACAAAGCAAGTACGCCGCTCTGCTGCTCATTAGAAGTGTTCCTGTTCCGGTTGACTTCGATGGTGGAGCCTCAGAGACGAGAGTAGAGGTACCTGGGTATAGAAAGACAGTGGGATGGGTTAGGGGTGTTTTGTTGTCCTCTTCTTCGTTTTTCGTACTATACACAGTCAGAAGGCTTTTATTATCTCTCCTCACATGTGAAGTATCCGCTCTGCACACAAGGGTTTGCACATAAATCTAACATTGTTAGAGATTGAACAGAGTCAGTATATTGGAAAGGGGGGAGGAAGGGTGGAAGAAAATATAGGGTGTAATATGGGAAATAGGAGGATGAAATGGTGGATGTTGATGATGATGATGATGGGGCCAAGCAAGGATACGTACATATATGTGTATAAAGCAAAATCAATACAACTTGTTCTTCAAACTCGCCCCTTCTTCTCGTAAACAATATATTATGCGAGAGAAATTCGGTTTGTGATACTTTAACTTTATATGTGGACTCAATGATTCAAGAGAAGGATGTTTGAGGGGGGGGGGGGGGGATGACGAGTATGTATGGCAACGAAAACGAAGGGGGGGGATGGTGTATAGAAATTGGTGGATACTTGTTCACACACAAGGCGAATTCTTATTCTTCACTCACTTGAAAATATTTTTGGTGCTGGTTGGGTTTTCTTCTTTGCTGATGTGCTTGGCTCTATACTCTACTATAGCGACCACAAGTCTCCACCCTTATATGCGTGCGTGTAGGTATCCTTTAAGCATCTCAAGAAATCCCTACCAATTAAAACAGTTCTCCTTTCGTTTTTCTTATATGGGATTGCTGCTGATGCTGATAGGAAACTCTTTGCTTTGCTTTTGCCCAAAAATTTTCCACATTGTCTTTCATTTTAGTATAGAAAAAGTATGTATATCTACTTACTTATAGTATAGTGAAATAGAGGGAAACCTACTGGTGATGCCTGAGTTTCGTCACCGCACCAAAAGCAAATGGAATTCAGAAAATAATTAATCTTAATGAGCTTCGCACAGCTAGCAGCTACTCCATACTTTCGCACATACAAATATATATAGATGTATAAATGTGTGACATATGTGTGAAGGTGGGTTTTCTGTCAAAAATGAAGCAAAAAGGAAATAAAAGAAAATTATATGTATGGTAAAAGAACACATTTGGCAAGTTATACGAAACATATAGAGGGTGTGTCCTCGACGCTAATTGTCATAGTGAAACTATTGTAAATAGGTATTTATATATATATTTACTTACATATATAGAATTTTGTAAAATTTTAGAAAACTTAGAAATGAAATATGAAGTAAAAAGATAAAGATTGTATGTAGTTTGAGAGAGAGAGAGAGAAGGATCTTAGAGTTAAAACAAAGAAAAAGACTTAAAAAAAAACAACAAATATAAAAGCAAAAATATGTAAAGTTTTTGCGAAACTTCAAATTGTTCAGCTTTTAGTGAAATTTTTGGAAACAATTCAGATAATTTATAAAAGACAGATAGAATAGGATATATGTTAAACGTGGCGTATGTTTTCTATTTCAAAGTATGTTATGTGTAGAGGAAGAGATACTTTTACTACCTCTAACTATTGGTAGGTATTTACCATCATACACCCTATTTTTTGGGAACCTTAAGGCAAGTCAAACTTTATACTTGAAAGTCAGAAAATGTAAAAAGTTTTTTGTTTCTACAATATTATCTAACTATATAATTTATTTAATTAATATGACGTCGAATAATAAAATATACCTAATTGGAAATGGAATGAATTTCGAAATAGCAAAGTCTTGTGGATAAGACATGCATATTTGAGTGTAGGTAGGTATTTAGATGTTTTACCTTGAAGCTTGAACAAATTTATAATTACTTCACTTATTGGTAGGTATGTCATTTTGAATGTATTCGTTCTACTTGTACCATTTTGAATTGGGAAATTTTAAGCTTGTTTTTCTTAATTTGAAGTTTAAATTTCGGTGTTTAAGTCACATTTCTGACTAACTTTGAATTATTCTTAAGTATGTCTCTTAGAATTTAATCAATAATTTGGTTCGAATATCAAACAATCGTTACTATCAATGTTGTTACTACATAGAAAGATGCAATTTTAGCTTCTATAAAGCTTTAAAGTCACAAATTCGTTGGTTGCCAACAAGCTACGATACATCATTTATTTCACTCAGCTTGGTTTAAAATTGATTTAAATTACTGATCTTATTTGTTTTTACTTACAAAATTTAACATACAAAATTCTTTTAACTGACAACAAGATTGAAACAAATAAAGAAGTACTGCAATTATTTAACTGTTTTTAGTCAATTAACAAATTAAATTTACATTCAAAAATCTACTCTTATTCAATTAGTTGCTTTACAAAAATAACTACGGTTCTTACAACCTTATTGTATGTTAATACGAACAATTTTCGAGCTTTTATCCATAGCCTACAAATTATTTAAAGGTTGATTTATATTATCACTCAAAAAAATTTCAATTTCGCTAGCAAAAATAAAAACCTATGTACACCGTGGTGTATACGTACTATTTTTTTTTATATATTTGTAATAGGTAAATTAAACTCGATTTGTATTCTATAAGTTATTGTTCTTTTGATGGATTTTTCTTGCTAAACTTTATTAAGTCCATATTAAATCCCTCATATCTCAATAGTATGTCAAGATCAAAGTATTTGTGAAACGTACTGAGAGAAAAAAAAAGTTAGTTGAATGCAAGTTTAGTAGAAAACTTAGTCTTAGATCTCCACTTTCTTGAGCTTTTTATTAGTTAAATATAAAATATTAACATTAAATATTTTCAGATTCAGGGCTTATTATACAATATCTGACTAAGTTAATACTACTTCGATCTTTTAACGTAAGTGAAGTTGTTAGTTGTTGTATAACTGGAGCAGTTTTGAAAATTTTGACTTGAAATTTTGTACCATTCTTTAGAACATTATTCCTCACAGTAAAAATTATCAACGAAAATCCTCTAGATGCTATGGTTCAGTGATTTAATTTGACATTAATATTTCACAATAACAAAATGGAGTTTAAAAAATGCATGCATTTTATATGAGACTGGCAAAGTCTTTTCCTTAGCCTTTTGGTTTTTACCTCTTATTTGAGTCTGCTAACAAAAAATTTAAAATAAATGCAATTGTAAGTGGTACAGAATCGACTGTAGTTACTTAATTTATTGGCTTATAACGAAACCACTTTCAACTTTCAATAAGATTAAGCTTCGGTGGCAGTGATTTTTACTCGCACGAGCAAGCAGAGCTCACTTATATGTAATTTTTTAAATACATAAACGCATTTTCTGTGTTTCAGTTTCAGTAAAAGCGATTTTTATACAAGTGGGTAAGCGAAGCAATCAATAGATTTAAATTTTTTGTCCCGCCCTTTGTTTCAAACTAAGCCCTTTTAACGTTCATGTTAATAAATCACTCCATGGATTAAAATCTATGTACAGAAAGACATCTGGGCGATTTTTCAATTCTCAATGCACTTAATTTATTTAAACTAACTACTTGCACGTGTAAAAATAGCTGCCATTGAAAACAAAGCCTTAAACTTGCCAAAAAGTAATGCACTCAACCCTTTCCTATCATAAAATAAAGGATACAAGTAGGTAAAAACAAAAACCTTTTGTAAGTTAACAGTTTACTGAAATGAAAAAGTAAAACATAAAAGTTTGATGTCCAACTTTAATATAAAGTTTCAATTAACTGCAGTTTTTACTCAATTAACATCTATAGCTATAGTATATATTTCACACCTTTGCAAAACTGCTGCAATAAAATATCAACAATAAACATAATCAACTTTGGGTCACTATGGTGTATACGTACTTTTTTGTATTTTCAATATGTTAAGTTTAATTTATTTTATAAATTTGATATCTCTTTGCAGTAGTGCACAGGTGCGACTAAGAAGGAGTAAAAACTAAAATCTAGTATTCACTATGGCGTATACGTACCTTTTTAATTAATATTTTTGTATTATTTTCCAATAATTTCAATAAATTAAAATCGATTGGTATTTTATGTCTGGAGAAACAAAAAAAACATGCTAATACTATGTACATTTTTTCAACAATTATGACGTAAAACTTGGGATACCGTGACACGAATTTGGTGCCGCAGCGTATCTGTAAGACTTTGTCCTATTAAGAATATAAATATATGAAATTCATTTTCAATAATAATTTCATTTGACAAACAATCCTATAATCCTCAGCCAGCAATTTAATAAAAATGCTTTTTGTGGCATATTAAAACTGTTTAGAACTAAGTTATTGAAGAATTTTGAAGGAAAACCGATTATTTATTGTGTACTTCTTCATTTACTTGCTCCTTCTTTCAGTTTAAATGTTAATTGCTTTTCGGTTTTTCTCACTTTCTCTTGTTTTCAAGATTTCACTATGAATTGAAAAGAAATCCAATTAATTTCACAGGTATTCAAAAAGAATTATTTAGTTAGTAAGAACATAACTGGTAATTGTTAAAATATTTGTAACTTTTAACAAAAAAAAGTGCGAAATATTAGAACAAGTTTTAGGGACACAAAAATATCGGCAACAATTATTTCGCGAACCATAGTTACAAAAATTATTTATCTCACAGTTCATTTGGGTATTCATTTAACCCTCATTTCATTATTATACCAAATTTTCTTAGCTTTTTTTATTTCGCTTATTTTGAAGTTAGCAATAAATTATTATTATATGTTTTTTAATGCCCCTAAGGGTAAGTATTAGTTTCCTGTTAAAAATTAAATTAAAACCAAAATTACGATGATGGAGATATCCAAAAAAGTAGTTTCCGTCGTGCCATCCGCATTTCTGTGCGTCTACGCATCTGTACGTACATCTGAGTACATTTCCACAGGTCGCACTGTGTGGTAATTCGCCAATCTGACTGGACAAAATAGAAAAAAAAAAGTTTAGCCACATGATTTTAAATCATGAGCTGAGCTTCTCAATACAATGGGTAACTGTAATTCATGTTTGGTTTTTTTGTTTTCATCTCGGATTATCGTAAGCTAAGCTTGAAAGTTGGTTCTTGTCAACAGTTGGATGGAGATAATACAAAGTATTCTATTTTTCGCTTGAGTTTGGTTGACGACTAAAAACGCTGTGGTAGTTTTTTTGTTGTAATTGTTTTTTTCAATTGTTAATCTACATTTGGGGGTAAGGTATTATAATTTTTATTTATTAATTACCATTGCAACTATTTAAAAAAAAATAAATTCTGTATGAAGGCTAGGAAGTGCAAAAAAAAAATATCTTTGTTTTTCAAATAGAGGTAAAGTTAATTTTTCCGCATTTTTCCGGTCTGAAATTAATTAATTAGTGCTTGGTGGAGTGTTGTCATTAAGATTAGCTAGTTACATGTCTCGCGTTTTCTCGACCGCCATACAACTTTTTTCACTTTTCAAAATGAAGTCAAGATTTTCAAAAAAAACAAATTTTCGAAAAATGTGTCAAAACTGCCAAATAAGATCGAAAAGACAGTTTTTTTGATCTTTTAATGAGCAGGTATCATCTTTGGAACATTTTTGACAATAAATAAAAATTAAAAACATATATAAAAGTTTTGTGCTTCAAGTTAAGCGAAAAAAGACAAAAAAGGTGGAAGACACTTTGGACCACTCTTTAAACAGGAATTTCATTTTGCTTGACCAATATTATGTGATAACTACATAAACAAAAACAGTAGATAGTGAAACAAAAGTAGAAAAGAATTTTTAAAAACTAAAAAAACGGGAAAAATATAACAAACGGAAGGTTAAAAGTCTCCTAAGTGCACCTATCCATTAGAAAATAGTTAAAATCAGTAGAATCGCTCTCCGCAAAATTTAAAAAGCATATTCCAATAATACCGGAAAGGATTTATCGAAATGTTCTTTGAGTGAATGATCAAAATGTATAAAAGATTAAGTTCTGATCCTCTGGAACCACTAGACCACTGGAATTTTCAATCTAATGAGGCATTATCATTGATGAATGATGCTTTTCTGTCGGAACATCTTAAACAAGTTCAATGCAAAAAGCAAGCAAGTGTAAAAGGCCAGAAATAGGGTCACGAAGAAATTTAGAGAATATAAACACAGCTGTTTTTAATAGGCCCTTATGTTTCAAGTTTGCATCGCACAAAAAGGAGTTACTTTTTTAAATTATCTGCAGATATTTTTAAAGGTGATGCCATTTTTTATGATTGTGAAGCATATTTAATTAAAATCATTGCTAAAATTTTAATTTAAAGCATGATATTGAGAAAATAAATCATGTATGTCACCTGGCAAAAACGTGTGTAAAAGTTCTATTTCTTAATAAAACCTAATTATTCTGCCTCTCTTTTTTCGTGAATAGCAATAGAGTTTTTATTTATTGAGATTTTTCAAGCGTTTTTTAAAATAATTAAGTATATCCATAAGAATATGTTTACGGAAACATAAATTCAAAAATGCATATTCTTCATCACTATTTTAACCCACTTTTTGCAGAAATTAAAGATTTCTTTTTAAAAAATCTTTCTTTTTTATAGAATTTTATCTATTCACATTCATTTGTTTAAAACTGTTTAGAAAAAAAGTCGATTTAACGCGAGTTATTAATTTTGTCCAGCTAGATTCGTGATTGGCCACACTGTGGGTCGGTGGGAAGATTTTTTTTATTTTAGCTGCAGATGATTTTTATGGAATTCTGAATTTTGTTTTAATATAACGCGTAGAACGTGCAGCTGGCATACAAAATTTTCGTTTTATTGCAATTTTCTAAAAAACAAAAAAGCTGTAGCGATTTTGATTGCATTTTCGGCAAAAACAAAAAAAAAAGACTTGAGCAAGAACTTTGTTAGGTGAATTTAATTAACATTACTGTGCTGAATTTAAAACTGTTCATAGTTTTGTTCTGTCATGCCAATAGTTTTTGAGCTATACTCATCACTATTTTCAATGGGCACGTTCAGGAAATATTAGGGACAAGATATTTAGGCAACGTCATTTTCTGAACGGAAATTTGAGTAAATTGACTTAAATTAGTTTGGATGTGATGTTAATTGTCAAATTTCGAAATATACTTAAGAATTTTACAGATCACATGGGTCAGACACCAAATTTCACTTTACTTTAATAAATAAATAATATAACTGGTTGAACAGAATGCAAATTCGCTTGTAGCAAAGAAAAACGCAGTGGTACAAGATGTCAAATAAAATCGCTCAAAATGAAGAAAAGATGAACAGAATATGTGGAGCACTAAAATGTCAAGTGCGTTGAAAAAAAAAATTGAACTGACCAACCACATTAGAAACGTCAACAGACATTGCGCTTGTAGCTTGAAGTAAAAGTCGACTCGACTTGTACCACATTTCCTTGCTACGTATGTATTCTGGCACCAATATACTAGTTTCATACTTTTTAACTTTGACAGCGCCACAAGACACAACCACAGCTACATCATTCTATTCCACCGCAGTTAATTATAGGTAACCGATAATGCACTTTTTACTCGTTTTTTTTTTCAGACAAATAGATTTTATTCTGTTAACGTAAATTTGTAATTAAAAACAATCGGCTGTCATGTTAACAAAAAAAGCTACATTTTTAGGGAAAATTTTCTTGCCTTATGGGAACTTTTCACGAGTAGATTTTTGACGTGCGGCGAAGCTTTTCGACTCGTGTGAACGTAAGTCGCAGGCGACTAAAGTGACATCCCCATAGGAAAATCCTAGTCGACCGACATATCGTGCGGCTAAAATCGACTCGTGACAAGTGGGCATAACTTTCCAATTAGCTTTCCGATAAAATTACATAAATTGGAAGGATTTTTTTTGACAGTTGACCAATCAGAGACCGAAATTTATGTATTTACCAAGATTTTGAGATATTATAAATTTCTTTTTCCTCAAATATCTTTTTTATCAAATATATTTGATACAAAAATTAATTTGAAAAAAATTAAATATATTCAGAACGATAAAATATTGCATTTTGAGAATGCATAAGAAGATTTGCAAAAAAAATATTTTACGGTAGTGCAATTCGACGTCAAATGTACCCAAAAAACGCGTTTTTGACCTGTTAATATTCAAGTATTTTAAGAATTTGATATGCCAGTGACATTTTGACTTCGGATTCGGACAAAAATCGCTTAGAAAATTATGGTTTGATTCTAGTTATATTTTCGTTGCCGACCAGTGTAATCAAACCAATTTCAATAGAATTGCATTTTAAGTTTAAGTTTTTGGCTTAATTTTTTTTTGTTTTTTACCTACAGTTTCTTTAAGGCTCAGCAATATTTGTTCAAAACTAATGGTCTTATATTAATTGTCATCTAAAATAAAATTGTGTAGGTATTCAAATTTGTAAAAAATCATTGAAAAAAATATAAAAATAAAATCGGAATACAAAAAAAAAAACAAAAGTTTTTCTAATAAAATTATTTTAACCATTTTAGTTAAGGACTAATAGGGTTTCCTTTTTTTAATTGTTAGTGCTTTAAACTATCCAACCAGATTAAATGCAAATCAGATGTCATGCAATGAACTGTTCCGGCGGAGGTTCTTTGTTTTGTATTAAATGTATTCGCCCTGCAGTTTCAAAACTTCGTTTTGAAAATATACATTAATCGGCATACTATATTTAATAATTAAATTATTTTTTATTTAGTATTTATTTCAAAAAATCTACAAGAAGATAAATAAAAGACATGACAATTTGATTTATTAAAAATATAAAAAAAAAAAAGTACGTATACACCACAGTGAACATTTTTTTATTATTTTTGCTAATTTATTTGCTGCTACTTTTATATAATTGTAAAAGTGAAGCAGTTATTTAGATTGCATATGCGTCATCGCACAGTGCGTAGATCCAGAAAAAAAATCTAATTTGCTAGTTTCAAGTCAAGTAAACATTGTGTACATTTTTCTTTTATTTTGGTTGTACGGCTATGTTACATAATTAGAGTGAAAAAATTACGACTATACAGGTAGAGACGCCATCGGAAGCAGACAAGTGTTACCTTGTAATATACCTACACTATTTTTAGTTGGGAATTTATCTATTGTTTTTCATGTTCAAACATGAAGCGGAGCACGTTGTCTTCCGACAGTTTCATTGTTACCGTTACTTTTGATAATGTTGATATAATTGAATTAAGTAAACTTAAGGAATGGCAGATATAAGTCGTAATAAAAAAATTATTAGATTTACCCATTGAAAACTAAATAAGTAATATGTTAAGAAGCCTCATATCGAATTTACAATATTTTGTGCTATCGAAAAAATTTACAGAAAAAATTGAAGTATACCACTTACTAAACTTGGTGCTTCGTGAGCTATTTCTAATTTATTGCAATACAGTACATTCACTCAAACAATTCCTACCATACAGTGTTGGAAAGTCTCTTATAAACTGCACTAACAACCCTAATAGCGATATGGGAACGTTCAATGCTTTTTATAGACTTGTTTGTAGGAAGATTGCTAACGATATTCCTACTCATAAATTTGGTTTATTATAATATTCAGAGTCATAAGCTTCAAATATTACTACGAAAAAAAGTAAAAGTGATGCGCTTGAAAAAGGTATCAGAGCAGACATCCTTCAATTAAAATAATATGACAATTTTAAGGTTTTTCACTCCTCCTGCATATAACCTACTTTATAAAACATTCAGATTTTTTTGCCACCGTGTTTTTTTTTCTGTCTTCATTTATTACAGCAACCCCCAACCCCAAAGGCAGAGCCAGGGTTGATTAAGGAGAAAAGAAAATAAATTTATTCACGGGAAGTAAGTGTTCATGACCTGCCGCAATTTTAAAATTCAAAATGCTCCCAAACCCCCTTCAGCCCTGCCCTGCTTCAGACTATAAGCAGCATTGATGATGATGGGAATGGCATGGCGCCTAGTGGCAGAGGGAGTTGTACGTACTACAAACTTGGAATATAGCCAAGCTGTAGCTATTTTTACTAACATTGTGAAACTGTTACTGTTGCTCCTGTTGCGCCTCTTCTTTGCGTTTTTTTTTAACGTCTAGTTATTTCTTTTTTTTTTTTTTATTATTTCATTCTTTCAACTTTCAAGTTCAGTTTATGTACTTACATTTTTAATTTTTCTGGCAAACACATAGAACGAAAGGACGAGAATTTATATTTTTTTCTCTCAGTTTTTTTTTTTCATTATTATTATTATTCCCTGCACTGTGTCCCATTTCTTTTACGAGCGTCTTGTGGTAATGATGTTTCTCCTCGCATTCTTTCCAGCGTGTCGCGGAACTTTTGAGAAACAGAATGAAGAAACAAAAAAAAAAAAACAACTTTCATCTTTATTTCCCCTCATTATCAGAAGAACACCCTCTTATTATATATTTACATATTTTTTTCTGCACCCTATTTCATTACAAAATTTTTTTTTTTGTCTTGACTTTTTCTAAACGGTTGATGAACTTTTTACATAATGAAAAAAAAGCAACGCATTTTTCATGATTTTTCTTTCTTAGTTCAAAGAAGGAAAAAAATGTAAACAGAGAGGAGGGTGCGAGTAAGTTTCGTGCGGCAACTTTTTTTTCTGTTTATTATTTTGACGCGATGTTTTAATTTGTGCTTTGTTTTGGTGGGTGAAGCCTGTTTCAAGTTTTTTTTTTATGTTTTTTTATTCTTTGTACTTTTTTACTCAGCAGACAGTCGCTAATAAGTCTTAATACAGTTCGTCGTTTGCCCTTCCGTAATAATTGCTTCAAGGTTATTTTGAGGAAGAATATAAAAAAATAAAAGAACAACAGATGAATTAGAGGGGTCGTGGTTATGGTAATAAGTGACCGACTTTTAAAAAGGAGTCAAATTAATTGATTTGTTGTTTGATTTAAGTTGAATTTGGAAACTAATCAACTTAATAGTAATTGATACTGAAAGAAGGGCTAATATAACACCTTTTTAAAAAATGAAGCTTAATTTTTTAACCAAGTTATTGAAAGGTCTCTATAGCAGCTGTTTTTCTTTTATAAAACGAAAGACAAGTTTTACGAGTGTACAATGTTGTAACTCACTTTATATTTCAAAATCATATACCGCTAACGTTGAACCAACGACCCATCCCAAACCACACAGTGGATAGTGAGTCCATTCAGAAGGTTGCATGGGGACGAATGCATGAAAAACTACACACTTGTAGGTATGCATTTAAAGAATGCCAATATAAATAAACAAAAATCTTATCTAACATTTTATGAACATCCATCCATCCATCGAATCTTCTTCTTCTTCCTTTTTTCTCGGCGCTGTTATGATCTCGATGTCGAGGGGATCATAACTATCCCACGTTACTGCTTCACACTAGTGATCCGCTTGTGGGGTTCGCCGAATCCATCCATCGAATGAGATATAAAAATAGACTCTTTAAGTTCTTTATATAACTGGAACCCAAAAGTTTATTGGACCTCTGGTTCCTGGGATAATTTCAACCAAATATTCTTTTTTCCTTTCTTTTTCTTACATTCCGAAGCCGATATCTTTTGACCAGTCTCGAAATTGGTTTTAAATAAAAGATACGAGTTCATAATCAAAAGGGCTATGCATTGTGGTAAAAAAATACAAATCTATTTTTCTTGGATTTTCGACAAAAAAAAAACCAAGCCAAAAAAAATTCATTTTTAAAAATTTCCCCCAAATCCATCGAATGAGATATCAAAAGAATGGGCTCTTTTAACTCTATTCATAACTGAAAACCAAAAGTTTATTGGACCTCTGGTTCCTGAGATAATTTCAACCAAATATTCTTTTTTCCTTTCTTTTTCTTACATTCCGAAGCCGATATCTTTTGACCAGTCTCGAAATTGGTTTTAAATAAAAGAATCGAGTTCATAATCAACAGACCTATGCATTGTGGTAAAAAAATACAAATTAATTTTTCTTGGATTTTCGACAAAAAAAACCAAGGGGTACCTCATGCCAAAAAAAAATCATTTTTTAAAATTTCATCCAAATCCATCGAATGAGATATCAAAAGAATGGGCTCTTTAAACTCTATTCATAACTGAAAACCAAAAGTTTATTGGACCTCTGGTTCCTGAGATAATTTCAACCAAATATTCTTTTTTCCTTTCTTTTTCTTACATTCCGAAGCCGATATCTTTTGACCAGTCTCGAAATTGGTTTTAAATAAAAGAATCGAGTTCATAATCAACAGACCTATGCATTGTGGTAAAAAAATACAAATCTATTTTTCTTGGATTTTCGACAAAAAAAACCAAGTGGTACCTCTTGCCAAAAAAAAATTCATTTTTCAAAATGGTCCCGCAAATCCATCGAATGAGATATAAAAAGAATGGGCTCTTTTAACTCTATTCATAACTGAAAACCAAAAGTTTGTTGGACCTCTGGTTCCTGAGATTATTCCAACCAAATATTTGTTTCCTCTCATTTTTTACATTCCGAGGCCGATATCTATTGATCAAAGTCTCGAACGATAATTTTGCTCCAAAAATCGTCTATTTTGATTATTATATATTATTATATTATTATATATAGTCCATTACTCCAAAATAAAATTTAAATCTAAATTTTCACTTCTTACAATTTTTTAGAGTTCTATTCAGCATTGTTAAATACTTTAAAATAATACCATTTCGCCAGATTAAATGAACATAAAATTAACCGTTTTTTCTTCTACCACTCTTCTGCATATGCAGTTTAAAAAATCAAATAAATAAATACAAAAAAAGAGCACGTATACGCCACAGTGCACCTGTACAACGTGCAAATAATGTGAACTACAACTGTAGCATAGGTGCCTACACGACCAAATCAATATTAAATAACAATTGCACTTAGAACTTATTAAATGTACAAAATCCTTCTTCCCTTTGTAGTCAATGTTAATAAATAAAACGGAAAAGTAAAAACCTTTTTAACCGAAATAAGAAAGAAAATAGGTACACATGGTAAGTTTAACGTATGAAGAATATAATTTTTTAATATATTGCAATTTGATTAACAGTGATAGATTTCTATATCTAAATACATAATAACTGAAATTTAATTTGAACTTTTGATTTCTTTCGAAACAACTGTCCTACTTTGCGTTGACTTCCAAGAACTGCTTTGCTCTTCGTCATCTGTGTATTCTTTTGATGGAACTCTCTTTTTAGCCGCTGCTATTTCAGCTTCTGACGCCGTTATTCCAAAAAATGTCGCAAGACCACCTCCGACATAGTCTATTCCCGAAAGCACTTTAGTTCCCATTTTATTTGCCTTAAAACGCATGTATGGAGCCCATTGAAGATCTTTCTATAAAAAAGAAGAAATTTTATTAACAAATGATGGGGTAATCTTGGAACTGTTTTAAACGTATGAAGCGCATGTATCATGATTCATACAGTACAACAATAAAATTAACTCTGTCATCTCTTAGTGGACTAAAAAAAATAGCAATATAAGGGAATCGGGCCGAAAAGCTTTAACTTCTACATATATCTTTTATTATTATAGTTTTTGTTAAGATTTTTGTAAACAAAATAAATTTTTTTTCGAAGATGTTTATTAAATTTCCATCATTTAAGGGGTATAAGTAATTTTCTCACAAGTTGACTTCAAACATACAAAAAATTATTTCAACACAACGGCAACACTTACAATACAAGATATAAATTTTTAATTCAAAATTAAATCAAGTTAATTAAATTAAGTGTTTTTGAAAAAAATGGTACCTACTCAAACACAGAATTTCAAAAATTAAACAAAATTTTACTTCTCTTTTTTTTCAAAATTTTTGGTAATAAAATATAAATTTAACTTTAAAAAATGTTTGACCATATTTATTGTTAGTTTAATTCAGAAGAAAGAAAAGTCATATGTATCTATTACAGTTAGTACACAAATTGTATAATGTTTTTCATGTTCAAGGGACTTTTTTCTAAAAATGTTTGGAAAAAAATTAAACCCATTTTTCTTCTTCAAAGTTCAATACTTTAATAAAAAAGTTATTTTTTCTACTTTCAATAGCATTTATTAGTGAAAGTTAAATACAATGAGTTTGAAGGTCTAATTTGTTAGTTTTGGATAAATTAATATATCTCTATAAAAAAATCTATTTTCATCAAGAGAATTCAATGAAAATGAATAAATAGTAGGTACCTACATGTGACATTTTTGCTTCTGAATTTAACTAACAATATAATATTTTTAAATATTAATTTTTTTTTTGAAAAATAGACAGGTACAATTTATATACATACCTACCTACTCAAATTATTTATTTTTTTCAAAATTCTAAGTTTGAAGACTTTTTTTTAAACACTTTATTTAATTTATCTTCATATCACACTTAAACAATGGCAAATTGTCACTCTGATATAATTTTTTTCCAGCAAAACTTTAAAAACGCTTGCAATTAGGGTTGCCAACTTTTTACATTTAAAAAAAGAAGAGTACCATTTATTTCAAGTCTTGAAAATTTATTTTTTGTTTTGCTTCTTACAGTACATAACAACTTTTTGTTGTTTTAAAAATATATGTATGACTAAACGTTCAAATTCAAAATTCATATACATTAAGAGCTCATTTTTTATCAATTTCAACGAAGCCCTATTCGTCTCGCCTCTTGCCTCTCAGTGAATGCTGAAGTGGCAAGAACAGGTAGAATATGGCTTACAATATTTGCAGTTGATATTTTACAAGAAAACATGTAATATGTTGAGGTCTTAAACAAAACAAAGTAAAATAGAGAACAAAATTTGAATTAAAAAAAAAATTAAAATTTTAGTAAGAAAATTAAATTTTAAGTTTGACTAAGAAACAAACATAAAATAAATAGGTCGTACTAAAACAACGACAAAAAATATAGTGTTTTGTACTCTTTAAACTACAATTGTTCAAATTTAGAAATTATAAGGTCGAATATTTTAAGCGTCGTTTTTTTTTTATTCAATTCTATCTTTAGAAATATGAAAGTACACTCAGCCTTAAGTAAAAAAAAAGAGTATTTTGACGTACTCTATCAGAGTTATAGGTTATAGAGTACACATACGTGAAATAGAGTACAATACTCTTTTTTAGAGTACGGTTGGCAACCCTACTTGCAATAATAAAATCTAAAAAAAAATAGTATGAAATTACCCCTAAATGTGCAAAATTAAAAAATATCTAAAAAAAAAGAGCTCTTAGAAAGCAACCAGTGTGATTTTTACGCTTATTGAACCCAAATGCATAAGGTTCGATCAAAAGTTTTCTGGAAAATGTTAACAAACCGTTAAAATATCCATAATTTTAAAATTAATACGAAATTGCGCCCAAAATGTGGAAAGCTAAAATATTTCAAAATATATTTTTGTTCGCCCAGAATTGAAAAAGCTATCATGAGTTTCACCTGAAGGGAATTTACATTATCCCTTAAACTAAGGCTGTCGAATGACTCGCAAATTACCTGAAAAAAAAAGCTGAAAATACAAGGAGATTTTCGAACGTGAACAACTTTTCGCCCGGAACTCATAATAGGGGAAAAGTGAAATTCAATTTTTCCGGGTGGAATCTTGTTCACGTGGAGCTCACAATAGGGCTGAAAAAAATATTCTGGAAAATTTTAAAAAGTTGAAAATTGTTGGCCGGTGTAATAATCTAGACAATCAATTGGTATCATTTATTTTTTGAATTTAAAAATAGTTTTTGCGATTTGTTTTTAGTTAAAAAAAAAAACAATACGGCAACAGCGTGCGGTCGGGTTCCCAAGTAATTTGCTTAATTACTACTCTCTACCATGTATTCGAAAAAAAAAAGTTCTGACAGGAGAATGTCTATAATGTGATTCTCTAAAGCGGAAATAGAAACATTTTCTGCAAAACTAAAATTAACAATATCCCTCATTAAGATCAGAGATACCCAGAATTGGGTATTTGGATATCTCTGATTAAGATATCTCTTTTATTTCATACAAATTTCCTCTCAACTACTTTACAGTTTTCAACGAACGTTATTTAACGAACAAATTTTAAATTTGACAAATATCTAATTTCCACTTGTCACGGAAACCTCCCGCCAAAACTTTCTCGAATTTGTACTAGAGCAAACGTCATTTGCCAGCTGATTGTGATAAATTAAATATTTGTCATTTTTTAAATATGACTAATTTTATTTTTTGTAAACAAAAGCCAAATATGAACAAATTGAAGATTTTTTATTCTCTTTGTTCTATATTACTTAAAAATTACAGAACTTTATTAATTTTTACACTTACCACATTAACACATTCTTCAGAATTTTTCATAACTGTGTCGCACTCATCTTCACTATCGGAATATTCTTCCATTACTCCATCGCTAAAGTGTAACAATTTTTTGGGCGTTTGCAAGTTGACCACAGTTCTGCTGTTTTCCTCATTATTTATCCTGCTATTTAATTCTATTCCATCTGCTTCCATATTATTATAATTTTTTCTTATTTATGAACACAAAATTGAAACGCTTGTTGCGTCTTGAAATCCTAATTTCTACTAACTTGTATTCAAGTTTGACTTTTAACTGGTCGATAGCAATATGTTCGTTTAAGGCAAATGAATGTTGACATCAAAAAATAAGTTGCATTTTGTGAATAGTCATAGATTGATGGCCAACCACAGTTGCGCTAGAAAGTATTGATTATTTTTTTTATTTCAATAGACATTTGATATGAACATAAAACTGTATAGATTTATGTATCTAATTTTGAACTGAGTTCAATGAACGACAAATAAATATGTATAATTATTTTTGACCTTTGAAAAAGAAATAAAGGTATGGGTGTTTATAACTTATAGAGTACCTATGAACATGGATTTAGGTGGTGCAGCTAAAGTCGAAAATTTTACAAGCAGTAATAATTTATACTCACACTCCCCTACAGTCACAACTTGTGAGTCATAAAAGAATTTATCCTTTTGTTGATTGTTGTTAGTTGTGACCTCCTCTATATAGCCCAGGAGAATTAAACATTTCAAATGGAAAAAATTAGATCGTGCAATTTTTTTTCATAGGATGATAGAGGGGATCACTGAAAGCTTAAAACCAGTTTTTCGGGAAAATCGACCTTGTGCTTAAGCTGCCATCTTGGATTAAAGGTAAAACACGTTTTAGTGAATAACTCAGCCATTTTTGATTTTTGACAAAAATTATATATGTAAAACTTTTAGAAAATTTTATTTTCTATAACTTTTGTCTTAATAAATTTTTCTATATGACCCATATTTTTCGAGTTAATTTGAAAAAACTATACCCCTACTCAGCTTAAACTTTATACCCGCTTTGATTATAGATTTTAAGATCAACGCAATATGGGAGTGTTTTTATATGTTTTTGGGGATGATAAATCTAGCTGCAATGTTAGTTTTTGCAAATTCATGAAATTTTATAAACAAAAGGAACTATCTCAAAATCGGTAAGTGTCGTTTTAAACAAAATTAGTAAATATTATAATTGATATCTAGCAAGATAAGCAAGTCTTTGAATTTTTCAAATCGGTTCATTAATGCCTGAGATATGACCAATTGTTTATAACTCACTCTCTCTTTTAAGCTTTTATTATAAGTGTTAAAGTGTTAAACTTAATAACTACAATTACCTTTCTAAAATTACGTTCAAGTTTAATGGTTAAAAATAATCAAAATATAGACAGCCAGTATCAAGGAAGTAGTCTTTTAAGACTTTTTTTCAATGCAGTTATCATATTGATACCAATCGCCACAGAAATAGTTTATATAACAACGATTTCAACCTCAATTGAAAAAATTGAATGAAATCCCAACTAAACATTCTAGCGCCTGATTGTAATCCTCGCATTCTGCTTTTCTATAAATTGTATAATTACAATGCAGTTTGGCAAAATCGACTCATAAAAAGTCTGAATAAGGTTTCATTGAATGTTGTGATTAAAGTTAAAATAAGTATTAAGTGCACAAATAAAGCAAAATAAATATGTAATTGTTTTCAAATCAATATAATTTTTGAACCAAAAATAATTTTTTTTACATTTTTTTATTGAAGATAATTTAAAGTCTTATTGAATAATTTTTGGTAGCGAATCGAAATCCCGTTTTCTTTTCTAAAAATGCAGAAAAAAATTAAAATGGTCTTCAAAAATTGTTTCTTTAAGATATTGTATTCCCTTAATTTGAAATTGCGATCTATAACTGTCCGGTATTAAAAAAAAACTATAAAAATAACGGCAAATTCGGTCATTTCATTAAGTCCAACAATTTGATTTTTAAGGAACCAATAAAAACTGTTTTATGCTCATCAAACGAATCTTAAAGGACTTAACTGGTCGGCAACGAATATAGTGCTTGAACCAAACCATACTTTTTAAAAGGACTTTTGTGTGCTGATTCCGAATTCGAAGCCAAAAGTTCACTGACACCTTACCTTTCTGAAATATTTCAATATATTTCAATACAGATCAAAAATCTGTTTTTTGGATGCATAGTCGAATTATATCGCCGTTAAATTTATTTCCAAAACTACTTATGCAATCTAAAAAGGTCATATTTATCGTCTTAAATAAGTTTAGGTATACCTTTTTTTTCAAAATAATTTTTTTTTCATCAAAGACATTGAGAATAGAAATTTAAGATATTTTAAAATCTTATTAGTTATGTTAACCAAATTTGAAATTTGATTCAAAAACCCACTATGGGTTTTTGAATCAAATTTGTGACTCTGATTTGGTTTTAAAAAAGCGCAACATATTACGGAAAATATATACATATTTTGGATTAAATATACAAAAAATTTCATTGAACACAAATTGTTGATAGTTATGGGTTAAAACTCAAAAACTAGACGCTATAGAATAAATCTTTAAACAGTTGTGAATTCAGCACACTTAAGTAGAATAAATTTCCATACAAAAGTTCTTTATCCAGACTTTTTTTTGCGGGCCAATGAATACAATATCAGTGAAGATGGGGAGAAGAGGACTATAAAAGAATATACGTTAAGGTTTATACAGTACTACGGTAACAAGTTTGGGGTAAACAGATTTTTATAAATGTATGTATTTTATCATCTTTATAAGTTTAAATAAAACGCGGATTTCAAAAAAAAATTTTGTTAAAATTTTCTTCCAATATTTTTGCAAGCACAATTTGTTTCTTAGAATACACGATTTTTAAAAATAAAACTTAAAGATTTGCGTTCATGGAGTTCGAAGCTTAACAATTATAAGGTCGATGTAGGCAAATCAAATTAAAATCGATCTCAATGCGTTTTACGTAAACAATGTTCCAAGCATATTTGACAGAACGAAAAATCAATTTTAATTCGATTTTTTTTTAAAGGAATTCGACATTATACTAATAAACACGTAGAAATTGTAAGACAAAACAAATAATGTGGGCTATTCGAAATAAAAATGTTCTTTGTTTCCTTTATTTCAGCCTAATTTCGCTGTGTTTTCATAGGATTTTTTGAGATTCACGACGGCGTAAAGACTATATTATGTACCGAAAATTATAATCAATTTGATCACAGAGCTAGATAACCAAAATTATTTTCTAAAATTCGTAAAAAATTGTATGTATAAAGAAATTGCAAATTTCCGTTTTTATAACAAAAATTAAAAACTTTTTTTGTTTTATGACACTGTTGCGCGAGATTTAATAAAAACCGTGCAGTAGTTTTGAGACAATCTTCCAAATAAAACTGAAATTTGTTAATTTATTATGATAAAAACTTAAATGTTTCCAACGAAGAAAAAGATAGGATATGAGAAGGAAGATAGGAGATTTTTTTGAAGAAGATACTTTATCTTCTAATGGGAAGAAATATGTTTCTGATAAAACAAAAATCTTCTACCCATTTAATTTTTGTTTTACAAAAAAGATAAAATCTTTGATATTTGTGACAAAAATGTAGTTTTTATCTTCTTTTTTTATAAAACGAATATAACAATTATACAAATCTTACTTCACTAAATAACGTTTTGTTGGTATAAGACATTCTGCATCGTTACATTCCAATATCCAAAGAGGCGTCACTGTTTCACCTTTAAACTCTCCAACATCTGCAATACGATTTTCAGCAATTAAATAATTAGCTTCATCAATCGATGTAATCAATACACCGTTAAATGCTTCAATGTAACGTTCGACTTTAATTTTTTGTGTCGCACTCAATTCGTCGCTAACGAAAAATTTCAAGTTTTTAAAAAACGTTGTTTTGTCCGTTGAGCCGAGTTTTTTCTTTGATACATAATCCTCTTCTTCAGTGAACACTTCAAAAACATCTATTGTTTGTGCGATTTTTTTCTGTGGAGATTTTTTCGGCGGCGATTTTTTGGCCAAAACTCTCTGAATTTCATCTTCCGTATCACTTCCCGATGATATAAACTGCGAATGATTTGTTTCATCATATTTTGTCATTACAACGTCACTATCTTCTGAGTCTTTTCGATTGGTTATTGGCTCACTCTCTTCATTAGGCTTTAAGGATTCATCTAAGAATTCATCTTCACTTTCAGGTTTTGTTAGTTCCGCAGTGTCTAAAGCATAACGTCTCCATGGTATTTTTCTCTTTTTACTATAACAATCTTCTATCCAACTTCGGGTAACTATTTTTCCCTTTCCTTTAACTTGATTATATTTTGGTGTGTTTTTAAAGGCACAACTGAAAGAAAGAAAATAATGAGTTGAAGGATGTTAATAAATGCTACAAATCTTACATCAAATGAGTGGAACTATTATCCCAGTCGCCTTTGTACTTAGCTCCGAGAGCTAATGCCTTATTTCTCAAATCAGCACGATCAGGATTCTGTAAAGTATTTACCAAAGGTCAAAAAATTTTGTTTTAATTTCAATTTGAATTCAATAAATACCTGAATTCCACTTATAACCAACACAACACCATTAAGTAACTGATTAAATGGTTTATACTGTACATTGTCTAATTTCGGCTTCTTAGGTTTGTCACTAACACACGGCGAAGATGATGGTCGTCTTTGTCCAGAAGTTGATGGTGTATCTGCTTTCTTGTTACTCTTGGGGGTCTTACTTGGCTTTTCTTTTTCGGAATGTGACAAATTAAGTGGTTTGTCTTTTTTCGGTGTTTGTTCTGGTTTTGATTCATTCCGAGTACTCTCTGGCTTTTTAGATTTTTTGTTTTTCTCAGTTTCTTTTGTTACACGCTCCTGATCGGCAGCAATTACTTTTTCGAGTTTTTCTAACTTTTTCTTGCGTTTATCATGCACTGATTCTTCATCATCATCATCGCCAAAGAGTAGGGAGTTTCTGTTTCGATCAATAACGGTCGGGCGTTCTTCCGAATCATGTTTTTTAGACGATGGAGTTGCAGCTTTTGGGGCGGTTTTCTTCGCTATTAGACTGTCATTTGGTTTTTTAAGTACTGCAGGGCTAGGAATTCGTGGAACAGAAGAAATAGCTGAAAAAGTTTAATAAATACTATTATAGACCTACAAAAAGTAGTTGGATTTATTTAATGTTTTATTTCAGTGCAAACAAAATTTAAGTCAAACTATCGATAGTAAAACCTGCTATGAACTCAATATCAAGAAGCTGTACCAGCAAAAAAATACTTGAACCACTCTTAAAATAAAAAATCATCAGAGCAGAGCTCGAGCATCGATATTGTACTATTTCCAAACAACACTGCCAATTACATGATTCATCTAAAATGCAGCTATTTATATAGAATAACACATTGAGTTTGTTAATGAAGTAATGCTGTTGGGATATACTACCGTGTATGCTTGTTCGGAATACTAATTGTGCAAGAATACACTACAGTAATTGCAACAAATTGTGTATTGTGGATGTTATAAATTTTAAAAACCTCAACAACCTGCGCATTACAAAAATGTCAATTTTATAAAATGCTTGACAAAATATATAGTGCGCTATACAATTTTAATTTAAATTAGAAGCCAAAAAGAAAAGAGAGGGAAAATTCCTGCCATTTTCAAATTCAATTAGTATTATTAATTGCAACTGTTAAAATGAATTTTATTACAAAAATAAAAACTCCTTTCTACATTTGTTGATGTTAAAGGAAATAATATAAAATTATGTCTGGTCGTTTTCGAGCTTTATTTCAAAAAACGTTCCAACCGACTTAAGAACGCACATACACATATGTACATAAATTTTTCTAAAATCAGCGATTTTGCTTTTAGAGATCTAAAAAATTGAATCATTTATTTTCAAAACATGATAAGTCCATGATTTCAAATTTTTCAGGAGAAGAAAAAAATGATCTATTTTCTTTTGTTAAGTGTGGCTAAATGTATAAAAAATATATTTTGTAGAACTTTTACCTAGCTACAGAATATCGTTTGGTATTTACTTTTTGGACCGATAGTTCAAAAGATAAAAAATAAAAACGATTTTGGACTTATCATATTTTGAAAATAAACGAATGTGAATTTAGTTTTAAAATTAATATGAAATTTTTTTTAAAGCCGCAGACTATCAAACAACTGCATTTGGGAATAGAATATAATGTTTCGAGTAGTTATTTTACTTGAAAGACGCTTTCAACCTAAGATTTTGAGTCAATAGTCAGCTTATTTATGTGTAGTCAATTACTCGTAAAAAAGTTGCTGTTTGTTTTCAAATGATGATAAGTCCGGGAATTTTATCATATTTTGACAATAAAATTTTTTTTCGCTTAGCAGTAAAATCGAATATAGACTGAGTAGATGGTTCATATTTTGAAGGCAGGTGTGGTTATACCCCAACAAGAACATATTCAGTTAAAAAAAACGAATTTTGAAAAAAAGTGGACTTATCATGTTTTGAAAATAAACGATTCAATTGTCGAAACAATGACTTTAAAAGGGAAGTTAGTAAAATGTATGACTAGATCGCATCGTTCTTATGGTAAAATTAACTTATAACGTTTTCGTTTGGTAATTCTTAGGACTGTCGGAACTACCCAATTCGGAATGCCAAATTAGAAGAAAAAATATTACAAGTTGAATTAAACAAAATAACGTTTTCTGAGCAAAACAAAAACAAAAATAAATACATTTTCTAAAACTGTTGTTTGTTTATTTCTTTTTGAACAAAAGCCTCAAATGTATTTGTTTAATTCAAATTATAATATCTTTCGGTCTAACTTCAACTTGGAAACTTTTATACTTTTTGAAAAATTAATTTGTTGTTTGGGGCTGTAGCTTGTAATAGACAGATAGACACACAGACACAGATAAAATCGCGGGTCCCACTCTTTTTGGATTATTTTTCATCGTAGTTCCATTTTTTTTGCGAGTCCTATACTTGCCCATTACATACTGCTACTGATGGAAACTCATGTAATCTTATGCAAACTCGTCCAACGGAAATTGATAATTTAGGCTTCTAGGCAACAGATGGAGGATTGGGATGGATAGAGGAACCGATAACAAGTAAAATGACGTATTAAAGTGAAAATGTTCAAAAATGCAGATTCGCGGTTGTGGCATTTTTGACCCTTTTAAACAGCTAAGATTTTTAAGGTTTTAATCAGGTGTTCCTATTTATTTTTTTAGCTAGCTGAAACCAACTTAAACCCAATGAGCTATATTCATAGACACTGTCAAAGCTACTTTAAAGAAAGTTTACCTTATTCAGATAACATTGGATAAACCCCAGTATAAGATAAACTGGGGTCTAAAAACGACTATGAATATGCCCCACATTTAATTTCCATTTTATTTGAAGTCGATATTAAAAAAGAAACTTTTGAAATCGCATAGCATTTTAAAATTTTTCGTTAAAAGCGACTTCAAATTATATAGTGTGAATACATTGGGCCTTACTGTAAAATATAACAAATATTGTGTGTTTAATACCAGCCGTGTTTTCTTTCCAACTCCGCAGTAATTTATATTTTATTTTAAACGCAAAGCAAAAAACAATTCCAAAAATATGTATTTGTTTTTAATAACGATTAAAGCTAGAACAATTCTAAGACAGCATTTAAAAAAAATTCCAATGTATTTAAACATACATGTTGTAATCAAAAATAAGTCCGAATAAATCTAAACTTGAATCTGTTTGTTTAACGAATTAATTATAAAATTTAACTTTTACTCCTAATTTGGGTGTAGGAAATAGTTTTCGTTACAGGTAAGAAGTGTTCTTAATATTTTGACCGAAGCAAGTAAAAAAAAACAACTTGTTCTTGTAATAAAATTGATCAATATTTCCGAGCGAAACGCAAAAACCATTAAACCAACAACGGAAGGTGCGTTGAAACTCCGAAACTGTTGAACTTGAAAAGTCAAAACTGACCATAGCACATTTTTTTAAATACCCTAAAAAAAAAGCCAATACATCATGACAAATTCCACTTTAACATTTTAGCAATCTTCGACAGAATGATAGTTAGAAATACACTAACAACAAGGGTGTGTAAAGCTGATTCATGATCAGCTCATTACCGTTTCTGAGAATCGTCGCCTTTCTAATAAGAATTCCAAAAAGTGCAGTACTTCTACAAATCCTAATCTCTAAGGTCGATTGAAAGCAGCAAGCTAGGGGACGTGAACACTTTTCAATAACTTACCGCTGGGTTCTTTATTTTTTGAAACTTTCCAACGATTAAACAATGCCGTTGTACTTTCTGTCTCAGAGTCCGGGGAATCTTCTCGCAAACTAAAACTTCCAAATAAGCTCTTGTTTGTAGGTTTACTAGTTCCATTATTGGACTCAATATTGTTTTTAGCCTTTGCAGGTTCATCAACATGAATTTTGATAAAAGAAAGTCCAAACTTGATGTCCCTATTGAATGGCTGACTGCAGTTTATTTTGAGTAGTTTCCATTTCTGTGAGGCTATTTCTTCAACTAGAGCCTCACGATTAAAGCAACGCACTCTGTTTGGCATGGAGCTGGTTCGGCTTTCAGCTGGTGTCATGAAGGAGCATGTTATTAGAATTTCCTGGAAACAAATTTAAATATTGGCAATCAAGAATAAACAACGCACTCACCTTGAAATTTTCCCGCGCACATAATGGACCACCAACAAGGACTTCTACGAATGCCGAACATTCATTGCCAATGTCGATTCCTTTAATTGAATATTCTGATTCCATTTCTATTATCACATGAGCAGATTTTTCTCCAGGTTCTCCGGTTTTCCATTTTTTGCCAGCTTCATTTTGGAGCAAATTTGAAGCGCAATGCAACTGAAAGGAAAAAAAAACAATAAGAAGATATAATAGTGCAAAATGATTTTATATTTATTAACTTTATCTTCACTGCTAACTTCACGAATAGATTTTAAAACTGCAATCGGCATTATTGTGCTTTTTTCATCAAAATAATTATTTAATAAATGCAAAATAAAATTAATGGTATGGCGAAATTCAAATGACTTGTTTTTGTTTTTTTTTTTTGCGAACATCAAAACTTCAAAATAAATTGTACTAGATTTCTTGAGGGTATGTTTGTCTGAAAATTGTAACTGAACATTTATATGAGTGAAATCGAGCGATATTTTAGGCTGAAGCGAAACAAAAATTTTTTCTTAAAGCCTAGCCTAGTACGCAGCTGAAGCGAAACAAAAAATTTTGGAGTCTCCAGAGTTAAAGCCTAAATTTTAGCCGAGATAAAATTCCCATACAAGTTATCTATAATTTGTATGGGATCCATTTTATCTCGGCTAAAATTTTTCGATAATTTGTATGGGAGCTAAAATTTATCTCGAACAGCGTACCAGGCTTAAGCCTGGTACGCTGCTCGCGCTAAAATTTAGCTGAGATAAAATTCCCATACAAGTTATCGATAACTTGTATGGGATCCATTTTATCTCGGCTAAAAATTTTCGATAATTTGTATGGGAGCTAAAATTTAGCGCGAGCAGCGTACCAGGCTTTAACAGCGAATATGCTAACAAAAAAAATAACATCGGGTATTATAGCAAAGTAAAAATAATAAAAATACAAATCAAATAATTCAAGAACAAACATCAGAAAATAAGTTTAAAAGCTAAAGCCTGGTACGCTGCTCGCGCTAAATTTTAGCTCCCATACAAATTATCGAAAATTTTTAGTCCAGATAAAATGTATCCCATACAAGTTATCGATAACTTGTATGGGAATTTTATCTCAGCTAAAATTTAGCGCGAGCAGCGTACCAGGCTTAAAAAACAAAACAAATTCAATTTCGTTCAAGATTTCTGTACCGAAATTTTGCATGGAAAATTTCGTTTCGCTTCAGCTGCGTACAAGGCTTTAACTACAACGCCACTTTCTACAAAAATAAACATTTTCAATTTGTGATAGTTTTTTCGACCAAAAAATTTAAAACAATAGGTGTGTTTCTTATTACCACCGGGCTTAACTGGTCAAAAAAAAAACTCATCGGAGCTTAACTAGAAAAATTGGCAGCAATTGCATATTAGGTGTGTTTTTTTGTTTATCTATATAGGTTTTGTGCAAAAAAACGACATCGAGATTTTTGAAATCGAAACAATTTACGTGTTAAAAACAACAAAAACTTTATCTGTATAGATTTTTGAAAAATCAAGATAATAGGTGTGTTTTTTTGTTTATCTATATAGATTTTGTGCAAAAAAACGACATCGAGATTTTTGAAATCAAAACAATTTACGTGTTAAATACAACAAAAACTTTATCTGTATAGATTTTTGAAAAATCCAGATAATTATCCAGATTTTACTTTCTCTCGATAGAAAACAGTACTGCCAAGGTATAGTACACTTATTAAATGTCATATTCCATTAAACGACAGCTGTAGTTGACAGATATACGACAAACAAATAATATAATTAGGAAAAACAAACAACACAAATCAATGTAAGTACAAGCATATTTTTTGGAAAAAGATGAAAATTGTACCATGAACTTTGTTTTTTTAATTTACTTTAATAATTTTAGGATTCACGGGTGCAATATCTTCCGCCGACGAGAAAATATTTTATAACATTAGGTACAGCTCAAAGGAATCGATTTCCTGAAATGTTATCTAGTTGTTGGATGGATAGAGCTAGAGTCACACAGGCATACCACGCCATATAAGTGGCACCCAATTTCGCACAAGAACAATTTAGTTGCAGTTCCGATGTGAAAATTCTTAAACCCGAAGTTATAGCTTGCTCACTTGCCGCAAGTGTAGTTGAACTTCCAAAGAGCATTGTTGAAAGTAATCGTATATCAATCATAAACTGAAAATCAATCAATAGACCTATCGGAAACTTTAATCCAACAATTTATTCGATTCAAAATCGAAAAAAAAGAGACTCAGGAAGAAAACTTGGAGAATTGTTATGAAATTGTTCCAATAGCCAAATTAATAAAATAAGTCCTAACGTAAGTGTTGACGATGAATTGAAACCCATAACCTACGGCGGAAGGTAAAAAATTTACAAATTGCATTGAAGCGCAAAAACTCTTACCAGAGCTGCTAATTGGTGCTGCAGTCGATCTATCAACGGCAATCGCTCTCATAAATAAATAGTGTGAAAAATTACCCAGTGATACATTCACCAAACTAACTCCATTATCGAGATATGCAAAGACAAAGCGTTGTGGCAAAGATATTGTTTCAATATACACTTCATTTGCCTATAAATTCGTTTTTAAAATATGACATAATGGTAAGTTTAATAGAAAGCACCGTTTTTATCCATTTGATTTATTTTTTTCTTTGAAGGGACTACCAGTGCCAACGAAAATCCTTGCAAGACGAATGGTTACCCGTTCAGGCATGTCGAGAGTTGCATATGTATGGAGAACTGGACAACACCTTGCACCCAATTGGGAAAGAAGGATTTAAAGTACTGCGAGTCTCATTGGGAGGAAAAAATTGACGATCAAGTTGTTAAAGATAGCGAAGAACCACGACCTAGTACAACCAGACATCAACAATATTATTACAAACGAGTAAGAAGACATATTTAATTACTTTGCTTTATTTAACGAAAAATGTAAATTCATAGTTTTTTAATTGTCAACTTACTGCTGGTGCTGTATCCTATTTGTACTACATTAATCTAACCCTCCGATGTGGATTCCACCGAAAATTGTGTCTTCAATGTTCCCACAATAAAAACTAGAAAAAATGCAATTGTCATTGATTGGGATTTCCTAGAGATTATTGCAATGACCAGTGACTCCACCATGGGCTTCATAACACAACTTTGTTTTGTTTAGATAAATTTAGCTTTTGTTTTTTTATTTTTTTCCAATAAAAAATAATAGCTGTGGTAAATTTTAAGCCTTTTGAATTTTAAAAATACAAAAATGTATACACTTGCATAAATTGTTTTTGTTTTTCTTTGCTATTTTTTTTTTGCTTAAATAATTAAATAAGAAGTAAATATAGAGTACCAAAAAATATAATGAGGTTAATAACAACAACGGTTTATATACTCAAATGTTCCCGAAATGTGTAGGACCAGTCGATTTGGCATGTTGAGCTTGTATCTGACCAACTAGCATAATATCGTATTGCATGCAACGGGACGAAAACTTTTCCACATCAGTAAATTGCCGCCGATACAGCTAGTAAACATACATAACAACTTCAAACAAACAAAATCTTTCTTAACTTCAACATAAATCAACATTCAATTTATTAACTGATCGTTTACATATGTACATATAAAGTTAAAAGTATTTGTTCTTATCATCTATTAGAAATCCCAATAATTATTTGTTTGAAAAAAAAACTTACAGCTGGTGAAATTCCAACCAAAGCAACAGCATGCACCTAAAACTCCTCTTTGAGCGAAATGACAATAGTTTGATGGTTCATTGTGATGTGATATCGTTATAGATGCAACAAAAATGGATCAGGTTGTAAACTTAAAAGAAAAAACGTTTCAAAACCAAACATTAACAATTATCTTTCTCAACTTACGTATACATAAAAAAGCAGCAATAGTTTTCTCACCACCACTCAAATTACTCATTGACTGAAAACGTTTTCTTGGTGCAATATAATTATAACTTATTCCATCCAAATGAGGTTCCTAGATAAGCCTGTGCGTCTTTATTTCTTGGTAAGGACTTATGTTATGAATGCTATCTATTGCCTTGGAAACGTGTTTGCAACATCGAATACATTTTTCGAACGTTCATTTTTAACTTTTTCAAATGCCGCCTTTGCTTTCTTCTCGGAGAGCATTTTTAAATTCCTAAATTCAGATGGAACTATTCCAGTAACACGATCAAGCTTTTGCGTGGCTTTCAGGTTGGGCGTTTAAAGGCTTGGCCACAACGGACGGGTATGCGGTAGTTGTGCGGGTAATTAGATGAAAAAAGTTCCACGCCTTAACATTGATGTTCCAGTTTAGAGTTTTGTTCATATTATAACCCCTTCCTCTACCGCATATCCTTTCGGTATGGTAAAGTCTTTGATTTCAATTCTATAATAGACAGAGAAGAGGTTAGTTTTCTTATGAAACTATTTCATCGAATAGAACTTACTGATTTTCATTCCCGAAAATCTTACATAGACGCTGAAGTTCTGTTTTGTAGTTTTATAGTCACCTTGCCGAACTCTGGGCATCCTCCAACTGTCGATCGAATTGTGGGATAGATTTTTTGACGAATCTAAATTGACCATACCTTAAAAAATCAATCAGAATTAAAAAAAAAACTAAATCTATGTAAACAGTTACCTGAATTTGGCTCTCAACTATTTCCAGTTCACTCTGTTGGCGCGATTTCTTCAACAACTCCTTCATTTCCTCGGTGTTTTTCTATGTAGATGTCGACATTCTTAGATAGAGCCCTTTCGATGACACGTCCAGGGCGTAGAACAAGCCTTTCAAAGTCCTCCGACAAGATGATCATCTGTTTTTGTTCTTCCGATGTTAAATTGATGTAAATAGAGGAGAGAAAAAATTTACTTACTCTCTTTCTTCTCTTCATGTTCTTTTTTGTGTTCAAGTTGTGTTGTTATGGCTGATGCAACTTCCTTCACAGTGGGCAAATTATGTTTTAGAATTCCTGGTGGTAGTTTGGAATGGAAACCATGGTCGATGTGTGGCAGTGATCTCTCTTCGTCATCTTGGGCATCATAGGTAACCACTGTTTAAGGTATAAAACTAACACAGCTAGAGGAACATGACAATCGACAAAACAGGAACAATTCTTTGATTTTTTTTGTTTGTTTTTGTTTAGAGCTTTGTTTTATTAAATTTTAATTTTTAAAATTAAAACAGCAAAAGCAAACTTTTTGACAGACAGCTGTCAAAGTCAATGTTCAGTGCTGCCAAACTGTTGCACGGATTTAAAAAATCTCGATGTCGTTTTTTTGCACAAAATCTATATAGATAAACAAAAAAACACACCTAATTATCCAGATTTTACTTCTCTCGATAAAAACAGTAGTGCCAGAGTAGTTTATTTGTTGTGTTCATACAGAAATATCTGAAAATATTACAAACAAACAAAAAGCGGAGAAAATAAGGTTTGAAAAAAGCTCTCATAGAAAAAAATAATCAAAAATTTGTTTGACAGAAGCCGTTTTTTATTATCACTTGATCCATATAGATCATTACTTAAAATGTATTACAACAACTACATGAGATCTTGCTTTTCGTCAGGATCACGAATCGTGATCTTGCTTTTCATCAGGATCACAAATCGAAATCTTGCAAGATCTCATGTAGTTGTTGTAATACATTTTAATTAATGATCTATATGGATCAAGTGATAATAAAAAACGGCTATAGTTGCATTGAAATGTTAATATTTCGGTATATACGCAATGCACTTCTCAGATTAAAGTTTTAAATGGATCCTGATAAGATTGTTGAACAAATATAAACATAAAATTTCCAAATTTTTTTCGAAAAGTTAGAAATAAAAATAAAAAAGTTTCCACGTTTGATTTTTAGAAAATCGAAAAAAAATGAAATATGGCTATCTTCAAACGCTTATAACACAAGAACTTTGTATATAAAATCTATAGTACTACCATGAAAAAAAGCAGCGCCACCAAAAAAGTAAGCTAGCGAACGAACTAAAAACTATGTCAAATTTCAAACAGAAATGTATATCTCATCTCTTTACTCCCATTATTGAATTCGATCTAAGCGTCCTCGCTACCACTCAGGTAGCGAACAAACTAAAAAATTTCATTTCATGATAGTACTATAGATTTTATATAAAAAGCACAAGAACGACGCAACTAATTTTAATGGTTATGGTCTTAAAATGTAGCTAGGAATATACCAATGATTTTTAGTTTTTTGTGAAAAAAAAATATTTTTTGAATCCAACATGGATACCATGGCCATACAAATGGTTTTTGTTTTTTTGAAAAATTTTTTTGCATCCAACATGGATGTAATGGCCTTCCCACTTCGGAGTTAATAAAATAAAAAAAAAAAAAACAAAAGTAACATTTTTGACAGACAGCTGCCAAAAATTATGTACAGTGGTGCCAAATATTTGCATGGATTTCAAAAATCCCGATGTCGTTTTTTTGCACAAAATCTATATAGATAAACAAAAAAACACACCTATTATATGTGTTTTTTTGAAAAAAAGTTTAACTAATTACACTGTGATAGTTCGATTTTGCAACAGAAGTGAGACACATCGATTCTAGTTAATTCGAGTATGTTGAATTCAGTGGTGGCAACCGTTTTGAAAGTTTAGCCTGGGTACGCTGCTCGCGCTAAATTTTAGCTGAGATAAAATTCCCATACAAGTTATCGATAACTTGTATGGGATCCATTTTATCTCGGCTAAAAATTTTCGATAATTTGTATGGGAGCTAAAATTTAGCGCGAGCAGCGTACCAGGCTTTTGGCTCAAGTTTTTGAGATATTTCGAAAATAAAATCTTAGGTCGGGACTATTAAAATACTGATAATTTCGAATAATTAAGTTTTTTTAAGCAGTTTTTAGTTTAGAGAAAAGCTATTCCTGTATATATCTATATGTTTAACACTATTCGCTTACAAACATTTTATAAACAAAAACTTCACTTTTTCATGTTTTTTTTTATTTTGTTGACTTTCAAAGCCTTTAATATGGAGGCAATTTGAGTTTAACATTGATTCGGGATATTTTATATTATTTAAATAGCATATCTTTCCAAAAATGAATAAAATACTGCAAACCTGAACCAAACTTTCAAAACGGTTGCCAATACTGAATTCAGCATACTCGAATTAACTAGAATCGATGTGTCTCCGCTCTGTTGTAAAAAAAAAGTTCTAAAAACTATCACAGTGTTATTAAACAAATAGTTAAAAAAATAATTGTCATTCCAAACATCAGTTAAAAAGGTTAAGCCCCAAGAATTCTCAATTTGTCAACTAAGTATGACAAGCTAATGCAACAACTGCATTTAACATTTACGGCCATATTATTGACTAGTTTAAAAAATACATCTGGATGTAAAGAAATTGAAATGTCAAAAATAATCCAAATCCATAATATTCATAGAAAAAATAGTCATTTTTAACTATTTTTTAACTATTTTCATAGTTAAAACGGGATAACTATTTTGGATTTGGATTTATTTTTGACATTTGACAATTTTACATCCAGATGTATTTTATAAACTAGTAAATAATATGGCCGTTTTATGGCTAAGCCCAGACAGCGTTTTTTGTCCAGTGTAGCCCGCAAAAATGAATCTCATTTCGAATGTCAAATTGCCCTACTAACAATTTTCCTTTTATAATGCTTTACAGAAGCAGCAATTGCATCTGTAAAGCTTTATAGAACCAAAATTGTTTTTCGGGTGCTTCTATACGAATTGAAATTTAAATTTGAACTGACCTAATTTGCAAAAGTATCTCATTCGGGTTGTAGTGAAAACTACCTATAAAAGCAGAATTTAAGCTACAAACTCATTATTAAAATTCCATTTCATTTGAAATAAAAAGTCTACTAATAGTAGATGTTATGGTTAATCTATAACATACCATCATGTACCCATGTTTTTCTTTCCGAGTAGATACGATTTGTATTGAATTCATGGAAAGTGCATTCCATTGAAAATTGCTAGTTAACCTCCCAAAGGAACAAGCGGCTGATATAAACAAACGTTTTTTGTAATGAAAAACAGATAGCGCAGATTGGCCAACGAGAAAGAAGTGGAAGAGCTCCATTATTCAAATTCCATTTCAAATAAAAATAACGTATTTCTTTATCTGACATCTAGTAGTCAAAATTAGTAATTAAAGATGGTTTATGTCACTGCTACAAGAAAATAAAAATACTATTGTACGGAAATCCATAGGTTATAACCTTTGCTACATACGTCAAATAATTTTTTGACATTTATGCTACTTTCTCTTTTTTGCACCTCTTTCTCTATCACAAAAAAAAAAATAAATAAATAAAATTCTCTACAGCATCGATAAGGTGGTCGTGGTCTTTGTATATAAAATCTATAGTACTATCATGAAAAAAAACAGCGCCACCAAAAAAGTAAGCTAGCGAACGAACTAAAAAATATGTCAAATTTCAAACAGAAATGTATATCTCATCTCCTTACTCCCATTATTAATTCGATCTAAGCGCCCTCGCGACCACTCAGGTAACGAACAAACTAAAAAATTGCACTTCATGATAGTACTATAGATTTTATATACAAAGGTCGTGGTAATTTGTGAGTTTTGTATGATTTGTGTTGATTTGCAAAAAGTGTCTTCTCGTCTTCAGTTCTGTCTTCTGTGTTGTTTATTTTTGTCATCTTCGTTTTTTTTCGAGAAATCGAACAGCGAACGAAAAACAAGTGTGTACTACTGGAGTTGGAGTGGGCATGTGTACACACCCGAATATGTGCAATTAAATAGAAAAATAAAAATGTCCAAATAAAATTTTTAATAGTTTAACCTTTTAGCAAAAATCTATTGTAGAAGTTTTGTTTTTTATTACATTTTAAACAAAATGTCCCTGAAATACACTCACGCAATTGTAACGAGGTGTGTACTAGCTTTAAATTTGTGTATAAATTAAATAAAAGTTGTTAATGCTAACAAATAATTCCAATTGAGATCATTTTTAACGATACAACAATAAGTTCAGAAGAGCGCTATTTGATGCTTTCATCTGTAGAATTTGCGATGGCTAAAGTAGTTGCTATAGAAACACATTTTTTTGTGTTTAATGAATTCATTCAATCAACTAGCATCGAATCACCCATGAAAGACATGCTAGTCTTAACTTATGAATATTTATATGTTTGAATTGTCACTTGAGCCACTGTCAATGAACTTGTTGAAATATCAATATTTTGCTCTCAGATTACAGTATCTTAAATATGGACCAATTATGTTTAAGTAAAGTTGTTTTTATATTCATTTCAGGCTATCGGAGTCTCTTTGCGGAGTTGCAGATTTTGATATACAATTGGCGAAAAAGCAACATGAAGCATACGTGAGGTTTGTTAACAACAAAAGTAAATTTTATCTAATTTTATGTTTATGTACATATTAAGTTTTCAATAGAAGTTAATATTTGTTAAAAACTCATTTTCATTTTGTGTGGGAATTAAATTCAATTTAAGTTTAAGTTTTAGGTCAATGATGGGAACTAGGTCACTGGTCACTGCATAATATTTATCAATTTGTCAAGCTTCCATTTAAATTCAAATGACAATAATTTGCATAGATTAATGTGATCCTGTTTGAAATCTAATTGTTGGAATGTAGTTTTGTAATGAACAAATTTAAGCAAAAAGTTATTTTCTTTAGGGCCATTTGCTGAAACGAAACTTAAATAATTTAAGTAGAACATAAACTCTTATTCACTTCTTTTCCCTCTGCATAAGAAAAAGTGTATAAGAACTAAAAACATACATAGTTGACTTGTCCCCATATAACAAAATCTGGGGTCGAATTACGGCACACGATTACGATCATACGTTAACGTTTTGACTATTGCTCTCTCTATTTATTAGAAAAAAATAATGACACATAGCAACAATACGTTAACGAACGTATGCCGTAATTCGACCCCTGTTTCCAATAGTGTCTACAACGGATATAATTGAAAATTTCCAATCATAGGTTTATTTGCTTTTGCATCACAACTTTTTGTATGGAATTTTTTTTGAAAATAAGAATGCACATTTGAAAACCTTTATTATTAAAGTGGAACATCAGCATCGGTTTGAGATACTATTGGAACCAAATTGCAAGCGAATCCTTCCAGTTGTTTAGGAATTAGCTACATATGTAGATGTTAAGACGTTGTTGTCATGAGAAATAACCAAATTGCATAACGGTTCTTTATCTAAAACCTGTTCATTGTGTGGCTGTTTTTTGTTTAATTCAGTATTTGACAGCAAATCGTTGGACAAAGTCATTTATTTTTATTATTAATAAAAAAAAAAAATTAAAAGAAGTATGCAAAGTTGTTTTTAAAAAAAACTAAGAATACCCCTTTTAAACTCCAAATAAATGTATTTATTTCAAATTTTCCATTAGATTTCTTGTAAAACAATAAAAAGATTTTTTTATACCTACATATGTATGTATGTATAGGTACAGGGTGTCCCAAAAGTCAACGTCGAAACGAAAATGGTAGATAGGGTAAGTGGTGACTGTTATCAGAAAAATAATAAAAAAAATCGCAGACATATACAATGGTCGGAAAAAGTATTTTGACAAAATGAACATTTTTCTAACTGATGAGAATAATCTGTAACGGTTAATAATATAATAAGGAAGTTGACGGTTATTTATTAAGTATATTATGGTGAATCTCACGATGGTCAATGTCAATCATATAGTTGGTATTATGCTTCAAGGCTGCATTTTTTGTATAAAAAGTACTAATTTTTGAGGGAAAAAAGTATTTTGTTAAACGTTCTTTCTCAACGTTGGTATGGTAAGGTAATGCATTTTACAAGTTTCAAGCACGTATTAAACTGACGGACTTATTAAGGCTCCGATTTGTAAAAAATTGGGCAAAACGGCGGAACTTATCATTGAAATTAGTGCATCTTCTGTTGCAAGTCATAATTTCGGTGTGTCTGTTAAAAAATCTGTGGAGAACTGAATTTATCGCGGGAAACTAAAAATTACCAAATATGAAGACACAAAAATATAATTATACAATTATACTATTCAAAATTTACCATAAATGGACAAAAAAATGCACTAAAAAAAATAAACGCATTTTGAAGAATTCACTATAAATCGGGGATTGACTCCAAAAAGTCTGAATTTGGAAATGCCTTTCTTTCATCAAAAACTTTGTTAGCAAAAGTACCCTTTGCATTGAGCTCGAAGAAGAAAATTGTACCATGTTTATGGGAAGATAATACAGTACTTACCTCATAAAACAAAAATTGAAAAAAACTGAATTCTCAAATGAACATATTGGTATGCTTCTTTCAATCAAAAACAAAGTTTTATTGACCACATTTTCACAAATTTCTATCTCAATGATCCGGGAAACGTAAAGGAACTGTTGAAGCTCTGTACAATGTTGGTCAAGTTTGTTCCAGAAGCGAAAAGCACAACAACATATCCCTTTGAGAATTCAATTTTTTTTCAATTTCTGTTTTATGAGATAAATGCTGTATTATCTTCCCATAAACATGGCAAAATTTTCTTCTTCGAGCTCAATGCAAAGGGTACTTTTGCTAACAAAGTTTTTGATGAAAGAAAGGCATTTCCAAATTCAGACTTTTTGGAGTCAATCCCCGATTTATAGTGAATTCTTCAAAATGCGTCTATTTTTTTAGTGCATTTTTTTCATTTTTTGTCCATTTATGGTAAATTTTGAATAGTAGCTGCGTTCCTTTGGAAATATTTATCTACTTTTTAGTACTTAAAGCTGCTTTGAACTACTTTTTCAGTATTGCACTGTAGTTCAAAGTAGTAAAAAGTAGATAAATATTTCCAAAGGAACGCAGCTAGTATAATTGTATAATTATATTTTTGTGTCTTCATATTTTTTAATTTTTAGTTTCCCGCGATAAATTCAGTTCTCCACAGATTTTTTAACAGACACACCGAAATTATGACTTGCAACAGAAGATGCACTAATTTCAATGATAAGTTCCGCCGTTTTGCCCAATTTTTTACAAATCGGAGCCTTAATAAGTCCGTCAGTTTAATACGTGCTTGAAACTCGTAAAATGCATTACCTTACCATTCCAACGCTGAAAAAGAACGTTTGACAAAATACTTTTTTCCCTTAAAAATTAGTACTTTTTATACAAAAAATGCAGCCTCGAAGCATAATACCAACTATATGATTGACATTGACCATCATGAGATTCACCATAATATACTTAATAAATAACCGTCAACTTCCTTATTTTATTATTAACCGTTACAGATTATTCTCATCAGTTAGAAAAATGTTCATTTTGTCAAAATACTTTTTCCGACTGTTGTATTTTGGAAATTATAAGCATTCGAAAAATATTGAAAAAATGGTCATCCTGTGACGGTTTTTCATGAGCAGTGACTACAAATCTTAAGTTTCCCATTTTTTTTTTCATTTGCAACGGAACCTTGAATAACCTTGCTAACAAGTGCAATAAAAAATTTTAACTCAGCTGCATCAGTTAAAGCTAATATCACCTTTTTCCCCAACTAAAAAGTCAAAAATTGTACATTGTTCCCATTTAAAACTGATTTATTTTTTAAGTTTAATTTTTTTTTTTAATTCAAAATTGATATTTTAAAAGATTTTTCTTAGTTTTTAAATACAAATAGCTAAAACGCTACCGTAGAAAATTTCACTCCAATCGTTTAAGGTGTTTGCGAGAAAGTCAGAAATCAAGAAAACGGTTCTTTAGCGGGCACATTTTTTTTTTGAAAATTAACTTATTTTCATTTTAGTCATACAGCAGGTACAGATAATTTTGATCTTAAAAAAATAACTTCACTACCCCTTTAGTGAATCACCCAATTTTTAAGTAAAATTAACTCTAGTTTTAGCCTATAGTAACTATTTACATACATAAGTTACGTATATGGCAAATAAGAAAAGAGTTCTTTTTAAATAAAAAGAAAAAAGAATGCATTTTGTGCACTGTTTTCATTCCAAGCCGAAAAGACAGTGACAGTAGTGCTTCGTCTATTTTCAAAGCTGATCTTGATAAGTCATATTAGTCAGAGTTAGCTAATACTGCAGTACACTTGAAGAAATAAATTCCTTTTTTAATGAAAAAACAGCAGAAATCTCTTCAATACTGTATTTACTGTAGAAAGATGACTTTTGGATCCTCTGTCTTTGTTCAGGAAGATAAGAAAAAGAAAAAAAAATGATGGTAATATTTTAATGTCACTGAGTACAAATTGGTGGTAATAGGTTTTTCCAAGTGAATGGAATATTATAACTGGAATGAAAATTGAACAGATAGATGCTGTCACAGATTTTTACAATTCGCTCTCATTTTTTATTTCATGAATCGATAGGGGCTTATTAAAAAAGTTTAAATCCATATTTGCACGACCGACCATTCAGGCAGACGACATACATAAATGTCATGCCTTATTACTATTCAGTTTATTTTTCTCAATGACTATAATTGTAACTTTTTTTGTTATCTAATCTAATCTACCATTCTTCTGGAAGGTATATACAAAAAAGCGTTTTTTTGGGGATTTTACATTTTGATATCCGTGTAGACATCTAATTTGCTTTTCAAAAATTAAATTTAAGTAAATTTATGATTTAGATCAATATCGTAAATGCAAAATTATCCAAATTTCTTTCACAACAGTTCATATTAATTTGATTTTATCAAAGATATTTTCTTACTTATGTAGGTTATGTAGGTTAACCTACTTATGTAACTAATATTGTTTTGTGAAGCGTAAAAAATTGTGGCATACACATTGCATTTAAGGCATGTTAATAAGTTTAATAAAAATATTTGAGCCGTATTTATAACATGATGACTTCTCATAAATTTTATCAAATATTTTCTATGTAATTTGTAATTTTCTTTTTGTTTTATTTTTTAGTTTACTGCGAGAAATTGGTTTAGATGTGATTGAATTGCCACCCGATGACAGCTTGCCAGAGAGCGTGTTTGTAGAAAACACAGCTGTGATATGCAATGGAGTCGCTTTAATTGCCAAATCTAGAAATCCAATACGCCAACGCGAGGTAAATCCCCTATGTTTTTAAAAATAATATTGGCAAACATCTAAATAATTATATTTGTTTATACTAACAGGCTGATAGCATGAAAATTATTCTTAAAAAAGAACTCGATATACCCGTTGTTGAAATGCCATATCCAAATGCGGTATTGGATGGTGGTGATGTCTTGTTCACTGGTCGAGAGTTTTTCGTAGGACTTTCAGAGCGGACAAATGAAGATGGAGCCAGAGCAGTTGCAACAACATTTCCCGAATATCCATGCACGCCAATTAAGGTTAATAAATAAATACATATTAAACAAAAAAATCTGTTATTTAATGGTAATATTTTCTAGACATCTGGAAATAAACCCTTAAAGTATTACGTTACTTTGGCTGGTCCTGATGTCTTAGCTGTTTCAACTTCGGATAGTTCTCAGCAGATTTTGAAACGCATGGAAAGAGAAGCTAGTTTTGCCTATCAGACTTTAACACTCCCCGAAGAGCATGCCGCCAATATGCTTTATATAAATGGTAATCTCATTCACCGATCGCCAGGAGAGATTATACAATCGCACAAAGTAAATACAAATTAGGTTTCTTGAAAAATTCTTAATTAATTGTATTGTTTTCTTCTTTTTAGATAATTAAGGAAAAAGTTGATATCCCAAGTCGAAATATTGATATTAGCGAATTTAGTAAATTATCCAGTGGCTTGACATCGTGTTGTCTTCTTTTACGCCGTTGGAAGTCTATACGTAGTCTTTAACTATAGAGCCTTTGCTCTTACCTAATATAATTCATCCGCACGCACATATAGTAAATGTCTTCTGTTTTTTATGTTTTATTAATTTATATAGCGATTCTTGTAGCATTATCATTATTATTATTAATGGAATTAAAGTCTCGAATTATACACACGTTATAGATAAATTAATTGTTTTATTTTATTTATTTGTTGTGAATACAATTGTCAAACAATCGCATAAAACAGACTACCACTGACATGTCCTTAAAACCTTTGCTCAATTTTTAGAAGGATAGGGAGTTGTATAAAATAGTATAATCTGTTGTATAAATTACTATCGACCAGGGTTGTAAAAGAATGCAATCTTTTGTGAATGCAGTCTTTGAAATTGAATCTTTTATTTGCAAAACATGATAAGTCCATGATTTTTAATTTTTTAGGAGAAGAAAAAAACGTTCTATTTTCTTTTGATATGCGTAGCAAAATTTATAAAAAATATATTCTGTAGAACTCTTGCCAAGCTACAAAATACCGTTTGGTTTTTAATTTTTGGAGCGATAGTTCAAAAGATAAAAAATATAAACGCTTTTGGACTTATCATACTTTGAAAATAAACGGATGTGAAGCCCCAGTCTATCAAACAATTGTATTTCAGATTAAAATACAATGTCCGGACTACTTATTTAACTTTAAAGTAGCTTTAAACTTAAGATTTTCAATCATTAGTCGAATATAGCATTTACACAAAAAGAAGCTGTTGTTTATTTTCAAAAGATGATAAGTCCGGGACTTATCCTGTTTTTTGATACTAAAAAAATATATATAGATGGATATAGATGGAGTAGACCCTTCATATTTTGAAGACAGACGTGGTTATCCCTAGAGTACAAATTTAGTAAAAAAAAAACGAATTTTGAAAAAAGTGGACTTATCATGTTTTGAAAATAAATGATTCAATTGAAATACCACGACATAAGTACTTGCAAATTCGTTCGACTTCTGTCGAGTCGATTTCTGTAAATGTGTATAGGATAAGACAAACAAAAAAAGCTCTAGCGGCTAAATTGGATTAAATAAAAAAAAAACTCCCATGGAATTTAAAGTGGAATAGGTACTCTACAAAAATCGACTAAAAATGGAAAAACAGCGGAAAACTAACTTTTTGGGGGTTTAACTTTTAGTGCAATTAAAAAAAAAATAGAAGATACAAGTTTCGTTAGGGTAACAGTTCGCTGGCTGAGAATTATAAGTGGCAAATTAAGAATCTTAATTTGTTTTTAATGAAGATTCCATACATACAAAATTACAAGCTTTTAAAATTAGTGACAAACCCAAACATTTGTTCAATATTTTTTGTTGTTTCTTATTTTTTGTACTATTTTATCTGTATGTAACTATACTAAAAGAGTTTTTCTACAACAACTCCGAGAAGCGGAGCAAAGTAACTCCAGCTTTTCCAGAAAGGAAAAAAACAGCATCTATGACATGTGAGAAAAAAAGTAGGTACATACCTATATCATTTGAACTGTAGTCGACACATAAAAGATTTACAATATTCAATGAAAATAGTAGTAAAAATTGTCAAATGTATCCTGTAATATGAAACATTATTGGTGGGGTCACCGTGACGTATGCGTGACTTTTTTATTCGCTATTGGAAAAGTAGTGTGCATTTTTTGTATCGATGGACAGAAATCAATTAAATTTTGCAACATGTTCTTAGTCATTCGTTAACATAATACAACGGGATTGAACGATAGAACTGGTCAGCAACATTTTTGCCACAAGTAGGTACCAAAATATACTTTTTTTTTTAAGGTTAGAGGATACTGAACTCAAATCCGAAGAAAATGTCAAATAACTTTAATTTAACTGTTTTTAAAGTTTTGCTTTAATGTGTGGTAATTTGTAAAGGTGTCTATAAGAACTGTTTATCTTTTTTCCAAAAAATGTTAAAATCTTTCCGATATCTCGATGTTTAAAAGCTGTTTTCGATATCTTGAGTTCAGCACGCTAAAATCTTCAGAAAAATATATTTTTTAGTTCTTGTTGCAAAAAAAAAAAAAAAAAATTGAATTTCGTTGACCAGTGTCTTATAAACGTTTTATGAATCTTTGCTGTTTGATGTTAACATGATCAAGAAAATTAGTTTACTTAGCCCTGATTTTTCAATCATCAGTTAGCCTATCAAACGAATAAAGTCAATATAAAAAAAGTAGAAATTCCTAGGAATAAGCACTATCTGAGGTTTATCTGACTGTTGAAAAATTGGCCCTTAAAAATATAAGAGCATTGAATTCTCCTTCCTTAATATAAAAAAGATTTTAGATTAATTTTGTAATTGAAAAAAGTAACAAGACAAGTTTATTATATTTTTACTATAAACTGTGGTAAGTACAATCGAAGGACAGGAGGGGTACAAATATTCCCTTACTCACTTCGGAAGGCCAATCGCAGAGAAAAACTTGTTAAAATAAAAAATGCTTTTCCAATTTTTTAAAATTTATTTTGTTTTCATTTTTTATATAAGAATAATAATTGTTTTTTGTTTTGTTGTTTCTTTTTTACAAAGCGTTATAATCATAGTAATAATTAATAATAATAATAATGATAATAATAAATAATAACATAATAATAACTATTTTCTATAAATTTCATTCTCTGGGGGGCCAAGAAAATTAACAGTAAATTTGTTTTTTTTTTTTCTATTTTTTTTTAAGAATTAACTAACGATTCTATAGCATATATCGTTTTCACTATGTTTTTTTTTTTATTTTATAAATTGTATTTAATATTCTAATTTTTTGCAAATGTAGGCACCCTAAATATTAAAGCTTTTCGCAAACACGTTTTCTTCTTTTATTTATTTTTGTCTGTTTATTTAATGTTTTTTTTTTTGGTTTAAATTTAAGTAAAAGTTTAAGTTTTTTTTTGTTTTAACTTTTATTGTTGATGTTGTTCTTTTATTGATGACCCCTATTTTTGTTTTTTTTTTTTTTTTTTTAATTTTCCAAATTCATTGGTTTTTAATTTTCTTGTTTAGTTTATTCTTTTGCCGTTCATTTTATTTTATTTTTTTTGTTTGTTCTAAAACTTAGTCTGCTATAAATTGGTCTTTGTTCGTCGAACTATATTTTCAATTATTTATTTTATTTTTTAAATTATTTTTTAATTTTAGTTTTGTCTTTTAATTTTTCGAGTGTTTGTTCGTTTGTGTGTGAAGTGTGTAGTAGAATTATTATTTTGGTTTACATAATATACTATGTATGCATTAGTGGAGTTATGAATATAACAACTTTAGCATATTCATGCTTTAATGTCGTGGGTTATTTGGTTTAAAATTTTCTATTTAGATTTTTTTTTTTGTAATTCATGCAATTGTAGTAAATGTGTGTTTTAGATGTGAACAACTATAATAATTATTATTTTTTGTCAATGGACTTTTAAAGCTATTTTTTCCAGTTTAATATAATTTGATGTGAGTGTATGTGTTCATCTGTGTAGGTATAGGTATTAATGACTAGTTGGTTTTTCTTTTTTTTTTAAATTTTAACTTCAATAATCGAGATGCAGTTTTCCATTTGTATAAAACCATGATTTGATGTTGTTGTAGGTATTTTACCATAAAGCTATATTTGGCTTATATTTGTATTTTTTGTTGTTTAAAATAATAAAATAATTGGTTCAGTGTTTTATGTTTTGTTGGGTGAAACCATCCAAAAACTTTAACAAAATAATGAAATACACAGTTATTTTTGTATAGCTGTTTCAAGGAAACCTATAATTTATGGTTAAAAATTTAAAAGTTTTATTAATTTTTTTTTGTTAAAAATCTATGGTTATTAGGTTTTTTTTTGTATATAAAGTTTTTTTTTTTAATAAGAAGGTATCTAAAATTATGTAAAAAAATGAATAGAGAGATTTAGAAAGATTTATTTATTTTTTGATAATAATAATAAAAATGCACTTAGTCAATTGTGAACAAGAAGGTACAAATCCTCAAACATACATTTAGATATATTTTTGTTTTGTTTTTGTTTAGAGGGGGGGATTAACAAAATATTATATAAAGTCGGCAAGTTTTAGAGCTCCGGACAGTTGAAATTGTAATCCAATAAAGCTTTCGATTTTTTTTGTTTTTTTTTTTTTTTGGTTTTTGTTGACAGTCTTATAATATTAATGTTGGTATTATAATATGAATAGATTATTTATTTTTGATGTTTATACTTTATTTTGTGGTTTGTTTCTCGTTCTTGTACATCTGGTATTATAATACTTATAATATCTAATTTCCACATACTTTTTTAAACACAAAGAATTGAAAGAAAGAAATTTTTGAAAAAAGCTTGTTCACCTATATTCTAGCAAATGAAAAACCGCAAAGCTCGACTTATAACATCAGAAATGTTGTTGATTTTTATTAAATTGTTTTCTTATTGGCGTCAAAACATTTTAGTATCTTCACACATTTAGCAGTACTTGCCATTCAAGACCATTTCAAATTTAAATAATTAACGTTAATATAAATAATATTTCTTAAGCAACATTTAGCTGAACAAAAAAGAAAAAAAGAAGTTGAAGAGAAATTCTTTTTTCCCTTGTAAGGTCGGAAATGGGTTGTGATGACTATTTTTCAACATTTCCAAAATATTGGAAATGTTAACTTAATAATTCTGACGATACATTTAGATAAAATAAAACATATGTATTTTGATAAATACCTAGTTACAAGTTTTATTGTTCGGATTATTTCTTTAAAAACTTTTCTGAGAATGTAAAAAGATTGCCATAAGCTTAAATAGAGCTCTGTAAGATATGGAAATCAACTTCAATTTAAAAGTCTAAAGAAACCCCAATTTCATAAATGCAAAGGTTTTTATAATTGGATAAGCTTAAGCTCCCATTTTCCCACCCTAATACAATCGGTTCAGAAATTTTTCTGGCTTTAGAGTAATAGATATTTGCTATTGTTTTCAATAGCCCCGTTCTTTTGGAAGTAGTAGTGAACTCATGAATAGATTTTCTTTCCAGTACGTTTACTACTACTTTACTACTAAAGAATTTCATCCTTTTGTCCTGTTGAAAAATAATTTTTTTTTAAGTTCGCTGCCATATGTCCATATAGTATCTAGCGTTTTAAGAACTTTTTCCTAACTTAAAATTCTGTTCTCGAAAACAATTTAAAAAAAAATGTACAGAGGTCCCGAAATGATCGGTTAGACTAAAAAGGTACAATGTACGATGTTTAAGCCAGTAAAAGAAAACCTACTTACTGTCTCCTGCCAAATCCACACATAAATGATTTCAAAAATTGCTTAAAAATATTTAAAAAGCTTTCAAATTTAACAATTATTATATACATAATTAGCAAAATCTAAAGATTAGTTTCTTTTCGATTTATTTAAAAATTAAGAAAAAGTTAAAAAATAGTTAACAAAAAATAAAACCTCTGAGATTTTTATTTAGATTTTTGAATTAGCTATTTTAGGAATTTGTCTTTAATGTTCATTCACATTCATTTTCAGTTTGAGCTGGTAGTTTTTCGAGTTTTTCGAGCTAGTTCAAGTTTTTTTAAGATCATTCTCAGATATCAAATTAGCTCAATAGAAAGCTTTTAATTGAATTTATCGAGCTGTGTGAAGTTACATAAAATAATCAGATTGGTATAGTTCTTAGTTTTAAGTTCGCCTTGAATTAATTATAATTGTTTAGAAGCGTTTCGGCAGCAAATTTATGTGCCCATCAGAAGATCTCACTGTTTAAGGGATTTTATTTGATTTTGAATAAAGCTTAAATAAATTATTAAATAAAGCAAATTAAATCGCACAGGCTTTCCAATTTGAATTTTTGGGGAGACGAGAACGAAACTCTGCTCCACTCTATATGATGACTGAATAGTGGTTAGCTCAACTTCGACTTAAGCAGACATGTAAACAAAGAGAATTGTCGAATTATACTTGATTTAATGATTTTAGAATAGTCTATTTAATCAATGACACTGGTTAAAAAGGATTTTTGTGTTCTGATTCCAAATCTGAAGTCAAAATTTCACTGGCAATTTTTTAAAATACCTAAACATAAAAAGGTCAAAAACGCGGTTGTTGGGTACTTTTCAAATTACATGGACCGTTAATTTTTGGTTTGCAAAACTATGTAGGCGATTTCAAAAGTCATATTTTACTGTCTAATGTTTATTTCATTTCGAAATTATTTCTAGAAATTTATGGTATTTCAAAATTTGTGGTTAAAACAACTTATGGTTTTTTGAAGGCAATACAATTTTGTGACATTTTGATTTTCATTAAAAAATTTTACAGAAAAACATATATTTTGGATTAAATATAAAAAAGAATAAATTGAAAGTCAGCTTTTGAAACTTTATATCGAAAATAGTAATAAAATGACTGATAAGTAAAACTAAAAAAATAGACGTGATAGAATAAATCTGTAATCAGTTTTGAATTCAACACACTAAAATCTATAAAAATAACAAAGTCTTGCTATCGACATTTTTTTTGTCGTCCAGTACAGTTTTTACCGATGCCACTTTTGCAAATTTGCTTTTTGGCAATGATGTTTTCCGGTGCAAAACAACCGAATTCTAAGCTTAATTTCCGGAGAATGTGCAACGGGGCTCGACTGTAAGATTTTATAATATGTAATTAAAAAAAACAACTCTGCTTATTGAATTAAATCTATTAAAATAAAAAAGGAAGCAAAAGTAACAAAACAAAAAAGTATTTCTTTTTCAAAAATTTAAATGGTCTTGAATAGCTTTTGTCTCATTTTATCGTCGTTGGGGGTATTTTTTTTTTTAAATTTAATTTTAATATGATTTATTCTATAGCTCTGCTTTTATTTTCTTTTATTTTTATTACTACTTGCGTTGTTTTTTAAAGATTTTGTATTTAATTGTTGTTTTTTTTTTTATTAAAATGACTACATTATTATTATAGTCACGTACATAATATCTAGTGAGTTTTTGTTTTTTATTAATTTTTATTTTCAATTTAAAATTTATTTAAATAGGATGCTTATAATGATAGTTTATGAATAAACAGAGCTATAAAATTGAACTATATAATGAATAATATTTGTTAATAAATAATTAACAGATAAAAAAGCTATGCTTCTTTATATTTTTAATGTTTTTTTTTCTTTTTATTCCTTTATGTGCTTAGGTTTCACTTTATTTTACATGTTTTATGTTATAAGTCTTTTTTTATTCTAAAAAAAAAGATGAAAACGTTTAAAATTCAATTTCAATTTTGTTTTTTTTTTTTTTTTATTTTTTCTTTGTTTTATTTATCGCAGTTTCACACTTATAAAAATCGATCTCTTTGTTTTTTTTTTTTTTTTTTTTTTTTTTTTTTGTATAATACATTCTATGTTTAGGTAAAATTAAAAAATAATTTCTAAAAAAAATGTATGGCAATTTTGCCTCAGTTGAATTTTGTTTTTGTCTGGCAACATAGTGGGATGAAAAATTCTACATTTTTATTTTTTCTGTTCGCCTTATAATTCATAGTTCCTACGGTCTTGAACTAGAGATAGTTCCTACAAGTCTTTCTATTTTTACATTTTTTTTTAAATCTGTAACTAGGTGTTGTTTCGTTTCTTTTTAAAGCATTTTTTGGTAAATAAAGTAAAAGGTAGAACATCAAAACTGGCCAAGAATTACTGGGAACCATTTTGTGTTACTAATTTCTCTTCTTAAATTTTAAGTGTTGCCGTTCTAGGTTTTAGCTAGTATAATAATACAAAAAAATAACATCTCGGCCTTACTTAAAACAAAAGTTGAATTAGATTAATTTATATTACAGGTTTTTGTTAATTAAAAAAATTTTTTTTTAATTTATTGAAATAAAACTTATAAAAACTTATAGTTTTGTATCATTTAAATTCCTACTTAATTGGCTAGAATTTTTGTATACCTAAAGTGTCTATGAACTAAATGCTTTCAGCTTATTTTATTAGTTTATTTCGAAAAGGCATTGCAGTACGCCATTTTAGAAATAATATTATTAGAATTATTATTGCACACACGTTCGCGTTTTCTTGTGAACTTATTTGCTGCGGATGTTGATGTATTCGCAGATGATGATAATTGTTGTTGATGTTGTTGTTGTTGTTTTTGTGAATCTTCGGTGTTATAATCAGATTCGATATCGCATTCATCTCCTTCTCCAGTCGTTTGTAAGTTTATGGACGTGAACTCAGTTTCTTCTATTCAACTGCCAAATTTGTTGGAAGATGTGTAGTTATTAACAACTGTGGATCCGTTCGATGACATATGAGTTTCAGGCACTAAATGTGGAGTTCTACTAGATATAGGTGGTAGTATGGGACTTGTTGGCCAATGGTATGTAGCAGCGTTGTTAGATGAAGGAACGCTTCTATGCACAATAAAAGCAGTTAGATAATAGTAATAGATTACGGTTTTAAAAGAGGATTTTTTTTGTTCTTAAAGAAATGAGTTAGAAATTATTATTATTATTTTTTGTTTTTTTGGTAAATAGAAAGGAAAATTAAGATTTAGCAAATTTTTTTTAATTTAAAGAGCAAGCTTAGACCAACTTTAATAAAATCTGGTTTTATTGAAGATATTTAGGTGCAAGGAAACTCTAACAATAATGGATTTGGTACTAAACGACGTTTTTGCTATCAAATATATTGAATTCGTCTCCAATAAACTCGTGCATTAGTTTAATATTCACCTCTTTTGGGTACTGGGACATAAATTATAACTTAACCCTTTAATCCAAAAGTAAAAAAATAACAATTTTTCAAAAAAGTGGGCGCAAAAAAGGCTCTTCATGATGGTGTAAATACATTTTTTTGAATTGCTAATGCAATATTTGAATTCCTCATCAATTTCATATACGTTTTCTCTATAAAATATGAGACATAAAAAAGTTCTAGCGACATGAAAAAAAGTAGAAGCCAAATTCACACCCCTGTGCCTATCACGTCACAAAGAGGTGTGCCTGCAAAGGGTTAAATATACGTAAGTGAATAAATTCGTCCTAAAAGCCCTCAATAGTTAGGCGTATAGAATGATTCTATAGATCCATAGTATCACAATCGGACATTCTCTGGCTAAGATGTGATGGCGATGACATCACAGTTGTCAGAACTTTACCTTACCTAACCTAAATTAACCTAAGATAATTCGTTTCGATTTTTGACAGATTTTGTACATTAACGTTGAAGACGTTGACCACAAACAATAGAGCAGTTGAAAGTTAATTCTTTTAAAAGCCGCAATTGGAACCAAAACTTTTTGCCAGGAGAGGAATACCTTGAGCTACTGGGATCCTGGGGCTTTCCCTACAATTATTGCAGGCAGATTTCTGCAGACCAAAGTCTCGAAACAAGTTTTGGTTTTCATATACCTACTCGAAGGAGTTCAAAGTGGCATATGGCCTATGCCTAGGTAAACAAAATTAGGTACAAATTAATTTTTCATGTTTTCGAAAAAAAAATTCAATGAAACATCAAAAGATATAGTTCTCTAAGCTCTATTTATAACTGAAAAACAAAAGCTTCTCTGAGGTCTCGTTGCTGAGATATTTGCATCCAAACATTTATTTTCCTACATTCGGGAATGGATTTTTGCAAAAAAATTATAAATTTTGTATTTTCGTGAAAAAGTTAAGGTTAACCCCTTGCCGAAAAAATGCATTTTAAAAAAAATTCCTCCAAAATTCATGGAGTGAGACATAAAAAAAAAGGTCTCTCTAAGCTCTATTAAGAACTGAAAACCCAAAATTTCTCGGAGTATTTGCGTCCAAACATTTTTTTCCTATAAAATTTGCGGAGTAAAGTTTTGAAACAACTTTTGGTTTTCAGATATAAGTTCACATTGAACAGGCTTATGCATTTAGGTACAGCAAAATTATAATTTTTTTTTTTGGATTTTCGTGAAAAAGTCAAGGTTAACCCCTTGCCGAAAAAAATAAATTTTAAAAAATTTCCTACAATTTCATCGAGTGAGACATCAAAAGAAAGGTCTCTTTAAGCTCTATTTATAACTAAAAAACCAAAAGTTTTTCGGAGGTCAGATTGCTAAGTTATTTGCATCCAAACATTTTTTTTTTCCTACATTCATTGGTACGCAGAAATCTGCAGACTAAAGTCTCGAAACAAGTTTTGGTTTTCAGATATGAGTTCACAGTGACCAGGGTTATGCATTACAAATTAATTTTTAAGATTTTCGAAAAATTTTAGACCCATTTTAGAGAAAATTTAGATCCATTTTCAAAATTGTTTAGCAAATATTTTTGCATTCCCTAAAAGGTTATTGTTTTTTGAAATACGTATATTGAAGATAAAACCTTAATGTTGACTAACCAAATATTGACTTGACATTATGAATATGTATTTAAGCTCTGTACAGAATTTACAATACTTTTAGTCTTAGCTTTGCAGAGTTTCTTAAAGTTTATTCTTTTATCGTGCAATCAATATTGCAAGCAAATCATCCTCACCTACAATAACTTCTGTCTGTTTTGCATAAGACTTACATTGTCTGTACGTGACGTTAAAATTTGTTTGGACTTCACCACCGAATGTACGTGTAGTGAAAATGTACTAGAAGAAAGTTTCGGTTGGAAAGCAGACAGAAGGCATTCATTTATGATACTTACGAATGATATTTACGAAACACATAGCTAAGGAACATGCAAGTTAAGAATAGGATGGCCAACCCATTGGGTCGATACATTTGGCTAAGAACAATTATTAGCTTAACTTCATTTAGCTAGAGGAACATAAATGGTGAGAAGATTATGTCGATGGGTGACGTATGTATATATAAAGCCACCGCATCATGTTGCTAAGGGACATGTGGCTAGAATAAATGTACTATTCCTATAAAAAACATTCAGCTAGAGGAAATTTTACTATAGGCAAGGTCATATAGGGCACATATATGTAGCTAGGTCATATTAGACCGAGAGCCAGCGACCTAAAGTTTGCAGGTAATTGCTTAATATTCACCCCTATGAAATATGTTTAAGGACATCCCCAGGCATGTTACTGCAAAAAAAAAAGTCTCGTGAGACGTGGCAAAAACGGTCTGCCAAGCACTTGAATGTGAAAAAAATTTTAAATTAAGAACTCGACCTTAAATCAAAAAAAAAATATTTAAAGAGAACGGCAACACTTACAAAACTAAACGATACCTTTTTTTAAAGGTAAAAAGTTATACTACTTTTTGGTTTTTATATAAATGTTTTTTGATGAATAGTTTTTGAAACAAAAAATTTCAAACACAAAATTTTGAAAAAAAATTCAAAAAAAGTTCAAACAGTTTTTTTTTTCATAAAATTTACCCAATCAAGTATTATTTTTTTTTTGTTTTAATTTCTCTTATATATTTTGAGTCAAACACCGAAAACTAAAAGTCAAAATCTCTTTTACTTTTCGAGAAAACTGAAAATTACCAAACCTTCTATTTTTTCACCAACGCCAAAATTACGGCTATTAATTATGTCTTTCAGAAAGGAAGTAAGATGTTCACGGGTTTTATTGCAGGAATCGTTCAATGGGTTATAAAAAAGATAAAACCGCGGAGTGCTATTAAATGAGAGGGTGGGAACTGGAGATAGGGGTGCAAAAGCCCCCTTTTTGGTTTTTTCAATATATCTCGTAAACAAAGCATAATTTTGAGATATTGTTCTTAATAAGTTTTGTAGAGAATAAAATTTCCTATAATAATAATGTTTTTTAAAAATTTATAAAAAAAATTTTCTTAACAAAACAGTCAAAACAAACAAAAAAAAAATCAAACAAAATCAATTTTTTTAGTTTTTTTACTTTTTTGGTTGTGTCTCTTATTTGGGCTGAGATAGACATTAACATTGCTCTAATAAAACATAGAAGATTAAATTTTCTTTGAAATGCTGGTCTCATCAAATTTTTTCATTGAAAATTAACCAAAATATGGCCATTTGAACCTATCTTTTTTTCGCAGATTCAGTTTTTCTCAAGTAAAAAAGAAAAATTTGAGGGGAAAGTACTATAACTTAGCAACCAAGAATTGATAGCGGTTTTTTGTAGAAGGGTTAAATACAATCATTTTTTACTATGGGAGGGGGTGTCTATCTTCCCCCGTTTAGGCGGAAGGGGTTATTAAAAAAAAGAAAAATACTTAAAATCAAAAAAATTTATTAAAAAACAACGGTAACACTTACAGTTATGAACGATACTTTTTTTCGAAAGCTAAAATTATACACTAAATTTAAATTTTTAAGTTAAGTTATTTAAACCGACTATTTCGAAATAAACGATTTCAAAGTCAAAATTTTAGAAAAAAAAGTTTAAAAAACACGTTGATTACTATTTTAAGAATGACTTTGGATTTCAATACGAAGTTTATCCATAAAGTAAACAGCCTCAATTGATTTCTTATCAAAAACTGAAAATCATTATGTTCCTATGCCTTCTTGTTTTCCTTAAAAAATTAAAAAATGCAAAAACTACTTTCTTTACCAGGCTCATTCATTTATTTTGAAAACAATTGATTTAAATAACTTAACTTACAAATTTAAATTAAGTGTATAATTTTAGCTTTTGAAAAAAGTATCGTTCATAACTGTAAGTGTTACCGTTGTTTTTTAATAAATTTTTTTGATTTTAAGTATTTTTCTTTTTTTTTAATAACCCCTTCCGCCTAAACGGGGGAAGATAGACACCCCCTCCCATAGTAAAAAATGATTGTATTTAACCCTTCTACAAAAAACCGCTATCAATTCTTGGTTGCTAAGTTATAGTACTTTCCCCTCAAATTTTTCTTTTTTACTTGAGAAAAACTGAATCTGCGAAAAAAAGATAGGTTCAAATGGCCATATTTTGGTTAATTTTCAATGAAAAAATTTGATGAGACCAGCATTTCAAAGAAAATTTAATCTTCTATGTTTTATTAGAGCAATGTTAATGTCTATCTCAGCCCAAATAAGAGACACAACCAAAAAAGTAAAAAAACTAAAAAAATTGATTTTGTTTGATTTTTTTTTTGTTTGTTTTGACTGTTTTGTTAAGAAAATTTTTTTTATAAATTTTTAAAAAACATTATTATTATAGGAAATTTTATTCTCTACAAAACTTATTAAGAACAATATCTCAAAATTATGCTTTGTTTACGAGATATATTGAAAAAACCAAAAAGGGGGCTTTTGCACCCCTATCTCCAGTTCCCACCCTCTCATTTAATAGCACTCCGCGGTTTTATCTTTTTTATAACCCATTGAACGATTCCTGCAATAAAACCCGTGAACATCTTACTTCCTTTCTGAAAGACATAATTAATAGCCGTAATTTTGGCGTTGGTGAAAAAATAGAAGGTTTGGTAATTTTCAGTTTTCTCGAAAAGTAAAAGAGATTTTGACTTTTAGTTTTCGGTGTTTGACTCAAAATATATAAGAGAAATTAAAACAAAAAAAAAATAATACTTGATTGGGTAAATTTTATGATAAAAAAAACTGTTTGAACTTTTTTTGAATTTTTTTTCAAAATTTTGTGTTTGAAATTTTTTGTTTCAAAAACTATTCATCAAAAAACATTTATATAAAAACCAAAAAGTAGTATAACTTTTTACCTTTAAAAAAAGGTATCGTTTAGTTTTGTAAGTGTTGCCGTTCTCTTTAAATATTTTTTTTTTGATTTAAGGTCGAGTTCTTAATTTAAAATTTTTTTCACATTCAAGTGCTTGGCAGACCGTTTTTGCCACGTCTCACGAGACTTTTTTTTTTGCAGTAACATGCCTGGGGATGTCCTTAAACATATTTCATAGGGGTGAATACTAAGCAATTACCTGCAAACTTTAGGTCGCTGGCTCTTAGACTATATAGGGAACATGTCATAGTTATATTGAGGACATTTCACTTGACAAGTTGTTGTCAGATGATACACATAGTTAGAGACGGGTCACGAGGGCATTATATTGTTAGGGGATATGTTTCTAGAGACAAGAGATGAGTATTTACATATCTTAAAATCAATGTGATTTTAATGGGGAACGTTGTCTTCATCATTGTTCGTTCTAAGGGTCTACAAAATTTAACGGTGACCTATGTTTTGAACTTGATTATGACTGTCAAGTATTGTTTGAGTATTGAAACATAACTCAAGAAATTTTATATTTCTTAACTGAATAGTGAAATTGAATAGTAGAAGAAAAGAAATAACAGGAAAAGTTATTTAGTGCAGTTAAATATAGATTTATGTGAGCTAGGGTTTTCGGGTAATTTCTGAGCAAAATTTAGTTTGCAAGTATTTGAAAATATTAATTAGAATGACATACCTAGAATGAGGAAATAATAAAGGCGGAACGTTAAATGCCGACTGTGGAGATATTTGCATTTGCGTATTTGCAGCGGCATCAGGATGTAAGAAATTCCGTCGTTGTTCTATCCGTTCCTGATGTTGAGTTAGGCACCTTGATATTATATCGGGAAGGCTTTCCATGTGTTCCTGATTTAAATATTCAAAATTTAATTAATTTTTTTTTTTTTTTAATTTTTAAATAAAAAAATAAATATATTTTTAAGTTTTTACATTACCTGCAATGATTGCAATTTATCTTCGAGATTTGTTAATCGTTCTTCTATCGCGTCCTGACGACTAGACATATCCGAAATAATTTCGTAAACGGTATTTTGAGTCTAAAGTTTAAAATTAAAATATAAACAAAAAATGTTTTCAAAATTCACAAGTAATGTTTTTTGCAATGATAAAATATTTCAGAATTTTTATTGGTTTGATTTTGAAAAAAAAAAAAAAAAAAATACCTTCGCCATATCCGTTATCGTATTGGCATTATCCATGAGTTTACGTTGATCCATTTTAACTTTTCGCAATCTATATTTGATTGTATCAAATAAAATTTATTTATTATGAAATTTTGTAATAATTTTACATTTGAAATACATTTACATTATTATTTACTTTTTGATTTATTACAATCTTATAAGTTTAAATATCATTAAATTTTAGTTTTCGAAGTATACATAATTATCAGAATTTAAATATACATTTTTAATAAAACAATTTATTCTTCTTGATTACAAAACTTCTTTTTTTAGTTAACATTATTTATTATACATTTATATAATGTACATTATTCAGTTTTATTTTAAAATAAGCACACCGTTAAACACATTTGGTTATTATTATTTTGAATTTCAATACATAAAATGCAACTTATTCAAGTTTAATTTAGAAAAGGCACATTTTCAATTCAAATTCAAAGTAGTCTAATTTGTATGCAACTGTGGTGGGAATAAAGATATTCTTTTTTTTTTTTTCTTGTATCCTTGTCCTATAACATTGTGATGCAGTAGGAAAAAATGCAAAATAACGCTTAGAAAGCCTCAACAAAACTTTTTTAGTTCCAGTTGGTTTGGTGTAAAAACGCTAACTCGCACAGCAGCACATATGTATGCAATACATCCCCTAGTTCTATTTTAATTAAAAATCTCTCGGGTTTTAGAATTTTTGTTTTGCTATAGTTTTATAGTGACAGTAATATATTTGCATACGTGAAAAAACACACCGTTTTTGTCTTTTACTTTTATTGTTTAATATATACAACTAGATGGTTTTGATAGGAGGTGTTTTTTTTTTTTTTGTTATAAAAAACAAAGGTTGAGACAATTTAAAAAGAACATCTGAATAAATCGTTTCACTTGGTCTGGTTTCAAGTGCTCATTTAAAGTTTTGTATACAATAGAGCAAGTTTTGGAATCATGACATTATGAGAATAAAGAGATTACAGAAAAAGTTATTGGTGCTTAAGTTTTGCCTTTTTTATGTTTATGTACATATGTTTATAACAAAGCAAGTAGATGACAAAAACTTAGGGCGCGTAGGTTGAGTGTATACAAAACAATTATGTGAGAGGAAGTCTATTGTAATACCCGAATCTTCTGGCATCTCAGAAATCCTAGCATCCACGTCATTTTCTGGTTCCGAAAATTTTGGAAGTAAATAATCGAGCTGCGGTTATAACGCAATCATCTGAAATATAAAGACACAAATGCAAAATTTTGCCAAAATTTTGTACAAAGACTTGGACACAAAAGCAAGCTTAATTTTAACAGCTTCAAATACATTTGCTAATAAGATCAAATAAAACTAAAAAAAAATCATTTTTTTTTTTGTTAAATGTATCATGTTTATTAAACTGTACCGAAGCAGAGTTAGTTCTCTTATGATTTTTTTTTAACCGCACTTTTTGAGTGCTAGAAGTGAAGTTTAGAATCAGACAAGGCTCATGCTAAGCTTGCGTTAGGTCTTCTGTGGATCAAAAGGGACTATTAATTCATTTGGAACAATAGAGGTACTCAAAAAAAGAAACACTTTCTGAAACGTAACGATCCCAGTTTAAAGGTTCTTAGATCCGTTGAACAAGATTTCACTAAATTGTTAGAAAATCATCTTGAAATTAGCTGCAAACTTTGTAAAACTCATAGCGTTTACCAGAATATTATGGTATAAAGTAACTACAAACAGTTAAAGAAGATAAAATTTGCTATAATTTTAGCGTAATCCGTGGCTCTGTAAGTTCAAAACGTCTGGACTTAAGAGGCCTCCAGACAAAATTTTGAGAAAAACGAGAAATTTGGAAAATTTCTGCATAGTTTGTGAGGTCTACAGACCACTTATTGCAAAAAACTAATTTGCTAATGGGAGATTGACATTTAATCTAAAATATGGTCAGTTTTTACAAAATAGTCCAAAACAACTTTTTTCTTGCATAGTTTATGAGAAACTGAAGTAAAAAACACATATGATATATAATGTCAATTTAAAGATAATGAATAAAATTAGAATATGGTCTGAGCGGATTTTTCATTTTTGGCAATATTTTTGAATAATCATTTCATGAAAAACATCAAAATTGCTCATTTTTTAATGCATTTTTAAATGTGTTGTTATATGAAAAAAGCAATATATTTCTTTGCCGCCGGGTACAAAGGGGTTAAGTCATAAATGATAGTTTGCCAGAAAATGCGAAGTTGAGCTAATCGATGAATTTTTAAGCATTGATTCTCTTATTTTTAAAGGAAAGAGTTGAAACAATTTATGTTTTTGAATTTTGATACCAAATAAAAGAGAAAAAAGAGGTTATTCTTATTTCATCGAAATTCGAAAAGTGCAATTTACTTAACCCCTTTGTACCCGGCGGCAAAGAATTTTCCCCAAATGATGAAATACCTTCTTTAATTGATCCAACAAAAAAAAATTAGTCAAAAGCTACTTATTATTGCAAAATAATACAATTAATAAAACTCTATTTTTTTTTTATCAAAAAGTCGTTACTTTCTGTTAACGGCTGATTTTAGTTCATCGATTTACCACGAAGGTTGTTTTTTCGAAGATACCTCTTTTTTCTTTAATAAAATCGGAAATGTGTCCCAAATATGAGGCTGGCGGTTAGATATACTATGGTGGGAAGTTCATATAGTGAATGAAATTACTACATTAAACTAACACCAAAATATTTTGTATAAAAAAAGGTATGTATACGACCAATTTTAAGCTTAGCATCACATTTGAAAACGAAACGTTACGGCATAGTAGAGTAGTATACTATGAAACTATTATACTTGAACTCTAAACTTCAATAATGGGCATATCTACTTGTAAATGAACACAACATGCACTTTTTTGGAATTTTTAAAATTATTTGTGAACCTGTGCACTTGATTTGCCAGCAAAACAAAATCCTCCGTCACAAAACAAGTACCTTCTGTTAAATAATAGAAGCAAGAGCATAATTTGGGAAGAACTTCAATATCTGTAACATGAAACTGAACTGAATTTAGCTAAGTTGGAAAAAGGATTTTGATTTTTTTTAAGTTAAATTTTGAAACTCATTATTATCATTCATCATCATTATTTAGTGAGTTAAAATCTTCAGTTCGATCCCCGGCAAAACCCTACAAATGCTTGTGGACAAAAACCATAATTTTCAAATCATTTTTCGCTTTTTTGCATTGACTGATGCGTCTGAGTAAAACAGATGCAGGGGCAGCACAAAATCTGTAGATACAATTATTGTCCATAAACCGGTTTCCTAAAAATGCTTTGTTATACAAGAAAATAAATGAGATACATACTTCTTTTGGAAGTCTTAGCTATTTCAAAACATGTTTTAAAAGCTTTAAAACGGAGTTAAATTCAATTTAGAAAAACCGTTATCAATTATTCTTTAAGACAAAATCTTACCGAAAAATAAAAATTATGCTTTCGTCATAAAAAATTCCATGATATCCACCCATTCATGATTTTTTTCAATTGAAAATGATTTTCAGAAAAAAAAAAGAAATTTCTGATTCAATAAATATTGAACTTCTTTTCCTTGCGAGTGTTCAAATCTTTGATTTACTTCACAAAAGTCGTTAACTTAAAAGTTAAAACAATTAAAAAAACCTCCTTTATTTTCCACTTATCGACTTGCTATTAAAAATCGAAGTTAAAAAATAATTACTCAATCCATTATTGTAAACATTTAAAGTTGATGGACATTTTGAAGGCACCATCGTAATTTGTGACTCAATATTCTTCTCAAATCAGGATTCGTAATCAAAATAAATTCTCATAAAAACTTTTTAAAAACTCTTATCCTTATCCCACTCAAAGTTATAAAACAGATTGGAATCAACAATGTGTTTAATAGATGCAATTAAAAAAATATGTTATTTTTCTTTTATAAATAAAAATTTCTCTCTGTTTAATTACCATTAAAATATAAAAACTCTTAAGTTCCAAAAATACCTTATGCACTATAAATTAATTTATTAGTTGTTATTACACTAAAAAAGTTTTTAAAATAATACACATTTACAAACTTATTTATTATTAGTTATATGATTTCGTTTCATTTTTCTTTTTATATTGTAATAATTTTTGCGGTCCATAAGTCCTTCCGTGAAAAATACTTTTGCGATGAGAAATGACAATTATTTCGTCGTTAAGATTGCAGAAAATCGTATCTCGAAATATTTACCTGAGTTTTTTATTTTTTTTTTAAAGGATTTTTTAAAGGAATATCAAGTGTAAAAGGTTTTATTGTATTTCTTTTTTTTTTTAAAGGACCAACAATTTATTATTAAGTAAAAAATTAATAAAACAATTATTTAAAAAAAATTTATACTTAAACAGTGCTAGAATTTTTTAAAAATATTTTTGTAGACGATGACATTTTAGACCCATTACAATAGTTTCAACTTAAAGGTTAAAATTCAAGAGTGTAATCATATTTCATAAACATGGATAGGTCAATATTATGACCATAAGCTGTAAAAATTTGAAGAAAAGGTGCCAAGAAATATAAACACAAAAATCATGGTGCTATTTATTTAAAAAATAAAATAAATTGAATAGTAAAAAAGATGTTTAAAACACGTAAAAGATTTATTTTTTAATTATTATTTATAAACTTTTGATAGAGATGCTTGTTGTTGTATTTATTTGAGAACAAAAAATGGAAAATTCATTACAAGGACACACAACTACCTTGATGAGTGCAAAATAAAATAAATACCCTCGGTTTATCATGAGGATGAGGGTGGTGCTATATAGAAGGATGTTGGTGTAATTTGTGTGCTGTTTTTTTTTTTTTTTATTATTAAATAAATGATTTCTTTGGCATCCTTTCTGTGGTAAGGATCTCAAAAATGCTATCCTCTCTCATCGTCTTCAAAAGATAGAAGAATACAAAATAAAAAAAAAAGAAAAACAATTCAAAAACAAAGACAGAATGTGAACAGGCCTTTTATATCCAGGACAACACAAAAATAAAAGGATAGGAAAATTATAATTGGATTTTGTGAGTGAAATAGTGAAATAGGGGAGCTTCTGCAATCTTAACTACAACGAAATATAGAAACTAATATTCAAAGTGAAAATTGGAGTTTACATTCATGGAGTGTAAGACCACCAACAACACTAAATTATACACGATTCAGGCGTTTAATATAAATTTTATATTTTTTTTTTTTTTTAATTTTTTTAATGTTTGTTGTTTTATTTGTTGTTTGTGTTGAATAATGTTTGAAAGTTTTGTAAGTATTGGTTAATTTTGGGGGTGTTTGTTGAGTGTGTGTGTTGTTAATAGAATATTATTAAGCCAAACTACTACACATACTACTATACCATACTAATACACATTTTTGTTAAATACACACACATATTTTGAGATACGAGATTCTGAAAAAAACGACGACCAATTGAGTTGTGATTGCAAACAGGGCTTTACAACCTATGTACAGGCTAGTAAAACGAGTTTAATCTAAGTTGTAAGCCGGTGATTCGTTGTGAATCCTCTGAGGGTCAAATAAATCTGGCTTGGGAGTGCCAATAAGGGATGGTAGTAATTTTTAATTTTTTTTTGGTTTGAATTTTTCAAATTAATAGCTTCATGAAGTTGTTGCATTAAACGTGCAAGCAAAAGGACTGTGTTTAGTATTATTACTTAATATATTTTATTTTATATATATATTTTTTTAAGTAAAACATAGCTATTTGTGCATTCAAGTGTACTAGTTGTTATAGACAACATTTAGTGACCTTTTATGTCAGAAATATTTTAGGTAGGACAAAACCAGGGATGTTATACATTAATCTTTTTTTTTTTCTTTTTTTTTTTTAATAAAATTGTTAGTATTAAACACGGACTGTTTTTTTGTTGGTTTTTTGCTTTTTAAAATATTTTCTTCATGTTTTTGTTTTGTTTTTAATATTTAATTTTTTTTTTTTTGAATTTTTTTGAATTTAGAATTTAGATTTTTTTTTTGTTTTGAATGTTTGGTACTAATTGTTTAATTTTTAAAATACTCACGCGTATATTGCTAGAAGGAACTTTCTTTGGTGGGTTCTTACACGACCGGGATTAACCCGTTTTACTAGTCTTGTATGTTTGTAAATGAGCCAAGTTTCACGAAGAACATTCGCTGCAGCATTTTTCAGCTAATTGAAGACAAACAAATGAAAAAATGGAATAAATTAAGTATTTAATTCAGTCAGTCATTCGTATGTTGCCAGTTTATGTTATATAAATATATAATTTTTTTTTTAGTTTTAGTTATTTATATATATATATTTTTTTCTGTACAGTAAGTCATTTTGTTCTTTTTTGTATATATATTTTTTTTTTAAATTTATTAATTATTATTATTTTTTTTTTTTTCAAATGAAATCATTAACTAATTAGGAATTAAATATACCCGCTTTGTTAACTGTGTGTCCATCATAAAATTATGCACATGCTTTTCGGCTCGTGTCAGTTCTAGCTTTCTTGAGACCACAGCAACTAGTAAAGCTGTACAACCAGCGCCCTGCAAAAATTTGTTTTTTTCATAATTTTTATAATGTATAAATAAATTAGTATTTTTTTTTTTTTTTTTTAATATTGATAAGAAAAATAAACAAAGAATTTTTGAAAAATATGGTTGGAGCTGTAATCAAAATTGGGTTAAATAATGTGTTACTGAAAAATTATAAATTATTTCTATAAATAATTATTATTATTTCGTTGGTGGAGAGCGGATTGTGGTTGGCATAATTATATGGAATATTTTATTGGCAAATTTAAGGAGTGCTTACGAAATATTTATGTATAGCTTACGTAATTCGAATTGATGATATAAAAAATGTATACTAGCGAGATATTTTCTTTAAAGGCTCACTATTTGAAGATGCATTTTCCGATAATTATTATCTTTCATAACTATAAAATTTTAAGTATGATTATATCAATTAAACATCAATGATTAACAGTATGATGTTGTTTTTTAATCTATAAATTTTATTCGAAGTCAAAGGAATTTTTCATTAGCTAGAATTAAACGATAAAATAATTTTTCGATGTTTTTTTGCATTATTGAAAGAAATGATTAGGTCCATGATGATGTAATAAGAACATTTCGAAATTATTACAACCTTTTTTCTTTGAATTGGATGTGAAATTCTTGCATGCCAAAGTAAACTAGTTCCAAAATAAAGTGCATTAACAATGCAGTTTCCTTAAGTGAGTATAACAATTAAATGTGTACACCAAAATTTCTAGTTTATGAAAGTAATAATGTATCAAATGCATTTTGGGGTAAAAGGCAACACTTTATTTTTGTTCGTATCGAGGAAGAAAAATCAATCATGTTAGAAGGTATTTTTCTAAGTACCTATGATATTTATTTAAAAAAAAAAAAAAATGCATAGTTAATGCATTTTATTATGGAATTAGATCACTATTTTTTGCAAGAAAGGAGATGGGGCGTTTTTGGGCCATGAGCGTACATTAATGAGACTAGTCTCGAATTGAAGCTGGAGCTTAGTATATTCAATATATGAAGTTTTTTTTTAAATCGAAAGTCAGGGTCCTGAGATATAAGGCTCCAAAGTTCGTTCTGATAACCATTTTTTGTCCCTTTTATATACAAATATCATTAGAACTATAAGAGCTATATGCATGTTTTTGATGTCAAATGAAAGGTTGTTTTTGTGCCTTTTCAACAATATATAACACATATTACACATACAAAAGAAACGGCGAAAAAATAAAGAAAAAGTAAAATATTAACGAAAAAGAGAGTAATCCTGAACAAGTTTAAGGTTGACCTGAAAAAACGACAAAAACTAAGGATGAGGCTTTGTTCCTGAAAGCCTCTGCAATAATAATCCGCTTTTAACAAAATCGGATTAGATATTTTTTCGAGATATCCCCGTAAAAGGGTTTTTTTTTATGAAAAATTCATACCAAAGCAAGGCACGAGTACGATAACTTAGGCGCCGAGAATTGACAACGGCTATTTGTAGAGGTGTTCAATACAAATATTTTTACTTACGGGAGGGGGGGGTCAATGTCCCTCCCTTTAGGCGGGAGGGGCAATTTTCAAAAGATATACTTGAAATCATAAAAAAATTATTAAAAAACAACGGCAACACTTACAGTTATCAATGATACTTTTTTCAAAAGCTAGAGTTATACACTTGATTTTAATTTTTAAATCAAGACATTTCAATCAATCGTTTTTGAAATAATCGATTTCAAAATCAACACTTGGGAAAAATAAGATTAAAAAAATACATTGGATACTATTTTTGTCAAGTTTTTCAATGAGAAATTCATTGATGAGTAAATTGTCTCAATAATTTCCTAATCAAACACTGAAAACCATATCTTCTTATGCTTTGCTTCTAGTTTTTGAAAAAAATGAAAAATAGAAAAACTAATTTCTTAATCAGATTTTTATTTTCTTGGCTGTTTACCATTATCAAAAATCAGAAAAGATCGATATTCATACATAGAGTCAGTAAAGAGCTTTGTTCTTCTTAAAAAAAAACTAGATTCCCATTGTACGCTCACCGCAGGAGAGCCCTGATGGTGCAGAGAATAGTCCCCAAAAACTTAATCCACTGAAGGATTTGAAAAAAGTTTTCTTATTTTACATTTTTCTCAAAAACTAGAAGCAAGGCATAAGAAGATATGGTTTTCAGTGTTTGATTAGGAAATTATTGAGACAATTTACTCATCAATGAATTTCTCATTGAAAAACTTGACAAAAATAGTATCCAATGTATTTTTTTAATCTTATTTTTCCCAAGTGTTGATTTTGAAATCGATTATTTCAAAAACGATTGATTGAAATGTCTTGATTTAAAAATTAAAATCAAGTGTATAACTCTAGCTTTTGAAAAAAGTATCATTGATAACTGTAAGTGTTGCCGTTGTTTTTTAATAATTTTTTTATGATTTCAAGTATATCTTTTGAAAATTGCCCCTCCCGCCTAAAGGGAGGGACATTGACCCCCCCCTCCCGTAAGTAAAAATATTTGTATTGAACACCTCTACAAATAGCCGTTGTCAATTCTCGGCGCCTAAGTTATCGTACTCGTGCCTTGCTTTGGTATGAATTTTTCATAAAAAAAAACCCTTTTACGGGGATATCTCGAAAAAATATCTAATCCGATTTTGTTAAAAGCGGATTATTATTGCAGAGGCTTTCAGGAACAAAGCCTCATCCTTAGTTTTTGTCGTTTTTTCAGGTCAACCTTAAACTTGTTCAGGATTACTCTCTTTTTCGTTAATATTTTACTTTTTCTTTATTTTTTCGCCGTTTCTTTTGTATGTGTAATATGTGTTATATATTGTTGAAAAGGCACAAAAACAACCTTTCATTTGACATCAAAAACATGCATATAGCTCTTATAGTTCTAATGATATTTGTATATAAAAGGGACAAAAAATGGTTATCAGAACGAACTTTGGAGCCTTATATCTCAGGACCCTGACTTTCGATTTAAAAAAAAACTTCATATATTGAATATACTAAGCTCCAGCTTCAATTCGAGACTAGTCTCATTAATGTACGCTCATGGCCCAAGTCCCATATAATTTTGCCCCATCTCCTTTACATCTTATACAACCAAATCAAAGAACTATTCATACCAATCATCTTATGTTAAGATAATGACCCAAACCTACATAATTCCTGTACATAATTTCTGTAGTTAACCTTCTGCAGTTTGACCAAAACAAGTAAAAAGTGCCATTTAAAACCAAATCTAAGCTTATCGACATGATCCTAAGGTATTTTTCGATGCTGGATCTCAAGCGACTAAAATCAAAACAATCTAACTCTCAAGAATCGTCTTAGCAAGTTTTGGAAATGTTTTTTTTTTTTTTTTTTTTTGAGAAAAAAATGTCATATTTGTTATCTACGATAATGCCCTTTCAAGCTTTATGCATGTTTCATTTTAATAGATGCTGGGATTTTTTCTCCATACCACTCATTTGCTGCAACCTGCAACAATAACATATCTAAAAAACATGATTTCTGAGAAAGTTATACTATTTAATTACAAATAAAATTGTCTATCTTTCTGTGGAATTGGGGTAAAATTTTCGATTTTCAATTGGCTAATATACCAATTCATACCCTATATGAAAAATGTATGAAAAAAACGTAAAACATTTGTTCTGAAAATCTAGTTTTTTTTTTAGATATGTCGTTGTTGCAGCAAATGAGCAATATATTTTTGCGCATTCTTCTTTGAAAAGCTACATTTTATTCTTGGACAAAAAATTGCACTAAACTTTATCTTTTATCATTGATTTCTGGAGAAGAACGTTAAATAGTGTTTCCACTGAAAAAGATTAATAAAATAAGAGTTTTGCCAGTTGAATGAAATTTAAAATTTAAGTAAATTTTGTATAATTCTTAAAAGCTTATATTCGTGGGATTTTGTCTTTAATTAATTTAGAATAAAAATGTTTTTACCTGTTCATAATTTCCAATGATTAATTTATTTTTCATATGTAAACTTTTTGATATTTTCCATTTAATTAAATGAATGCTTCTAAAACGCACGTATGTTTTAAGTTTATGAACGTGTATCTATTAGTATCTATTTAAATTATACATAGGTACAAGTAACGAAATAACGAAGTAAATTTGTCGTAAGTGGAGAAATTTTTGATGTATTCGCAATGAAAATATAGCATTGGAATGCATAATTTTTAAAATTATGATTGTAAACTGTTAAATATTCCGCATTAAATAATTTTAAATGAATTAAATTTTCTTATTGAAAAGCTTATAAGAAATGATTCAAAACATGACCAAAAATGGGATTTAATGAATCTTCCTAAATACTATTTTGAAGCGCGAGAATTATTATGAATATATATCAAAAGTGATTCAATTAAAAAACTATTTAAAAATATTTATTTTTTGTTAGTGCACAGATATAAATAAATAAATATATGTGAAGAAGTAGTTTTAACAATAAAATTAATTTGTTTAAGTTTTTTTTTTGTAAGTAATTTATTTGTCATGCATTTTCATTTGACTGGCAGCTCAGTCCGTGCATTTTTTGTTTGGTTTAATTTATTTACTTTTATTTCTTAATTATATATAATTTTTTTGATTCAATCGATTTTTTGGCATTTAGCGGTAATTTTTTTTTTTTAATTTCATCATTATCGGATTTTTTTTATTTGGCATTTGATTTTTTCATCATATTTGCTTGGCGCATTACTCACAAATCGAAATAAACTCACCATAATTCCAGTGATGACAGCAACACCACGACCACAATATGTATTTGGGACAATATCACCAAAACCGACACTTAAAAAAGTGATCGCAATTAACCACATGGCATTCAAAAGATTTGCATGTTCTTCGTCATGAAACCTGTTTCGATAAACACATAGATACACATGGTTGGAAAGAAAAATTATTTGGTTTTTTGTTTAAAAGTTTTTTTTTTTTTTTTAATTTTTTTTATTGATTTTGATTCTGATTTTTTCGAAGATCAGAGAGCAGAAAATATGGATCGAACTGACTGTGAATTATATATAACACATTTTCTTGTTATTTTGTTGTTTGTTATTCGAAGATAGTTTTTGGGCCTTTTTATACGAGTATTTTTTATCTAACCAACCGAAGCTAATTAATTTTAATTAAAAAAAAAAGTAATGTGCCAACATTTTGCAGAAAAAAAATAATTATTATTTGGTGGGTGCACATTATGGTATTATACATTAAGGTTAAAGGTCTTAAAGCCTGGTTAGGAGAGTAGCTTGTAAAAAAAAAAAAAATAGAATTGTAAAACCAACGAAAACAAGGCTTTTATTTTTGGATTTGGCTAAGAATATTTTTGTTTTTGATTTTTTTTTGTTTTTTTGATTTTTTTTTTTTAGTTAAATACTCACCACCATACCACAGGTTAAAGTTATACCACGTCCACAATATGTATTGGGAACTATATCGCCATAGCCCACACATAAAAAGGTGATGGCTGTTAGCCACATGGAGTTTAGCAAATTCGCGTGCTCCTCGTCGTGGAACCTTATTCGGGAAGGATAGTGAAAAGTGGAACAAACAAATAAACGTACGTGAAATTATGTGAAAAATTTTGTTTTCCAAAAATTAAAAACAAAAATATTTAAAAATCCTTTTATAAAAAATATTTTTTTTTTTTCAGAGATAATTACTATAACACGAGTATATTTTGAACAAAAATAAAAGCAGTTGTAAAATTGTAATTTTGACTGACAATTTTGATTTTTTGTTTGTTGATAAATATATAAATATGTGAATGCATTTAGCAAAAAACTTTAACTAATCTAATTATGATATTTATTATTTTTTTTTTTTTTGTTTTTTTACGAAAATCCATTGGTTTTAATTTAAGTGTTAAATGTCTTTTTGATAAATTTTATGAATGAAGTGTTCGGAGGTGTATTTGAATTTTTATATTTAAGTGAAGTGATTGCTTTTAATTGTATTGGATTTAGCTAAACGATTTTTGGTTGTTTTTTTAAGACTTAGCTATGAAATAAGCTTTTGTATTATACAAAAAAATGCTAAATATTTATTTTTTAAATATTTAACTTAAAAAATACATTTGTAGAAAATCATATTCAGGTGGTATCTGGCATATAAAAAAGAAGTCTACAACTCACGTTTACTGTCACTTGTCAAAGGCTTACTATTTTTTCGTTTATTTTAATTTAGCAATAATTTTTTGATGAATTTTCCAAAACTTAATGATTTTTGAGAGAAAAGTGACTTTTCATGTTAATTTTTTTTAAATTTTTGTTTTAACAATGACCATGCTATAAAATATTAAAGCCCAAAATCGAAACGAAATTTTAAATTAATTTTGTATGTTTTACTAAAAAAAATATATTATTATTATTAGCTCACTCTTTAAACGAGGTTATTATATATTTATATATACAAAACTATATAATTTCTGTTTTAACAAATAAATTAAAAATTTGATATAGCTCTAGTTTGAAAACAAATTTTAAACTAAAAAGTATGAAATGCAATAAACAATCGATTATAAAAATTAAATTTTTGTTAAAAAAATAAAAAAAAAAATAAATAAATATAAATAAAGATAAATAAATAAACAAATGCTTAAATGGATTTTTAAAAAAATTCAACACCAATTAAAATTGAGAATAATATTGACACACTTATATGGAAATACAATGATTATAAGTATTGGAGCACGTGTTTTGGCTAAACTCCATTTATTATAATTTTGTTTTGATATTATTATAAAATATAGATGCTTTGGTTGGTTTTTATATTTTTTTTTTTACGTTGCAGGCGTAGTTCAATCCATATTTTCAAGCTTATAAAATTGGAAATCAGTTTAAAAATATTTTTTTTCTTGTTTTAAAAGAATTATAAATATTTTTTTTTCACAACATTTTATCAGGCATTTGATATACGAAAGGAAAATTAAAAACAATGGAAGAGAAAAACACGTTATGTAGAAGAAGGCGAAGAAGAAAAAAGAACAATAAAATAAGAAAATAATAAAAATAAAACAATGTGAAGATGGAAAAAATAACATAAAGTTATTAGAAGAAAAAGAATTTAAAAATAGTTGAAGAAAACAACTTAATATTAAATAGAACAAGAGGAAGAAGAAGAAGAAAAGAGAAACTTAATTTAAATTATTTATTTATTAATATTCTTTCACTAAATTTGTTTTCTATAATAATATACCTTATATAAAATTTTGCATAAACAAAACTAAATTTAAAAATAATATAAAAAGTTTTTAGTTTTTTTAGGAGTCTTATTTAGTATCAAATTTAAGATAAAAATTTTAAGATCGAATTAAAATATCCAAAGCATTTATCTGATTAACTCATATCTACAGGGACGTGATTTCTTAGTTACAATTTTTCTATAAAGAACCAAATATAATATGAATGGACAGAAATTAAAATATTTGTCGAGTTTATGAAAGCACATAAAATCAAGGAGAACTTATAAAATAAAAAATAACTACCAATAAGGTTACAAATATGTGTATATTTAACAGGATTAATGTACACATTTTTTTAACATATTTTTTTTTTAAATTAGAGGACCCTATATGTTAATAGTAATAGTTACGAGTAATACATAGTTCATTAACATGCTGTGTATTAGTTTGTTTGTTAAAATGTGGATAGGATGAAAACAAAAAAAAAATTATAGTGCTTTGTTAGTTTGTATAAAAAAAAAATTATGAGTGACCCCAACCGTTTTTTTAAGACTAGACTATTTTGGTGTTAAATATAAAAGTTCGTATTTCATATACATATTCCTATTTAATACCCCTTTTTTTCATTAATTTATCCTTTGCAAATTGTATATGAAAAAATAAAAATCTCAAAATACATACAAAAATATGAATATCATGAGTGCTGAACACTATTCTGAAGCTGTCCAACAATTTTTTTTTTAACTACCAAAAAAAGTAAAAAAAAAAAAGCTTTTTATTCCTCTTATTTGCGTGATTACTTCAATATATTACTTCATTTCTCACAGAAACCAATAATTTTGTAAAATTAAAAAAGATAAAAATAACCAATAGTGAAAGATCTCTTTTTGTATAATTAATGGGTTGCGCTGAAAAATCCATACAAATTAATACTTTATAAATGAAAAAATTGCAGTTTTCGATGGATTTTTCAAAAAAACAACTTGCGTTAGGCACTCAAAAAAACCTTAAGTTTGGCCTATGTAAATAATTACTCGTACACTTAAACTTTCCACTTTGATTAAAATTTGAATGAACTAAAAATAGTGGGTTCCTGGGTAAAAATTACAGCATATGATTACGATCATACGTTATCGTTTTGGCTATTGCCGTCTCTATTTAATTATAAGAAAAAAATGGGGTCATAAAGTGTCAGTATACGTTAACGTACGTATGCTATGATTCGACCCCTGTTATAACACAGAATCACAGCGGTTTTGAAGAGTATGATAACTTGACAGCTTATTTGTATTGTATTTGTACCAGGGTTGTATAAATATCAATTAAAAAAAAATGCATTTGAAATTATAAAAAAATATATTTAGGTATTAAAAATAAAAATAATAATGTTATTGCTAGTAAAAAATTTTTTGCATTGCAAAAAAAAACTAATGCAAAATATGTGCATTAAATATATATATTTTTTACTTGCAATAAATATTTTTTTTAATGCAACTATTTTTCAGTTACAATGAAATTTTTTCAATGCAAATTTTTTTTCAGTGGAAATAAAAATTTGCAATAAATATTTTTTTTTTATTTGAAGTTGGAAAAAAATTAGTTTTTACAACCCTGATTTAGTAGAGTAACTAAAGCAAATTATTAGGGAACCCTGCCGAACAGCTCTGATTTTGACTATTTTTTCTTTCAAACGTAGGTTATTAAAAATACCGTATTGTTTTTTAAAAGTAAAATTAAATTTTTTTTGAACAAAACCATTTTTTTGCTTAAATTTCATAAAACAAATGATAGCAAAACATTCTCTATGTAATTTAATTAAAAAAAGTATTAAAAAGTAAGGGACAATTTTCCATCGTTTAAGCAATAAATGCAATTTTCTCACAATCTGACTTCTCACACAAAAAAAATATCTTGAAAACAACGGCAACACCTACAATATTTTAAAATACATTTTTAAAAAGCCAGAAACTCATTCTTATCTCTTAAATTTAAATCCACTAAATTTAATAAAGAGTTTTTGAAAAAAATGGTCCTTAAACTCAGAATTAAAAAAAAAATGTTTAAAAAAAAAATTTTAAATGACTTTTTTCCAAACTTTTTCTAATAAAATATGAATTTATTTTAAAAAAATTTTTGGCCATAAAAATTATCAGCTGAATTCCGAAGAGGAAAGGTAATATACATATATTACAGTTAAAAAAAATAAAAATTAAAAATTACTTCAATTTCAATGGGTTTTTTTTGATAAAAACTGAATTTTTGCATTTAAATAATTGATTTTCTCAAAGACTTTGGTAAATAAGAACTTTAAATTTTGGCTATTTAACTTTCAACAGTAAGGGTTATTAAATTAATAAAAAATAATTTTATTTTAGAAGTTGAACTTTAAAAAAAAAATAGGTAAGTAAAATTTTTTTCCAAAACTTCTATTCAAAAAAGTTCTTCGAAAATGAAATACTTTTTAATTTTTTTCATAAACCGTTATACATATTGACATTTCCTTTTATAATTTCAAATCATAATAAATGTGGCAAAAAAAATTAAAAAAAAAATGCATTTTATATTACGAAAAAGTTTTAAAAACCACTTGTTAAAATTTGTTCAATAATTTTTTTTTTCAAAAATCTGAGTTGAGTTACCATTCTTTCAAAAGCCCTTAATTCAATTAACTTAATTTTAATTTTACAAATATGACTAAGCTTTTAGCTTTTTAAAAATGTACATTTAAATATTGTAGGTGTGGCCATTGTGTTCAAATATTTTTTTTTTGTGTTTGAAGTCAATTAATAAGAAAATTGCATCTATCACTTGAACGATGAAAGATTGTCCCATATATTTTTTTTGTCCTTGAATTTCCTAGACAATCTTTTGGCCTATGTTAATAATTACTCGTACACTTAAACTTTCCACTTTGATTAAAATTTGAATGAACTAAAAATAGTGGGTTCCGGGGTAAGAATTACGGCATATGATTACGATCATACGTTATCGTTTTGGCTATTGCCGTCATTCTTTCAAAAGCCCTTAATTCAATTAACTTAATTTTAATTTTACAAATATGACTAAGCTTTTAGCTTTTTAAAAATGTACATTTAAATATTGTAGGTGTGGCCATTGTGTTCAAATATTTTTTTTTTGTGTTTGAAGTCAATTAATAAGAAAATTGCATCTATCACTTGAACGATGAAAGATTGTCCCATATATTTTTTTTGTCCTTGAATTTCCTAGACAATCTTTTGGCATCAATTAATTTATTAAATTTAAGAAAAATTTTTGAAAAAAAATTTTTTTGTTCACAAAAATCTTCAATAAAATTTAAAAAATCAAAACGGCAACACCGGCAATTTTTAATCTATAGACTTTAAAGTATTTTTAATTACCGACTTTTGAAAAAAAAGATTATCAAAATCTAAGCTGTTCGGCCGGGTTCCCTAATATTGCCAATTTTTGAGCTTTAGTTACTCCACTAATTTGTACGGTCTAAGATTTTTGCTTTTGTATTAACTCTAGTTTTAAAGGAAACCTCTGTGTTCTATTCTGCGCTGTAGTGTTGTGCATTATTAAAGTTTATATTTCTAAAAATTTTTAAACACAAGTATTTTGATCTTAGAATTACCAAACTTAAAATCCTTAATTTTTGGAAAAGATAAACCTTCCGCAAAAAAAGGAAGTATGGGAAGAAGAAATCATTTCCTTTTCAATATAGCGTTGTAGCAGCTGAATCTATGTAAGCATCTTAGTGTTTTTAATTGGAGAGTTTTTAAATTTAGCCTTTGTTGCGCATTATGTACATGCATCTAGATAAACAATTGAACGGTCAAACGTTTCGTTCTATTTTTGAGAAAAAGTAGAACAGCGTTGTGCAATATTTAGTTAGATGAACCAAACATTGGCTTTGGGTACCGCTAAGACAGGTGATAAAACTGGGTTTTAAACGATTTCGGTCAAAACAGGACCCCTTATTGAAAAATTTTTTTTAGATAATTCCATTTTAATTTTAAGGACATATTAACGCTTGTAATCAAGTTTATCTAGTTGTTCCACACAGAGAAAAATAGAACAAAAACAATAAGATTTCTCTATGGTTTTCATCCAAGAAGGAAACCTTATTAAAACAATCGGGTTTTCCTTTTTGTTTTAAAATCTGCAAAAAAAAATAAAAAAAACGATGACCAGGCTGGGAATCGAACTGGAGACTTCAAATCATTAGTCGCCCACCTTACCACCTGAACCAACCTGCCATGAAATTAATGATCGCGATTTTTGTTCTAGTGCTAAGTTGCAAAAAAAATCAACTTTTCAGTCAAATTTTAATAAGATTTTCTCTATAAAAATAGTAAGAAATCTCCTTAAAAAAACCTTATTAATCGTTGATTTTAATAAGATTTCCTTATGAAATGTATTGAAGGTAAAACAATATGGCAATCTGTTAGTTTTTAGCGGGTCATATTTTTCTCTGTGCACTGATTAGGAAATGGTGTTTAAAAACTCAGTAAAACCATCAAAATCTGGAGTTAACAACTTAATCCCTATTAATTTTTTCAACACATACAAATTTATGTAGATTTGTTGCTATAAATATATTTTTAAAAAGTGCAGCTAAATGGTAAAGTTTTTTCAATAAATGTATAAGGTACACACTACACAGCCTATATAAAATCCAACTTTTTGTAGTTAAATGAAGACAAAAAAAAACCTAAATACAAATCGAATGTAAATCGAAATATCTAACAAATAAAAGTTATCTAAATTGAATTGTCTATTTCTGCAAAATTAATTAAATTCTATGAAGTAAAAAAGTTTTGAAAACAACTTCAACTATTTTCAATCCTTTTGTATTTATAAGGAAATAAAAATGTAAAGCTCTTTCTCTAGTAGTTTTTTTTTTTTTTTTTTTTTTTTAAGTAAGCAAAAATGGGTCTCTCTTTGTCTGTTCTTGATAGTTTGTTGTTGATTGTTCTGCTGCTATGCAATAGATTTTAATTAAGTACGAAATAGAATTTATACAAATTGTTGAGAGTTAAGAACTTTACCTATTTCTACTTTGCAAATTATTCAAGACTGAATAGCAAACATGGGGGACGAAATTAAAAAGCTTAAGCAACTAAACTTATAAAACTTTATCATTGTTTAAATGTTCTCTTCTAGAGTGTTCATAATAATAATACAAACAGAGGAACAAACCAAACAAAACTATTTTATAATGAATAAAATAATGCGTTAACACTTTAAATGTTCAAACTCGTAACTGACAGTGAATTGGGCAATTCCCATATCATTTTGAAAAGGTAAAGGTTGCAATGTAAAATCAAGCGAGGGATCAGATAAGTACTTGCCCAGAACGCTATAGAGAAATGTGCAAAAACGAGGTTCTAAAGATGGACCTTTTAGATGTAAAGATCTGAACATCTAAGATCTATGTAAGTAGTAAGTGCAAAGAATCAGATAAACTGCTGCAAACTTGATAGTGGTATTTCTGTTGAAACTTTGAGATTGCAATAAATGGCTTTTGACACACTTGACTCGTTTTCCCTTAATTTCTTTCTATGAACGTTTGATAAACTAATTAATTAAAAAATTAAATTTAATAAAAAAATTATAGTAAAGTTGGCACTATGCCTCTACCATGTCACTTAGGGCAGACATGAACTGAAACATTCAAAAAAATAAAAAAATTGTTCAAGGCTTGACTAAATTGAACATTTTCTAACTTATTTTTTGATATTTTTTCAAACTCTATAAGAGCGGAATTCATAGTCGTTAATCTAGTTAACATTTTTCTCAGTTTCGGAAAGTTGAGAAATATTAAATAATTTTTAAAAATAAAAAAAATACAAACTATATAAAATGTCCTTCCTCAAGATACAAATTTTAATTGTTAAATACAAAAAACAAACGCTCGCAATGACACTTGCGTTTTAATGTCAACTGACTAGAAAAAGCTTAAGCGTTTCCTCTATAAAAAAAAGTCTCACTTGAGAAAAATTTCGACTACATGATGACTATGAATAAGGATTCGCTTGAGCGAATGCTTATAAGATATTTCTCAACTTGAGTGACGACTATGAATTCCGCCCTAAAAATTACAAAAATGATGCAGATAACTTAGATTTTGGTTTAAAAAACCATTTGTATACTTTTTTCACAAACGAATTTCGCTAGGGAGAATATGGGTACTATAGGGCAAGTTTAGAATTCGTAAAAAAATCGAACTTGAAATAACAATCAGACATATCATCACGATGATGGTTAGGTTAGGTTATGTGGGCTGACAGTTGATATTGTTACCGTCACACTTAGATCAATGTAGATCCCTTGTGATACCCTGAAGTATTGTAACTTCATGAAGAAAGTGTTAACCTATGAATGCTATGGTTGTTCGAGCCATTTGGAGGACTTGACAAAGTTCAGTAGGCTATTGCCTGAGAGTTCAGATAGTTCTTCTAATTCATTAAAGAAGTAGTTTCCTAAGATCACGATGATAGAGAATGCAAAAAAAAAAGTGGGTCTCGCAATTCCGTCTGTCTGTCTCTATTTCGAGCTACAGCCTAAACCACTGGAGCGATTTGCTTCAAACTTGATAGTTAAGGGTTTTTGGTGATTCCCTGAGAGGAAATTAAAAGTTTTTTTTGTGACCAAAATTAACGGTAGGTAATTGCCATATAACGCAAACAGAAAAGTATTTTTTTGTATGTAATTTTAACACTCAACTTTTGAACCGTTATTAACGGTACCTAACATAGAACCATTTTTTTTTTTTTATGGTTTGGGAATATCTCTTACACGACTTACCTGATTTATACGAAAGCGGTTAAGTACTTGTAATATTTTATAAATTTTTTTTCTTTGAAAAATCATTTTTTTGTAAACGAGTTAGTGAAATATTTCGAATTTTCGTTTTTAAGTGTTACTTAATTATTTCTTCAAAATGGCATACCAACTTTTTTTTTTGAAAATGTTGGAAAATTTTAAAAAAATTTATTTCTGTCTATTTTGCGATCAAAATCATTAAAAACGGTGTTTCATTAATTGCAGATTTAACATATTTCTTTACGCTACCAGAAATTTTCTTATTTTTGTTCATACAAATTTTTAAGACAAGAGCTACTTTTATCATAAGAGCAAGTACTCGCGACCCCAGTCGTGCATTTTATTTTATTTTATTTACTATTGCAAAAAGTAGCCAATGTAGGTAGCCCACATTATTCTATATTATTTCGTAAGACATAGCTTTTTGTAAAATAACCTAGTTTAGCTTGTTTTGAAAACTTCGATAAATCTTTGTTTTTTTTTTTTCAAACAACTAAAATTATTTTCAAACCAATAATAATTACTAATTGTTGATTTGATTTCCTTTCTCATTAAAATAAATCAAAGGGTATTCTAAGAAATAAATAAATAAATACAATAGGTATAGCTTTGAATATTTTATACTATAGTTATTGATACTTTATCATATTTTATTAATAACAATTTCTCTTTTCATGCAGACAGTTTTAGATTTGTGATTTTATAATTTTATATTTAAATCATTTTAATCAAAAACAAAATAAATACAAAAAAAAAGAAAAACAAATGTTAGATGGTTAGAAAACAAGAGAAAAAAGAATGAAAAACAAAGCAAATAGACAGTGCAACGAGGTTTTTATAAATGAGATCAAATTAAACAATCGATTAATATTATAGTCACAGAATGTTTAATGAAGAATACTCCATTGCAAAAACGTGCGTACGTACAACATTTGTTCTGTTAATTAATTAAAATAATAAAAGAAATAAGGATATACAAAATAAAAATAAAAAAAACATGGCATGATCAAAGTTACACCATAATGCGAGACTAGAACATTCCAAAATGCACTTTACATATATATATTTTTTTTTTTTTGAATGGACACTGAGAATAAGTTTACATGCGATTCGTGTAAGGGTGCTAACTGTATATTACGATTGTTTATTTTGTTAATTTTTTTTTTGTTTTTTTCTTTTTTTTTTTTATTGTGTGAAATATACATTGGGAAAAAAATATACAAAAGGAACTTTATTTATAATTTTTTTTTTAAAGTAAAGGAACATAAAAATTGCTTACCTTTCACATTGGCGTAATGTCCATGATGCTATTATCCATAAAGATACCATAAACACTAGTAATACAGTTCCAGGGCATATTGTCATTAGTGTTTTTAACACGAATCTGAAAATTAAATCAGTTTCAATTATTCAGTAATGCAAAGTTTTTTTATTTTTAGCATTTGTATTACTTAAAAATATTCTTTCAAGTTAACCAAAAGACTAACTGAGAGATGATGTACCTAAGTTCGGGTTGGGGTCATAATTCTATAAGTGCCAACTTTTGGTTTCCAAAATTTGTATTTTAACAACTTAACTGTCCCCATAGAAACTTATTATAAAACCTTATACGTCCAGCATTATTATCATCTCATCGACTCTACGTCCCATGAAGCACATTGGATTCATATAATTTATTTTTTCCTTGCTGCCAGAGTCCCATGAATCATATGTGATACATACACATATTTTCATAAAATAGAATTTACTGTCCCCATACAAACTACTTCAAAATCATCTCTACGTCCAGTACTTTTTTTCAAAAATAAGCATTACTATTTACAACTAATGCAATTAGAATTGGTTTCTTACCTGAGTAATTGGTTAATATTGTTAAAAAAAGGGTTTAGTTTTATGCTCTTATATGATTCATGGACGTATGATTTTTGATTTTCATCGCCACAAGTCCAATGAATCATATAGGAGCATAAAACTAAACCCTTTTTTAACAATATTTACCAATTACTCAGGTAAGAAACCAATTCTAATTGCATTATTTGTAAATATAGTAATGCTTATTTTTGTAATGAAAATGTGAAAAACTGACATTGATACCGTATCGGTATCGGCTAAAAAAGTTATAAGGGTTAAATGGTCACGGAAATCAGTTTTTCACAAATATCTCGCGACCTATTTCTCGGAGGTCATCAGATTGCATTGTTCGTCGTAAAATTATATACAATATAATTTTCTCTCTAAAATCAACCGTTTCGGGTGTAGAGCGCAGAAATACGAAAAAACACATCTTTTTGGTTTATTTTGCTAAATTTTTGAGGTTCTTATCGAAGCAGCTTATATTTTTTTGGTCTCATTAACTTATGATTATTATTTTTATACGGACTGCCTAAAAAAGTGCAAAAATGTATACATTGAGATAAAAAGTAATAAACAAAAAATAAAAATTAAAAACACGTTTAGTTATTTGGCTTTCTAAATAAAAAAGTATTTGAATAAATTATGTTCTATAGCAATATTTTCATATAGCAAACACGTTTTTAGAAACACGTCTTTATGTATCATATATGACTCATGGACTCCAGAAACACGATACAGAAAATATTCGATGAGTCAAATAGGACTCATGGGACGTGGAGGGATTCATCACTCCAAATAAACAAAATAATATTGAACGTAGAGAGGTTTTTTAATCAGATTGTATGGGGACAGTGAAGTTGTTATTAGTAAAATATGTATATGAATCATATATGATACATGGGAATCTGTAGGCGTGGGACAAAACATATATTTTGAGTTATATTTGACTCATTGGACAGTTAAGTTGTTAAAATTCGGTACATTCAATATTCTGTATTTTAAAACTCTGGAAATCCAAAAATCTATTTTCCATAAATTCTATAAATCCTTAATTCTGTAATTCGAAATTCTAGATTTCAAAAATCTGTATTTTAAAATTTGAAATTCCAAAAATTGAAAAAAAAGGTTTTGTAATGAAAAAAGGTGAGAAATTTTTGTGCGAAATTCAACACTTACTGAATTCTGGAAAACAGAATTTTTAAAACCAGAAGTTATTACAAAATATGAAAAGCAGATTTATGAATTTACATAATTTTAAAAGACAGAATTTTGAAGCCCAAAATTCTAAATTTACAGAATTCTAAATTTACAGATTTTTGGGATTTTTGGAATACAGAATATTAGAAAAGCAGAATAAATATAAATACAGATTAATATTCTTAAAGATTCTTTTTTAAGAAACACAGAATCTTTTTTTAATATTCCAACGCCTCTTTCCCCCTTGAAATACAAAGAATGGTCCGTTCCTTGTTTATTGTTTATTCTAGAGTTAGCTTCAAAGATTTTCTTTCAAAACCTTTTGTGCTCAGAATCCATGTGTTTGTAAATTTTTTTTTTTTTTTTAATTTCAGGCAAATGTAAAAATCTTCTCAAGTAGAGGACAGTTTTTCATTGTTCAGGAGGGTGAGACGAGGGAATATTTTTTTCATCATAACATAAGAAATTATTTAAACTTAACAACAACACCTACAATACTAAGACATAGATTTTTAAAAAGTCAGAATTCATTCATTTATTCATTATATTAAGCTTAAAATTAATAATAATGCTTACCTCGTGTTAAAATTAATTCTATTTAATGCCCCTATACTCCGCGATGATGCGTCCGTAAATAGTTTCGAATGCAATAACATAACTCGACATATTAAATACAATCGAAGGAACATAGGTAATGATAAAGCTACATCATACGGCACCACTTTAGTGTCAATTGATTTATTTTTATTCGCCAATTTAGTCGTCCACAGAAAATAATATTCACCAGGAATCGGATGAACAGCACATATAAAAAGTTCTAAACTTATTTGACTAATTCGTTGCCATGTCATTGCGATCCTCCAATCATCCGCACAATTATCAATCATAAACAGCTAAATATTTAAACACACACAAAGAAAAAAGAGAAAAAGAAAACAAAAAAGATCTCATTAGTTTTAATAAATTTATTTTAAATTTTTTTAATGAAAAACAACAAACATTCACGACTTCTACTTAATTTCGGAATACAAATATCCAGACTTTGGAAAAAACGACTCACAATTCTTTTTTTTTTTTTTTTTAATTTTTGTTTTGTTTTTTAAGTTAATTGTACTTACACAATTAAAACCATAGTTTTTATTTTAGGTAAAATAAAAAATAAAAAAAGGAAACCTCTTACACAATCAAAACAAAAGAAGTAAAAAAAAAAAAAAAAAAAAAATACTTGAAAAAATCTGGGCTCCATTTTATATTTTTTAATCAATACCAAATTAATTTAAGTTCCAAATTCGAAAAGTCCTGCAATGAATACAACTTCAAATGTTATTAATTAAAAATAATAAAATAATTTGCAAGTTAGTAAGTTTACTAGGGGACTCCAAAAAAATCTTTATCTTTATTGGTGCTACTAATAATTTTGTTTTAAAAAAGCAACAAAACAAAATGAAAATTAGAAAAAAACCAAAACAAAACAAATTTTGATTCTAAATTTTAAATACATCAATATAATTCACAATACTTCGCGTTTTTTTACTCAAGCTTTACATTTAATCAGAACCAAATACCAAATAGCCTAATAGTTAAAAATTAATTTTGGCATTACATGATTTTTATGAGGGAGATGTTTTGGTTAGTGTATGAATCATGGATACATGGATGAACAAAAAATGTATAAAAAAAAAAAAAATAAAAAATAAACCTGACTTCCTGCAAAGTTCAGTGGCTAAAAAAAAAAATCGCGGCCTTAACTAAAACTTAACAAAACTTTAAAACATTGCTTTCAAATGCCACACGATAATAAATATTATTTATCCTTAGATTTGATTATCATGCTGAATTATTAATTGATAAAAGTTTAAGTAATTAGAAAAAATATCTATGCCTATTATACAAAAGGTAAGTAAAATTAATAATGAAGACATACCAAAATTTATTACTGGTAATTAAATATATGAAATTCTATAAATTAAAATGGTAAGTGAATATTTTTTTATTAAATCAATCAGAAAACGATATTAGGAATATTTTTTTAAGATTATTGTGGTTGCTTAACAGTGATACAGTATCCACTCAAATAAGAAACGAATCCAAAGTAAAAGTATATTTTACGCACTATTTTTCGTAATTCACTTCTTTATTTTTTGTTTCTTAAAATTTCAAAAATTTATATCACTTGTAGCCCAGACAAATTTGTCAAATATGGCCATGAAATCGAATTTTTCGCCGGACAAACTTTTGTTCATGCGAATGTGTTCGGGTGTATCTGTATTATACTTATCATAAAAATCAATTTGTTTGGATGATAGGATGTCGGTATCAGCCGCCATCTTGAAGTCTAGATTTGCCTCGGAAGGTGGGGGCAAAATGAAGTTTTTCATATGTTTGACGAACTTTAGGTCTGTTTGGTAAAATCAAACCAATAATACATAAAAGAATAAGCCGCCAATTGTTTTTGTGACCACCATATTTTAGAAGCAATCTAACGTCGAAGTTCACAGTGTACTAGTCAAGAGTGAGAAAAAAAGCAAGTTAGCTGTTCTTGCGTCTGATAAGTGCCAATAATGCCAATAAAGAATCATTAAAATATTTTTTTTTATTTGTATTTATTATCCTAATTAAAAATTTAAATAAATAAAATCCAGAATGCTCATTTATTATCTTTAAGGCGGAACAAAGTTCGCTGGGTCATCTTTTAGTACATAAAGCGAAATAGCGCACTAAAAGAGTCTGATGATCGGGTTTATATCATTTTTACTTGCGATATAGGTACTATAGGGCAAGTTTAGGATTCGTAAAAAAAATCGAACTCGAGATAACAATTTTACATGACATTACGATGATGGAGAATGCCAAAAAAGTGGGTCCGGCAATTCTGTCTGTCTGTCTGTCTGTCTGTCTGTCTGTCTGTCTGTCTGTCTGTCTGTCTGTCTGTCTGTCTGTCTGTCTGTCTGTCTGTCTGTCTGTCTGTCTGTCTGTCTGTCTGTCTGTCTGTCCGTCTGTCTCTATCTGGAGCTGCAGCCTAAACGAGTGAAGTGATTTTCTTCAAACTTGGTAGTTAGCAGTTTTTGGTGATTCCCTAGAGGGGAAATTGAAATTTTTTTTTTATGACCAAAACTAACGGTACCTGCCATATAACGGAAATAGAAAAGTTAATTTTTTTCAAAAACGGCTCTAACGATTTTGATTAAAATTTTTGTGTGTAATACTACACATAAGGGCCAACTTTTTAAATAAAAAAAATATTTTTTGTACCGTTATTAACGGTACCTGTCATAGAACGGTTTTTTTCGTTTCTGAATATCTCGTACAAAATTAACCCGATTTAAATGAAAATTTTTATACAAAAGTGTGTTAGTAAAGATAATATTAAAATTTTAGAAAATTTTCAAAAAACGCATTTTTGGTTTTTTAAAAAATATTTCAAAATTTTTTTTTGAAAAATCAATTTTTTGAAAACGGATCAATGAAAAATTTTGAAATTTAGTTTTTATGTGTAAATTAATTATTTCTTCAAAATGGCATACCAACTTTTTTTTTGAAAAATGTTAAAAAAATTTTATACATAAAAAATAATTTTTTTTAAAAACGGCTCCTACAATTTTCAAAATTTTTTTTCTAAAAATACCTTTTTATACGAGAAATAAAATGGCATATTTGTTTTTTTTTTTAAGATATTTTAAAACGGAGTTTTATTAATTATAAAAACAGATTTAATTTTTTTATACTACTTATGAAATTTCTTCAAAATATCGAATTTTAAATTTCTTGAATAAAAAGCTTTAACATTATAGTTACTTTAAGCATAAGAGCAAGTACGTGCGACCCCAGTCGTGCAATTTATTTTAATTGCATTTAACTAATTAGAGCCCTTGAAAAATTCTAACAATCAAATCCACCACAGCGCGAACATTTTTTCAAACCTAATAGATTCTTTAAACTTTACTAAGTGAATCAATCAAAATTAATAGGTGGGGTATATTACCACCATGTAAAGTACTCTTTGTGATTTAAATGGTTCAGTTGTTCTAAAAAGGATTTCAAAAAGATCAGTGGGGTGCATCTTTTGACATTTGAAATCGGTGATGTAGTTTATTATAGGTAATTGATTTAATAACGAAGAAAAAATAACTGAAATAATAAAAAAAATTTGGAGTTGAGGTCACTTGAACTTATAAATTGGGTAATTGATTTAGCTGAACTATTTCAATGAGAAATAGTCTAGTTGTGATTAGAATCAAAACTCCTCCAGGCTTAATATTGCTCAACAATTCGTCGCCCTAGTATTTTTGGGAAATCGCATTTTAATGTTCGAAAGATTATTGCGAAAGAACTAACAGCTGGCATTTTTTGATTTTTTAGTATGATATATATAGTATTTCCATTACCTACTTCATTTCTTGTTCCTGATTTGTGTACTATTCACTAAAAAAAACGAATTGAGCAGGTTCAACAGCTAATGTTTTTGAAAATTAGTATATATTAAAATTACTTTTCGTTAAGCGTCGCACCCTTAACGGGTGTGACGTAAAAAATCGATTGAAGCTGTTTTGGTGACTCTAAAAAAGCAAAATGCAATTTTTTAAGTGAAAAATCGTGGATTAATACCTTAATAACAATTTTGCTTCTATAATGCCTTACAGAAGCAACAATTGCATTTGTAAAGCTTTATAGAACCGGGTAATAATTCAAAGTTTGGTTAACTTGCCAAAAATTACCATTTAGTTATTTAAAAATCATATTACTGAAGTATCTTCACCTATTTTCTTTTTTAAATTGTTTAAAACATTATTTAAGAGTAAAAAAAAATTCCGGGAGACACAAGTCAAATTCTACAAATTTCAAAATATTTGTAAATTTTTTGTATTTTTCTGTAAAATGTTTAAAACTTTCCATTCACCTAGTTCCTATGGTCTTCCGACTATCTTTCCATTTTACAATTTTCACCAAAGAAACAGTTTTTAATGCACGAATATTCGTCAAAATTATCGGGGTCATCAAAATCGCTTTTCTTTTTCATAATGTAGGCATTAAACTTGCATAATTTCATTACATTACCACCCTTCCCCCCCCCCCCCCCCCACAGTCACAACTTATGAGAGTCACAAAAATTCTCAAAGTTGTGATCTCCTATGGAGCAGATCGTAACAAAAATTAACAAAATTACAGATTCATAGGCACGTTCATTTTCATTTTGCTCACAAAAATAACTTTACTTTTCCGTTTTTTCTTTTGTTGATAAAGTCATAAATACTGAACAAATAATGAACAGCTTTTAAAATAATGAACATTTGTATGTTTTTGAATACAAAATAATTCATAGTGAACATTTACTTAAAATAATGAACAGTTCATTATTATAATGAACTCTTTGGTTGTACAATTTCAAAATGGTATTAACAGATTTGAATATCAGCAAGCAAAGAATTTACGAAAAAACATCGAACCTCAGTTATCAAGTTGAGAAAGCCGCAATGAAAGTCTAGCCGCAGAATGAGTTGGGGTGGAATTAGTATGTTAAGTAACATCTCAAACATTTACTAAACAAATTAAAAAAACCTACTCAATCCAATGAAAATCATGGCTAATGTAGATGACTTTGAATACCATTAACAAAATTTACAAATCACAAAGCTTCCGCATTTTGTATCAGTTTCAAAGTCGTATATGATAGAACATACACCGTTAAAAAAATTAATAAAAAAAAACTGATACAGATTTTGGCGCAACTTAGAAAACACACAATGCATTATACAATTGAAAAAAGCTCATCAGAACTGTTTTGGAGCAACATCTATTTTATAGAGTGATTTCTTCAATTTTACTCTCTATCTGTGCCGTGGAAGGTGTTCACTCCAGACAAATTTTTCAAAAATCCGGAAATGCAACCTTCTATTGATTTATAGAAAAATCGTTTACAACGATTGTGAAATAGGCGGAACTTAGGAAGATAGGCATTATTGATATCAGCGATTTTGAAGTTATCCAAACATTTCAATAAAGCTTTTTACGGCCTTTAGTCCAAACAAAAATTTGGCGTTTCGTCCCGGTGGAGCTCACTTGGACCCATCAGTTGACTTATCGTGAGACACCTTGTCAATACGCAAATTTTTATATTAAAAAAAAATGATATCCAGCAAGATTAAGATTTTAATGATTAAAAATGGAAAAAAAACAAATGAAAAATTGAGAGATGGAGTTTGCCGACCCACCCTCTCCCATTTAAAAACGTTGCACAAACGTTTTCTAAAAACTGCTAATTATGTAGGAGATTATTTGAGGGCCTGAATTTAGCATGCAATAAATTTTACCTAAAAAAACACTCTGACACTTTTCTATAGACATCAGAAACTTATTTTCGAGATAAAATTTCAAAATTACAAAAAAATGTACAAAATCAACTCAAACTGTTTTTAGTTTTTCATAAAATAAAAAAAAACACAAAAAAAAAAAAAACTAAACTCACAAATCACATATACATACTTATTGTATACCCATACACCAAAAAAATGCCATATGAGTTTACAGGAAAAAAACGGTTTTAACTTTACTTTTATTTGTATACGCACAAAGCGAGCCAACTCAAATTTAGCATTACACAGGTTTGACAAAAAAATTACAGATTCATAGTATTATATTTCAAATCACTCACTCTCACCTGCACTTCCAAAGCGTGATAAGCTATAATAAGTCCTAAAAGAATCACAGTCGAAACAGATATTAATGTTTTTAACGCCGTTGAATAAAACGAAGCCTAAAAATGTATGAAATGCAAAAAAATATAGTACAGAAAAGTATTGTTTATTAAAATAAATCCAAATTTGAAAAATATATTAAATACACAAAATCTTACCTTAGTATAAATTTCAGCACTACTTAATTCATTTTCAATTACCATTACAACAATGCCAAACATCCCCATGACTAGGGCATAATCACTTATACGTTTTCGTTTTTCGAATAAAGCTTTTCTTCTGCCTAATCGGTATCCTACATTGGGTTTGTGCTTCGCAGAATTTGTTGATGGTTTTCGGGAAGTATTACCGCCAGTCAGTGCCCGCTCCTCCATGTACCTAGAAAAAAAGTTTTTTTTTTTTTATAAAGTAATCAATTGAAGTGAATTGAGTTGTAAGAGAGAGGCAAGTTGAGTTTCATGTCAAGTTAGCAAAAAAAAAAAAGACAAAATCGGTTTAACGTCACTTCCAGTATAAATTAAGAGGATACACCGGATTTAGAGAATAGACATTGTTTGGCAGATTGAAAATAAGTTTCTCCTATACTCTGTACTGCACAAGTACTTATATTATTTTTGTGTTTTTCAAAATAAAGCTCATACACACTCTCTCTCTCTCTCTCTCTCTCTCTAGAGATTCTGTGTAAAGTGAATTTAATTCCTGTCTAAGCTGTTTATAATGTTAAGCGACAAGTTGACGATGCAAGTCTGAGTTTTATATCACTTTTACCTAGGAAGGTAATTAGAAAATGTACATAAACATACATACGTTTGCACATATTTAAGTAGAGAAAAATATAAGTGGTAGTAGGTTTTTATAGTTAATGGTACCTACAAGAAAAAATGTTGAGGGTTAATTTTCGCACTTTAAAAGTATCTAATTATGTTAAATGTCGTTGTAGCATAATCAGACCTTTAGGTATGGTATACATGCCTTTAGTGCATCTAAAAATAACTTTTCTTTTTTTTTTAAACTGCCCCAATGCATAATGTATGTAGGTAATTAGTTTTTTTTTTTCACAACGGGTTTGTGTTTTTAAATATTTTTCTTTTCAAATTGTATTCAGAATAATATTAAATTGGAAAGTTCTGGTGTAGTTTTTTTTTAAGGTTAAGTTTAGTCGAAAAATATTTTAACAAGAAACATTAAAAATTTTAAAAAATTGTTTTTGGCGAGTTTAAATAAAAAAATCTTAAAATCTGCACTTTTGAAATTAAAGAAACTTAAAATACATCTTTTTCTTTTTTTTTCAAAAAGTATTGGTTTTTTAAGAATTTTTCAAAGCTCTTTTCAGTGGAAGCCATAAGTTGCACAAAAAATTGGATGTATACAATTTAGTTCTTGCTTTCTTTTTTTTTTCTAGAAATATTGATGTAAGAAAAATCTGAAATTTCGTATGTTTGTCATCAGAAATGTTTTTTGACAACTTTAGAATCCTATTCAGCACCATAAAAAACGTACATTTAGCCGTTTGAAAAATAAAACATTTGATTTGTTGTTTTAATGAGAGAATTTCAATTTTTTCTGAGAGTCGAGAACACAAAAGATCGATCGATTTATATCCTACCCCTAGCATCCGGTGATGTTTGGACTTTCCTTAGAAAATTTTATAGTTTCGCATTTTTGATACCTTGAATCTTTAATTTTAGCATTCAAAAAGTCAATTTTCCTATTTAACATAAATGTGCTAACCGATTAAGATAAAACAAAAAAATGTTACTCATACACCCCAGTGACCCATTTGAGCAATCGATTATATAGAGGGATTTACATGCGAACAAGAAAATGATTATGATAGAGATTTGCCTTCCATATTATGCCGATATTTTCTTGAGACTCGGAGAACTCAAAAATAATGAATAGATGCATCATTGGTGATACCAGGGGTCGCAGGAAGATTTTCATAAATACCTATAATTTAGCAAAAATGTAAAAGAAAATACTCTTTGAACTGCAAGGGCAAGTAAGGCGAATTTTATTTTTATTAATATCAGGGCTTATGAGCTTACGAAAAGGAACAATTGTATGCCCTTCAAGTTTTGTTTATGAGAAATACTCGAATTTTTTCTCATAAAATGCAATAATTGGGTTTCCCCTTCACGAATATGTAGGTATTAAAAGTATTTTGTGTTTCACTACTTCTTCTTTTAATACAAAAAAATAAAAAAATGTAAGCAATACAGAAAAAGTCTTGCAGTCTTTATAAGGGTAAGTCTTCTGGCTATATTCCAAACAAGTCAAGTATTGCAAATTTACTCATGTGCGGTTAATGGAGTACTGCCAACGATAGAAATTTGATGCTTTTACAATCAATTTCACAATTTTTTATTTAAACCACTTCACTATTATTTGCAGAATGATATCCATATTTGTTTTTTTTTTTTTTTTCAACTAAGAAAATGAATTATAAATAATACCTAGTGAAGGCATATGAGACCAACTTTGAGACTTTCGTTTTAATTAAGGAACTTACATATGTTCTTCTAAGATAACTTATGTCATAAATGCAAGAAGCTCAGCAACAAAATTTCATTAAGTAATGAACTTAAATTGTATACGAGCGCGCACAATGTGCCGTTTAGGGAAATTGTTTTACATATTTTAAATGTTTTCAACATCTTATCATGTGTGCCATAGGGATTGTTAAAATGAAAACCAAAATCGTAGACACGTGTAAGAATTTTTAACAACATTTTGAACTTGCTCTCAGTTATACTGTTCTGACGTGAGTCGGTTTTTAGTTTAAGAAAAGAGTCAGAGTAATTACACTGGTCAACAAAATATAACTTTTTTTTGCCACAAGAACCAAAATATTCTTTTCTGGGGTGCTGAATCCCAATCTGAAGTCAGAAAAATATTATTGGCCTATGTTTTTAAAATATTACCGTTATAAAATGCTAAAAATCGTCATTTTGGTTGTTTTCGAGGTTCTGTTTTTATGTGGGGTAATTCATTATAAACAAATTTGTAACGGTGATTATAAGAACAGATATTTTTCTTTCAAAAACATGTTTAAATTTTTCCGATATCTCTTTTATTGCTAAGATATCGAGATATCTTAAGTTTCAGTTAATAAGCCAAAGAGAAACTAAACTTAATCTAAAGTTTAAGTAACTGATCACAGAATTTATGCAACAAGAACCAAAATATACTTTTTTTGCATTTTATAACGGCAATGTTTCAAGAACGAAGGCTAATAGAATTTTTCTGATTGCGGATTCGAGTTTAGCAACCCAAAAACCTTCAGAAAAGTATATTTTGGTTCTTGTGGCAAAAAAAGTTTAATTTGGTTGGGCTGAGTTGTTTCTGATTCAAAGACCGTTACTTAAATTTTAAATATCTCGGGCTGTAAAAGAGATATCGAAAATATTTAAACATTTTTTTAAAGAATAAAACCAGTTCTTATAGGCACTTTTACAAATTAATTCAAAATGAACTACCCCACATAAAAACATAGCCTCGAAAACAACCAAAATGACGTTTTTTGACATTTTCTAACGGTAATATTTCAAAAACGGAGGCCAATAACAATTGTTTGACTTCAGATTCGAGTTCAGCACAGCAAAAACTACTAGAGAAGTATATTTTGGTTGTTGTGGCAAGTGTTGACCAGTGTTATTATTTAAGATTTCCGGTCAGTTTTTTAGCAATTATTTTTAAGAAATAACTAAAAGTTTTAAAAATAAAAGACAATTATACGTAAATTAGTAAATGTGTATCAGAATAAACAAAGGTAACCAAAAGTAGTTCAATAGAAGAGCCAAGCTCGAGAAGCAAGGAATCACTAGATCAAACCGGGCGGTGTAGGATTATTATTTAATTTTTTTTTAACATTCGCCTGCAAAGCTCTTGCTGCGACCGGTCGGTGCCCCGCAATAAAACAACTTTAACATACATAAATGTTTAAACATTTCTCAGCATATTTGTATGAAATGTTAACGACTTTAAAAAGCATCGTTACCGTAGAAAATGTATCCAAACGCTGAACTGAGGTTTAAATAGCAGATTATTTTCGTTTACATTAAACTTCAAATTGAAATGAGTAAAAGGTAACGCAACTGTAAAACTGAAAAAAAAGATGAAATGAAGTTTAAACCAAAAATGGAGAGTAAAATTTTACTGTGAAACTGAGGGTAAGGGACTCTTTGGTTATAATGAAGTTTAAACACATGTTTTATCTTTAAGAATTTTTTGACAGAATTTTGTGTATTAAAATCAAATTTCGATTGCAATTTTTTTTTAGAAAATGTTTCGAACTTAATCCAAATAAACGAAAGTGACAGTTTTATTTAGATTACATTTTATTCTTTGACCTTAAAATGACTACCATTTCTAACAATACACAAATTTATTTTTTAATTAAACATCAGCTTTTAAACTTTTTTGGAATAACTTCAAACTTAAAAATGGTGTATTTACATGAATTTCAAACCCGTTTAAAGTGTTTTTGTAAAGTTATATCCACAATTTTACAAAATAAAAAAATGAAAAATCTACCTATATTCGTTATAACTTATTTTTCTGTACATAACAAACACTATAAATTGAAACCACTCTACGACCTCTTGAAATATAATAGGGATTCCTTTGGAAGTTCAAATTAAACTGAAATTATAAAAAAAAAACGAATAGTTTTCAGAGTATAACGATGACAGGATGTCTGAAAATATTAAAACAGTTAAGCAAATACGGTTCTGTTTGCTTTGTATAAAAAGTTAAATATTGCAGATATTTTCGTCCACCATCACCACCACTTCTTGACACGCACTTATGTTCAGTTTTTCGTTATGTTTACTTAGGTTTGTTTTACTTAATTTTCTTTAGGGACTTTTGGTATACCAATTATTTTATTTTTTTTTTGTTTTTTGTGTTGTTGTTGTTCTTGTTTTATTCCACGCATTTGGCATCGAATTTATAATAAAAGAACAAGAAAACACGTGATGATGATGATGATGATGAGACCACACTGTCTATAATACATTTTTTATTTTACCTCGAAACAAATACTAAATAACTATACTCGTAGATATAAATAAAAACGTCGTCGTTAACTTTACCTAAGGCTTAATCAACAAAACATAAAACGTCACTTCTGTCACCGCCCATTACTTCTACAATTATCCTGAAACGGTGTCAAATCAATATACTTTGTCCGTGCTGACAGCATTTAACTTGTTCGTACTCTGTGTGTGACACAATATCCTTTGCATGAGTTTTGTTTATTCAAGTAGTATTGTTTTTCTTTTGGTATTGTTTTTTTTTTCTTTTTGTTTGTTGTTGTTATTTTCGTGTTCTTGCCGTTTTGGTTGTACTTTTGTTTGCCTTAAAAATAATAGAACATAGGAACCTAGTTATCTAACTTATAGAAAAAAAAAAAATAACAAAAATTAAACATTTATACACAAACAACAACTACCGCGACCGTAAAAGGTCATCCTTGCAATCACAATGATATATCGTTAAGTAACATTTTATTTGAATATTGACACGACGACGACGATGGACAACGACATCAAAAGTTCAAACGACCAAAGGTCATTTGCAGATGTTCCCAATCTATCCTAATTATTGGAATGTTTTATAAACGTTTATGTCAACGCAAAAGCACTTAAAGGGTCATCAAATGTCGCTCATGATATATATTTGCCCTTAAAAAAAAAAAAACAATGTAATCGAGAGAGGTATGAAAAGGGAGTTTTTTTTTTTTTGGGTGAACGCAGATTTTGAAGACCTTCAGAATATAATATTAAGCTACAAATAATTGGTTGACCTAAACGAACAAATCGATATGGCAGATTTTATAGAAGAAGTTTGAAATTTTTGTAAATGGTGTGATTTAGGGAATTTCTTTTAAAAATAAAGGGATTTCCTTTTAACTCGAAAAAATTATTTAGTTTTTAGCCTTTTTTCAATCTTTTTAAAAAATTACTCTTTGAGGATTTTTTCTTTCCCCGCAGTAGGCAGTACTCCTGAAAAAAAAATCTCAGTTGTTGGAAGATTGATTTGAAACCGGAACCTCTGTATTGTGCCTAAGCCTCATAAGCCATTAGCTGTATAAAATTTCCATTCATCTATACGCACGTTACAAGTCAGTCAATAGTTGCAAGTGTTGAAAATATCTAAAAATACTACAACTAATTACAATAAAATTGAATTGTTTCGAAGTTGTTGATCAATATTGTAAATGAGAATTGTAGAATTGTCAGAAATCTCCGACATTTTAATTGTCAAGATATGGGAATATAAAAAAATTGTCATGACAATGAATTGTCAGAGATTTTTTTTTTAATTTTCACGACATAAATTCCCCGAAAAATTTGTTGTGACAATTTGTGTGTGGGACAGACAAAAATATACCAATTATGTCATGTTGTTGACAATTGGGACAGGCAAATGAGTTTCGGTCGAGATGTGTCTAGTTCCATTAATAATGTCAAATAATTTATTTTCAAGTGATGAATATCATGAAGTACAGGGAGGTACGGTGGAATATATTTTGGTTAAAATCAGTCGACCCATAAAAAGAAATCAAGCCCTTGATACAAAGGCAAAAGTATTAGGTCAGTTCCACAGTCAGTCTCAAACTGCCGAATTTAGTAATATTTGGTTATTTTCGGTACCGAGTCTATTCCAAACTTCAAAAACTGTGTAGAAAAAAGCGATCACGAATATTACATAGTTTTTCACAGTTTTAGACACCTTTTGATAGATTTTTTTCTCTGAGAGAATTTTCTCCCCACTTCTAAAGATTTGACACACTTCTTAATTTAGTGCACAACAAATTTGGAACAGACCTATTATGAAAGCTACAAAAAAATTGTGAAAATATGACAGTGACAATATTATCTCAACAAATTTGTCATTATCTGACAAAAGAAAAAATTTTCATGATGTAATCTATCAAGGGTCACGGTAGTGCCCAGCCAAGTTCTCTTTGCAACTTTGGCACTACACCCTTATTTACAGAAAATAACTCAGGCCACTTGAAATTTTACACGGTGATAGGACTTGTGGTGTATACAAAGGAAAAAATCGAAAATATGAGATTTTTAATTCAGGGGGCGTGGCATCCGTTCATTTTCGCTGAATTTTCATCAAATATTATAGAGCACTTCTGATTTGAAAAAACTTTAAAAATCGGTAATTAAAAGAAAAATTGTCAAGAGAACAATCAAAATTTTATTGATACGAATTTGAACCCATAATTTCAACATAGGAGAACTTGGCTCCTTTTTTAACAGTAATGTTTTTGTTGTGATTTGTATTTAATTGATAAGTATATATGTCGCCTGTCAACATTTGTATTTGTCAGACTTTTGTGAAAAATTTGAAGATTCGGCTTGTATTTTAATAGGCAGCTACTTGTTGTAATACATGTAATCTCCAACTGCACATACGTATAGATTATTAAAAAAAAAAAACCAACCTATTTCAATCATTGATATTTTTTTTAGCAGCTTTTATGACTGCCAGGGCCTCTGCTGTGATAAGAAAATCTCAAACAGCTTCCTATGTCAAGAGTTTTAGACAAGAGCTCACCACAAAACCTAGTGTAAATAACTTATAACGCAGGTCACGGGCTTGGAATCTCTTACATGTTATAATGTGAGCCCCACACAGCTTAAAACCTTTTTTTGTTTAATAAAAAAGTAACAACTATTTCTTGGGGTTGTCAAAAAAAAAAAATAAAGGCTCAATTGGAGATCAAAAGCATTAATGAAATTCAAAAACGGTGTTGTTTTTGCAACAATTTTTGAAAAGCGACTTTTTCGAAAACTGTGAGTGTAGAAAAGTAGTTAAGTTAAGGGGTGTTTCAAATTAGTAATTTTGATGTTCATTGTTAACAAAAAATAACAGCATTGAGAAATATTAACTTAACAGCATCTAAAAGAAGTTACAAAAAAATACTTTGCTATCTACAACGCAAAATTATATGTATGTATATTGAAAAAATCACTGTTGCAAATAAATAAAAAATCAAGTAGGTATTTGCAAAACGATAGAAATATACCTACTATTATTTTAAAACTTTAAAAGAAGAAAAACACACATCATAAAATTTAAGTTCAAAATTATATTTGAATAAAATAAACTCCAATTGAAGGTTGAAGAAGTGAAAAAAAAATAGCCATATCATTCCATTTCTTCGACAGATGATAATAAAACCACTCTCTGAAAACTTTTCCTTAAAAAATTCAACTGAACATCCTATTCTGGTGGACTGAAAGATGCCAAACATATAAATGTACGTACATACATATATTGCGTACCAACAATATGTTGTAAAATAAAAGCTTATAACTAAATTAAATGTGAAAGACCGACAGTTGGGTTTGGAAACTTTTCAATAAAGTAAAGTTTTCTACCACACTATCCTCTTTCCGGTGCAGTCGTGTAGAATATAAATTATGAGCAAAATAAACCTCAAACAAAAACCCTACACACATAGTATACCCACTGCCACACACAAATGTCATCAACGAATTTTATCAACATAACACAATCAAGGACAGAATCAGAAAACAAGACTATGAATTTCGTTGTCGGTTGTTGAAATAAAATGGATTTAAAAAAAAAAATCATTTTGGAAAATTCTGAAACTTTTCCTAACACCAGTATCTGCAGAATTATTTCAATATCTAAATGTTTTTCATATTTAAAAGAATTGTTAAGAAAAATCTGGGAAAGGGGTGATTTTAAACTTCAGTTGATTGTTTAGCTTTATGTATTTTTACTTGCTATTTAGTTCTGATAGGACAAGTTTAGGATTCGTAAAAAATCAACCTCGTGATACTCGCAATTTTGTCTGTCCATTTATCTCTTTGTATGTCTTTATCTATCTCAAGCTCTAGCCCAAACTACTAAAGCGATTTGCTTAAAATTTGGTAAATTAGCGTTTTGTGCGATTCCTTATAGAGGGAAAATTAAACTTTTTTCCAAAAAATTACGGAACTTGCCATGACCAAAATCGAAAGAGTTTATTTCTCTCAAAAACGGCTCATGCGATTTTTATTGAAAAACTAAAATAATAAATAAAAAATAAAAATAATAATGAACTACTAAAAATTAAGTTCTCTACTTTTAAAATAAAAAAAAATATTTTTTGACACGCTATTGACGTTACTTGCCATAAAACTGTATTACTGACTTTCTTATAAACGGCTTAGCCGATTTCAGCGAAATGTTTGTATTCAAAAAATTTAAACTTTATATCACCATGTGACATTTCTGTAACAAACCAGAAAATATCCTACTGAAAGCCTTCTGAAGTATGTGAATTGTTTTTGATTTTAATAACTTAATTTTTAAATAGTTACTACTTCATCGAAATAATTCAACATTTTACCCAGAAATGTCGATATAAGAACTTTATTAATAGTTTATTTTTAAAGTTTGGTTTTCTTGAAAAAATGTACCAATGCTTACAAAAGTAAGAAATACGAAAAACATATTTTTTTCTCTCTTAACTTACAGGGCTATCTTTTCTGATTAGCTATTGAAAAATGTCTAACATTTCGGTACTTGAAAACAGCTAAAAACAATTTTTGTTTTGATCCCTAAATGTCGAAATATATCACTAAATAATGAAAATATAAATTTTCTAAAAAAATATCGCTGGCTGAGAATTATAGGGTTGTATGTCAACTGCCCTTTGTTTTGAGAAAATCGATTTCAAAGTTTTTTAAGGCGGGTTTTTGGATAAAATAGTTACATAGCAGTAAAGTATTGATGCATCTTATAAAGGACAATAAAAAAGTCATAAAACCATGAAAAACACATTAATTTCACCACAAAAACGAATTCTATGAGCATTTTTAAAAAATGACATAGAACCTTTCTATGAAAAAGTTTGTAAAAAAATTTGAAAAAGGTTCTATGTTCAACATTGAACCTTATTGTTAATGTTAAAAATGTGACTTCATCGTGAAATAGGCTTTTATTTAATTTAATTTTATTCAAGTATGGCACAAAACACTCAAATTCTATTTTAAATAACAGAAAAAAGAATACCACAAATCACGTTGTTGCATTTATAAAAAACAACAATTCCTGATTTTGTTGACTAAGGTACACAGAAAACAGACATGCTAAAAACAATCGGATTTTTGCATGCTTTTTTTGACAAAAAGACAGTCGTCAAAATGTATGCCAAACAAAATGAAAGTTTGTTTAATCTTTTAATTTTAAAAAGAATGCACATAAAATTAATGAAAAATCATTTCAATCTTAGCAGATTAAATTTTCTTAAGAAGAAAATTCTTGTTAAAATGAAGTTCACTTTGATTTTAACAAAGTTTAAACAAATTTTACTTATTTTTATTAGAAATCTTATTAATTTAAGAGGATTGGATTTTAGAGGAGTATCACTTTGATTCTAAGTGCCTTATTTGTGTCCATGTATAACGTAAATTTGCTTCAAGTTAAAAAAAAAAGTTTTATTCGATGAAACTATTAATAGAAATAAACTAATATAATTGTAAAGATGAATAACGAAGAGTTCACTTCGGTTATAGAGTAGAGTAAAATCTTGACCTTTGAAAAAAAAATACTCAATTTTCCAACTAAATACAACTAAAAATTAGTTAATTTTTTGTTTAATATTTTTGTTTTTTGGGTACTAAGGTGAAAGCTGAATCTCGTTTGCAGTTTATGTTTGTCGGAAAGTAACTTTTTGGTAATTTTTGAGTTTTGCCTTCTTTGTTTTAAGGGAATCTAAGTGTATCTTTAACTTTCGGTTTATTAATACGAACTATGAAATTCCCAACCTCGATTATGAAAAAAAAGGTTTCAAAAAATCACTTCCAATTCTTGGAACACAAAAAACATTACTCTAATTTAATTATGATGTAAGAATATCTGGGTTAGGTAACCCGAATGAATTATTGCAAAAGTTAAGGTTGGATAATACATATTTTAGTTTAAAGAGTACAGAACGAGATACAAAAATTCTTTGCTGTTTAGCAAAAGCCCGAGTGAAATCCGCTAACTTTATAGTCAATAGTTGATAGTCAAAAACGACGAATTATGGAGCAAAATCGTCGTTTTTGACTGTCAACTATCGACTATCAAGTTAGCCGATTCCACTCGGGCTTTTGCTAAACAGCAAAGAATTCCCTGTTGTTCCATACCAGCAAAAACATCAAAAGATCTTTTATTTTTACTTCAGTTAAAAAAAAAGATCATTTCCATAAGATTTCATTTTGAAAAATTTGCGCAAAAAAGTTCTATGTAACTTAAATCAATGTATTTTTTTTTTGTTTGAAAAAAAAAAAATCAGTAAAATTGTTCTATGTTGCAATTTGAATAACATAGAACCTTATTATATTAATACATTTATGTGAAATCATGAAAGTTGTATGTCTTTTTAACCTGTATCGTCGCCATTAATTTTTTTCTAATTTTTTTTTTAACTTTATCTGAAAGCCGTTGAAATTACGAAAATGTTGGTGTATAAAACTCATTTTTTGTATTTTGTATGAAATACACCCTTATAATTCTCAGCCAATTTATGAAAGGCACGTGCTTATGGGTGGTTAATTTTAAAATACATGCTCTTGACATATAAAGGGTTAAGGGAATTTTTCCAATAAAAAAAAAAATTTTTGGATTTAAAATAAAATTCAAATTTTGCTTTGAAAAATCAATTTTTCGAAAACGGAAAACTGATTTTTTTTTTTAAGTTTGTTTTTATTTTTTTTTAATTTTTTTTTTTTTTCAAAAACAACTTTTTAAACGATTTTTTTTTTGTAATAAAACATATTTTGGTATACTGAACACTTACTTAAGTCATCCATGAATTTTCAAAATTCATTTGAGAAGTAGCCAAAAGTCGTGCAAAAAATTTGTTTTTTTTTTACATAGAGATCATTCCGTCGTTACGTGTGGGACACTTGAAAAGTGAATTTTATTGTTTCTCTTCAAATTCTACTCATAATTGTAAAAAATGTACAATGATTCTCATAAAACCAACTGTTGTTAAACAAGAATGTCAAGTTAGAATAAATGCCACATGTTAACCTAATATCCTGAATTTCGACACGTTTCGAAGAACTAACATTGGCTCGGATTACTACCTTGTGGTTGCATAGCTTCTGATACGGTTATTCAAGTCAGCTGAACAAAGTTCGAAAATTGTACGAAAATCTATAAAGGCTTTTATCCAAAGAGAAATAAACAAACAACTGTTTGAGAAAATTTGTTTATTTTTGTTTGATTTTTGCTCTGAAAAACTCTGTTTTGTTGTTTTGCTGTAATATTTTCCGATCTAACTTCAGCATTGGAAACTTTTATACATTTTTGAAAACTGCAATACCGGGACAAATTTTTAAAATAATAAACCAGTGTCACACCATACAAATTTTTTTTTAAATATTGAGTTTTTATAAAACTTTGAAGAGAGGGTACATATTATAACAAGAAAAGACAAAATCAGAGGATTTCTCAGAAAAATGTGGTTATGGTTCACAAGCAAACAATTTTGATTCTTTTTGAAGAACTTTCATCGAAAAAATCGATATTTGTTAACTATTAAATTACTTGAACTTGAAAATCTTATAGATTTAGCTGCATATCGAATGGTAAAAATGGATTTGTGAACGATTTTGTTTGATTTTATTTTAGCACATACATTTTTTTTAAATCTTTGGCTGGAGCACCCACTGAATTTTTTGTGACCCCAAGAGGTCGTGACTCACACTTTAAAAAAACACTGCTGTAGGCAGTTTCGATTTCGGCGGTTTTGTCCACCAAAAAAAATGTGTTGTAAATACATTTTCATTCTGTGCTAAATGAACTCAGCCTAATTTGTTCCATATATACCCCGGTTTTGTAACCTTTTAATCCATATAAAAGGTCTAGCGATCTCAGAACATAAAGCACCTCAATTTTAACCTAAAAACTCCAAATTTCTTTTCTTGAATTTAAAGTTTACCGGAATACTTTCAACATAATAGTTTTGAAGAACGTCTTTGAAAACTCCTTAGGGATTCATAAAATTACTCAAAAACTTTTCAAATTTCCAAGCCCTAGAGGATTAAAGTGACTCTATTCAGATTGATAACTTTATAAAGTAGCTAAAAGTGAGCGAGTTACTATAACACGTATAAAGCTGATAATAATTTAATTTAAATTAGGTGTATCCTCTTAAAATGTTGCTTGTTAGTTCTCTTTCAACTTTTTAGATAAAAATTAAATCTAAACTAGAAAAATTACCTTGGATAATCGGAGTGGATGCCCACTAGCGCTTCGGCTGCTTCTTCGTTGCATCCAGATGAGATCTGTTCCCGATTCGCAATGGAAGGTGTTTTCATCGAGCCAGGAATTGAAAGTGTAGATGCTGGCTTGCGGAGCTATAAATTGAAAGAAAACAAAAAAATGAAAAATAATGATTATTAATTTTAATTAATTTTCTATTCTAAAGATAAATAAAACAAGAACTATAACAGTGTTGGTGCGCTCATTCATATCAATTTTGCATGGTGTGTAGTTTTGCACGAACAGGTGATAACAACATTGTGATTTATTTTATTATTTTTTTTTTATTATTATTTTTTTTATTTTTATTTTTAATGGGTAAAGTGCAAGTGGGGCTTCTAAAAGCATTCGGATATATGTATGGGAGAAAACTGGGGCACCTAGTGAAAATACAAATACAACATAATTCATAACATAACAGATTACGGGTGCTGAATCTTTGCCAAGGCAAAAATATAACATATTTCAATTCCACACATTTTTTTTTCTTACATTAAAGGTGCAAGGGTTTGGGTGAAATCTAATCTTAAAAATGTTATTATGATGATGTTTTTAATGCGGTTTTTAAATAGATGTAGAAAATACTATACTTGTTTTTACTTTTGTGGATGGAATAAAAGATATAAAGAGGATTTTGTAACCACATTTCGTTACATAAATCAATTTCTCTAAAAGGGTTTTATAGAGTTGGCATTTACTGATTTCGATGCTTATCTTTATGTGCAGACCTCATACTTAAAACCTTTACCAAATTTTCTTTGGAAACAAATATTTTCAAAAATGATTCAATTTTTGAATTTTTTTTATAAATTATTTTAATATTTTTAAGGTCTTTAAAATCTTCACATGTTCCACAAAAAAAAAATTTCTAAAAAGAAGCTTCTATATAAATAAGTATGAAATTGAAAACATAAATTGGATTTAAATTTTTTTATAAAAAATTCAAGATGAGTTTTTGTCTTAAAAACGTGACAAATTTTTTTTTTTAATTTTGAATTCGAATTGAGATTGTTAAAATATATTAGAGAAGTAGGTACACTGCCGCTCATCTGAATAGGTTCACATTTTAGTTCATTTTACATTTGGCCTGTCTTGGTATTTAATGCAATGGCACATCTTTTTTATGTATGTAACGAGAGAACATCTTTATGCGCTTAGTTTAGGAGAAAAAAAATTGTCTTGGGGCCTACCGTTCTTCTCACACAGTAGCTAGACCAAATCTAGTCATAAAATCAAGCATATTTTTTGGCTCATCTGAATAGGTTCAAAAGCAAAAATGTTAATAAATGATGAGTTGCGTGGGTCTGTTGGACTCAAAATTGTGTCTGTCAATAAATCTGATTGTGTATAACCTGTAAGGATGAAAACGGGTCGTGAAAAATCTTTAGGCGCGGAAAAAATGTGGAAAATAAAAGAAGCCTTTGAATTAGACCGAAACCAACGATGCATTGGGACAAAAACAAACACAAGTTAAAATTTAGTAAGCAGTTATGTGCGCAATATCCAAGGGTATAGAAACAACATTAAAAGTCGATGTAACTCAGTCACAACATGGGCCGATAGATGTGCAATGATCAGAATAGCATGACTTCGAGCTAAAAATTAAGCTGAAAACCGGTATAAAATGCAGTTTAACGACGGCAAAACGGGTTGTCAGAAGTGGTAAACATTTGAGGAGAACAAAACTTCGCAAAAATTATCAGTTTACAAACCACGAACAGAAACTCACCTCCAATAGTAAAAAAAAACTCTGTTTGAAATTGCAGATCAAAAGTTTTGTATGAGGAAATAGCTTTGCACTTAATGACATTGCCTTCACAGCTATGTAGACACCTTAAAATAATGCTTCTCTCTACGAAGCTCATAAAAATAGGAATTTAGCCCTCAGGGCCCACTTAATTCATTTTTTTCCTTTGAAAAATCAGCGGTTGCAAATTCGACTTTCACGACAATTTTTTTTTTTTTATTGGAGGTGAGTTTCTGTTCGTGGTTTGTAAACTGATAATTTTTGCGAAGTTTTGTTCTCCTCAAATGTTTACCACTTCTGACAACCCGTTTTGCCGTCGTTAAACTGCATTTTATACCGGTTTTCAGCTTAATTTTTAGCTCGAAGTCATGCTATTCTGATCATTGCACATCTATCGGCCCATGTTGTGACTGAGTTACATCGACTTTTAATGTTGTTTCTATACCCTTGGATATTGCGCAAATAACTGCTTACTAAATTTTAACTTGTATTTGTTTTTGTCCCAATGCATCGTTGGTTTCGGTCTAATTCAAAGGCTTCTTTTATTTTCCACATTTTTTCCGCGCCTAAAGATTTTTCACGACCCGTTTTCATCCTTACAGGTTATACACAATCAGATTTATTGACAGACACAATTTTGAGTCCAACAGACCCACGCAACTCATCATTTATTAACATTTTTGCTTTTGAACCTATTCAGATGAGCCAAAAAATATGCTTGATTTTATGACTAGATTTGGTCTAGCTACTGTGTGAGAAGAACGGTAGGCCCCAAGACAATTTTTTTCTCCTAAACTAAGCGCATAAAGATGTTCTCTCGTTACATACATAAAAAAGATGTGCCATTGCATTAAATACCAAGACAGGCCAAATGTAAAATGAACTAAAATGTGAAACTATTCAGATGAGCGGCAGTGTATATCTTGTTACCAATTGAATATTCGTTTTGTTGAGCAATGGTTTTTATTTTATTTCATGTTTTCTTTTTAGTTTTTACTTTGAAATATAGTTGGCAACAATAAAGCGAAAAACATATTATTTATTCAAATTTGATATCGTCGGTCTCATGAGAAAACCTCGTAACTCCCAAAATCAAAATTTTACAGGAGAGACGAAAGAGTAAACAAAGAAACGCGTTGTGCAAAATTTGAATTTAAGTCTATTTAGAGTAGAGATGCCGCGAACATTGATTTGGCCAAATACCGAATATTCGGCCAAGGACACTCAGAAAAAAACGTTGGTAATTTCAAAAATGTTATACTTTGTCTCAAGAAAAGACGTGGCTTAAGAAATTCCCAACAACATCGTGTTTTAACGATGAATAACTGAACTACTTTTAAGATAAATTTCTGAACACACTACCTACTACTGCATAAGGTAGACATCTGAAATCGAATTATATACATATGTATGAAGACTGTTCGCCAAGATCGAACGGCGGAGACATTTGCTAAATTTCTACCTTTCGTCTCCTGGGACAAGTTTTTACAGTGAAAGACTACAGTGAATAGTCTACGAAGATAAACGTAATCGTTTACCACCAACAAATGCGGAACAAATAGTTTTCATTCACCACAACTTGCCTCAGTAGATTATAAGTACTAAAATTACAATTTTTTAATAAAACACACATTTTGGTATAATAATTTATGTCTTTTTTCTTCTCCATTTGGTATTCGGTATTCGGCCGAATAGTTAAACTATTCGGCCGAATACCGAATACCTGAAAAATAGGCCGAATACCGAATAGTGGCCGAATGTTCGCGGCATCTCTAATTTAGAGTTTTCGGAATGACCCCAAATTTTCTGGGTTGCTCCGCTGACATATTTTCTAAAGAATGGCATTCAAAAGTCATTTTTGAAAAAAAGTGTAGTTACGAGTTTTCTTATGAGACCGACGATATGATAGTGTTGTCAAAATTGTTACTTATTAAAAACAAATATTATAAATAGCACAATAAAATTTCTAAAAGTATGACGTACTGATTTGTCACTTTTGTACTTTGTTTTTTTTTTTTTATTTTTTTTAATTGAATATGAATAGTTTTAAAACTAAATTAATGATCGAATAAATTTTCGATATTCATTAAGCTAACTTAATCGTATATTTTTCTTTTGATTTTTGACATGAAAGGCACCACTGTACGCTGGAAAAATGTCCTCTATAGGTGAAATAGAATTTTTTTTACGACCAAAACTAACGGAAGTTGTCATATGATTAAAGTAGACACGTTTTTTTCAGAAACGGGATTCTTACGATTTTTATTAAAATTTTGGTGTGTAATTTTGAAAATAAGGTGGTACTTTTGTGACAGAACAATAAACTTAAGCATTTTTTTTTTTTTTGCAGAAGCGCTTATATTAAATTTTTTTAAAATATTGAAGAGACATACATATTTTTTAGATACAAAAAATTTAATTTTGAAAAAAAACTATTTTATAAAAACGGGTTAATGAATTGTTTTGAAATTTTTTTTTTAAGTGTTGATGAATATTTTTTTTCAACTTCTTTGGAAAATTTTTGAAAATTTCTATGTGCCTATCCCAAAAGTAATGGTTCAAAAGAAATATGCTGAAAGTCCAGAATCTCTTCGAATTTGTTTATTTATTCATTCCAAATCTTTTCCGATTGAATGCAGATATTGTGAAATTAAAAAAAAAAAACACTTTCTTAAATACGTAATTTCGCTGCATATAATTAACTATTATTCTTAACAATTCTATCACTTAAACATTGGCTATTAGTTGGGAAACAAATAATTATCAAAACATTTTTTATATCATTGTATAGTTAAGAAAATCAACTATTTAACCGAGTGCGGAACAAAACCAAAATTAAAAAAAAAAAATAATCAAACCGTTTTCAAAAATTGATTTTCAAAAAAAAAGTAGGCAAAAAAAGTAAGAACTCAACAAAAGGGTCTTATTTTCCAAAATTTAAATTTTTGGAAAATAATGTCTTCTTTACCATTATTATTAACTGTATCTACCAAAGACCCTTTTGTTGATTTCTTACTTTTTTTGGCTACTTTTTTTTTTTTTGAAAATCAATTTTTGAAAACGGTTTGATGATTTTTTTTAAATTTTGGTTTTGTTCCGCACTCGGTAAAATTTAATTTTGAGAAAAATAAAAATTAAGTTTTTTTTTCAGTTTTCTTATAATGTTTTCGGTTCATATTCAGAATAAAAAGTACGAGTATTTTTTGTTTTTTAACTTATCTAAGAAGCCTTTAAAAATATGGTTTTAATTAAAAAAACTTTCCCTTTAAGATATTTATTACTCATGACATGATGATAACTTTTGAGTTCATAAATCGATCATTTCCCTTTCGAGTTAATTAGTATCACAATAAAGCAATCATTATTTTCCAAAGAAAAAATTGAATCACAGATGTTTGATGATATTTTTTTTTTTTTTGCTTTTCAAATTGAACTTTTACATTTTTTTTTTCATTTCCATTATTTCTATAAAAGAGTCCTTCGTCATTAAACTATATACCAATTTGATTTGTAAATTCTAAAAATATAACTCAGCGATATTGTATGTAGAGATAGGTAGATTTATAATATTGATTACGGAAGGAACATTTTTTTTTTTTTTTCATATTTCACTCGGATTAGTTTTAAATCTCGTATAAAAGTTCAAACGATGCTATGCTGCTGGCTGCTACTGCTACTGGGGGAGTAAAAAGAGCCTAAATGTCAAGGAGTATAATCATCAAAAATATTCGATTGAATGCGCGAGAACGAAGGTTGTTAAATCCTGATATTTTGCTTTCATAAAGTGGATAATGTCAAAATCCAATCAATGCCAGATTTCCTTTTTGGGAGTGTGTATAATGTCGGAGAGAAGTAAATGGCATTTATTGCTTTACCATTTTCCCTTTTCAAATTTATTTCTTGAAAATTATACTCAGAATTTATATTATATTATAGTAGCTATTCCTCGGGAGTATTGGGATTCTTTTTTTTTTTGCTTTTTGTTGTAAACGGAGCATATTTTTGGATGAACTTTGCCATGAATTGACTGTATAAACGCAAACTGGCCTCCAATAGCTTTTTAAGTGTGGTAATAAAAACATTTGACTCAAGACGGTGACCTGATATTTTTTTGTTTTTAATTCATAATGGATTTTTTTCCGTTGAAGGGAAGGGGGAAGAGGGGTATACAGCAGATGGTTAAGAATAAAAGGAAAATGAGAAAAAGACGAAGTTCTTCGAACAGCCAGAGTATAAATTGAAAACTTCATTAAAAACAGAAGAAATTCAAGTCTGTGAGAATTTGTTTTTATTTTTGGGACTTGAAAGAAAAAAATCACAGTCAGACAGATGCGATACCCCATAAAAATCATACAGAAATAAAAAATAAAATATAATGACAGAAAAGAAGTAAACTTATGGCCGCAATAAATTAAGATTTGAATTCAGTTTCGGTTTTATGGTTTTATCGTTGGTTTAATCGCTGTCCAGTCAATTTTATCAACCTGACACAAGGAATAATGCAATACCTGTTCTAAGAGATAAGCTTCAGAAATAATTGTTTCGATTGGGATCACGGCAATGGAAGGATATAAATCTGACAAATCCAAAAACAAATCGTCCGGAAAAAGCTTTATGGAATATTTTATAACTGAAATTATTGCTTTCGTTTTATGCATTGAATAAATTTTGCTATTATAATTCGGGATTGCAAAAAAAGTTATATTTTATATTAAGGCTTCCTTATAAAAAATGAAAACCTATTCAAAATAAGAAGAAGTGAGAAACCATTATGTTCTTATTCTTAATGTATACAGTGTGATTATCTGGGGGCGAAAACAAAAGCGATACGAGCTTACATAATTAAAATTTATTTAATAAGACCTGAAATACATACAATCAAATATTAAAATACCAATATTAAACCGGTACAACTGTTTTTTAAATTAAATTAAAAAAAAAACTAAACTTTAAATTAGAAAGGGTTTGTGTATGGTTTTTTGTTATACGTGCAGTGTTGCTGCATTGGATCAAGTTATATTGAAAACTTTAAGAAAATTAAGGAAAATGACACTTTGAAACACTACGAAGTGATCGTAAAAAAAATGAAAATTAACGGTACCTAGCATATATATTAGACTGATTAAAAAAATGATTTTTTTTGTTCATACATTGTTATATAGAAAATATTGTTGACGAATAAAAATCTTATAAAAGTTACAGCCCTTAATATTAAAATTAAGTACTGCCGCATCGCAAATTTCTATTTCCCATATTATGATTTACATGGGAAAGATTGTGTTTTTGTGTTTGGAATTTTATAACTTTTAATGGTTCATCAAAAAAGCTTGATTTAATCATTACAAAAATGTGTTTATAAAATTTAAAAAAAAAACCGACGCGAAAAATTAATAAAATTAATTTTAAGCTGAAAAAATAAATAATTCGAATTTATTGAAAAATTCTAATATGGTAGTATTAGGAGTTTGACAGTTAAATATAAAAAGAACTGTAAAAAAAAAAAAAACAACATAGAATGCAAACAATTTGAAAAGTTTGCCAAATTTTTTGCAAAGTTTTTTCATCAAAAAATTAGAAAAAATTAAAAAAAATTTAATTTTATATTTTAAAGTTGAATAACTTCGAAGCGGAGCGGTTTATAAAAAAAAACTACTTACTTAAATTTTTTTTTTTTTTTGAAAAATCAAATTTTGGAAAACGGAGTAATAAATTTTTCTCAAAGTATATTTTCTTTGTAATGGGTCGCCAAATTTGTGTTTTTTTTTTTTTTTTTTTGAAAAAAATCATTTTTTTTTAACTTGTGTTTTTACCCATTTTTATCAAATTATTTTTACTTTGCACATAGGAGTATTTTGGCCGAAAAGCTGGACAAAAGTCGATTTTCTAAAAATCAAAATTTTGAATAAAATTTTTTACAAAGCGGATGGTAAATATACAGGGGCTTATATGTGGCACTCCTTTTTTTTTGTGGAAAATTTTGTGGAGTGACAAAACATGTTCAAAGTGAGTTGTTTATTTTCTGGATTTTTTTTTATTTGTGGTGATTTGGTGAGCATTGTTAGGAGATTGATTGTGAGCGAGTGTGCTTTTAAACATAAAATTTTCAAATGAAAAATACAATTGCAGGTATTGAATAATAGTTAAAGAGTAGTTATGGAAATATTAAATGTTTTTTGTTCAATTAAATGACACTGGGAAAAGAATCTGCCACATATAGATATTTGTATTGCTTTTTTTTTTTAAGTCTAAGTGCTTTGTTATAGTATACCCTTCTATTCTACTTCGATACATAGATTTATGATAACTTTGTCTATTATTTTAATTTAATATGAAAAATTTGGGTGCGAATTTTTGCGATTAACAAAATAATTTGCGAATGAAATTTTCACTTTGAGTAAAAAACACTCATACGCCCTATACTTTTTTTTTTACTGGTTGTTAAGATTTTTCAGAAATTTTCGCTATTGAAATTGATGCATTTGGATTCACTAGGCCTTAAAATCACAATGGTTTCTTTCTAGAAGCCCTAAAATTTTAGATATTTTATTTTTTCACATTTTGGGTGTATGAAATTTCATACTACTTTTTTTAGTTTTTCTTATCACATCCGTTTTTAAAGTTTTTCAACTTATTTACATAAAACCGCCTAGCAAAAATAAATTGTTTTAGGATTCAATATTATAAGAAAAAGGTCACGAAGATAGAAATTATTATTTAAATTGTTTTACTTCAAAAAATAATTTTGTCCAGGTTTTTGATCGAAATACTCCTATGTGCGTTGTCTACACTGAGGGAAAAAAAGATGAGAATTTTGAAATAAAAGTAGAACGGCACTCCGCCGCCGCGGCGGCGTGCTGCTCTTTTTCTACTAGTCAACTCTCTATTGAAAATTAAAATGAGAAACCGCAACTTAACTTAAGTCTGAAAAGAAATTTAAATTTTTCAAAGTATTTTCAACTTTAGTTTTTGAAATAAAATATTTTAAGTCGAATGCTATTATTTGCGCAGTTTAAAAGTACAGAATATCCGATTGAAACCGTATTTAAAAAAAAAACAATTTTTAAATCTCTCAAGTAAAATCCTCAAGTTTGTCAAGTTTTGTCAAATCGTTACAAGGATTTAGAAAATATTTGAATTTCCTTCCTAATGTTCGTCATATTTTTTAATTCAGTCAATTTTTTTAAGTCGAATTTAATCTAACTCGAATCCATCAGACTTCAAGAGTACCAAATACAAATTCAATGTTTTGGATTTATATATTTGTTTCTTTTAAATTTTGATTATTTTGCTGGTAAGTTTTAAAAAACATTTAAAAATTAATCAAAATTTACATTTTGATACCGCAATGCTTTTTTAGCAAGTTTGAATTTCAACATATAGCTTTTTTACAGTTATGTTTTTTTTTTTTTTGAAATTTCATTCATAAACAGATAATCTCAAAATAACACTTTTCAAAAACATCGTCCACATCCATTCAGTAACATAGCAATTCTATTGATATAAAATCGATTAAAAGTAATTTTTATATCTCAACAAATTACTTGTTTTTCTCTTGAAACAAATACAACCATTTCTATCATCAATTTATTATATATAACTTCACTATGACGCGGAAAAACATACATCAAGTACAGATTTAACTCACGTGGCGTCTACCAGTGTGACGCCTGATTTTCCATCTGAAGCATAACTTTACCCCCAAAATAGCCTCATTGAAGCAAATATATATATATATCTTCAGATAACAAGGATATTTATGTCTTGTTGGATTCTCGTTCTACCGTCGTCCTAACCAACACACGGAAATCCAAACAATATCGTAAATTCATCGATACCTACTTAAATGGATTGATTAAGAAAGTATTTTTATTTAGGGAAAGAGAGTTTTGTTGGTAATGGGTTACTTTTAGGTTGAACTAGATTTTTCTACTTTAGACTTGATATATTGTATACGACGACGCACAACACAAAAGCTCCTTTTTGACTTTTTTCTGAAATTGACGTAATTCGCATAAATGGTATTTCGGGCCCATAAGTACCCACTTAAGTGATACGCATCTAATTTGTAACTCTTATGTTGACAGTTTTGCTATAGAACTTGGTTAACAGTTAGTCTCCAAATAAAGAAATCAAGATTGTATAGAAGTTATGGATTTTTTTTTGTCCTCTCTTTGCAACATGTAGGTTAACTTAATTTCTACTTTGTACTCGTATGCGACTATAACAGTAAGAAACAACAAATTTATATTCACCCCGTTTATTTTTTCAGTTGAACAAGCACACAAAATAAGTAGTGGTCATGGGGTCAACTTTTAGTATACACACACAATTGGGTCATGTCAATATAAATCAACTGATTTAACCTATATTTAGTATATTTCCTATGTGTTTCTCTGTGACTTAACTGAAAAATTTATATGCGGAATTACCCAACATGCAAATCACTCGTTCTGATAACTTTCTTCTCTTTTTTTTTTCATTATATTAGTGTATGCATGAAGCCTTAAAGTGCATTATCATAACGATGTTGGTAGGAGGGGGAATAGGAATGAGTCCTAACAGGAAATTATAATAATAACACATCAAGCTTCAAACAAAAAAGAAATACATTATTTTTTTTTATTTAACTTGAAAGATAACGTGAAAATATTATTTCAGCCACGGGTATTGCATTAACAATACTAACCAAAGCTGTCTTCATCTCTTGTCTTATTAGCAAAAAATGGAAATTATTCGTCCATTAATACATTAAGGGTAAACATAGGAAGATAGCGAGACATTCATCGATGAAAATATATCAACTGCATCTCATCTTGTTCACACTCCTTTATTGAAAACACGTGCCATAATTTTAGTGATTTTAAAAAAGACTAGTAATAAACTATAGTTAAACAAATTTGAAAATGTGGTTGTGGAATTAACACAACTGTCAAATGTCACAAAATATACCATATTAATTACATTTATTGCCGCGTTTTCAAATTTTTGATTTTTTTTTTGTCATGGGATGAATATGCATGTGGCCATTTTTACTTGCGATATAGGTACTATATATCAAGTTATGCATTCGTACAAAAAGTTGAGATAACATTTTTCCATGATATTATGATGGTAGAGAATGCCAAAAAAATGGGTCCCGGAAGTCCCCCTGTATAACTAGCTACAGCCTAAACAGATTGACTTCAAATTTGGTATGTAGCATTTTTTGAAGACTCTCCAGAGGGGTTTTTGGAATTAGTTTTTTTGGACTTGTCATATACCGATTTTAATAAAGTTGAAAATGTTCAAAAACGGCTCCAACGATTTTGTTTAAAAAATTCAAATGTAAGTTTTAAGACAAGGTCTATCTTCTAATGAAATTTTTTTTTTTTGAAAATCATTATTAACGGTACCTGCCATAGAACCGTTTTTTTTTTAATCCAATATTCTCCGAAACTTTTTATGAAGAAGCATTTATATAACTTAAATATAAGCCAAAAATGAAATTTCGAAAAAAATAATTTTTGGATTCTAAAGAAAATTTTTAATTTTTTTTTTTTTTGAAAAATAAAATTTTCGAAAACGGGACATTTTTTTTTTGAAATTTTGTTTTTAGATGTTGATTAGTGATTTCTACAAAATGACATACCTACCAATTTTATTTTAAAACTTTTTTTCCAAGAAATTATTTTTTAAAAAATTAGTTTTTTATGATAAAAAGTTGAAAATCCATGAGAATCAAAAACACGTGTGGTCATAAATAAATTTAAAAGTATTGTTTTTTTATGTTAAGATTATAAAAAAGTTTAAGACGAAGTAGTGCGTGATTTCTATTTAAATGCTTTTCTAATAGTTTTTTTCGTATTTTTGGGCAATTTAAAGTTTGTGAAACATTAATGTTATAAAATATCAATCCTGGACACCGTCAACTTAATTTTGGTCCACATTGTGCAGAATAACAGAAAGAGAAAGCCAGAGCTATCCTGTGTTAGAAGCAATTTTTGTTGTTTTAGCAATAAAATTAAAAAAAAAAATGAATAAAATCGCATGGTCCTATGCGCCCTAACGAGGACAAAAGCACTATGTCTGTTTTTTTTTTTTTAAGAAAATTAGTAAACAAATATTTTTGTAGGTACATAAGAAATTTGAGACTAGTACCTACATTGTTTTTTTTTTACACCGCATCCCATTTTTTACATATTAAATCAATGTTTTTGCAAAAAATAAAATTGAGCTTAGATTGGCATTCTCTTAAATAATTAAAATAATAAATAACTTCAAATTTGACATTAATGGGCATATAATTATCTTAAAATGGTTTTTCAGACAAGGTCCTTTAAAAACTAATATCGTTCTTATCTCAAGTCTGATTTCTTCACGAATACAAAACATGGAATATACAAATACATAGTGGATACAAATATCGGGAGCGGGTCAAAGTTCTGATTTCAAAATTCTGGTTTTCAAAATTCTGCTTTCGAACGAATATTCCATTTTTTTTTTAAATGAAAGGATGATTTTACAAGATTCTACAAAATAATTAAAATAGGGTTTGGAAAATGGTAAGGAGCTTGCACTTTTTTAGTTTATTGAGAGCTTTATAAAACAGAATAATTTTGAAAAGCTGCATTCTGAAAAGCTGAAGTTTGAAAAATACACTCAGAGAAAAAAACAATGTTGTCCGCCAATAAATAATCGTTAAAACTTCAATTCCTCCTACAAAAATATTTTGTTGTTACAACAATATTAATGTTCAAATTTTTGTTTTAAAAGAAATAAATTGTTGGTTCTTATTCCTTAGATGAGAACGTAAATTCTATATGTTTTTACTATACATTTTTAGAACACTTTGCACTCTTAAATAAGGAATAATATTTTCTTTGGACAAAATATAATTTGTTGAAAGTGCCAACGTTTTTCTCTGAGTGCAGTATTTTGATTAGCAGAATTCTGAAAAACAGTATTTTGAAAGAAGAGTTTTGAAAAATTAATTTTTACTCCGGCAGAGTTTTGATCAAAATTTACAAATAACTCAACCAAGGAAAAATCGATTCTATGAAGTAAAATATACCAAGTTAATGGAAATATGTGCATTAAAAAAATATTCAATATTTGCAAATTATGATTTTAAAATTTATTGTAAGTTGTGAAACAACAACATCTCAAAAATTTTAGCTGTCAGTATTCCTAAATAATTAAAATAATCCAGTCAAATAAGGGTTTAACCTCGGAATGAATGTTAGTAGAAATTTTTTTTGCTGAATATCTTCCTTTTGCCATTCTATAACATATCTCAAAAGTCTAGAAAAATCTCATGTCCGCTTGTCGCGATTTCAAGGTCAAATCGCGAAATGCAGATTTTCAAAATTAGCAAAAATAGGCTATGGTATTATATACACATATGATACATGATTTCAAGCTATTTTTTAATGCTGATTCCAAAAAATCAAAAATCAAGACAATCTGACGTCTCTGGAAAAAGTTATACCTGTTTTTCATCTGTCAACTCATATTATTATAACAGTTGCAAACTTACTGCCGACAAACCCTTAAAAGTTATGGTAGATGAACCAAATTTTGCATGAAGATTTTAGAATCCATCATTATTAAAAATCAAAACAATCCATTACAAAAAATATATATACCTACGAAATAATGGTATTTTTTTATGGAGCGGCAAATTTTAGGATATGCACTAAAGAAGATTCTTGTTCATCTAAGGAATAAGTGCTAATAGGCTAATTTTTTCATTTTAATCTTTGTTTGGATATTCTTTAACTTCCCTCAAAAATCTAAAAAAATCTCATGTCCGCAAGTCCTAATTTTCTTGGTTTGAAAATTTTGAAATCTGTTTTTTGATGCAAAATGTAAAAAAAGTATTTTATGAAAAATTTTAAACACCTGTGGTATAAAATAAATCTATAGAAACCTAGGTGGCCAACTTTCTTAAAAATATTCTGGTATAAGGAGAATATTTTTAAGAAAGTTGGCCACCTAGGTTTCTATAGATTTATTTAATACCACAGGTGTTTAAAATTTTTCATAAAATACTTTTTTTACATTTTGCATCAAAAAACAGATTTCAAAATTTTTTTTACGAAAATGTGCAATAGCTATGAAATTTTTAAAGTGTTTATGTACTCATCCAATTATTGTAGAAAATTATAAAAAAAAGAAATAAATAAAATTCATTCATTCGTGGTTGTAGTGAACGAAAACATAAGATGATAAAATTTAAAATACACTGAACGAAAAAAAGTCCATATTTTATGAACTGGTTGCGATAGAACTTTTTTCTATCTGTTTTTAGAACAATCATAAGTGTAGCTATAAGCCGTTTTAGGGTTGTCCATTCTCTATTGCACACCCTGTGTATTTTTAGACATATTCTAAACAAAAATTCCCAGGGAAATGGTTTCGGGAGAAGGGCCCCAATCGGAAAAATGGCGAAAATTTCCATTTTTTTTTTGGTTTCCCCATATTCTTAACAGTTGAGGAACGAAATTCAAGCTAAAAAAATAATGAAATTTCAGGAACTTTTCAGTTAGGAGTTTTTTTTTCAGGAATAGGATTATGACGATTACAACTAAACTTCAACTTTTTGAATCGTTATACCTAAGAAACGGTGGGTCTTAGGAAAAAAAGTGTCATGACACTTTTTATATATAATAATCTGGTCTACAATTCTTGCATTGAAAATTTTTTGATAAGACTTACCGTTTTGCTGAAAATCGTGAAAACCCAGTTTTTGTGACCTTTTGACCCCTATAACTCTTAACGCGGACACGATATCAATGTCGATTTTTCACATCTTCATAACAACGCCGTAACGAAGGTCTATACCAAAATCGAGCCCAGTAGGAATTTTTCCGCAGATTGGGTTAAAAAATGTCTAAAATTACTGGGCTAATCAGCACTCCCTTCTGCATAAGATAGGAGGCTGAAAATTCAACAGTATGATAAATGATACCAATAGGATGTGGAACCAAACAAGGGGGTTTATTTGAAAATTTATTTGAAAATTTTATTTTTCCCATACAAGCGTGGACCACCTAAACGTATATCTCGGATTTTTTGTGTAGAGAAACAATTTTTCAAATGATTTATATTAAATTCCACACGAATTTTTTTTTTTTTTTTTTTGACTTGGTTTGCTGACATTTTAAGTAGCTAAAGTAATTGCGTTTTGTTTGTGCAATGAACGTTTCTAGAGATACTAGGTATCTTAAATAGATGATGGGTTTCGGAAAAACAACAATAGCAAATGCTTTGGAATATTATATTTCCTGGACATAATTTTAAGTTCGAGAAAATGACTTTACACGAAAATACCGAAAATACGACGTAATGTTTTTTTTTTTTTAGATCAAACAGCCTTTTTTTAAATGAGAAACAATAACATAAAGAAGTGTGATTAATAAGGACAAACTTTCATACATATCCTTTATTTTTGGTTTCAGTTTTAAAATTAACAACGTTTTTAATATTCTGGTGTGCCAATGTATCTGTCCTTAAAAGTTCTTATTAACTTTAAACTTTAACCACTAAAAATAAACAACTAAAGAATTTTGGTATTGTACGTACACTGAATTAAAGCCATTCAAAATCTATGCACCTCCTATGTTTGTATATGCAAGATTATTGAGTGATTCCTCTAAATACAAGTTGAAGAATTGGACAAAATCCTTAAAAATATTTAAGAACTATTCCTTTAATCTTTTTCGATTGCCATGAATAATATTCATCTGCTGTTGAAAAAAAAAAGAATAAGAGTTTTCTTCCAAGGGGTTTCCAGTTCTAGATACCCGATTTGAACAAATAAATCATCAGTGGTAAGAACAGAATAAAACCACTTTTTTTCCGAAATTGACTTTTTGTTGCAAATGCCATCCATATAGACGTATTGACACAGTTCTAGCTTTTGAGATGCAGAAGTTATAAGTGATTTCATATTTACCAATATTAACCTCTAAGTCACTTGTCAAGGAAGGATTTTCGTCTTAGGAAATGCCGGATAAAGTAAAGATTTTATTAAAAACCCAACAAGTGGACATCAACTATCAAAAATTAACCATTAAACTTTTTTCTATCATATTTTTGGTTATTGTTCTTGAACTTAATTTTTTTATAAGGTCGTCAATTCTACTAATTTAACATTTTTATTTTTTAACCTTGTTATTGAATTAATTAAAAACCGATATTATTCTGTCAACATCCGCTAATTGCTCGATATACATAACCAAATCCACTACCAATTGACCGCCTTTCATCTATTGTTAAAAATCATTCAATAGAACCGCATGCATTATGTAAACACACAAAATTTTTCAATGTTCATCATATCATCGTTTTGTGTTCGTTCGAATATGAAAACATAATACAAAAATAAAATAGAAAAATAATTTCAAGTCCAATAGCGACCAAAAGTCCCCCATTGATAGCGATTTTTGATTATTTTCACTACAAATTATACAACAACAAAACCACAAGCTTTTCATTTAAATTTACATTATTCTGATTATTATTCCCTGGGTGATGGAAGCTACTACTACTCCTCGTTTGTATGAATAGATACATTTTATATATATGAATGTATATTATTATTTTTTTTTATTAATTTAACACGGATACCTAAAGCTATTACTCGCCTGCCTTGTATTATGTTATACATCAATCGCGTGCTAGCCATTTTGTTCATTATATTGTTGGTTCGCTTTTTGGCTAGGCCTTATGTTATAGGCAGCAGGACATTTACCGAGTTATACATACATCACTTTATTTATGTTATTATGGGTATGTTCACCTTGAATGGAGCTTCAAAGGAGAAACAAGCCAATTCAAAGTGCTTATGGCACGACGAACTGACTGCGACGACAAACGACAACAATAACAATGGGTTTGTGTAGGTTGAGGGGGTGTAAAATAGTTTAACTATGTGAGAGAAACTATGACGTACATATATACTGTTTAGAAACGGAAGTATGTGGTCATTTATGAAAATTGGTGAATTTTTGGTCGGAAACTAACACTTTTGCTCTGTGTCAGAGTTAGAGAGCCAGTGTGGACACTCCTCCATTAGCATTGCTAATTTAATAAATCCTTTTTGTAATAGAAATCTTAATATGATTACTTTGCGTCTCAAATTGGTGATTATATTTGAAGTTACCATACCGGAAATAGCAAAGGAAACCTTATCGTTCCGCCTTTTTTCATTTAGAATTTTTTTTTGACTTATATTTATGATTGAAATAAATTTTCTTCTCTAAAAATAGAAAACGCGTTGGTATGAATTAAAGAACAAAATTTATGATTGAGAAGCAGGACATTGCGAAAAAAAAAATTAAATGGATTTATTTTTTGATAAGTTCAGTTTTGGAAATGACACATTTATAATAATGTAATATGTAACATTATTAATAATCTCAGTAAGAAACCTTTGTACAACACAAGTCAGAATAAGTTTAGTTTGTTTAGGTCTGGGAGAACGCTAAATTTTTAATCCATAATCAGAAAAAATGTTAAAAATATGTGTATTATAAGAATTATAGATTAAATAAATGAAGAGCTATGTGACATTTTCTGCAAAAAGATTGAACGCCCATGTTTAAAAGATTTTCTTCAATTTTACACGAATTGTATACAAAAACAGAACTTTATTTAAAAAAAAAAAATAATAATATTTAAACTATACTTAACGGTCCAGTTGAGTCGGTTTTGTCACGACATGCAGTGACGTGGGAAGAATAAAATGCCTGATTTGAGATAATGTTCTTAATAAGATAAGTGGAATCATTAGAACCAAAACACTGCAAACACTTAAACAAAAATTTGTTTTGACGGCTTGGATCCAAAGATATCTGCTTCCGAATAAAAGAAAGACAAAAAATGTTGGATTGCAAAATAACTCTTGGATTTCATGTATTTACAAAGCTTAAAGATACCTTTCTTTTGATGTTTCACTCGATGGAATTGTACGTTTTTTTTTAAAGTGCGTTTTTATCGAAAGAGTTAAACTTTGTATTTTTTACGAAAATTAAAAAAAAAAATCATGTGTGCAATTCACACGTGGTAGAAGTGAAACCTTAAAAAATCATTTTTCTTGCAAAAAAAATATAAAAAATCTACCTATTTTTATTCTATCACCTAGATAAATTTTATATCATCTGAAAGCTCATTGTCTTAGCTCAAAATTATATATCGATCAAGTCTATAAGACATCTACCAAAAGAGCTAGAATTTTTGAACTCGATCAATTTCCATCAAAAAAAAGCGAAAAAACACGTATTTTTATCTTCTCACACTATTAAATCCATTTTTTTCCCTAACAACCTATAAAAAATTTTATACCATCTGAAAGCTTATTGTCTTAGCTCAAAATATATATATATATCGATTAGGTGTATGAGACATCTACAAAAAGAGCTAGAATTTTTTAAACTCGATGAAATTTCATCCAAAAAGCAAAAAAAAACATTTATTTTTATATTCTCATGCTATTAAATCAATTTTTTCGTTTGACAACCTATAAAAAATTGTATGTGAAAGCTTATTGTTTTACCTTGTATAATGTTGTATGAATCTTATTTCAAAGATGTCTACAAGAGAAGTTAGAATTTTTTAAAGTCAACCATGTCGAATTTCCAGACTGAGATTACGGTACTTCCTACACTGGTAGCTGGTCAACGCCAACAGATCTCCACAGGTGTTTTGAGGTATTTTTAAATTTTTTTCAATTTAAGATTGTGTAACTTGTAGAGCACGTAACGTTTTGTGTGATATATATCAAATAAAAGGTTATGTTATCAGCATGCGTATTAAAGTTAAATCAAATTTGTATGTGCACTAGATCAAAAGATATAACGTGTGTTGGAAAAGAACATCTTTTTACCGTTATCTCCGAATTTTGAATATGAAATAAATTGAAATTTTGTACAATAATATATTATTTAATTACCTATCTACAGTACAAATTTCATTCATCTATCTATTAAAACAAAAAAGTTATAACAAGTTGAAGTCGTGTCGCGTTTTCGTTTCATATTGTTTCAAATCACTACGATACTAAAGAAGTTTTCACTTTAAAAAGTTCTTAAATGCATGTCCACGAAATACATTTTTTTTTGTTTGTTTTACAAACTTTCAATATTATTAAAAGGGAATTATTGTACTATGTGATAGTATTTTATTTATTTAATCATTCGGTAGAAATTAGAAACTTTACAACAGTCATATATTCCTTTTTGTTTTAACAGTCATTATCCTATTAGAAAGCAGTATAATTTTTGCAACTGGCACAAAGTATCAATGCTAGTGAAAACTAAATAGAAATAAAAAAAACATTTCAAAATATATAAATCACTTTACTTCCATAGAAAGCGGAAAAGTTATTATTTTTTTAAATAAAACTCTCATTTCACAGTGGACTTTTAAAGATTTTTTTTTTACTTCAATTCAAGAGGTAATTTTTTTTAACTTGAAACTCATTAATATAGTGATGAAGTCTTACAAAAATTTCTTAGGAAATTATCGCTTGAAATAGTTTAGAAACTAAAAGTTGCAAATACAAATACAAAATAAAAATTTTGGTACCAAATGAAAGGTTAAGGTTACCTTTCGACTAATACTAATATCTTTTTCTTATGCTCTGCTCAGTATTTTTGTATACATATATATTTCTTAGGCTATTTTTTGAAAAAAAAATCCCTAAGACTGTTTTCTACGACTGATATCTCGTGGTAATTTTTTTAGAACGGTTATACCAAAATTGCCAAAATATGCTGCCGGCTTTTAGACTACGATGATCTTTATTATCAACTATTAATTAAGCTTTGAATAAAGTTGAACAAAATTATATTCATTTTTTTTTTTAATTTTTTTAGTTTTTTTGTTTAAAATATGGTTTTGTTTGAAGTAATGTAACTTTTATGTAAATGAAATAAAAGGTTATTAATTGAAGATTGCATTGGTGTAAAAAAAAAGTGTATTTCATAACTTATTTTTTCGAGATATCAGTCGTAGAAATCAGTCTTAAAGCCTAAAAACCATATATACAAAAATACTGAGCAGAGCATAGGAAAAAGATATTAGTAATTGTCGAAAGGTAATACCTTAAACTTTCATTTGGTACCAAAATTGTTTTTCTAGGTTCTATACTTCGGATGCTATTAAGATTTGTTTCGAAAAAATCTGATTTTTCTGATTTGTTCGTCCTCAACTTCAGACTCAAATATCTCGAAATCCTCAAAACCAATTTTGAAAATATTTGGTTCACTAATAGAGCTTAATATAAGCTTTCATTTGATACTAGTCTCGTTGGTGTACGCCCTGGGCCCAGGCTCCATAGAAAAATGGGTCATCTTGGAATTTAAATTGAAAATCATTAGAGCCATTTCTTTAAACATTTTCTTTTATCATTTTTCCAAAAAAAGAAAGTCTAAAGCTACATGGATACAGGCAGGCAGACAGACAAATTTGCGGTACACAATTTTTTGTCATTCTTTATCATCGTAATATTATATCTGATTGATATCTAGCACTTATTATACAAAAAAAATGTAACCTCGAAGCATGATTATGTACAACCCATATGACTGACTTTGATTATCATGAGATTCATCGTAATACACTTATTAAATAACCGTCAACTTCCTTATTTTATCTTTAACCGTTGCAGATTATTCTCATTAGATCGAAAAATGTTTATTTTGTCTAAATACTTATTCCGACCATTGCATACAACAACAAGAAAATATGGCTGGCAGTCTCCCTTGCACTGAAAGCATAGTTCTAAAACCAACAACTAAAACCTTCCATAAATGCTTTTCACGAGTATTATAATTTCATCCGCAAAAATCTCCAAATAAGTCATTACAGATATGTGCTAACATTTAAATGACATCTATTCTGATTTCATACAGCAATGAGAAAATCCTTCGGTACATCCGTTTTCTTTTTTATGACAATATCACTCCGCCAAAACACTACATTAAACAAAAAAAAAAAACATTTTATTACAAAATAAAACAAGAGTAAAATTTTTCTTCCCAAAGATAAAACATAATAAATTATTTCTTAATTAGTTGGAATCTAAACCCTAAACCATCTTCAATGTGCATGAATATTTTTTTTATTCATGTGGCCTAAAGAACTCATTGCCAGTTTTAATTTTTTTTGGCAACTTTTGGAAAGGAAGCGATTAAAAATATAATTCGGTACTTGCATCCAAAATGGCAGCCACAGGATATAAGATAAAAACTCTCTAATGTTTCTCTTAGTTCTTCTGTATAACTGTTGCCATATATTTCTTCAGTAATTTCCATTTTTTTTTTTTTTGTTAGGTTTTTATTTTGGCCATATGCTTTGCACATTAAGTATGAAAAAGAGTGCCAACATACTTCTTTAAGCCTTATAATGCTAATGCTAATTACGCCAAACGAAAACAATATAAAAAGTTGAATATGTTTTTAATGTAATATTAAACGAGTTTTTTTGTTTACTTGGGTAATGTTTGTTTTTGTTTTTTTTTTTTTATTTTTTTCAAACAAATTCAGAGCGATAATAATCTCTTATCATGTTGTCAGTTGGTATTGGGTTTTGTTGGATTAGGTTTTTTGAATTATATGTATGTGTTGATGGCGCATATGGATATAATAATGTCACTTTTAAGGCTTAATCGCTTTTAATTAATGATGTGGAAATAGACCTTAAGCCGATTTGGTTAATAACCAGGAACCCTTTTATTTTAAAAAAAGAGAGGTAGATTTTTATTTTAGAGATCATAACGTAAGTAAAAAAATGTAAATACCATAAAACTGCTGGTTTTAATTAATCATAAGGATAAAAATAATGAAAGGTACACATTCCTATATAAAGAAATACAGTTACACATCCCTAAATAAGGCAAATATTAAATTGTAATGCACTTCTAGAAGCACGAATATTACGAGTTTTTTTTTTTTAAGTAAGGGAAGACACATTATGACGGAATTCGAGAGAGGAAAATATTTTCTTTTCATCTTTCTAAAGGTTTATCATTAGTTCCATCAAGTAAGTTGTGGAAGCACTTACCTAGAAATGAAAATTCTGCTCTAGTTTTGGATGCATTAATGCTTCATAAATTACAACACATCAAATGGTGAAACGAGTTTCATGCATAGGCGTTGAGAAACTATTCAGTTTCCTTGATGCAAATGTGACATATTTGGGCTATGCATAGTGTTAAAGGAGGTTATTTTTGCATTCATGACAGCAATGAGTCTTCGAAGCATTAAATTCTACACGTTTTCTGATTCCTTGCACGAGTCGAGATAACTCTTCAAAATTGAAGTAAATTGTACAACAATTCGTTGAGGCTGTAGTTCCCTATATAAATGTACATCCGACAGAAATCAAAATGAGCAAATTTGAATTACGCCAGAGTTAAAAGTTGTCTAACTAATGCTAAATACTTTATGCAATTCTTGAAAGATCCTTATACTGTCAAGTGGAAAGATTACAAAATTTAGAACTGAATTTGAAATGAAGATAGTATTTGTTTTCTTTCTGCTTTGATTATTTCAAACCATAATGTGTATTGAAATTCAATTTTTTTTTTGTTTCAAAAACAATTCAATATAGTGACGCAAAACAGAGTTTTCTAACAAGTGTTAATTTTGAGTATTTATTCAATATTCTATATTAAATTTAATTTCTTGTTTTATTTTTAGTTTTTATTTCAAAATTATTTTTGATAACACTATTTTTAGAATATATCCAAACCATATTTCCAGAATTTTAATAATAATCAGAATTAATATCCTCTTCGACCTTAATAAATTTTAACCCCCAAAAAAAATTTTAATAAAGCATTTTGCTCTCTTATGAAAAAAAAAACCATATTGACTCTTTTTATGACTAAAAAAAAAGGTATAATACTAAAGAATCAAATAGGCTTGAAGTCTAACAAAACAAAAAATATTTTTTTTTTTATTTCTGTGTCAATTGTTTGGTTTTAATAGTGATTTCCAGTTTATTGCACGTAAAAAAAGTTTTTTGTTGTATGAATGAGAATGAAACCACAATACAGAGACCAATTTTATGTTGGTATGCATACATTATATTTTTGAATGTGAAATGAAATGTATGTAAGGTTTTTTCTTTTATTTAAATATTTAATTGCTTGACAAAAAAAATACATATATTTTTATTTAATGTTTGATTTCAACTTTTACCAAAAATATTGATTGAATATATAGCTTTTAATAGTTTTGATGTTTTATCCTATGGATCATCAGTCAAAATAGTGAGGCACCTTGCCAAATAATATTTAATAAAAATATTCGGGCAAATTTTAAAGGTTGATGTCTCGATCAATCAAATTGTTTGTGATATTTTTACTTGCGATATAGGTACACTATAACAAGTTATGCATTCGTACAAAAAAAAAAGTTGAGATGACAATCATACATGACATTATGATGATAGAGAATGCAAAAAAAATGGGTCCCGGAAGTCTCTCTGTCTGTCAGTCTGTCTGTCTGTATAAGGAGCTACAACCTAAGCGGATGGACTGATTGACATCAAACTTGGTATGTAGCACTTGTTTGGAGACTTTCCAGAGGGGTTTTTGGAATATATTTTTTTTAACCAAAAATAACGGAACCTACGTTCTGTAACTTAGTCGAGAACTACTCGCATCGAAAAATTTTAAAACAAAAATTCCATACGTTTCTCTATTTGGAAAAATAACCTGTGTCTGTATCTCGATGTGAGAAGCAACCCTGTAAATTTTTTAATCCATTGGAATTATTGGAAACTGTCAAAAAAAGGGAAAATATTTGTACCTTTGGCCATCAAAGGTCATATAGAGATAGTTTTACAAGGCTCGGTAGTCCGAAGGTAGAGCAGTCGGTCAGCGAGTGGAGGGTACCAAGTTCAAGTCACAGTTAGGGCATGTAATTTTTTCTTTTTTTTTTTTTCTTTAATATTCTTTTTTTTATTTTAAAAATTTAAGTGATACAAAAATAAATTATCGTGAACACTTTTACTTTTAACACATCTCACATTTAATGCAAGATTATCAAATTTTTTTTCAAATATCTTACTTTCTCGCATCCTTTTTGCTTGTGAGTAATTTTGGCAGTTCAATCGAGAAATTATCTCGATAATTTTCTTACAGACACAGTTTTATTCACATTTTTCCAGTCTGTCAAGCATTTTGATTCAGAAATGTTTCAAGGCGAGAAAAATTTGTTTATAGAAACAAACGAATGTGAGAAAATGATTTTTGTGTCGATTCACATTATTTTTGTTCCGATTTGCGTGTTTCGTGCGAGAAATTTCTGGATGCGAGAGTTACAGAACGTAGGCACTGTTATTATACAAATTTCGGAAAAGTTTAATTTCTCAAAAACGGCTTCAACGATTTTGTTAAAAAAAAACGGATTTTAGTTTTTAGGCAAGGTCTATCTTTTTGTGGAAAATTTTTATTTCGAAAATAATTATTAACGGTACCTGCCATTAGAACCGTTTTTTTGCAAATCTGATTTTCTGTTCAATTTCAACGAATTTTTTTTATACAAAAGCATTTTTTTATATAATTTCCATATAAATCAGGAATACAATTTTGAAAAAAATAATTTTTGGATTTTTAAAAGAACTTTGATTTTTTTTTTTTTTGTTGAAAAGTTAAATTTGCGAAAACAGGACATTGAATTTTTTTGAAATTTTACAAAATTTTACAAAATGGCATATACCTACCAATTTTATTTTTGAACTTTTTAATTGCTCTATATGGCAAGTATTGGTTTCGTGTCGAAAAAAAAATTTGAGGTTTTAATCAAAACCAACATTACGATGATGGAGAATTCCAAAAAAGTGGGTCTCGCAATTCCGTCCGTGCGTCTGTACGTCTGTGCGTCTGTGCTGTTGTGCGTCCATCTGTACACATTTCCACAGCCTAAACGGGTGGACGGATTTTCTTCAAATTTGATACAGATGATTTTTATGGAATTCTAAAAGTTGGTTTTTTTTGTTTTTTTATATCTCGTTTAGAACGTATACCTCCCATACAAAAAAATACGATATTGCGAATTTCTCGAAAACGGCTCTAACGATTTTGATTAAACTTTGTAAACGTAATATTTAAAGCAGTGGAAATACAACTGCATTTTTATTTTTTCTCAAAAAAGTCAAACAACAAAAACAAAAATTTCATGCCCTAAATGTCGGCTCTTCCCCAATATCAATTTATTTTTTAAATTAAGAGTCAGCTTTTAAAATCTACAAGTAGACTAACATAAAAATGCAAGAGCAAGTACGTGCGACCTCAGTCTAGCATATTATTTTTTTAAATCGTTTAAAAATATACCTAAGTTTTTTTTTTTTAAACAGCTGTACCTAGCGATTTTGAATTTTTTTCTAAAATGCATCTTAATAAAAGAAACCAAATCGCATATTTTGTTTTAGAGCTCAATTTGTTTTCAGATGTTGTTTTTTACCTTTAAAAAACGAATTTAAATTTTATAAATTCTATTTAAAAACTCTTAAACATTTTAGCAACTTTAACCAGTCTTGCATCTTCTTTTTTTTTTTATTTCATGATGAATAAGATGAAAATGAGTTGGAGAGAATTTTGATTGCAAAAACAAAAAAAGAAAACATCTTTTCGCTATAAAATACTTTTCGTTTTTTCAACCAGAGTAATGTAATTTTGTGTTAAGTAGACAGAATTTTTAATGTCTAGAAGTAGGCAATAATACATTTGTTCTAAACATAGCTTGAAATAATGAATTTAAAGTTCTCAAACGTTACAATTCAATTTTTAGAAAACTAGCTATAATGCGCAATTTAAAATAGAGTCAATAGAAATGGCTTTTACAACTGTTTGATTTCAAAAACAAACAATATTAACCATTTCTATATTTTCATATTTACTCCACAAAATTATGAACATATTTGTGTAGCTTAATTATTGTTTGTAAAATATATTCGCACATATTTAGTTTTTGAAATTTATTGAATCCAAAGTTTGTTTTTGATATTGAACCAAAATCAACACTATGATTGGTTTCATTAGCTTCATATTAATATTTCGAACAAAAAACTAGAACTAAAGAATCAGTGCCGACTTATTATAATATTTGTTGAAAAAAAACTTCAAACAACACATATTATTTACGATGGCATTTATGTTAATATTACAAATCAAATTTTAATTATCATTTGCTCTTTGAAGTAAATTTAATTTGATCCAAATTAAAAAAAAAAAAATAATAATACTTTCTATACTAACGAATGTAGGGTAAATATGATGAAAGTAATTAAGTTAGCTGTGTAAACAAAACTTAAATTTACTACATAATATAATTTGTAGTTTTTTTTTTTTTTTTTCGTAGCACTAGAAAGTACCTATAGGCGCTAGGTTCGTATATGTAAAATAGGTATTCAATTTGTTACTACTCAATTAATTTATTTTGTTTGTGTGGATTTATTTATTTTATAAAGGTAAAAAAAAAATCAAATCAGGATTTGTGTATGTCAAGATTGCTTATCAGAAAAAGCATTATATTAAAACAAATTAATTCCCAAACACCTTGACTGTTCGCACCAAGGTTTAATTTTTTGAAAGGAAATATTTGAGGCTTTTGTATTCACATAGTGATTGAGAATTAATATTACAATAGAAAATAGAAATCAATTGTTTGGTCAATATTCATTAGAGCATTAGGTTATAGTGAACAAAAATGTACATTTTCTACCATAAGCATACTAAGACTCAATAAATAAATGAATATTCTGTTTTGGTTTTTGGATCAATAGAAAAAGATACACATAAAATCTTTCATAAGCTTCGTGTCGAAGAAAAATTACTTCTTTATAAGAAAAGGAGAAAATGTATTTTACTTTAATATTAATTTTCCCTTTTTGTATTTTTCGTGATTTGAAAGAAATTGTATTTCAGGAAAAGAACTTTATGTTATATTACAAAAGATGTACGGTTTCCTCTTTCAAGTCGATTTTTAACTGCAAATGATATCCAAAACAGAGTTTTACATCACTGTTTTATACAGGGTGTCCCGGGATGAGATAAGAAGACTTTGAGAGATGATTCTTGGGTATATTCTAAGAAAAAAATTATTGCACATTAACTCTCTATCTGCAAAGTTGATACCCATTAGCGATGATTTAAGAAAACGCTTACTTTGGTAAGCCTTTACTCATGTTAATGTGAATAACTCCGTTAATACTTATGATAAAAACTTCATCAATATCTTGATATTTAGAAGAAATGCTATTCTTTTTATATGATTTTAAAAAATGTAAAAATTTTTTTTAATTGCTCAGATATTAATTTTTAAATGGAATTATTTTTTTCTTACCCATGATAATTTTTGACTTTGGGGCCGATTTTCTTTGATAAATGTGTTATAAACATAGTGTTTTATAAATTTATTTTTATGAAGGAAACAATAATAAACAAAAATGTTATTCACAAGTTTGCCAGAAAACTCATAGATTTTATAATATTTAGGAAAACCTGCACCAGGTAAAATCTCTAAAAAATGTGTTTTTTTGCTTTAGTCAATAATGGATACGAATTAAAAATTTATTTTTGAAGTTTAAGTTTATGTGAATTATTATTTATTAAAATTTTAGTGAAATAGTCTAAGCTTATAAGACATCAACTTATAGTGCTTTTATAATATTTTATAAAAAAGAAAAATCCAAAAGTATATTTTACACAAACTTTTAAACTTCTTCATAATCTTAAGGGCTTTTAAGCTATATGAAAAGGCAAGAAAACTAAAATCTCATATAATTCTATCACGTGTTCTTATATACTCAACTTCTACAGACCCTTAAGTACCAGGGTAAAATGGTTTTTGGTCTGTTTAGAAAGAAATATGAAAAATAAAAAGAAACTCAAGGACTAAGAAATCTTAAATTTCATACTCAAGTTTGTCTGAGAGAAAAAAAAATTGTTATGACACTATATAGATTTACTTTTTAATACTCAAAGCACGTTCTACTGAAAATGAAAAAAAAAAAAAAATATGTGTATAAATGTACCTGTTATGGATAAAAACCTAAGCCATTTGACAAAAGTAAGCATAAGGTGAAAAAATAAACTTTTCTTATTATTCTTTTTTTTTATATAATAAAATTCAATTGACAGTGAATTTTATTTCTCTAAGTTCAGTATGATAGAGAAGGCTGTCAAATGCCAATAATTATTTTACATTGTCAATGTTCTGAGCTCCTACCTAAAGTTTAGGAACTACATTATTCTAACAACAAAAAGCTTAAAAGTATAGGTAAGTCGTAGGAAATACAAATCTTTGAATTAATCTTTATGAATTTCACCATAGGATATTCAATTTAAATAACATATATGATGTATCTATATCTATATGTAATCTATATCAACAAATAATGACATATTTAGTTTATCATAAATAATAATCTTTTCTGGGATATATTCTGATTATCCTGTTCAAGGAAGTAATGAAAAATCCATCAGTCAAATACAGGAGCAACATCATATCCGCTGCGGTGTGCTATCAACCTCTGCATATGAAATATTAACTTATATTAAACATTCTTATAGATTTTGCTGCTTAAAGTGTCTGCATGAGAAATACAAATTTTATCTAAAAAATAGATTAAAAAATTCTAACGATTTTAATTTTTTTTTTATTTCAAACTTATCAAATATTTTTGAATTGAACAACTACTTTTTTAAGTTTTCAAAAATTACATGAAGGATTATAAAAGCTTCGTTTTTTAAATCTGCATCCGATATTGAATAGTTATTTTATTGAGACAAATCTTAAATTATAAACCGTGGTACAGACAGCGGCGTAGCAGAGATGCATTTTAAAGACAATTATAGTCAATTGCTCGCAAGAGATAGTAAGTACCTCTGAAAAGGAGCTCTCTTGCCATAGTCCATCGAGCTAATCATCGCGCAACACAAGGTTTTATTCGCAAAAAAATTCAAAATTTCTACTAGCCCAAAAATTGCAATGTTTCACGGGTTAATATAGACTGTATTTCGGTGAAAAATCATCGTATAAAGATTAAAAAATGTACAACTGGTCCCACGTACTTGCTCTTCCATATCACACAAAATTTTTATTAGTTAACAATTCAAAATGTAGAATTTTAATTAGGTTAATATTAAAAAATAAGAAGTATCTCTATATAAATTAAAAAAAAAAAAATGGTTTTAAATATTTAAGAGATAAACGGAAAGAGCCGACCTCAGGAAAAAAATAAAAAAAAAAAAAAAACGGAAATACCATATCCAATTTTTTACTTGCGATATAGGTGCTATAGCGCAGGTTTAGGATTCGGAAAAAAAATCGAACTCGAGATAACAATTTAAATGACATTATGATGATGGAGAATGCCAAAAAAGTGGGAACGAAAATTCTGTCTGTCTGTCTGTAAGAACCTCGAGCTGCAGCCTAAATTAATGAAGCGATTTACTTCAAACTTGGTAGTTAAAATTTTTGGGTGATTCCCTAGAGGACTAATATTTTTTTTTTGATCGATAAATCGATGAACCATGGCAGCCACCACAAAAAAGTGACGCCATTTTCTACCGTTCCACTCTCGCACTTTCGCAGTGCGGCAAAAATTTCAATTCAAAATTAAAAATAAACAAAAATCTTCTATAGCTTATTTGAAAGATAAAATACATTTGAAGGATTTTAAATAGGGTAAATAGAGGTAAAACAAAATTTCAAAAAATTGGCTATTTTCTAAACGCGACAATGTAAAGAGTTGAATTTTTTTTATCAATAGATAATTTTATTGCAAGACTGACAATGGTATTGAAAAACCAAGCTATTAATGGTTTTATAAAACTAAAACATGAGGTAGACCTTTGACAAAGTAGTGATTATAGGTAGGGGAATTTTTTTTTGACAATTTGAAAAACGTCATTCGAAAGATAATAAAAAAAAAAGGTTAGGGGTCTGATACGGATTTTTTTTTAAGTCTCTGCGTTTCGAAATATGAATTTTTGAAAAACACCTACTTATTTTGGGGTATTTTTGGGTGAGTTTTAATTTTGTTTTAATTTTTTGTAGCATTCAAAAAATCTCAAGCTTATAGAAAATGTAGTCTTTTTTAATCGTTTTTTATTTGTATCTTTTTTTCTTCAACAGATAAATAAAAAAATTTATATTGTAGATAGATAATAGACAGGACTATATCTGTGAAAAATTTCAATCAATTTTGTACTCACAATTTTGAGATAACGGTAAAATAAAGTTTTATTATTCAACAGGCTCTATCTTTTGATCTAAAGCAAATACAAATTTAATTTAACAAATAATGATTTTACTTTATTGAGCATCCTGATGATGTTGCCTTTCATTTGGTATATCACACATAACTGTACATGTACATTCACTACAAGCCACACAATGTTAAATTAAAAAACTTGTGAAATACCTCAAAACACCTGTGGAGATCTGTTGATCATGAACAGCAACCAATGTGGGAAGTACCGTAATCTCAGTTTGGAATTTCGACATGGTTGGCTTTAAAAAATTCTAACATTTTTTCTAGGCATCGCAGAAATAAGATTGAAACATCATATGAAAGGTGAAACTATAAGCTTTTACATGATATAACATTTTTTATAGGTTATCTAAAAAAAATTGATTCAATAGTGTGAGAACATAAAATTATATGTTTTTTTTGCTTTTTTTGATGAAAATTGATCGAATTCAAAAAATTCTAGCTCTTTTTGTAGATGCCTAATAGACATGATCGATATATATTTTTAGCTGAAGCAATAAGCTTTCAGGTGGTATAAAATTTTTTATAGGTTGTTATATCAAAAAAATTAAGTTTTGGGTGATGGAAATGATTTTTTCACTTTTTTCATAGGAAATGATTGTTTTAAATAAATTATTTTAATACTTTTTGCGCATTGTAAAAATTTAAAAATGGTTTTATTATTTAGAAGAAATATTTGGCTTTTTAATGGTATAATTTTTTTTGTAAGCTTTTAAAATAAAAAAATTAATATAATGAGAAAAGACAAAACGTAATTTTTGTTAGCTTTTTCTTGTAAATTATGATTGTTTGAAATAAATAAACGCTTTAATTGACTCATTTTAAAAGCACACAACCTGTTTTCTTACGACGTTATCACGTAAAATCATCGTCCGTAAAACGGCTTTATCTACAGACAACCTCTTTTTTTTTTTTAAACGGCTCTAATGATTTTCGAAAATTTTCTTTTAAAAATACCTTTTTATACAAGAAAAAAAATGGGATAGTAGGTTTTTTTTTTTTTTATAATAGATCATTTAAAACGGTGTTTTTAATTAATTATAAAAACAGATTTTTTGTACATTTGCATTTTATTTTTTTTTTTTTGCAAAGACTGAAAACTAAAACTGAAAAATTGTTTGCACAGTTTTCGAAAAAATTGCAACATCTTTATTCGTTATATTAGAGATACACCTTTTGAAACATATCCAACCTTAGAAATAAAGAAAATATCATCTGTACTAAAATTGAAGAATCTACCTACGTCTTATATAGACTGTAGCTTCATGTACAGAACGCACTAACGAAAACCACTTTTTTGGATTTCTTTATCATCGAACTGTAAGTTTTGATTAAAACCTCGAATTTTGTTTTTGAAACGAAACCATTACTTGCCCTATATAAAGCAAGTAAAAAAGAAAAAAATTGGCAGGTACTGGGGATAGATCCTACAACTACTCCTTGGTAACTAGGCGAGTGCTTAGCCATCAGACTATATCATTTTTGAAAATAATTGTAATAAATTGCAACAAAAGCTGAAGTCTGATAAAAGTTTTAAAACTTGTTTAAGTTGTCTCAACTTTAATTTAAATTTGTTTCAATTAAGTTTTCACAACATTGAATCAACGTTGACCATATTACACTGGGACACTGTACATAATAAAAAATTTTCTTAAAACCATAAACCTAAACCTAATCTTAACCATTATGATTATCAAAGGGTTTAACTTACTTTGAAGTTAAAATAAAAGGATTATTTTATTTTCCAACATTTTCATTCCCTTACTATTATCTTTTGTATATTCAACATATTTTATTTGCAAATATTGATTTGAATTATATAATACACACGTGCAAGTAAAATGTGACCCTGTTGAACTTTACATAATTTTTATTTACATTCCACTTACTTTGATAAATTCCAAGAAAGAACAGGTATATAGACAAATAGAGTTGATTTTCTGAATTTCATTTGACAATCAAAACCAGAATACATTTTTGTTAATTAATTAAATGGAATTCACAAAAAAATCTTTTCACTCTCAACTTGGTAAACAATTTCGGGTAGCTAGGTGTGTGTGTGTATAGTTGCAGAAGGTTTGGTATGGTATTTTCAAAAGCAGCCGACTTATCCGCAGAAATTTTCGTTGAATGAATGCTTTCAGCAGAGATAAATACAAATGTATGTGATATCAACGAAATGTAAGTAAACATATAAATCTCGAAAAGAAAATGAAAATTTGTAGAATTTCGGATGAAATGGCAATATATACTCATTACGGAATACAATAAAATATTACATGGATATTGACAATACCTCTTGAAATATTTCAAGTTCTTACAAAAATAAATGAAAAAAATATTCATTAAAAATAATCTATGTTGGATATAATAAAAAAAAATAGAGACCTTATTTCTATATGAAACACAAAGTATTTTAAAGTAGAGGGCTTACGTGTATTCAACAACACTAATACCCTAAGATGTATGAAAAAAAAACCTTGCCGTCGTTTTTTATATTTTTCAAACTTTGACGTAGATCTGATAAGCTCCCCCCTAAAGAAAGTTTCACAGTAGGTTCGTTTATCAAAACCACATGCTATATGCAAGATGGATGATGGATGGAGTTTGTGTACATAAGCGTAACAAAGTTGGTTTAAAATTAAGTAAGTTTCTTCTTTGTATATGAACTTAGTTGTTTTTTTTTTGTTAATATCTTGTGTTAGAGATATCTTTTCATGTTTGGTTAAAAAATCGTTTTAAAGTTAAGTGTCCTTGAAGAAAAAATTTTACTTCCGTTTAATTTAGTTTTTTTAAATTGTTCATCTACAACGTTATTGTAATGAAGTAAACAAAATATGTAATATTTCTGTCTACAAGAATTGAAAAAAAAAGAGTTAATATGTTACAAATAACAATACAGATTAGGCCTGTTTAGTGAAAAAAAATGTAGGACACAACAGACCAGAGCAGCACAAGTTTGTAAATACTGTCAGAACAAAAAAGAACAGAAAAGTTCTACTAAGTATTTAACAAGATTGACAAATGTCTACATCACTTCCAAAATTTTAAATTCAAAAATCATTTCTTGATTTACTAGCACTTTTAATATTCTCGTAATTTTTTTTTGTTATTAATCAAAAATTCTTAAAAAAATCAATTTTATTTTCTCTAATTTTTATCACAATCACACAAACAAATGACAATTGAAACTTTTCACTCACTTGCTCTAACCCAAAAGTAGGAGCAGAAAAACTTGAACTTTTCTGTGCCGAACAACTTTATGAAACATAAAATGACAGATTTTAGAACAAGTTGGGTTGAGATTTTTTCATAAAACACAAAAGCTTGCACTTTTTTGATCTTTTCTGTGCGGTTCAGATTCATTAAACAGACCTATTGCTTTTTTTCTTGCGGTTATATCAAGTTATGCCTTTGTAAGTTGGGATAAATAGACATGACATAACGATTATAGAAAATTCAAAAAAAAAAAGTGTGCCCCATAGGTCTGTCTGTCTATCTGTTTAAGGAGCTACAGCCTAAGCGGATGAACCAATGCACTTCAAACTTGATTTATAGTCCTTTTTGGAGAATCAACAGAAGGAAATTTGGAATTAATTTCTAAGGAACAAAACAGTACCTTCCATATTCGAATTAAGGACAAGTTTAATTTTTTCAAGAACGAAAAATGAATAAAATTATTCCAGAAAATATTTTTTTTTTCTAAATTATTATTTACGGTATTATTATTATTTACATCTGATATAACTGGTTCTTACTCGTTCTAAAGGGTAAATACATATTAAATTCATGGTAAAAAAAAAAATTCGAAGTTTTATTCAAAACTAACATTACGAGTATTGGAGAAGTCCAAAAAAGTTTTCGTCATGACGTCCGTCGGTCTATGCGTAGCACAGTGGTGCCATTTCTTAACGATAAGTCAGGAAATTTGGTACACTGAATTTAGATTTTTTCGTAATTTCCTATGTCGTTTTATTTTTTTTTTTGTTTTGTAATGTAGAAAGTGTATTTACATTCTCATCGAAAATTTTGATCAAATTCGGTAGGTATGCCTAATGTTGAAAGTAATTCCAATAAAACAGCATTTTTAGTTTTTTTTCTCAAAAAATGCTGATAGTGGAAATATTATTAAAAAAAAATTGCCACTCATAGTGGAGTAACTAAAGCTCAAAAATTGGCAATATTAGGGAATCCGGCCGAACAGCTTAGATTTTGATGATCTTTTTTTTCAAACGTCGGTAATTAAAAATACTTTAAAGTCTATAGATTAAAAATTGCCGGTGTTGCCGTTTTGATTTTTTAAATTTAATTGAAGATTTTTGTGAACAAAAACAAATTTTGTTCAAAAATTTTTCTTAAATTTCATAAATTAATTGATGCCAAAAGATTGTCTAGGAAATTCAAGGAAAAAAAATATTTGGGAGTGAGGGACAATCTTCCATAGTTCAAGCGATAGATGCAATTTTCTTATTAATTGACTTCAAACACAAAAAAAATATTTGAACACAACGGCAACACCTACAATATTCAAATATACATTTTTTAAAAGCTAGAAGCTTAGTCATATATGTAAAATTAAAATTAAGTTAATTGAATGAACGGCTTTTGAAAGAATGGTAATTGAACTCAGATTTTTGAAAAAAAAAATTATTGAAAAAATTTTAACATGTCGTTTTTTAAACTTGGTCGTTATATAAAATGCATTTATTTTCAAATTTTTTTGGCCGCATTTATTATGATTTCAAATTATAAAAGGAAATGTCAATATGTATTACGGTTTATGAAAAAAATTAAAAAGTGTTTCATTTTCGAAGAACTTTTTTTACTAAAAGTTTTGAAAAAAAATGTAACTTATTTTTTTTTAAAGTTCAACATCTAAACATAAAATTATTTTTTATTCATTTAATAACCCTTACTGTTGAAAGTTATATAGCAAAAATTTAAAGTTCCTATTTACCACAGTCTTTGAGAAAATTAATTATTTCAATGCAAAAATTCAGTTTTAATAAAAAAAACCATTGAAATTGAAGTAATTTTTTAAATTTTTTTTTCAAAAGTGTGATATATTTTACCTTTTTTGCTTTGAAATTCAACTGATAATTTTTTTTTAAATAAATTCATATTTTATTGGAAAAAGTTTGGAAAAAAGTAATTTTAAATTTTTCTAATAACATTTTTTTTTTTAAATTCTGAGTTTGAGGACCATTTTTTCAAAAAGTCTTGATTAAATTTAGTGGATTTAAATTTAAGAGATAAGAATGAGCTTCTGGCTTTTTAAAAATGTATTTTAAAATATTGTAGGTGTTGCCGTTGTTTTCAAAATATTTTTTTTTGTGTTTGAGGTCAAAATGTTAGAAAATTGCATTTATCGCTTAAACGATAGAAGATTGTCCCTTACTGCCTTTTATATATTTTCCTTAAGTTATCTAGAGAATCATTTGCTATCATTTGTTTTATGAAATTTAAGCAAAAAAATGGTTTTGTTAAAAAAAAAATAATTTTAATTTTAAAAAACAATACGGCAACACCGGCAATTTTTAATCTATAGACTTTAAAGTATTTTTAATTACCTACGTTTGAAAAAAAAAATCGTCAAAATCAGAGCTGTTCGGCCAGGTTCCCTAATAATTTGCTTTAGTTACTCTACTATCAGGACGGCTCTTCCAGAAATTCTCGGGAATGGTCAAATCTATTTTGTTTAAAGTTTATAAGGGATTATATATTATTCACCTTAAAAAAATTACATTTTGAATGATTTACTTGTATAAAGGTATATAAAGGTACTTTAAGCTAAATACAAACAAGAGCAAGTATGTAGGTGCGTGCGACCCAGTTGAGTATTTTATCTTTTTATCGAATATCAATATGTCAATCCAATATGGCAATATTAATAATACTTAATTGATAACTACTGATTTCAATTTAAAAACTGTACGTGCTCGATCATACTTCAGTTGTGTCGTATTGCATTTAGTCTAAGAATCTACTTTTGTAGACTTTATTCAGCGATCTTATAAATTGTTCAACTTTATCCTTATAAAAACAAAAGTTGTCAAACAGATATATTTTGTGAAAGTAGCAAAATTATCTTCATGGTTTGCGTTGTTATTTTTACTTTTCATAAGTAACTGAAACTCAAAGTTCGAAATTTCAAGCGAATAAAAAGAAATGCATTAGGGTCATCTTCTATGAAATTTATTAATGACATAATTCAATGAAGATAATGATGTTTCTATTAAACACTAGGTATTTGGAAATATTTTCTCTAGCTCCAAACTGAAATCATGGAAAACATGACAGATAGCTGGAATTTCCATTTAAAAGCTGAAATGTTGAATTTTTGCTTAGGACAGAAAAATCATAAAAAATCTTTTCAGAAAGTTAACACTGATGAAGTCTCAAAGCATATTTTGTTGTATTGGGTCACGATAGCATTGCATACAATTTTATAGCTCCAAACCAACATTGGATAGCTCCAAACTGACTAATTGCATAACTTTATCAATGGTATGGGTCACTGTGGTGTATGCGCATCATTTTTTCCAGTTAATAAAAATAAAAACATATTTTATATATTTTTCTATAGCTCACCGATCAATCAAAGCAATTGATCATGATCTTTATGAGATATTAAGACGTGTGATCCGAAAAAAATAGTATATTCTTTTAGTTTAAAAATTGTAAAGTATAAACTTTTTCTGTGCATAAGTCGTGCATTACCAAACTAGCATATTAATTCTCTGGTTCAAGTATTTACTATTTTTTTTTATTCATACGGGTCATAGCGTGGGAACAAATTTACTCCAGACAATTATATTTCCTTCAGGCAATATGCTCATGGAACTTTGCTTCAAAAATTTACTGACATACTTCAAATTCACGAAATTCATTTATTGACTCATTTTCAATTCCTTATCGTTTTCTTGGCTTCAAAACTCAATTGTGTGTGCTGTTTTCTTGTAAATAAAATCATACGAACAATCTTGAAGAAAAAGAAAAACTTTTTCGTTTTGTTTGTCTTAATATAGATACCATATCCTACTAAAAAATCTCATTAACCTTGAATTAAAAGTTTAATAAGCAAAACAAAATGTCCTTCAAAACATTTATAACAAGCCAACTACTTCATAATATTATGGATTGTCACGTCATATCAAACAAAATAAAATAAAAAAATATATATAAATATATTGTATAAAGAAAAAGAGTGCTTCAAACCAAGAACGAACACAAATTCTTTTTTTTTTCTTCTTTATTTTAATGAATTTTTCATCAAGATTAATATAGTACGCGTCTTTTTACACACAAAAGATAAAAATAAAAAAAAAAAAAAAACAAGAAAAAGGACAGAAGGACATGATGTGGTTTGGTAATAAAAGTTGTATAGGTACGCAAAATAATTTAATTATTATTATTTTTTTTTTTTTTGTTGGTGTTTTTGTGTGTATCGATTTACCAATATCGAATAAGTAGCAGCTAATTCCCAAATATCTTTGTGTGTAAATTAATATAATCGACAAACATACCTGAAAACATGGACTTTGGTAAAATCCTATTTTGTAATCGTTGTTATCAACATCTACAGCAGGTACAGCAACATAATTACGAACAGGCAGATCCTTTTGGAGTGCAAATCCGAGTATTGCCTGGCCCAGTTTTATTTATTTTTATTTAACAATGTTTTAAATGGAATGAATTTATATTTTTTGGAATTTTATTGATTTTTTTTTAGTGTCGGTCGGTCTGATATCTGTTTCGAATATATCAAGTGGTTTTTAAGGGTTCTTTATTTTTAATATTCAAGGACAACGTTATCACACTCAAAAAACCGGGTTTCAAAAATGCCGATTTAATTCTCTTTTGATGTCCTGCCAAGAAGGATATATACGAACAAACTTTCCTTTTCCTTTTCGTTTAGATTTTATTTTATTCTGTATATTATTTTTTGGTGTGTGACGATGATGACTATCCTACACAAACAGAGCTTTTTTTTTGTGTAGTTCACGTTTTTCTTTTCTTTTTTTTATATTTTATTTTATTTTATTGCTCTTTTTAGATTTTCTCCTTGTTGTCCTCGTAGTTGTTGGTCTTCAAGTACTTATGATATAAAATCAATATTCAACCTTCTTAACGACTTGTCACAAATATATATTTTTTTTTTATATATTTATATATACATATATCAATGTATATACACAAATTATATATATATAGAATAGATAGATATAATAGCCTCTTCAATAACTCAGACACATTGGGCTAACAAACGAAATGTGTGCTGCCAGCTTAGTTGATTAAATATTGTTATGTGCGTCCTTAATGCATGCACAGTCACACAGGCTCACATCCACACAAATGAACGACACTATATTGTCCTTCTCAACCTTCGAGGATATACAAAATATACACATAAATGAACACATGTGTATTGTATACCTACATATATATGAATGAGTGTGGAAACAATTCGTAGGCTTACATAAATTATTACTTTCAAATGGATCTGGTCTAGTCCTTTAGTCTGCTTCACATAAAATGTTGAAAAGTTGTTATAAAGTAAAAAGGACGAAAAACTATACAACGACAACGACAACGACGATAACGACAACGGCAATGGCAATGGCAACGTCAAAGACAAACGACAACAACGTCAAAGACACAACCGAATTAAAAAAAAAAAAATAGAAAAACCCAAACCAAGTCGAAGTCGTCCTTTTTTAAGTGCCACCACCTTTTACCGGATATAAGATAGAAAACTTAACAAAGTAACCACCAACAAACTAACTATCTATCGCGAACACAACACACAAAACTTCTTTTATTATTTTTTTTTCTTCTATTTTTTATGGTATATATATAAACACATGTATGAACACACCCACATTTGCTTTTTGCCTTATATTTTCTTTTTTTTTCTAATAAAAAGCAAAAGGACTTTTCTTTTTTTGTGTTATTTTTTCTTTCCTCCTTTCGACTCCTTTGAGGCGTTATTTTTTTTTTTTTTTATTTTTTTCTTATTATTTTTTTATGAAAATTGAAGTTATGAATTTGTTTATCTACACAAATGAATTTGCAAATATTAAATTGTAGTACGAGGTTTTTTTTACTAAAACAGGGTTTGAGGTATAAAGGAGCCGAATAAAAATATGTAACGAATTCAAGCAGGAAGGTAGCAAGCAGTAAGCACAAAAAGTTAAAGATGATGAGACGACAACGATGAAGGACGAAAAACGAAGAATGAAGACACACAGAATTTATATTGGTAAAATGTGTATATGAAGCACAGGATTCACAGATACTTTTGCCATAAATAAGGATTCGCAATTGTTTTTTATTTGAAATTTTTTATTTTCCACCAAAGGACTCTTTTTTTCGTCCTTACTTACATTTCAATATTGCGATAGAATTTTTTTATGAATTTTTGGTAAATTTTGAAAAACTGTTACCAAAAAAAAAAACTTCACAAGGATCTAGGAGTTTTACACATATTTTTCGTAATTTTCTTTTTTTTTTTAATAATGACTTTGATGATGTAAGAGAAAATATCGATATTTAATCTCAAGACACCACAATGGTTGTTAAATAAATTCTTAAAATATCTTTTATTCGATTAAAGATAGTTTTTCTGAATTTTTTTTTTATTTGAAAGGATAAAGTATATATTTTTGAGGATTTTTAGTTTTTTTTTTTTTTTTTTTGTTAAATATTGTGCGGGACCAGCACGCGGAACAGATAGGGGTGTAAACACAGGATATACTACTCGAACTTATCACTGGGCAGGGTAAAGATAGTTTACTTTGGCTATGATGAGCCGAAGCCGAAACGAAAAAGCTTCTTCCTATAAAAATCTGTATTATTGTATATTATTGGAGATTGGAGGAGCTTCCAAAAAAAACAAAAATTTGAAAAAAAAAATATACCCATATTAGAGACTCTCTGTCTCTGTAAATGTTCTCCCCTAAGAACTCTCTCTCTCGCTATCTCTCATAGTCACTCTCTTTCTCTTATTTTGGTATCTCTCTGAGAGAAGTACTTTTAGTTAATGTGTAAACAACCCACAAGAATAACAACAACAACAACAAAAAATAGCAAAAAAGCAATTGTATTCATTCATTCACAGTAGCATGAAACAGGGACTAGGACATTGCGCTTTTTTTTGTATCTTAAGGGGGGCAATTTGCAGGCGGGCGGGGGGTATAAATATGAAATGCTCCTAAGTTGTGTGTGGGAGATTTTATAGGCGGGTTTTTTGGGTTCTGTTGCAGCTGATAAGAGACTAAAATAAACTAGCATGAAATATTTATGAAATTCTGTGTGCATATAGACTGTATCTGTGTATATTTGTGTGTGCAAAAAAAAAAGGAAGTTGAGTATATGAGAGTATAAGTGTGTAAACGTGCGATGATGGGACATGGGAGATATCTCTTTTTTTTTTTTAAACATTCTCAAGTTTAAACGTATGGGCTTTTGTAAATTTGCAATTCATCACGGTTCTGTCTGTAAAATGTAATTATATGGATTTTTTTTTCTTTCTTATTTCATTTCGTTGCTGAGAAGGAAGCTCGTTAGGTTCGTCGTCGTCAGTCATAGAGAAAAAGCGGGAAGGAAATCGTTATAAAATGTAGTTAAAATTAATATGATACGTAATATAATAATAAATTTATATATCTAAAAGTGTGTGGAAGAAAATTAAGTAAAATTTTATCTGTTTATAATGAGGAGAGGTAGGTAAATTTTGTAGATACCTACTCTTGGTTTGTGGATGATGAAATTAAGACATAATTTTGTTGACTTGTGACACTAAACAGATTGTGGGTAGTAAGAAGATTTTAAATGAAAATACACCTGTTGGGAGATGAGGAGGATTGGAATTTTTAATTGTAAATGTTTGATCCCACAGGAAGATAAATTACTCTTTCCAAGGTTTCTATGGATTCTAAAATATTTGACATTTTGTTAGGATAGTCATAATTATATAAATAGCGAAACAGGGTTTAAAATGTATATAGTGTATAAGTTGAGATGAAATAAAATTGTATTGAATTATGTATAAAAATAAAACTTAGACGTTATATTTATAAATAAAATAAATAAGTTATTACAAAACAAAAACTTCGATCGACTTCTCGGTTTTTTGTATTGTTAGTCTTATTTATTCAACAGCTTCATCCCATAAGAAGTTTTTCTATGAAAAAAAAGTTACGCATACACCACAGTGTCCCTTTCAGTTCCTTATAATTTAATCACTGACTAATTAGTGAAACAGGTTATCTTTTGCATATTATTCACTGATCATTAAAACACGATATTTTATTTAGTTTAATGGTTAATGGAATGATCTCTCACCAGAAAGCCAAAGGTTCTGAACGTTTATGCAAACTAAAAACACACAATTTTCGCCATTTTTTACTAATTTTTTTTGACTTGGGTTAGGGAAAAAAAAACTACACTGCGTTTTTTTTTTACTTGCGTAAAATTTTGACTCAACAATTATAGTACATATTTTGATGATCAGCGAATGGTCAGCAAAAGTCAACCTGTTTCACTATTAAGTCAGTGATTAAAGTAGAAGAAACTAAGAGGGACACTGTGGCGTATGCGTAACTTTTTTTTTATAGACAAGCTCCTGGTACTTTTTATGAAGTTTTTATGTGGAATGAAGCGATTAAATACATAATTTTGGATGGGAAAAAGGATATATACTAGCGAGATTTTTTAATTTCTTACTTTCCCATTCGTGGTAAAAAAAAATTGACGTCATCCAGAATTGGAGTGATATAGACTAAAAGAATCCAGTTTAAGATTGGACAAGGAAATAAGTTCAGCTGTTTTTAATAACTCAAAACATAAATTATAAAATTGTTTTTGATCTATACCAATGTAATTCTTATCATTTTTTGCTTCGTGAGACCATAAGATAATCCGAAAATTTTATTTGTCCCTTAGAAGATGCTTTTGTGAAAAGTGCTTCATAATTTGATTCAGCAGTTTATCTGGTGGTGAAAGTTATTGAAATTTCGGTTTTGTGAGTTTATTACTAATATAAATTTTTTTAAACGATAAAAAAAAAAATGGCTCTGGCAAATATAACTTTCATTAATTTTAAAAACGCATCTTAGTAAAAGATATCAAGTTTTCTAATAGTTTCTATGGCCCGAACTGAACAAAATAAGACAATAAGACCACCAGCTTTCCAATACAAAATGAATTATCAAAATTGGTTCACTCAGTCCAAAGTTATGAGTGAACAAACATAAAAAAAAATTAAAAAAAAAAAAAAAACAATACAGACGAATTGTATACCTCCTCCTTTTTGGAAGTCGGTAATTAAAAATATGAATTTATTTTTTACCAATTTAAGCAAATTGATCTTGAATTTATAGAAACGATACAAAAAAACCAAAAGTTTTAAACAGACAAAAATTGAACAAAAAAAAAAAAAAATGATTGAAACTAAAATAAATTGATCAAAAACAAATAATTGGGTAAGCAAACATTTAAGTATTTTGAAATTCTAACAATTTTAACATCAATACTCAACGGAGTAGTGCGTCGATATCATACGATTTCATCATCGAATGGAAGTTCAAAACTTGTTAAGAAGTTGCTTAAGCCATATTTTTAATGAGTTCTTTGTTTTTATATCCCTGTTCGTTTGAATAAGGAAAGGTTTTTTTTTGCAGATTATCTAGAAGGCTTTTTAGAACCAATCATACGAAATACTTTTAAGAGTAGGTTTACATATTGTTGGATTTTTTTTTGGAAATTATTGCCAATGTTACTTCCCACCACAGTACACATAAAAAGGTAATATATTCCTAACATGACACTTTGGCGACCAATGTCAGCTACCGAATTCTTAATTGTTTAAAATACCGACGAAAAGGGCACAAAAACCGATAAACCACGCACACCACTAATTTTTAAACAATTATTTACCATTATGTGTACTGTGACTTCCCATAGAAAGTTTTTGTTTTTATTTCTGACTTTCTCCCAAACGAAATGTTCAGTTTCAACACAATTTTTTTTAATTTTCGGGATTTTGAAAAATGTTTGAAAAATGTATTACCTAGAATTTTTTTGGAACTTGAATTACATCAACAAATTGTTTTTTTCTTTTAAAGAGCGAATTTTATGTTTTTGTTTTTTTTTTTTTTGTTATTTACTTCATATTTTTATACATAAGGTTCCAAAAATTTGAACAAATTCAACTCTTTAAAAAATTAGATTAAAAAGAATTCAGAAAATATAGATTTTGAGTTCGCATAAAGCAGTAAATAAATAGTAATATAAAAAGGAGATGGCACATTTGTACACTATCGAAATTGAAATCAAATGAAAGGTGATGATAAGCATATTACGTGGGTAAAATATTTTCAAAATCGTTAGTGAGGTTTTGCAGATATTGGAGTTTGAAGTTTCGGATTTCAAAACCGAGAATTCAGGTATTTTTTCAAACAATTAAGCATAGAATGCGTAATAATGGATGTACAAAAATAATATTGGTATCAAATGAAAGGTATTTCTCTTGTCTATAAATCTGTATTAAAAATCTTTTTCTATGTTAAAAAAAATTATACATATTACGTATTTACTTCTGAAAACTGATCTTTTTAAGCAAGGCCTTTGGAACATTGAAATATCAAATTATTCCGTGGTGACATGTACTTTTTTTTGTAATTATTACATAGCTTAATTAGTGGAGTAACTAAAGCTCAAAAATTGGCAATATTAGGGAACCCGGCCGAACAGCTTAGATTTTGATGATCTTTTTTTTCAAACGTCGCTAATTAAAAATACTTTAAAGAATATAGATTAAAAATTGCCGGTGTTGCCGTTTTGATTTTTTAAATTTAATTGAAAATTTTTGTGTACAAAAAATTTTTTTTTTCAAAAATTTTTCTTAAATTTTATAAATTAATTGATGCCAAAAGATTGTCTAGGAAATTCAAAGAAAAAAAAATATATGGGAGTGAGGACAATCTTCCATCGTTCACGCGATAGATGCAATTTTCTTATTAACTGACTTCAAACACAAAAAAAAAATATTTGAACACAACGGCAACACCTACAAAATTTAAATATACATTTAAAAAAAAAATGTGCCATCTCCTTTACAGCTCCTGTTTTAATCAGGTTCTTACTCGTAACTAATTTAAATAGTTATAAGTATTTTTCTCATATATGCTTTAATCACAAATTTAAATGAAGTTTGTTCATGTTGTTCCACAATATTCACAAAAACAAATATTCTCAAAGATTTAATCATACAAACCGTACCCATGGTACTTTCAGATTAATATTTTAATTTTGTTTTGATCCCGTTTCTGATATATTCTGTTTGCTATACCTGAAAGCCATCACCTTATGGCTTCTTTGGATCTCACAAATATGTTGAGTTAAAGCAATGCAAATTTAATAACGTGCAGTATAAGTCTCTAACACTGTTTAGGGCATGGCTTTTGGCAAACATACTTTCCTATTCCCAACTTCACTTAATATAACCATGAATGTATATTAAATTCCTAGCTTTTGAATATGTATCTATCTCCCTCTAAACTAATAGCTAGCTAGCTTCCTAGCTAACACTATCTAGCTTTACGAAAAGAGTTACCTATATGTAAAAACTCCTCTATTGTTTTCATTTTGCCCTATTCATCTCATCTAAGGAAACCTGTCCGGAGGCAACGACATGTTCTTTTAGAATCAAAAACGATATGACAACTATGACAGTACGGTTTTTAATCAAAAGCTTCATCAAAATGTTTCAGAAGCACAGACGACAGACAGTGGGGGGGGGGGAAGGATCCCGGATCCATCCACCTCCTCTGGCACTTTTTGTACCATCATCACCGCAATCGACCTTATTATATGGTCTAAGTGTGCTCTTTCAACATTGCTGTTTGCTATACTACTGGTTGCTGGTTGCTGCTGTTCCTGTGCTGCTTTTGCTGTGTTGTCGCTGTGTGACATGACACCACTATAAAACCAACAGACAGGCAGCCAAAAGGCATTCTATTTGTTTATTCCTTACAAGGGAAGGTACTATGATGCGTCAACTAGTTTGGATGGTGTGTGCTGACATAAGGCAGAATGAAAGTCTTCTACAAACAAGTCAGGATGTGCTAATCAGAACAGAGTATCATATGTAGATGTACATTTTATGCATTATGTGTACCTTAAAAGAAATTTGTTTTATTTTTTAATAAAATATTTATGGTATAAAAAGTGGTCACATGAAAATTTGTTGATATTTCACCAGTTTCATTCAATATTGTTTGTTTGTACACTCGAATGTTTGCTCTTTTTGAAATTAAAATCTGTATTTAAGTTCGTAAAAGAGATATTGAAAATCGTAAAGGAATTGCGGTAACAGATCATGAATTTTCAAAGTTTAAATTAAAACGGCCACCGTGGTGTATGCGTAACATTTTTTTTTTTTTTTTTTTTTTTGATTAAGAAAAAATTCTATTTCGGTAAACAAATAAAGGAACAATTAGTGGTCATTCGAAATTGAAAATATGATGGTTATTTTTCTCAGTTATTGTTCAAAATACCTTTCAATCAATTGAAATAAAATGTACGACTGGGTCGCACGTACTTGCTCTTTTAGTTCAAAGTATCTATATGTTAAATATCTATTGGAAATTAAAGATTTTGTTTAGTGTCGAGAAAAAAAATTTTTAAAAAATCGAAAGTTGAAAAAAAAAAATCCAAAATTAAAAAAAAAATTTTCAAAAACTTTTTTTTTAATTTTCTTATACATTTTACACTTCAAAGTGATGTCTTAAAATTTTGAATAAAATATATGAACTTAAAAAATGTCAATTTTTGAAAAACGGCAACGCCATATTTCCGTTCTCCGAGTTTTTTCGAGAAAAACTAAAAACGCAGTTTTGTTAGAATCAATAAGAGTATAACGTACACTAAATTTAATCAAAATCGTTAGAGCCGTTTTCGAGAAAATTGCAATACCTCGAAAACGGTATATGGGAGGTATGCGTTAAAAAAGAGATATTGAAAAACTAAAAAAAAAAACGGACCTAGGGTATTACGCAAAAATCATCTGTACCAAGTTTCAAGTAAATCCATCCATCCGTTTAGGCCCTAGCTCCATGTACAGATGGGCGCACAGACGCACAGACCGACGGACGGCATGACGAAAACCACTTTTTTTATCTTCTCCATCATCGTAATGTTGGTTTTGATTAAAACCTCGAATTTTTTTTTCTACACCAAACCAATACTTGCCCTATAGGCTATAGAGCAAGTAAAAAATTCATTACCTAATAAGGTCAAAAATTGTTTAATAAAAAACGCTCAGGAGAAATTCTGTAGGTATCCGTTTAACCTGTATTAATGTATAGACTGCACATTTAGGATGCTTAGTCCACTCAAGTTGCTTGAAATTGCAGAAAGCGTTTAAAGATTAGCAAGCAGATCGCAGAGAAAGTTGAATTTCTTCGAATTTTTGAGTTAGACTCGATTTCAAGAAAAAAATATTTTTGAAATATTTGTCGGTAGCAATTTGTAAGCAGATTGTGTAGTGCTTTAGATATTGCAAGATATAACAATTAAGAAGACAAACTAATGAACACATTAGCAATTTTTTTGTATGAAGAAAAATGATGTACGTTAACATTATACTTTTCGCAAGATAAAATTTATTGCAATACGCAGCAAAAAAAACTTTAGATTCGGGTATTTGGCATGAAGATTCTTCTCATATTACCTGTGGTTAAAATTTGATGAAATCTGATCTAACCTCTGTTCGACAGTAGTTTGGCTGCTAACAATGCACTTCAAAAAATGGGAATTAAGTCAAATAAAATTGAATACAAATCTATCGGGTCAGTGTGGCGTAAACGTAATTTTTTTTACTTCGTGGTTCCTAGTTTGTTGAAATCGTTTGTTGTGAGAGAGTGTTAGAGATTAATAATAATAATAATAATTTCAATAATAATTTCTTATGCTACAAATTTTTTTATCAATAGGCAAGATTGCCAAAGCATCCTTTTATTTAGTTGGTTTTATTAACCTCCGAGAGACGCAAAATATTAAATGTTAATGAACCAAATTTTGACAACAGTGTAGGGCAGAAAATTGTATTTTTATATTCAAGTCTTTGTTTAATTTATAAAACGATCAAGTAACTCAAGGTTTCAGTTCAAAAACCAAAAGAGAGAAAAATAAAAATGTTGTTTCCGACAACAGTCGAGTTTATATATGAAATTTGCTGAAAGAATCTGGAACATGATATTATCTCAAATTTTGCTGCGAAGAAATATGAGTCAAAAGGCTTGACATGGCAGTAAAAGTCGTCAACATAACAATATTAAATAAATAACACTGGTTTACAAGGGTTTTGTTGCCGAAACAAAAATATACTTTTATGAAGGTGTGCTGAACTCGAATCCGAAACAACTAATCAGCTTCCGTTTTTGAGATATTACCGTTAGAAAATGCAAAAAAAACGGTTTTTTGAGTTCTTCAGACCTTATTCTTTTTTAGAAGGAAAATTGTTTGAGTATATCTAGTAACGGTTTCTAGAAGAACTGTTTTCCATCTTTCGATACCTGTTTAAATATTTTTAATATCTTTTTTATTGCCTGAGATATTTTAAAATGAAGTAAGAGTGTTTGGCTTCATATACATATCATAAAGGAGATAATGGCGTTATAAAATTCATAAAAATACCAAACAACTGAGGATATCTCGGCCAGTAAAAAAGATATCGGAATGATTTTAACAGATTTAAAAAGGTGGAAAGTAGTTGTTATAAAAACCGTTACTAAAAATGCTCAAACAATTTTCCTTATATAAAAGAATAAGGTCCGAAGAACTGCATTTTCTTACGGTAATATTTCAAAAACGGGAGCTAATTAATTTTTTTTTTGACTTCGGATTCGAGTTCAGCATACCAAAAACCTTCAGAAAAGTATATTTTTGTTTGGGCAAAAAAAATGTATTTTTTTAACCAGTGTAATATATAAAAGGTTACTCTCTGTCTAAGACAATTGAACCAGTGAAGCCCGATTTAATGACATATTAAAAAAATATAAGCTTTTTTGAACCTAGTAATTTTGTTTCTTTTCTGAATTTATGGGCAAAAATTTAAGTTTCGTCAATTTCCAACGGATTTAAATTTTCTAGAAAGAAGACATAGATTTTCTTTTAATTCCAGTTCAAGTATACAGGGTGTCCCACAGTCACCGCCCCAAACGAAAACCATGGATTCCTGAGGTCATTTTAAGTCGAAAAACTTAAGAGGTAATTTTCTCGTTTTCGTCCCGTTTTAGAGTTACCACGGTTTTTATGATTTTTGTTCTCTTTTCCCTTATCTAGCTTTATCTTTGCCAAACTACGTTTGATTTGAAAAATTTTTTTTACAACCAATCAAGAATTTATTACAGTTTTAGTGTGTCTCAAAACTTTTTTTTCTTCGGACAACCGTTTCTCCACAATTTTGCATCAAACACAATTTTCTTCGTTTTTTAAGTTGTTTTTTACACTTTCATATCATTTAAGTCAAAAAAACACGTTAATGAGTATTAATTTTTTGTGCTTTTTATTAAAGTCCAGTTTATTTTTATAAAAAAAAATAAGTTTTATTTCATAAAAAAGGCTACTGAAAGTAATTAAAAAAAAATAAACAAACTGAGTGAATTAAAAAAAAAAATAATTTTTAAATAAAAAATTAATTTAAATGAATTAAAACTTTTTCTGAGCTATTGTGGTTAAGAAAAGAACAAATAAATAAAGCTCAGAAAAAGTTTTAATTCATTTAAATAAATTTTGTATTTAAAAATTATTTTTTTTTTTAATTCACTCAGTTTGTTTATTTTTTTTAATTAATTTCAGTAGCCTTTTTTATGAAATAAAACTTATTTTTTTTATGAAAATAAACTGGGCTTTAATAAAAAGCACAAAAAATTAATACTCATTAACGTGTTTTTTTGACTTAAATGATATGAAAGTGTAAAAAACAACTTAAAAAACGAAGAAAATTGTGATTGATGCAAAATTGTGGAGAAACGGTTGTCCGCAGAGAAAAAAGTTTTGAGACAAACTAAAACTGTAATAAATTCTTGATTGGTTGTAAAAAAAATTTTTCAAATCAAACGTAGTTTGGCAAAGATAAAGCCAGATAAGGGAAAAGAGCACAAAAATCATAAAAACCGTGGTAACTCGAAAACGGGACGAAAACGAGAAAATTACCTCTTAAGTTTTTCGACTTAAAATGACCTCAGGAATCCATGGTTTTCGTTTGGGGCGGTGACTGTGGGACACCCTGTATATGATTTATATTCATCTCAAAGTGGAGAAAATGTGATGAAAACAGTATTTTTGAAATTTTTTATCAAAACTAGATCTTTTATGTATCGCTTAAAGTCCCCAAAAAACCCGTTTGTATCCTTAAATCCAGATATTGGCAGTGTATTGAAAGAAAAATTTAGTACATTATTTAATTATGTTCAACAACCTAAAAAAACGTACTAGGTCCCGTGAAAAATATTTTACAATATTTATTTAATTTTTTTTTTTTTTAATTTCAGTATTTGTAAATTGGCTGCGGATTCTCTTTTATAATGGAAAGCTTCTTTAGATCATTTTATTACCAGTTTTGAACGAAAACTTGTCAAAGTCATAAAAAAAGGAACATATTTAAGAAATAAACTTAAACACTTATAAATAAACGCAGTCATTATCCTTGATTTCATATATTTTTTTTTCAAGCTTCATTAAAATTAATCGAAATAAAAGAAAGTCTATAAAACTAAGTGCATTGCATTTAAAAACTTCTAAGAGAAACATTTACTTTTAACTGTTTTTTATAGTATTTTTTTAATAAACACAAACTTCTGGGAGCTAGAGAGAGAGAGAGTTCTTTATGGACTTGTTGTTTTGTGGAATGCATTTTTAAGCAGAATTTTCTCATAACTATGTAGGGCTGTGAATATTTCAAAACAACATAGTCATGGTCAGAGATATTAAACACAAACAATTTCATAGAAAAAGATTTTCTTACGAAGGCGTTCTCAACTATTTTTCATCAGGAGGGGTTGGATATATTCACAAGAAAAATAGTAAATTATTTCTTATTTGATCCTTCCTCTGAATAACTTGACAGATTTAAATGTGATTTTATATTTAAATTCTTAAAATATTTGACTTTGAAAACTCACTAAATATAAGACGTTATTATTCTTCATCTTTGTTAAATAATATATCTCACAAAACTGTCGATAAAAAAAATTCAAGACAAAATTAAGTGAATAATAATAATAATTTATCTGGCGTGCAGTATTAAATTAATCGTCATATCGCATCCAAAGAAGCCCCTAATTAAGTCTCAAAATTATTTATTACCTTGCTAATAAATGTCTCATGAAATATGTCTGCACGTTTGGTTGGTGTCAGGGTGTTGTTTGAATGAGTAAAATCTTTGGGTACTATTATATAAAGAATGATTTTAATGGCGTGACTAAGCACTATGTAACCAACGATAAACAAAAGAGAAAAAGAAAAACAGTATTTGCTTTGACAGAAGATAAATTAATTGAGATTTAGGCTGTGTTTTCTCTATTATAATGCCTCCATGCAAAAAAAAAAGTTAAATTTATCATTAAGTATGAAATATGAATTAAAACACGAAACAAAAAAAAATATTTTTTAAAGCAATTTTTAGAAACAATTAATATTTTCCATAGTTACCCTAATATAGGGTTATATGACATCTTTAATGATAAATAGAATTCTATTTTTAGAAAACAATATGATGTTAATTTTGGTATGGTAGTTAATTTTTTTAGCAACTGCGTAAACTTTATATTTTCCTTGAATTTAATGACTTATCAATCATAGTAATCAAACAAAATAAACTGTTTTATATTGATTTTAAGCTTCAAACTACAACACCTTTAAGGCCTTGAATATTAGTGACATCTTGTTCTGTTGAGTCACATCAAAAATGTGTAATAGTGTATTATTTTGTTCCTAAAGAGTATTTAAGAACGTAGGTGTAGGTAGTTGGTTTTAAACAGCTAATAAATAATTTAGTTAAAAACATTTTTATGATCTTTTCACCAAATAATTAAGTAAATTTTTTGAAATCGATGAAATAATTACCTTATATTAAAAAAAAAGATCAAAGGCAAAGAGTTTTTTTAACTAAAAATATATTCTTAAAGACACGACCATTAATTCCAACATCTGCGAATTCGTTTATTTGAACTTCAAAGAGTTTTTTTTTAATAACACAAATATTAAAACAATAATCTTTCCTTTAAATATAAATTATTGTGTTTTTTTGTTGTAACGAGTATACTTTATTAAAAAAAAATATTATAAACTTATTTAATTTATACACTTAAATTTTTTTAACATTGGCTAAGTTAATTTTTGTTGCTGTTCTTTTAAATGTAGTGATTTAAATGTATCAAGATCAACAAACATTAAACGATCGATGATTCAATATTTCTTCCTCTAAATTGGAAAAAAATTGAAAAAAAAAAACAAATTATCCACTTGGGTGGCATAAATTTGGAACAAATTTTTAAATTTTTTTAAATGTTCAGTTTAAAAAAAAAAACAACAAACATTATATTCGATCTTTCCCAGTTTTGTTTTAAATAAAAATTTTCGAACATTAAAAAAATGGTAGGTATTCCATTCTTAAATAAAATGCACGACTGGTGTCGCACGTACTTGCTCTTTTGGTAAAAAAAAGATCTTATCTTAAAGCTTATAAAAAAATGAGGAAAAATTATAGTTAAACTTAATTAAACCATTTCCCATAGTGTAAAAAGTACATAAAAACTGTTTTTATAATTAATAAAACACCGTTTTTAAAGGTTTTGATCACAAAACGAAGTATGACATCTGATTTCTTGTATGAAAAGGAATTTTGAGAAAAAAAAAATTTGAAAATCGTTAGAGCCGTTTTTTAAAAATTTAACTTTTTATACATACCTATATATAAATTTTCTAGCACTAAAAAAAAGTTGGTACGCCATTTTGAAGAAATAATTAATTTACACTTGAAAAAAATTTTGAAATATTTTTTAAAAATCCAAAAATGTGTTTTTTGAAAATTTTCTAACATTTAAATATTACGGTTAAATAAACGCTTTTGTATAAAATTTTTCGTTGAAATCGGGTTAGTCTTGTAAGAGATATTTTGAAACCAAAAAAACATTTCTATGGCAGGTACCGTTAGTAACCTTCCAAAAAATATTTTTTTTCAACCAAAAGTTGGATCTTGTTTGTAAAATTATACACAAATTTTTTTATCAAAGTCGTTAGTGCCGTTTTCGAGTTATTTGGTATAACTTGAAAAATTTGTATGGGAGGTACACTTTCTAAGTGAGATATAAAAAAAAATAACTTTCAGAATTCTATAAAAATCATCTGTACCGAATTTGAAGAAAATCGGTTTATGCGTTTAGGCTGTGGGAATGTGTACAGATGGACGTACAGACGCACGGACGGAATTGCGAGACCCACTATTTCGGAATTATACATCATCAAAATGTTGATTTTGATTAAAACCTCAAATTCTTTTTTCGACACGAAAGCAATACTTGCCCTATAGAGCAAGTAATAAAAAATATTAGTTCACAAAAAAGAACAAAAATTAAAAAAAAATTTATTATATCGTCCAAAAATTGTTTTCTCAAAAACAATCGATTTTTTATTTTTTAAAATCCAGAAATGTCTTTCTTTTGAAAATTTTAGTATTACAACTACTCAAATGCTTCTGATAGACAGACAGAATTATTTTTGAAATCAATATTATGAGTCACTGTGGCGTATACGTACTTTTTTTAATTGAAATTCTTTTTGGCAGAAAGTCAGTAACAAAATCGTTCTTTGGGAGATACCGTAAGTGATAATTAAAAAAAAAGACTTTCTAAACAAAAGACAAAACTAATCCAAAAAAGTAAACATAATAAAAACGACAGAATCGTTTTTGAGAGAACCAACGAAATATCGTGTTTGATTTATTATTTCAAGTTTGAATTTTTGTACGAATGCAAAACCTAACAAGTAGTATATACCTAGAGATTACTAGCAATTGAATTTTTCCAGTGCATTCTAAAAGTTGTTGTTGCAAGCCAAGCTATTTAAAAAATAATATTTTTCAATTTTTGTCGATACAGGACTAAATTTGTGTATCTTAAAAATCATGAAGAAATGCAGCTTACCTAAGCCGTTTCAACCTCCAAAAAGATTGGAGGTCTCCTCGAATCTTTAAAAACCAAATCGTTTAGTTAAATGAACTAAATTGGCCGACTTGGCATTTGAACTGACCATCCAAAAATCCATGCAATAACTTTTTGTTCTCAACTGAAGGATTTTTTTTGCTGTATAAAACCTTTTTTTTAGCGAAAAGAAGACACCTGATAGGCTTTTAAATTAAAGCAACTTTAGTCCAAGTTATTCAAAAATTCTCTAACATTTGAAAAAAAATACATGTTGTTTTTACTGATATATCTAAACATAAAAACACCAAAACCAACAACTCAATCACAATCGCTTTTGTTACACATGAGGCCAAATCCTTTTGCAAGTTAAACAACAAATTAATTAGACCACACCCTAATCCCACAGGCCATTCCGTCGGGATTCAACCCAATTAAAAATGCTTTCAATCACAACAAACTGTAAGTGAGCTGTACACGGTTGCAACAAAAACAAACAACAACTTTCCAACACCTCTGTAAAAGTTCAGGGCAACAAAAAAAAAAAAATAGTGCAAAAAAAGCTTCGTTTTTCATTCAGCTAGCAGACGGGTCACTTATCCACTTTGTTCGCTAGTTTAGTTACCGGTTCATCTGATATAGACTCATAGGATTTCAAAAAAACATTCTCCTGAGGTGTCATTTGATTGTGAGTTTTTTTTTTCCAAGTGGTTTTTTTTAACCAAAATACTTTTATAACAGAGGCGATCAAATGAAACTAAATTACAGGATTTTTGTGGTTTAAGGAAATAAGAGGATCAAAATAATTCTTTAAAATAATTAAATGGTCTTAACATATTTATTTAAACCCAACTGTTTCGCCACAGACCCTTACCACAGTTTATCCTCTTTTTATTATTATTATTTATGATTTTTTTTTATAATCAAAAGTTTCCTTTGCATCTCATTTTTTTTGATGCAATCGTTTGAAAAAAAAAAACTTAAAGAGTACTTACTATATTAGCATTTTATCTCAATACGCCTGACACAGGACACAGAGTACACTCTTCGTCCTTTCCATATTCCATAGCAAGTAAAAATATACAAACTATGATCGTTGTTTGTATAAAAGATTAAGTTTCTACTGTCGACCCTTTTTCACTGTATTATTCATCCCTTTATTTAAGAGGGGACTTCCTCTTTCAAATATAGAAAGAAAACCAACCATCCTCTCTTCCTCTCTCTATATCCTTTTACACTTGAATCCACTTAATTTGGTGAAACTACGTATTTGAAGAAGTCTTTGAACTTTTCTCTATACAATAAATTCAAAGCTTTCCCATAAGACACACTTGAATATGAGACAAACATTTTATAAATTTTTTAGACATAATCCTGTTGTGCCAGCCAAAGAGAGAGAGCCAAAACGATGTATATTATTCAATTTACTGTTATCAAGTCATACACATTTATGTGCTCTCCTAACAAAATATAACCTTCATTTTAAGCTGCTAGAGAAGAGAGTAGATAAAACTAAAAACTTTGTGAGAACATCATCTGGCTTTTTGAGTGAATTTCAGATGAGAGTTTATTTCTGTGTTGTTGTTTTTTTTTTTTTTTTTGTATTTTGTTGCTTTTAATTTTTGGGAAAAGATAGCTTTTCATTGTAATAGCTTTTTGGTCACAATTTTGTTAGATGAAAGTTCATTGGTACTCTCAGATGAAATATTTTATTCCAGAGTTGTCGTTTCAAAAATTTGACGATAGTATTTTGGAAGTGTGAAAGGAGTAGGGGGCTTACTTCAGCTTGGTCCTAAAATGTTAGTGCTCCGGTATTGATATACGATACAAACTAAAAAAAATGTCAGTTCTCCCGATTTTTTGGAAAAAAAAGCGAAATTTTGTTAGAAAGACTATTACGTAAATCAAATTTAGTCGAAATCGGTGGAGCTGTTTTCGAGAAAATTTTCGGGAAATAAGAATGGGATATTACACAGTACTGAAATCTTGATTATATTTTCGTATGTACAGTTAACAATACAAAAACATTTTTGATAATTTTTTTTTTCATGCTTTATTCTAAGTAATGGTTTTCTTGTTATCTATTTTTGATTGTAATCGATTGTGTATTTCGAAACGCTAAATCAGAATCCGTTTTGCCCCATCAGGTCCTGCTTTTGAATTAAGTGCAAAATACCACAAATTTCTCAAAACCAGGACCTGATGGGGCTAAACGGACCTCAGATACGTACTAAGCGCATCGAAATACATACATAAAACAAGGTGGTACTGGTCAAACTCAGAGACATGTTTTTTTGTGGGTTTTATTTTTTGTGTGTATAGCCCGTCGGAAAAATAGATTTTTCAAGGAACAAATTTGTAACAGGCTGATTCTTGGTATTCATCTTGGTGTTGGCTTACAATCTATGAAAAGTCCTGAAGTGTCCTCTGTCCGCTAGTCCCATTAGTAGGTGTCAAAGGTCACAAAATTTTTCATTTTAAAAACTGTAGTTCTTAGACAAAAATTATGTTCTAAAAAATTGTATATGATGTTATTTTACAAAAAATTGTAATACAAAGTTTTCTTGTATCACGCACTTTTTAGAAATTATATCACTTCAAACTCGCATATGTTTTTCTTGTTTTTTATATTTGTTATTTTCATCAAATTATATGGGATTTTTTGAAATGTTGTAATGTCTAAACGGTAAGTGACACAAAAAACCTTATATTACAAATTTTTGTAAAATAACCTCAGCTACAATTTTGTTAAACATAATTTTTATCTTAAACCTACCCTTTTTAATATAAAAATTTTGCGACCTTTGACCCCTTATAATAGGACACTTCAGGACTTTTCACAGATTGTAAACTACTGTAACACAAAGTTGTATACCAAAAATCAGCCTGTACAAAATTTTGTTCCTTTCTTTGACAATTTTTCGTCTATTCTTGCTGGATTAGTGTGCCGGCTCGATACACCAGGACAAAAAAAATTTTAAAAACGTGTGTATATTTGACCAAACCCACCTCTGCTGAATCAAAATCTGTGCTGAAAAGGTCTAGGTTTTGAGTGAAGTGAAAAAAAAAGTTTTTTAGTGGTATAACTCAAAACCAGGACCTAAATAAGAAAATAAAGCATTCAAATCTGGCTTTACGATAGTTTCCTTTTGCATCCAAAATTGTAACGAGCAGTTATGGCCATCGTTTTTTTAAGTTTAGAAAATGAATATAAAAACAAAATTGTAAGTGTTCAAGCATTGAATATTCATATGGAAAAAACACCACAGTGACCGGAAAATTGTTTGCCATATCAATAATGACTTGAATGGAATTTCTCAAAATAAAGCTGAATCCAATGGAGAGGACTTTGGAAAACTTGAATTAAAAGTTCAGTAAAAAAAAAACAAAATTTTTAAATCTTGACATTTTGACAAAAACGAAATAATTTATATTTAATTAATGTCGTTTTCGATTGGCTCTCCGGAAGCGTCCGGAATCATTCAGAAGCCTTCTGAAACCATTTTATTGGCATGAAAATGACAGCTAGAACGATTCTGAGAAGAAAAATTCTCTTCTCGATTTCAAATCAGAATCCACTCAAGAAGTACTAATACATGAATATTCAAATGCCAAAAAAAAAACTCAATCAGTGTGTTTTTATTTTTATTCAAGAATTAATTGTTTTCTGAAAATAAAATTAATTAAATAAAGAAAGGAATGCATTAAAGCGACGGAATTATTCATAATCATCATCTTCTTCGTCGTGGACCTCATAACTATTATTTTTCAACATTAACCCATGTCATTCGTTTGGCAGAAAAAAAATTAATTCAATTTTTTGACATATAAAATTTTACACAAACGCAAAAAAACAAAATTTAGTGGAAGCGATTTAAACCGTTTTATTGGATTTCAGAACGAGTGAATCCTCGAGTGAAACCAATCGAAAACGACATAAGATTTGACATTTGGGTTAGTATTAAGTTCAAATAAATACAAAATAGAGTATGCACATTGCACATAGGAAAGGCATCCCTAGGATAAAATCCTGCTAAAATATGAACCCTTAAAATAATATTAGAAGGTGGTAATTATGAACATTCAGTACCTATTTTATATCAATTACTAGGTAAAATTGAGATTTTTTTTTCTAAATGTTGTAATTCGCTTATTAATGGTCATTTAGAAATACAAATAATTATTATGCTAGTATTTTTCCAAAGAAAATCTAACACTCAACAAAAAGGTATCTATAAATCAAGCTAGGGCCTAAACGGATGGATCGATTTACTTTTAAATTTGAATAAATTATCTTTGCGTAAATTCCAAGATCCGTTTTTTTTATATGGGTTAAAAACAGCGATTTTTAAGTTTTTCTCAAACAAATTGGTCAATAGCGGGAATTTCGGTTAAAACTTATATTGATTTTTTTTTTTACAACAAATATTTGTAGCCCCTATAAATAACTTTTATTGACTCAGACGTTCTTGAATAACATTCAACGTTCATAAGGAAAAACTTATAAAAGACTTATCTAGGATATATAGTTACAGACACCGACAGCCCTGAATTAAATAATCATTTTTGTTGTTGTATCTAAAATGTTCATCATTTTTCTATATCAGTTTTCTACTCTAAACATTTAGTTGCTTTTGTTCAAATTTATCAAGAGGCTTTTCACATTAAGTCTCGTTGTATTTGTAATTAATCTCCTGTACACACATACAAGTACACTCTTACACACTACCTTACTAAAGTGCCAACTAAAAACAAAATTTAATGAATGGTAACAGCTTATTTATTGTATAAATAAAACTTTTTTCTATTTGTTTCTAAGAATTGTATGAAACATTTGATATGAAAGAAATTATTTTTTTTTTTTTGTTCAATCAAAACTATTCAGCAATTTTAATTCCACTTGACAGCAATTAAAACATTCAACAGATACTTGTCGTTCATGTATAACCTGGCCCATAAATTAAACCTCATTGAGTTAAAGGCAGAAACAAAAAAAAATAAAAAAAAAAAAAAACATGTCTAATGCATAACAAGTAGCAGCAAGTGTTACTAAATAGAACATAAGATACTATATTTAAACTACTCAACAACGCTTATGAATCATCAAAGCAGCCACACCGCCAGCTACGACCGCCTGCCTGCTTGCCTGCCATTGCCATGTCTGTAAGCACGTGAGTGCTTATTTTTTTATACTATACAATGCGAACTAAGTGCTTGTTGAAAGTTTTTTCTTTGTTTGCATTTTTTTTTTTTTGTGATATTGTTTTTCCTGCGGCTAATGCGTGCCACAAAGTTCGAAGTGAAAGAAGTTTTTAGTTGGAAATATTGAATTTTATTTGTTTGAGATTGTATAGTAAGAAAAACACTCTTGCACGAACGCTTTTTAAAAAGTTAAAAAAACGTGACGCTCTGTAATGTTTCATTGGATTGGATTGTGGCTGGTATCCTGGTGTTGGGATTTTTTTTAAATAATTGATTTAATAAAAAATATTACTTATTAAAGTTAAAAAAAAATAGCACGTATACACCACAGTGTACAGTAATTGCAAGTTGAAAATTTCTCTTTAGCAGTCGTTTAGAATTTTCAAGCGTATAATTTTGTGATAAATAGAAATATAAATCTGTTAACTTTACAATGCTCTGTAAAATGTAATTTTAATGTACTATTATAATATCAATTAATAAGTGCATTTCATGCGTGTTTTTTTTTTATTTACTTAAGTAAAAAGCTTGCTCTGAAGAGTAAAAAAAAAACATAATAAAAGGAAGGTTATAACTTTATTTTATCATCTTAAATATTTGAATAAAAATTGACAAGAGCGCTAAATATTAAAAAAAAAAAATAGCACTTCCATCGATACGTGCTTCGACCTTTCGACATGGAGTTTTATGATATTCCATTTTTTTGTCAAAATAAATAAAACGTGATAGGGTTGCCATTCGGCAGGAGTCATGGTTGGCATATGCTGAAGTGCAATTTTTGTTATCCTTATGGAGGATTATATGCACAATTGAAATTTTATCAATGACAAATATTAAATTCAATTCTACGTTGACCCTGGTTTAGGACAATATCGTGGCTCAGTCGATCGTGTACTGTGAAAGAGTGTAGACGTATTCGACTTTCATAGTAAATTTTAAATCGGTTTCGGATTTAACAAGTACTTAGTTAGCCAGTAAGGCTTTCAAGTCATTAATAGCCCAGTGGTAGTGACGTCGGACCGGAGAGCTGAAGGAACGGCGTTCGATTCCCAGCTGGGTCCAAGTTTATTTGGAGGTTTTTTTTAAAAACAAATAAATATCATTCGCTTGAATTAAAGCTTATGAAATCGGGCGATATAGCGGGGACATCGGAAGGTGCCCCAGCTACAGCACAAAAAAAACAATCAACGGCAATCAAGCCAACGGCAAGTGGGCCAACGGCAACAACAGCCGATATGGATCATAAGAGGAGAGGCAACTTTGGGAAGCCGAACCAAAATAACCTGTCGAAGCGTCGTTCCGAAAACCCTTCAGCTGAGCTGCCAGCTGAAGAGGAGGAAACGGCGCGTACAGCGAAGGTTCAAGCGGCAGCTAAAATAAATCAACAGATGAAGTCACATCAGGAAGATGATGTAAATTACATGTCCGAGGGGGGAGAAGGGCATTTCATTTCTGGTGACAGCAACAATCTGCCTGGTCTAACATCGTCAGAGCCGTCATCAGACGAAGACGAAGAGGAGGAGCAGACCCTCCAAACCAAAATTGATGAATTTGAGAGGAAAATGGATGCCCTCAAAAAGGAAGTTGCGCCCCTGATCCAGCTCATGAAAGTAAAACAACAAGCGCGCAGAGCCAAAGAAAAACAAGAGCTCGCCGACAAGAAAGCCGCAGCCAAAGCAGCGGATCAAAAACAACAAGAGCAGCTTCGACTGCAGCAAAAAGAAGACCCTCAACCCCAGCGACAACAACAACAGCAGCAACAAGAACAGCCACAGCAAAAACAACAACAAAAACTGCCAAAGCAGCAACAACAACAACAACAACAACCAAAACAGCAAAACACACAGCAACAACAACAAGCTGCAGAGGCAGACAAGCCTAGTGGAAGCAAGCAGCAGGAGCGGACTCATCAGCAGCAGGCCCAGGAGCAGCAGCAGCAGAGAGGACACCAGCAGCAGCCACAGACAAACAAAATAAGGAAAGAGAATGTGCCACCTATAAATGTTTTTAAAATGGAGCTAGAAGACACCATAAAATTATGTAAGTCGGCCATAGGCGAAAGCTTTTTTATCAAACGTATAATTAGTAATAGACATGCTATCCACTGCAATACAGTGAAGAATCATAAAAAAATAAGAATTTTGTTAAAAGAAGCCACCACTGAGTACTTCAGTTTTACCCCTAAATTGGAGAAAATCCAAACGGTCCTTCTAAAGGGCATAGATTCCTGCACGGAACCCCAGGCGCCCTATGATGAGCTCTGCCGCAAAGCGAGTGGTGATCTCGAGATCATCAGCGTCAAGCCATTCCAAACGGCTTTGTCCAGACGGGAGAAAAGGAAACTGCCGATATTTTTAGTGCAGCTCTCACCCAACAGCAAACTGGATAGTTTGAGGAATATCACCGTCCTCAACTACCAGGTTGTCACTTGGGATAAATTAAAAAGGCGCGGTGACATGCTTCAATGCGTGCGCTGCCAAAGGTTCGGCCATGCCGCAGCTAACTGCGAAATGCAGTCGCGCTGTGTAAAGTGTGGAGAGAACCACAATAAGGGGGAGTGCAAACTCGGGGAGGAACGGGTCGAAGATAAGGCCCAGCTAAAATGCGCAGTCTGCGGAAGCGTCGGGCACCCTGCTAATTATCGGGGCTGTCCGAGGTTTCAGCAAATGAAGCAACAAAAAACGGCGAAGCAGGCTGTCGTAGAAAAACGTCCAGAAGGGCGTGCTCCTATCGTCAACCCGAGCATCTCTTTCGCCCAAATGGCGCAAAGAGCAATGCCGAAAGCGACTCAAAAGCCACCAAAGGTTGCCCAACAGGCCTCCGTGCCTAAAGCACCGGCGGCAGAATCAGAGGTTTTGACCTTGTTACTGAGCATTCAAGCACAGTTAACAGGGCTTCAAAGCCAGATAAGGGAGCAGACAGTGAGGGTAGATCATATCTACTCTCAACTGCCTAGCTTAACGCAACCTAGGTCGTAATGGGCGCGCTGTCAGACAGGCCCCTTAGGATCCTAGCTGTGAATGTAAATTCACTGATTAGGGTCGAACGTAGAGCTAACCTTTTCCAATTGTTGAAAGATCTAAGTCCCGATGTGTTTATGGCTAGCGAAACTAAGCTAAACCAGAAACATAAACTGACAAATAATAATTACAACATCGTAAGAAGAGACCGGCCCGACTCCATTCAAGGGGGCGGTGTTGCAATCTTCATACGTAAAGGCATTAGTTATAAGGTAATATACAATAGTGAAGTGCGAAAATTTCGATCGCTTGAGGTGTGCATTGTATGCATTCCTCTCCAACATGGAAAGCGGGTGTATGCAGTCGCAGCTTATGCGCCAGAAACACCTCAGCCTGCTGACTTTACGGCAGAACTCGAAAAACTTTTTCAAGTGCTACGATTGAATTTGGAGGAAAACTATATCCTCATGGCCGGTGATTTGAACGCCAAACACCAAGATTGGGGAAATCAAATACAGAATCAGCGAGGTAATCATCTGTATAATTGGATGAGTCAAAACAATATTGAATATAGGGTTGATCTGCTGGCTACTGAAAGGCCATCGTTTCCAAGAAGCGGTTCTTTTCTGGATATATTGCTTCTAGACTCAAGACTGACAATAACAGACGCTGTGGGCCAACACCCAAGAAACTGCCTTCGTACAATTGAGTACGACAGCGAACACTGCGGACTCGCCGCCGCAATACAGCTTCCGAACGAGCTTGTGGAATTGGAGGAATATGTACCGGAGCATTCTTACAACTACGGTAAGATGCGCTGGCCACGCTTCACCAACGCCTTAGCAAGAGAACTCCGTTCGAACAACATAGCCCCTCCAAACGACAGAAATCTGTCGAACAGTGAGATCGATGGTTATCTCCAACAGATGGACGATACCATCTTACAAACGATGAACAGAACGATACCTAAATACAAAGGACGTGACCAAAATAACGTTTACCGAAACGCGACTATTGACGCACTCCACAGACAAAAAAGCGGACTATTGACAAGACTTAAACGTTTATACCGGCGATTTACCGACCCACACGATCTGGAGATTAGAACACTGAAGTCGTCGATCAAAAACATCAACCAGTTGATCAAAGAAAATTATAGGTTGTCTATTAATTTGTATTGGGACAAAAAAATTCGGGCCGTCAATTCTAGCGACCCGAGTATGTTACCGCAGATTAATAAGATTTTTAGACGGAATGATCAAAACGAGCTTCCGTGTCTTAAGCTCCAGAGAACTGTGGAAAACAGAGACGTACTCTTGACCGCAGGCATAAATCCAGGGGAAGCCGTCTTTGACGACGACCTCTTTATAATCGAAGACCCGCAAGAGAAAGTGGAGGCGGTGGGTGCTGCCTTCCAGCAAGTGTACAAGGTAAATGCTAGCATTAACCCGAACCATGACCTGGAAAACAGGGCCCTCCTTCATCACTTCTACCTACGTAATGATATTACGCAATGGCGATCTGACAATCGCGGTTTTACCGGGTTTAATGAAGAACACTTGGCAAACGCCATCATCGCCGAGCATGCTGGGGCTAACACCCTGTTAGTTACGAAGGTAGAGCTCAAGCTCATCTTCGATTCATTAAAGAAAAAGAAATCAGCAGGAGTCGATGGTATATCCAATATTGTACTACGACATCTACCGCAAGAAGCTATTGACATTTTTGCCACTCTGTTCAACAACGCTCTGAATAATGCATATTATCCAAAGCGTTGGAAAACAGCAGTGGTACATCCTCTACCGAAAAAGGGAAAGGACAACTCCAATCCGGCAAATCTCCGGTCGATAAGTCTCCTTACAAGTATCAGCAAGGTATTTGAAAAAGTTATCAATAGGGCTCTGTCTCAGTGGGCTGAGGACAACAATATCATACCGGATAATCAATTCGGGTTTAAGGCAGGACATGACACTATTCATGCCGCGTCTAAACTTGTATCTGATATTCAGTGGAACAAATCTAAAAAACAGTGCACGGGTGCCTGTCTTGTTGATTTGGAAAAGGCTTTCGACACCGTTTGGTTAGAAGGTCTCTACCTTAAATTAACAAGACTTGGTATAAGTAAACCACTTTTATATATGCTTTATAACATGCTCAATGGTAGAACGTTTGTTGTCAAAAGTGGCAATGTAACTTCTACTGGAGTTTTTAATATTAAAAATGGTCTTCAACAGGGAGCGGTGAACTCACCGATTCTCTTTAGTATTTACACCAGCGATCTGATAGGAAGTCTAACTCAGGCAATTGCGTATGCCGACGACCTAATTGCGTACAGAACAGCTCCAAAAGTTGAGGTCATCAGAATTCTCTTGCAACGTGACTTCGACAAAATTCAGCGATATTGTGATGACTGGAAGTTGAAAATTAACTTTCAGAAATCAGAAACGATTCTATTTAGGACTCCCTTGGCTAGGGCCTCTGGGGATACGCGAAGGAACTGGCGGAAGCTGGTGATCGCTGGACCACACGGATATCCACTGCCGAGTAAAAGTGTAGTAAAGTACCTTGGCATCTGGCTAGATCAATATCTATATTTCAATAGACATATGGATGCTGCTCTGGCCAGGGCTAGGGGAGCTTTTGCCCTGACGAAACGGCTGTTTTATAGCAGTCGGCTTGACACCAGGGTTAAGGTGATTTGCTACATGGCCCTCATCCGGCCGATGATTGTCTATGGATGCCCTGTGTGGTTCAACGTTGCTCCATCTCAAATGGAAAAGTTTCGGGTGTTTGAGAGGCAGTGTCTTAGACGTTGCCTTGGTCTGCACAGAACACCCGAATCTGATTACACGCATTACTATTCCAATGAGGTTTTATACAATAGGGCCAACATAAATAGAATTGATAACTTTATGCTGAAGCTTGTTCGTGGCCACGTTTCAAGAGCGATGGCCTCTTCAAATAGCTACATTTTTGGGGCTTACTACCCTAACGACGAATACTTCAAGAGTGTGTGTTTAAGCGGCTATATTCCGCCTGAGGCATTCCTCTATTTAGATAGTCGGGGGCTTGTACAGGATAGATTGGCAGTTCCGCTAATCTACCACGTCGGGCGAAGAACCGTGGACAGGCGACTGCTGTATGACAGAGACATCCTCGCACTAGGCGGAGAAGGGCACCTTCGGTTCAGTAGGACTGTGTCCGATCGGGACCGAAGAGATAGGGTAAAGCAGGAGAACTAGTTTTGGTGGCTTAGTAATGGTATTCATGTATTATAGGTAAAAGTGGTCTTCGTTTTTTATGCCTTGCCCGGCTTACATAGTTTTAGGTGTTTAGTTTTAAGTAGGGACAGTCGGGGTGGCACAAAAAAAAAAAACAAAACAAAAAAAAATACAAAAAAAAAAAAAAACAAAAAAAAAAAAAAAAAAAAAAAAAAAAAAAAATAAAAAAAAAAAACAAATAAAATACAAAAAAAAAAAAACAAAAAACAAAAAAATACAAAAAAAAAAAAAAAATACAAAAAAATACAAAAAAAATCAAAAATTGCTTGCTGTGGCTGTTCTAGTTTTTTAAGTAGTTTTAAGTAGTTTAAGTAGTTTTAAGTAGTTTTAATTAGTTTGTAAGTTTAAAAATAAAAAAAAAAAAAAATGATATGATACCAAGTTTTTTTTTTAAATTATTTCTTGGTAAAAATAAAAACCATTAAAATATTAGTATTAAAATAGTTATAAGGCCGAAAGGCATTACAATTACGAAAAAAGAAGTATAACTTAGAGTGCCCGTATAGGGCCAGTAAGTTAGTTGTAAGTAATTGATAAGTAGGCTAGTTTTTATGAATTTTTGTCTAGCTTTAAGATAGTTTTAAGTTGATGAATAATAAAAAATGAATTTACAAAAAAAAAAAAAAAAAAAAAACAATATCGTGGCTGAAAGGTTAGTTCTTTTTTCCCTCCCCACAATACAAAGAAAATTTGGAACTAAAAAACCCGAGACAAGAAGCTGCCAGCTGATTAAAAAAAAACAAACATTGGCAGTTTCATGAAAAATTAATAAATTGCTCAGTAAAAATCGTTTTATCATCTCTCTTGCTTCAAGAAGATCAATTGACTGGATATGGGTTCTCTTTATACGTTTCAACGAAATTTCTCTCTAAGTTGCTTGGAGGTGATACATATAAGTCTTTTATATAAAAAATACCACATCAGGGTTCTAATTCGAAGGGCTTATGGGATATAGCGTCTAGCCAGTTCCGACAGACATTTTTATGAAATATTTTGTTATTTACATGGAAGCTGAACACAAACAAATCTCGTCTAACTTTACCGTGCAGGATCATAAGTCCAATGGCAAAAACTCCCGGCTGAGTTTAAAGTCCTCGAATCAATTATGAACTTATAAACTTTCCAAGGTTGTCGAAAGTCCAAAAAACTAAAATGTACGACATGGGCCGCAAGTCCTTGCTCTCATGGCAAAAGAAAGCTTATCTTTAAGCTTTTTGCTGAACAAAATTAGGGAAAATTTTAAATTTTAACTATTTAAGGAATATTTCATAAATAGTGTAAAAAAAATAAATTCGTAATTAATTAAATACCGTTTTAAATTGTCTTTTCTCACAAAACCAAGTATTTGATTTCTTGCATAAAAAAGGAATTTTTAGAAAAAAAATTTCCAAAATCGTTAGGGCCGTTGTTTTAAAAAATAATTTTTTATATATAAAAATTAAAAAAAAAAAGTTGGATGCCATTTTTAAGAAAATATTTTTCAACACATAATAAAGAAATTTCGATAAAATTCATTAACCCGTTTTCAAAAAGTTGATTTTTCAAAAAAAAAGCAGTTAAAAAAAAATAACATTTCTATTTCCGTTATATGACAGGTACCGTTAGTTTGGTCCTAAAAAAAAATTTCAATTTGTCCTCAAGGGAATCACCCAAAACTGTTAACTACTAAGTTTGAAGAAAATCGCTCCATTAGTTTAGGGTGTAGCTCGAGGTACAGACAGAGTTACCGGACCCACTTTTTTAGCATTCTCCATCATCGTAATGTCATGTAAAATTTGTTATCTCAAGTTCGATTTTTTTTTTCCGAATCCTAAACTTGGCCTAAAGTAACTATATCGTAAGTAAAAAGTAAGCCAGAACTCTTTAATTTCAAAAATCGTGTGCATTTGCATAAAATTTTCAAGGCAATATTAATTTGTCAATAAACAATTAACACTCGATTTTTTAAAACACATTTTTTTAAAAGAATATATTCAACTAGATATTGAAAATTACTTATAAATAAAACAATATTTGAAATATCACGCAAATTTTCAAAAATATAATTTCAAGTCATAAGCTCGCAAAGTGATTGGCCAAAAGTTCACAGGAATTTGGTGTGCATTTTTAACCCCCTTGATTTGTGGACTGGAAAGGAACGAATTTACCTCAACCTTTGATGAAAAACATCACAACCTCAGAAATAAATGCATGGAATTTCATGCAAGGTTACACCTTTAAGAAACTAAACATTTTGAATTGATACATATCTTAAACAAAAAATTGGCGTAAGTTTGATCAAAATTCTTAAGTTTTCCAGATAAAAAAATATAATGTTCGAAAAATTATTTCAATGGTGCCGTGGTTATATCATATAGGTAGTTGGATGTTTTTCTCAATATAAAATGTAAATGAAATCACAAGATCTTTTATAAACTTCACTACAATATTTTTGTACAAGGCTTTAGTCATCAAAAAAAACGTCATTTTTGATTGATTGTCTAAATTAGTCATATCTGATCAGAGAAAATTTATAAATTAATTAAATTAAATAAGCATAACATTTAAATGTTTGGCCCGTGCCAGTTCACTCTTCAAAATCATTTTTTTTTTCTGTTTTGAAAAAAATTTGAAAGTCAACACAAAAGTTGATGATTGATGAGCAACATCAGTTGACAAAGGATTATATGTTTTATTATTTTTTTTTTTTTTTATTTTTACGAGGGGGAGTGTCAAAGTTAAAAAGCCTACAAAAAAATAATAAAATCACTTTTAGCTTTATATTATGGCTACAACAGTGTTTAACCATTAGCCGGCAATTTAAATTATTTTTTTTTTTTTTTTTATTATTACACAAAAGGAAGCGTACGCTACTTGCAGGCTAGCTTACATTTTGTTTTCGCATTAGTGTAAGTATTCCACATCGATTGCGTTTACGATAAAATATATTTCTGCTTTGTTTAACACTAATGCCCAGCACGAATGGCTTTTTGATTTATTATATTTCCGTTTAATATATATTTTTGAGATATATAAATTTAAAAAAAAGCCAAAAAAAAAAACAACAACAAAAAGACGAAAGACAATTGAAAAAAATTAATAAAATATCTCGAACGGACACGGTCGTCTTCGTCGACGTAGAGCGTCGCGCGTCGGTTCAAGTCGTTTTTATATTTTATCGGACAATACAACGGCAGGAATACTACTGACCGTTTTCTGCGGTAGTAGGATTTAATAATGCCGAAATGTTTTAATCTAATAGCGCTGTCCATGTTCTCTGGGCCATGTGCATTTGTTAGATACTCGAACATATAGATATGTGGATTGGTTATAATTATTGCTGTTTTTGTAGTTTGAATGACGAAGCTTTGCTCTTCTCGCAAAAATGATTAAAAATAAAAATTGGGAAATTTCTAATAAATAGCCTTAATTCATAGATTCAGAATTTGATAATAACAACTATAGTAGCACAGAAGAGGAGTACGAACTGTAACAGACTGATTTGTTTGCTATGCACATTGACATCAAGGACATTTTTTTAAAAGGTTAAAGGTTTCAAAAATGGGTTCTTGACATTTATCAGTCTAAACGGTATGTTTAAAGAAATGTCCCAAAATATTTATACCTGAAGTAATTTTCTTTTTTCGTAACATTAACCTTTAAGAAAGTTTTTGTTAGCCCGTCATAAGTACATATATCCCTTAAATGTTTGTTGGCTTAAACTTATCGTTTGCCATAAAAATATTGCAAGGGACCCAATTTTGTGAACTTTACTCTTTCTATAACGTACCCTAACATCAGCGACATGGAATAGTTGAGTTTTTCATTGAATTAGAGAAAATTTCTTATGGTTTAGATACTTTTTGGTAACAAATGTTAAAAATAATGGACAGACATTTAAAGTTAATGTGTTATTTCCAAGGTTTTTCTTTCGTTTCTTTTCGCTTTAAAGCAAAAGTATTGGTTTCAATAGAAAATAAATTAAAATTTTTAATTAAAATTAACACTAACAACAATAAGTAGTTCTATTCATAACTTTGTTGTTGTCAGTGAAGAAAAAGACTTTTAAATGCCACATTTGATTTCTTTCATTAAATTATGTCTGGCTAATTTTACTGGGTCTTTTATTTTCAACTAACTGATACATTTTTGTAATCTTTCAACACAAAATCAATCAATTTTGTTATAATAAATCAATATCAATGTAATAATTGTAAACAAATTTAAGAACCCCATCAATTTTTTAAGATTGCTTATTCTGTAAACAAATTAAAACAACATGATTGAATCTTGTCTAGTTTACAAAAATGAGAGCACTAAAATGTGAGTGACTAGAAAACAATGAAAAAATATAAAAATATAATTTTAAACGAGATTTCTGAAAATAGAAATTACATTGATATGGCGCCCGGATGTGCGAAATAAATTGTTTCTTGGAAAACATTTGAGCATTTCAATCATTTTAGTTAATTAGTTTGTTTGATACTGTCTACTGTTGTAGTGGAACTAAAAAACTTTGCGGAAATTTGTAATAAAGTGGGAAATATTTTATGTTTTCCGATCGCTTAGTGAAGAACCCAATCATATTTTGTAGCTAAATTTCAATTTTATGTCATGCGAAGGGCATATATTGCTACTTAAAGGGTGTTTTTTTCTTAGCTAATACTTTTGATTTTAAATATAGGCATTTATAAAAAAAAAATTGTTACACTCATGAAACTTGGCAAAAGGTTTGCTTTTGGGATAAGAACCAAGTACAAAAAAAGTCTATAAAAAAAAGTTGGGTGGAAGGGTGTTTTTTCGCGGACAAGAGGGAGGGGGTTAAGGTCCAAAATATACTGAAAAAAATTGTTTGTTGAATATCAACATATGACACATGTTTTCAAGGTATTTTTTGATTCTGAATCTAATGACATAAAAATAAAGTCAATACGATTACTCTAAAAGTTATTGCCGATTGAAAACAAGGGTGCTTGTTCTTTGACTTCAACAAGTAAAATACAACCGAAACCAATGTGAAAAACATGCTACACTGAAAAAATTTAGGATGAAGGTTTAAAATAAAACAGGGACAAAGGATTCATAAAGTTTTTAAAAATATTTTGGATGAAAGGGTGTTTTTTTGATAGGCTAAGTTGTGTGTGAGAAAGGTATCATAACAGCTAACTTATATTTTATTAATTTTTAAAACTTGGTGAAATAGTTTTGGTTGGTATAAGAATTAAGAATCTATAAAAAGTAAAAAATTATTTTGAGTGAAAGGGTGTTTTTTTTCAAGAAATGAGAAAATTCGGAATTAGTACCACAAAAACTGGGAAAAAATTGTTACACCAATGAAAATTGATAAAAATGTTTAATAAATAAGAAAGCAAGAACTCAAAAAGTCTATACAAATATTTTAGGTTAAAGGGTGTTTTTTTTTTTGGGAAATAGGGAAAAATCCGCGATAAGTCCGATAAAATCAATGGTATAAATGGTACCCTTACGAAATTCATTAAATATGTTCTCTTTCCCATGGGAACTACGAATAATGTAAGTCTATACATTTTTTTTATGTGAAAGGGTGTTTTTTTAGAAGTAAAGAAAATATGATTCAATATAAGTTCAAGTGACCTCAACTCCAAAAATTTATAAAGCGTTTCGCCCAGGTACGACAGCGGGCTCATCAGTTAGATCTGTTTTACCCTTACTAAGACGCCTTATTTTGGTCGATGTTTACCGACACTATATAAAACTCACAGCATGAATATACTGTGAATTATAAATATCGACCAAAATAAGGCGTCTTAGTAAGGGTACGACAGATCTAACTGATGAGCCCACTGTCGTACCTGGGCGAAACGCTTTATAAATTTTTTGGAGTTGAGGTCACTTGAACTTATATTGAATTATATTCAATCACTCCACTTAAAATAAAAATAATTTTAATATTTTTGTTATTTTTTTCTTCGTTAAAGAAAATATGGGTATATTTGAAAAAGTGTGTATTGTTAGGGTAATATTAGTGGTACCCTATTGAAATTTAGCGATTACGTTACTTTTAAGATAAGAAACAAGACACTTTATATGTGTCTATAAAAATATCATGGTCATTAGGGTGTTTTTTTTTAGTGAAAACAAAAATGATGGGTCACCCTAATGAAATTTGGTAAAAACATTGATTTTGGGATAGAAAGCAAGAATAAAGAGTTTTCATAAAAAAACATTTTGGTGAAAGGGTGTTTTTTTTTCGAAGAGACAGTAAAATCTGTAATTGGTTCCAAAAAGCCAAAAAAAATATTTTTATGTCATTAGATTTAGCATCAAAAAATACCTTGAAAACATGTGTCATATGATGATATTCAACAAACAATTTTTTTCAGTATTTTTTTGACCTTCACCCCCTCCCTTTTGTCCGCGAAAAAACACTCTTCCACCCAACTTTTTTTTATAGACTTTTTGCCAAGTTTCATGAGTGTAACAATTTTTTATTGATTGTATGTGCTATTTTACCTTTACGTACTAATAAAAATAACTTGAAAACTAAATCAAATTCAGATTCAAATAAACTTAAAATAAGGTTTCATACTTAAAGGGGCATGAATTTTGTGGTAAAGTTTTGACAAGAACCAAATCAAAACAGCTTGCTTTTTAAAAGCGAATTTGCCGTTTTTTTCTTAATTGTTTAAACCAAATTTTTAATTATAATAATATCGTCATTCAATTTTTGTTTTTCATTTATTCTAGTTTCGAAAATACCTACATACATTAAATCAAATTCGATAAGGTAGAATTATTGAAGCACCAGTCTTTGGTTAAGGTTGATTTCAATTTCATTCGATTATGAGATAAATTATGAAAACTAAAAATGAATTTGAAATCTATTTGATTTGCACGATTTTTGTAAGATATTTAGATTTTGGAAGAAGCATTATTTATGAAAGACGATTGCGGTAAGGTACCTGATGGTGAAAATACAAAACAGGATAACTATTCCTATTTGTTTCGAAAGTTACAATTTTGGAAACGTCATCCTCGCATCTTGCGAGTCGCAAGGCAATTTTATTTTTTTACATTTTGTTAGGTTACTTAAAATTTGTAAGAAAAAAGAATCAGAAATGTCTATTTAAAAAAAAAAAAAAATTAATTCTTGCTTGGTTTTCAATATTATATTTAAGTAAAAAAAACAAAAAGCACGTACTTGCTTTTATAGTTTAAAGTATCGATATCTTATTGGAAATTTATAATTTTGTAGTTTCGAGAAAAAAAAAATTTAAAAAAAATGTAAAGTTAAAAAATGTATAATTTTGTAGTTTCGAGAAAAAAAAAATTTTAAAAAAATGTAAAGTTAAAAAATTTGAATTCTTTAAATTATTTTTTCAAAAACTTTTTAAATTTTTTGTTTTTACATTTTACACATCAAAACGATAAGAAGTACCTGTCTGTAAATTTTGACTAAAATTGGCTTGTTCTTTGATGAAATATATACCTTAAAAATATACCTATCAATTTTTGCAAAAAACGGTAATACCATATTTCCGTTATCCGTTGAGAAAAACTAAAAACGCGGTTTTGTTAGAATCAATATTACAATACGTACATCGTTAGAGACGTTTTCGAGAAAATTGCAACACCTCGAAAATGTCAAATGGGAGATATGCGTTAAAAAAAAGAGATATTAAAAAAACTTAAAAAAAAGGTTCTAGAAAATTACGCAAAAATCATCTGTACCAAGTTTCAAGCAAATCCATCCATCCGTTTAATCCCTCATAATAAGCGATGTGAAGTCATATCCTCTTAAATTGAAATTTACTGAAAAAAACATTTAAGAAATATTGAAATAAGAATAAAAGCGAATTAAAATCCCGCTTTTTAAAATCCCATCTTTCAAAAATCCGGAAAAATATTCTCTTTATAAGTACTTCACAACTGAGAATTAACAGTACTTAAACACTAACAATTATATACTTTTTCGCTCTGGGATATTGGAGGGACGTTCAGAACTTTCAAATTTAAAGTAAAGGATTTATGTTTAAAGCACTCAAAGCAACATAATTATTCGGAAATATCTCAAAACTCTTCGTAAAAATTGCATCCAATTAAGCCCAATAATTAGAAGTCTATACTTTAAAATTTAGTACGGTATGAATTTAAAATCGAATTAATTCTGTTTCGAATTCTTGTGTATAATTCGATGAAATTTCCTATAAAATTTCAGTTCTTGGCAGCCTTAATTTAGATTGGTAAGAATTACCACAAAAATGGAAAGTTTCATTCAAATACTTCTTTCATGGCTTCGAACTGATGTGTAATTCCAAAAATTATTGAATCAACTATAAAGAGCTTTTCTGATTCTTAAATCTCCTTTGCAATGCAGAAGGTAGTCAATATAACGATTGCTTGCTTTGTATGGATATCAAATAGAAGGAATAATTCTTCCGATTTTAGCCATGCAAGCATTTTATTTTTAAACAAAAGATGTTCAAAAATTATTTTAACAGAATTATTTGCAATTTTCCATCAAATTACATATTTCATTTTTTTTTGTAATTTTATTTCCTTACACACTCCAACATTATGAGCAAATAAAATCAACGCAACTCTACCTTTAATTCAATACACACAAGCATACATCAGCATTATTTATAATGTCTCTTAAAAGTCTATTAAAATAAACTGCTGAAAAAGAAAGAAGGAGCTTAAACAAAAAAAAAAATGCGAATTAGAAAAAATATATCCTTTCCATTTTTCTGAATTTTCTGAGATTGAGATGACACAACGCGATCTTATTCGATGGGGATTATCCTCTTTAATATTATTTTATCAATGACAGCGTATACAAAGATGTGTATCGTGTGATGGTTCAGTTAACCTTGTCAGGTTTTCCATTTTTCTTGTGTAACAGTGAAATTTTTGCTGTGTTTTGTTAAATAAATATTACAAAAACAAAAAAAAAATCTTATCACAGTAAGCAAAAATAACAAATCTTATTAAGGATTTTATTAACATCCTTGTATCAAAAAAGATTTAAAATACATATCAAAATAGAATGGAAGGAAGAAAATAATTAAAACAAAAAAAAAAAAGATAAATATCCATTAGGAAAAACGCATTAGGACAGTCGCGAAACTTTTATTAATTAATTGAATTTAACTGGATAAAGGAAAAAGTTTGTTCATTTTTCTTAATCATTTTTATCAGGTTATATTGACAAATGTCAAAACAAATAACTAGAAAGTTTTATGTCATTCGTAAATAAGTTTCTTCTTCTTTGTTGAAAGTGACGGTAATTCGTATAGTCATGTGCATTATTCTGTACCATAAACAGAAAAGTAGTGAGTAATTGGAAAATTGAGGTGCATGATGCAACATACTATTTATATCAGACAAAGAATATTTTTGGGGGAAAACCATTTTTATGCGAATGAACTTATGAGGTTTTGAATAGAAGGAATAGAAAACAAAATGCACGACTAGGTCACACGAACTTGCTCTTAGGGTTCAAGTTGCTAGAATTGGTAGGACTTTTTAAACAGAAATTTAGTAAATGTAATTATTGTAGGTATATAAAAACAAAATTAAAAAAAAAAAACATAAAAATCGTTTTTTGCCCTCCAAAGCAAGTATGTAATTTCATTTATTTTATTAAGATGTATTTTTAGAAAAAAAGAATCAAAACCGTTCATAAAAATCGTTGTTTAAAAAACTAGTTTTTTATTTTTTGGAAAAAAAGTTTTAAAATAAAATTGGTATGCCATTTTGTAGAAATCACTAATAAACATTTTAATCCAAAATTTCTAAAAAATTCGATATGCGATTTTCGAAGATTTGATTTTTCAAAAAAATAAAATTTTTTAAATGCAAAAATTATTTTTTTCAAATTTTTTTTTTAATTTATATGTATTAATTATGTTAATGCTTTTTACAAAAAAATTTTTGAAATCGAATTAGTAGTTTCGGAGAAAATTGGAAAAAAAAACACGGTTCTATAGCAGGTTTATTTATTAATGATTTTCAAAAAATTTTTTCATTGATAGATAAACCTTGTCTTGAAACTTACATTTGAATTTTTTTAACAAAATCGTTGGGGCCGATTTCGAGAAATTTGAGTTTTACTAAAATCGTTGTAGGTATGACAAGTACCGTTATTCTTTGTCCAAAAACCCCTCTACAGAGTCGCCAAATGACGCTACATACCAAGTTTGACATCAATCGGTCCATCCGTTTAGGCTGTAGTTTCGTATACAGACAGATAGACGGACTTTCGGGATTTTTCGTGATATGAAAACCTTCATCAGTTAATGAAAACAGTTCATACAGTTTTTATCCCTTTTTAGAGCTAAAAAATCCATTTTAATGAAAAGATTCATCACTTAACGAAAAATTTCATACTCATTTTCAGGGCCGTCTTTAACTATCCTGGGGCCCTTGGGCACACAAGAATTTGGGGCCCTTTTGGTAAGTAAAATAAGTACAATGGTTGGCTTAAAGGCAATGGTTATGGTTAAAAAGGGGTGCCAATATATCGGTTCATATAAAGTAAAGGGGGTGCCAATAATACGTGCATCGAGACATCAATCGTTGCCCACTACCAATAATTGTACCCTGTATCCGTTATAAGTTTCAGTTTGAAGAATTGGAAAAAAGAGCTCAAACGGATTGATAGATTTGCTAAAAACTCGGTACAGACGATTTCTACGTAATTTTCAAGAGCCGTTTTTTTTATTTTTTGCCTTTTTATTTTAATATCTCTTTTTCAACGGATATCTACAATATAAAGTTTTCGAGATATTGCAATTTTCTCAAAAACGGATAACGATTTTGCTTTGAAAAAAAAAATATGTTTTGCTGCAAATAAGGCCGCACTTTTGAAAGAAGAAAAATATTTTTTGGACCGTTATTAACGGTACCTACTTGCCATAGAACCGATTTCTTAATGAAAACGACACAACCGATTTTAATGAAAATTTTTACATAAAAAGGTTAATACTGACATTAAAACTAAGAAAACTTAAAATAAAAATTATTTTGTATTTTTTTTTTTGTGTGCCGGGGATAACAGCAACATGTCGCGACAGTGCCAGCACACAAAAAAAAAGTTGTATGTACTAGGAACCAGACCTATCTTTCTATATGTGTTTGACCCGCTGAATCCGAATTTCAAGTCCGTTTTTCCCGGTCATCCTCCAGTTTTGAGAAAAATGCATGCAAAATGTTCCTGGTACATGACACTTTTTTTTGTGTGCCGGTGTTATTTCTGGATTTAATATATATATTTTTTTTTTTTTTTTGAAAAACAATTTTCTTAAAAGTTATTTAATGAATTTTATGTGTCAATCATACATTGATGTACCGTCGACGAGCCGGCAATAGTTTTTTCTCAAACGTTTTCCAACGGAAAAAGTATGGATGTTTTTTGCCGACGAATTGATTCTTTTTCGTCTTTTAATACGAATTACTCATATTTTAAAACTACAAATTTGACAGTTTTGCAAACTTCAAGCGAAATTATTATTTAAGGAAAAAGGTAATGGAAGAGAATTCGTTGTTTTTATTAATAAATAATAAATAATCTTACCTACAGTGGAAAAAAAGGTATTTTTCTTGTTTTTTGAAAATATTGTTGTCTTATTTTTTTTTTGAAAATTGAATTTGGGTTTGGTGGTTTGGATTTAAAATTTTGTCCGCTATGCGGACGCCACATAGTTTGTTTTCTTTTTGAAAACATATATTTTCCGTATAGGTGTAGAAAAAAATTTATTTGATTGTTTGGTTGCCATATAAAAACTAAAATTTTTTGGTAGATGGTCTGACCGACAAAAATGTTTTGAGAATATAATATTCGTTCCTTGGGGGCCCCCCTGAGAATGGGGGCCCTGGGCACGGGCCCCGTGTGCCCTTATGGTAAAGACGGCATTGCTCATTTTAACAGAAACAAAAAATGTTGTAAATAAGAATTTATTCGTTTCTTGATCATAATTTTAATAAAGTAACGAAAAACCTTATCAATTTATGAAATTCAACATTAACTAACGAAAATCTTCATTAGTTTATGAATTGTCTTATGAAAATTCTATATTTTTTGATGTTTTTTTTTCATTTTTTTAACCCCTTTTAACCCAAGATCGTAAATTTTAAAATAAATAATGTCAATCGACTGGCCTTGACTGGACAAAACACGTATTTTTTAAAAATTCAATAAATTCATTATTTACTTAGTTATTTCGATATTTTGGGAGTAAGAAAATAAGTTTAAATAAATTATTTTATTTTCTGAACTTCGTAGTTTTTACGCAAATTTACTTTTTTTCAAAAAAGCCCAACTTTTATCATTAACTGCAATTAAAAACTATTGGTGCCATTTATTTGAAATATGGCGTACTATTTATACATATAAAGCAATATACTTGAAGATTAATTTAGAAGCTTCAAAAAGAAAAAAATTATAGTTTCTAAAGATTTTGTACGATCTTTTTCGGTTTGTTACAGAAATGTCACATGAGGCTACAAGGGGTTAAGTCAATTTCTTGTAAACGGTACAAAATTGTTTAAAAAAAAATATTTGGTCTACATTTAAGAAATCTGAACAAAAGACCTATCATACACCTGAGATTGTGGCGATCTGTAAAGTTTACTAGCCAAACTAACACTTTCTATTAAAGTTGTGGAAAATATGAGAAATCGGTTACTTGCCCAGTTTTCATACTCGTATTCTAATTCACATCCATTTTCTTCGAATTTGGAGCTTGAACGGCAAAATGTGATAAGTTCATCAAATTCTCATCTTGTTAGCATTGTCCAATTATTTAAAATTAGACAATGCTAACAAGATGAGAATTTGATGAACTTATCACATTTTGCCACGTAGAATTTGGTGCATCAAAAACACAACCCAAATAACAATTTTGCTTCTTTAAAGCCTCACAGGGGCTGTATGGTACCATCTGTAAAACTTTATAGGAGAAAGCAAATTGTGAATGGTCCACGTGAGTTAATGAGTATTGAAATCAATATTGCCTTCTAAGATGTTTTTAATGGCTTAACAAGAAAAAAATTCTCTTTGAATACTATTTGTTTTGTTACACAGTGTATAAGTAAAGTATATCCGATAATTTTCAGATAGCAACATCCAACTTGCTCTCGACTTGACCAAATATGTTGAGAAAAAAGGCTCATCAATCAAATCAAGTGTTTGCGGTCTCTGTTGTAGCGATTTTAGAATTTTAAAAACTTTAATAAACTTTGGTTTTGTAATCAATCACAGATCTGTGTGGGTACCTTATTAGTTATGTATGAAATAATTTATACATGGCCTTATAATTTACCACTGAAAACAAGAATTTATTATATCTCTAATTTAATTAAAGTGCAGTATTCATTTTCATTTATCCTTTATAGTGATAATTTGAAAGATATTTAATAAACTTAAAAATTTAATTGTGAAGAAAAGATAAATCTTATACAAATATAACACAAAAATTGTTTCATTTCTATAGCCACTGTAATTCTTTATCCTTTAAAAAGTTTTTCTTAGAAATTGAACTTTTTGTTCAATTTGCACACTAGTTGCTTGCTTCGGATCAATAAATTCTAGATTATACATTAAAATTTATGTTTCTATCGTTTCTTGTTTTCACCATTTACACACCAAATAAAAGAATGATTTTTTTTTTTTCTCCTTCTAAGCAACTTTTGTTGTGATTTATAAACTTACATCCGAAGTACATCATATTGTGTATAAACTTTGGGAGGTATCGTAAATTTTTGTTGCCACAACACAAACTATGGTTTTGTACTGTGGTTTGTGGGGAAAAAAATATACGCTTGGATGGAAAATCAATGAGGCCAGTTTTTCTGGAAAGTTTCAAGGTGTTTGAAAAAAAAAGAAATAAATAAAAAAAGAAAAGATTGTTGAAGCTTGAAGCGAAACTGTTAGTTTCCTGTGAATGATTTAATTAGTTTAAGTTTCTAATTGAAGTCTTTTTAGATGGGGTTAATTAATTAGATTGAACGAAAAGTCTTCAACAACATGGGTGGGGTCCAAACTATGCAATATTTTTTTTAATATCAGGAACGATTCTGAGTTTAATACTTTAACAGAATTTTTGAACTAGAAAATTTAAAAAATAGGAAAATAAAAACAAACGACTAAAAAATCCCTAAAAAAGTTAAAAACTTGTTAATATGGTACGATTTTATTTTTATTGCAATATTCTTGTCAGGATGTCAGGACCTTTTAAAAAAGATATCCAAAATGGTAACTACTTATTAAAGTTTCTTGTTATTTAAAATCAAATTTGTTTAATTGTGATTTGAATTGCATTTTATGGATTTGCAAAATAATAAAAATGTTTTTTGTTTTAAATTTTGTATATCATTGTTTTGTTGCTAAGCCAATTACATAAAGGGGATAATGCTAACTACTTTATATAATTTTTTATTGTTTTCAATTTCTACAGGTGCTTTATCAAACTCATACATTTTTTACTTCAAATGAACTAATTTCATTTGTTTGTTGTTTTTTTTTTTTTTTTGTTATTTTTAAAGTCTGATGATTTATAATACCATTTTAGAGTACGCCATAGTATCATTTGTTGCCTCAGTAAAAGCTCTTCGAAGTCGGATCTTCCTACACTCAGATAAAGGAGGAGGCATTAGAAGGACACCCTGGAGAGAAATTTTGTACAAAGTGCAGACGTTTAACAGAGTGTTAACAAAATTAGTTGGTATAAAAATACAAAAAAAAAAAAAAAAAAAAAAAAAAATAAAATTGATATATTGTTGACATTTTTTTTTTTCGAAAAAAAGGGGGAATTCATCTACAAAAATAAACTTTTATATCACTTTGTATTTTTGGTAGGTATTATTTTTTTTTTTTTTTTCTTTTTCATATAAAAAAAAAACAAGAGACATTGTACTTGCCCAGACAACTGAATAAAAAAAATATTTTATTAGAAATAAAAAAAAAAGTGAATATGTAATATTGTGCAAAATATTCAAACTTTAATTTTCAAAGAACAAAAAAATTAAATATGCTTTACTAATAAAAAAATTATTATTTATAAATTAGTTATAAGTAAAAAAAATTCTAAACTATAACAAAATAGTGTATTTTTTCTATAAAAAATTATTAAAATTTTATTTAAAAAAATCAAAAACAATAAAAGTTTAGTTCATTTTTATTTTTATTATTATGAATATGAGCTGATTTCATTGCATCACTTGATGTTAAACATTGTGCACTTATGATTTTTAAAACTAATTGTGATTTCGTAAAACATTGCAGTAACTCCTTTTGAAAAAATATATAAACATAAATATTTTCAGTCAAAAACTACTTAAACCTTAAAAACAAAAATTATATTTTATAGTTTTTTTCATTCCTTTTTTTTTGCAAATTTTTAGTTTCAAGACTTCATTCAATATCCCAACAATTACCTACTTCATTTTTATTTTTTAAATTTTTATTTTATTTTAAAGAATAAAATTTAAAATTGAAAAAAATCATTTTCCGCATGATATTATTGCAGTTAACCCTTTTTGGATCCAATTTTCTTGAACAAGAATTATCGTCAATATTTTTTTGTTTGATGAGACCTTTTTCACTTTCATACGTGTATGGATTTTATGTGATGTATAAGGTATTTTGGTATACCATATCCGGAAGTTTCTTTTAAATTGCTTAACAATTGATAAAAAAAAAACATACAGGGACACTTTTAATGATGTTTATGTAATAGGACTATAACGATCTTAAAATATTAACTTTGCAACGAAAATTGAAGTCGGAGAGGACAACAATTTTTTTTAAGTTTTCGCTTTTTTCTCAAGTTATAATATTTTTCGATGTTGTTTTTATAAAAAGGTTTAGTTTTGCCAAACTTAAAATATGGTTTTAAAAATATAAGTTGAATTCGAATAACAATTAATAACAATTAGAACTTGTTTTTTTGAAAATCTCAAAAATATAATAGAAATAAAAAGCCGTTATGTAATTATTTTTTCAAAATTTTTACTTTCTTTCAAGATTTACATAATTTATTGGTTTTTGTTTAAAAATTTAAATATTCCTATTTTGTTATAAAAAATACTAAGTAATTTTAAGAGAATAATGTGATCGTTCATAGTCAGAAGAAAGAAATTCTGAATAAAATCATGTCAGAGCAAAAACAATACTCAAAAATCCTCTTGATAACAAATTCCAGGATATTCTTTGCATTAATAGGAAAAAGTCGTGAGACAAGTTTAAATCGTTATTACCTTATACTGTTTAAATATTTTTTTTTTAATCAGTTGTTAAAATATGGCAAAATTAGAGTTATAAAAAAAAAAACAACACTGAAAAACATATAACCCGTTACAACTCCATAAGGAAGCGAAACGAGGTTGGTGTTCATAAAAATAAAAAAAAAAATTTAAAAAAAAAACAAAAACACTCGTTATTTAGCAAAAATATACTATATTTGATAGATTTAAATGATTCCCAAGTGCTTCCTCGCAGTCGAGAAATAGAATCCGGTACAAAAGTTAGTTCTCTTCAGTCAATTAACTTTTAGTCATTTGACTTGCATAGTTCCTAGTTTCTTATGAATATATAAGGGTTCCAGTCCATTTGAGAGTAAAGATGTGGTAATTGTCAAACTGCATTAGTTATAATTTATTTTCCCAAAAAAATCAACTCTCATCAAACTTGATAACAACTCACAGCATTTTTAATCTTAATTGGACAGGCACTATAAAAAAGCAACTTGTCCCTTATGTCAGAAGGTTCTAGCCTATACTTTTCCATGCCATATTTTGGAGGACTTTGAGAGATAACCTTAAGCATTCAGTTGGCCCCAGAAATCGAACAGTACAAAACTGGGAAGCTTGCACTACTTTCTGAACTCAACCCTGAGCTAGGTTTTTGTTACATAGTCCAAAATCTTTATCCAAGATGCCTTTCTTCATGAGTCATAACAGTGATACAGTACAATTTCTGGTGGCTTAGATTGGATTTGACGTGAAAATCCATTGAAATAACTATCACTCAAAGGGCTACTGCATACTGACTCTAATAACGTCAAAAGTACCTACAGTTACATGAACAACACACAAAGTAGTGTTATTTAAAGAATCCAAGGAACATTAATCAGTACGCTTTACTGATACTTTTAATCTCGGATCAGTACTTAATTAATTTTACTTTTTTTATGTGAAGATATTTCGTAAATCAATGTATACCTTCTCGTAAAAATAACCTCAACTTAACATCTTTCACTTAACTTTAAGCCCTTAAAATAATAATATACCTACTTTTGCTATTTTTTTAATTATTCTCTTTCTCCCTTCATATACAAGCTTCTAACTAAATGACTTACACAATGTAATTTTTTTTTAAACCTCACTTAATATCCTACAAACATAACATATTTTTGTGTTTATTTTGTAGGGTTGTTGTAAAGTATACAACCGCATAATAAATAGTGTCTAGAAGTTGACTATATCATTTTATATGCCATTTCGTTAATAAAAACAAACACACCCTACAAAAAAAAACTTGGTAGGATACAAGATATGGATAGGATACCAACTTAAGGTTTTACAAACACACAAAAAAAAATCAATTCCAATAGCTATCCACATTCTGTGCAAAGTAAACCCTTTAAAACGATGTATCACTTAACATTGTGGCAAATAAAAATTTATGAACGCCCTCAGCCCCCTCTTTTAAGAAGAAAGCATAATAGCAACATAAAGTAGGTACTTTCATTTTTACACATTTTCCATACACTACACAACATCGCAAACTTTCATCAGCATCTCTTCTTTGCCATCATCATTGTGTATGCAGGCAAATATATATGTATGTAAAGTTGTTACTATACAATACGACTTTACATATATAGGTATTCTAAAAAGAATACACTATACATTCTGTATTGCTCCCCGACCTATTCCTTTTTTTTCTGTGTAGCTATAGCACGTATTTGTCAAGCATAGTGTAATCGTTTATTACTCTCAACGGCGTATGTTTCCTTTTCAGTTCTTATTTTTTTTCTTCTTCTTCTTCGTCCTTTTTTTCTGTTGCTCCATAATATTTCTCACGTCCATGAATGACACAGAGGTGTAGAGATTCTGTTGTTGGTGTTGTGTGTATGTTTACAATTTTGTGTACATACTTTCCAGGACGACGGCAGGGTTCAACCCTAGTTTCCTTAAGTATGTTCTTGGGAATGCTTTTTAAACACGGTCGAACAACCAAGGTCTATTTGTTCAAAGAAAATGGCATATATGTGTATAAAGGGTGTAAATGAGTGGAACGAGTGGTGACAACAGCAACAGCAGATATCTCCTTATGCAACCTTATAGCAGCTATCCTGCTGACTGCTGATTCTGCTGTTGAAAGTTTTAAATCGAATATTTTGGAAATAAGGACTTATATTTTGATAAAGTAGGGTCTTATAAAATCATTTAAGATTTTGAATTATTCAGTTTCATTGTGTACACACAGAAAAACCAATCATCATCTTGGGTATAAATATCAATAAAATGATAGTTTTGGCAATCAATTATATATAAGATCGCACTTCAATTTAACTATTTATTTTATTGTGTCTGTGTTTAATGTTGTCACGTCACTTTCAAAAGTGGATATTATTGTTTCTTATTTTTGAGATGTGACATTGACATTTAACTGCTGTCAAGAACAGACATAATGAATTTCAATAAATCAATTCCTTTTTTTATGATTCGTAGATATTTTGAGAAAATCGTACCAAATGATATGTAATTCAATTTTCTACAGTAAAATAAAAGCCTCATTTAGATATTCTCTAAAAAGCTGAAAAGATGAAGATGAAAAGGGTTGACTTTATCCAAAGAAATCAAGGGCTTATGTTATACTTTGAATTAAAGACGGATAAAATACTTAATAACAATTTTACTGGTTGGTTGAAATACGAAATTGCGAATAAAATCAAAAAAAAAAATTCTATTAATTAATTGTTAGCAATTATTAGGCATTTAGTGAAAGAATTATAAAAAAACCAAAAATCAATTATGGACGAAATGAGCAAAATTCTGTTGCAAAATACCAAATTTTTTTAAATTTTACAACAAATGCACATTTAATCGAAAACTTTGTAAACAAAAACCCTAAAAGTAACAAAATGAGAAGAATTTTTTTTATATTTACAAACATGGTCATTAGGGGAGAGTGGGACTAAAAGTAACAGGGGTAAGAATTAACAGCTAAAAAGAACGATGTTCCTTTCAATATTAAGGAACGCGTAAAGGAGAAAAATGCTCAATTTTTCCATATCTACCGGCACATTTTCTTCAGTTGAAGATAAGATGACAGGGTGAGAAGTTATACTAGTGGTGCCCAAAAAAAAGCATGTTTGTAACTTTTTTTTTAAATTTTATTTTTAATCTATCTCTTAACCCGAAAAAGATAGAGTACTAGGTGTTTTTTTGTTATATGCATTTGTGTTTTGGCTCTAATTGCGTGTATATGTTATGTCTATATCAGTTTCACTTTTTATTCAAACTGATTTTGTGGGAAAAATTTCATGCTGGGGCTAGTTGTAACATTTTTCCGGGGCAAGTTGTAACATGCAAAAACCTACCTATAGATCTGATCACTTAGGTATTTATGTTTGCATAAACTGTGGCTCAGATTAATATTAATTTTAATTTGTATTCATTCGACTTTATTTTACTTTTTACACGTGAATTGTGATTTTTCGTTTATTTTTTTTATTATTTGTTTTGCATTAAAACAAATGCTGTTTGTTATCAACTAATGTAAATTAATTTGTTGAATAAGTACCAGAGTTCAAACCTTGCTCGGTTTGGAGAATATTTATTCAACTTTCAGGGAAGAAAGATTTACTTTAACGTTCAACGTAACGATTTTTTTCGACTTACCCCACTTTTTTCTTATCTACATACACATTTTTTACCTAGTATAACCAACAACCCTGGATATGAATGCTTGTAAATGAATTTGTATTTATTATTTTGGAATTGCAAACACATTTTGAACCAACACTTGAATTTATAAGGCTTATAAAACAATTTATGAATTCAATTAATTTTAATTTAAGACTTTAGTCAAATCTTCTCCGAAATCTTGGATTCAATCCCTTTTTTTCAAATCTGCACCGAAATTTCATATCTAAGGTTTATTTTTATTATTTTCTGATGAAGAATAAATAAATATTAACAAATAAAGGTATTTTTTCTCTCATTTTTAGTTCTTGGTACAACCTACCCCGGTATGTGTTACACTTTTCCCCGTATGTGGGGTAGGTTGAAACAACACGATTTTTTTTTTGGAAGATTTATTTTTCAACATTACCGTTAGGTTATGAGAAAAACTTGTGATTTATGTTGCAGCTAAAATGTGGTTCTTTTATTTAAAAAAGGTTGGGTTGACTTATTTTTAAATTTGTAGGAGTTCCATCGGTTTTAGTAAAAAGTGTTACATTTGGCCCCCCTCTCCCCTACCTTATAATTTATCTATGGAGTTTAAAACAAAGTATCTTGTAATCTTTTTCAAGAATACACATACAAGATTTTAAACTACGAGGATTTCAAAGATTTTGAATTTTTCTTTGAGTAAGAAATTTTTTTTGTCAGAAGTTTTCTTTATAAAATCGATTTTTTTTTTTAAATACTAAAAAAGTGGCAAGAACCTCCTGGTGAATATCACTGAGAGTATGACAGCCACTGACAGATATTTTATCACAAAATACAATGTTTAAAATATTTACAAGCTAGTGGTTTAAAGAAATTGAGAAATTCATGTAAGTACACTAGGGCGTATACGTTTTTTTTTTTTTTTAATTTATATTCCTCCATACATCGAATTAAATTCAGCCTAATATTTTATGTGCATTATATTGCATTTCGTATTCAAGCAAGAGTCACAGCTGTCACATGTTCGGAAGTAAGTTTTCTATTATTCTTATATCAAGTTTGAATATGAACAGAAATGGGCCTTAAGAAGTACAGTGCATTTATAATCTGATGCAAGAATTTGTTCCACCCCTTAATTTTATGTTGTGGATATCTCAGTTTCTGTTTGTCTTAGACAAAATTTGTATTAAATGTATTCCTTTATTTTATGCTACGACAAAGTCTTCATTGTATTATAGGTCACCAAATTTAAAAACAAAAATTTTAAGCACTTTTGAAAATTTTAAACTTTATCAAAATATCATAAAAAGTACAAGAGTTCATTATTTGTCAAACAATTTGTTTTCTTAAAAAAAATGTGAATTATTATGGTGTTAAACGATGCTAAAATAGACATAAGCTAACTAGGTCTTAGGAAAGAGATACTAAAACGCAGAAAAATATCGTCAAAAAGAACGATAATATACCTAAATAATAAAAAACCTTTTTTTTATTTAAATATTTTTTTTGAATTTCTTCTAGACAAAAAATTACAAAGACAGACTGATACATATAATAATCATATTATAATAAATTAAATGGGTGACAAGAATATCAAAAAAAATATACCGTTTAAAATTTTGATTGACGATTCAAAGAATTTGCATGCACGGTGCACTGTGGCGTATACGTGATTTTTGTTTTTAATTTATTATACTGCTTTATATTATTATTTTTATGTAACAGTTTTTTTAGTTTCGTAAGAAATTGCTATAGCCAACAAAGTCTTTGTATCATAGATTCTTTTTACACAAAAAAAAAAAAAAATTATGTGTATGAAGGACTTTGGAGCTGCATGAAAGCAAAATAAATTCCCTGCAAAATTATTAATCATCTTAAATTAATTAAAAAAAAGGAATCATCTCCTTACTGAGGGAGCATGTTCCAAAAAACAAGTCTGTGACAAATTCAACTTTTATTTTCATATCCTTACAGCTCCTCTTAAATATAAATCCCACTTCCATTTTAAACGAAGAATTAACAAAAGGATTTAATATTCTATGCCTGCAGTTATTTTCTTCCAGCGTCAATTTAATAAACAATTCATGAAAAACATTAAAGATTTCAAAATGACACCAAGTTAACTTTTTCCACTGGTCTACTCGTCCAATAAGAAGTACTCTCAAACACCACACTAAGTTTAATCAAGATATCTTGTTGAAAATTTTCCCAATTTCACAAAAATAACAAAAAAAACAAAAATTGGGTCAGTATTTAAAATAATAATTCAGTATTTGCTTGTCACTTGACCTAAAAAAAATAAAGAGGGGGAAAATACCCAATTACCACATGAAATTTTCAGGGGCGGAAATGCTTCAACAAACCAACCAGCCAGCCACCACTAAAGTTTCGGAAGTGTATGGCTGTTTAAGGAAATGAATGAATAAAAAAAAAATGTTAAAACTCGCCATCGCATTGCATTGCACTGCACTTATCTTATCTTATTTTTTGATTAAAAACTTTGTGCACTTAAATACAGTTTTAAGTTTATGTTTCCTTTTTTTATATATTTATATACATTTTTATATTTTTTTTAATTAAATGCTTTTAAGCAATTAAATTCAATTTGCTTGGACTCACAACATAACAAACTGGTTGACATTTAAATGTGTTTTCGTGCTTCATGCAAGGTGATTGGGCTAAAATAAAAAGAGTCCTTTTATGCATGTGTATGGAACGAAATAGAAATTTCTATTTTACTCTATGAACCACACACTTTCAATCACTTAATTAAAGATGAATGTCAATTCTTTTGAGATAAATTTTTAGCGCATGTTGAATATAATTACTCAAAGGGAAATGTTGTATAATGGATCAGCAAAAACGTTTAAACAAAAGCTCTACATAATTGTGCGGCTGAGTGGGTAGTTTAGTATTATTCTAGTCTTAAAAGCAGACTATTACATACATCATAACATTTTTGGCCTTCGTTCTTTTCATAAAAACAAATTTCAACAAAAAAAAATCCTGAATCATAGTTATGTATGAAATTTTTGTCGGCATTTTACGAAGTCATTTATAAATTCATTATTAATTTTCTGAAGATCAAAATCCTAAATAACCATGAATTGCGAAATTTTGTTGAACCTTCTATTCAATAGTAGACATCGTCAATATTAATATGAGAGAAAAGATTTTACTTCCATCCAAATAAACGCTTTTATATAGAATTTTGGATGTCGTTTCGCTGTATGATATCTTTCATCATTATATCTTCAAGATACCAAATTAGTGAGTATCTATATCGTGTCCTCTTGATGTGGTTATTACTATGAGTATCTTATAGTAATTTCGTCTTTGTTCACCGGATGAACTTACAAGTTATAATGGCCTCTAATAAAATACTTTACCCTCTGAGAAAGCCTTTGAGTTATTTAGTTCGTTGATTCTAGTAATTATTATTCGAAGTAGAACACACTCAGCTGGACCAAAGTAGTTGGAGAGAATAAAGAAAGATATTTGTTTTTTTTTTTTTCGGTTAATGAGAGGGATATTTCTAAGAACAATCATAAATCTAGAAAAGAAATTTCGGGGGGAAGAAGGAGTAAATGTAGGTATGTATGTATGTATTTTATATGCATGAAGGTAAGACTGTTTTTCTTACACGATTTTTTAATTTTCTCTGATTAACTCGACTGAAAAGTAAAGTATCTTAAGTTGACTTAAGATGTTTTGCGTTTTTTTGTTGAACCTCAGTTCCATCGTGAAGGCCTACAGTTCTGTCTTATCGGCATCTTTCTATCTCACCCCTTTGCTTATGCACAAAAACAATTTTATCTTATGTTCAAAAGACACATATTCAAAACCTTAAGTAGACTTAAGATTATATTGGGTTAAGACTTTTTTTATTATTGTGAAATCTTAAATTATCTTATGTTGACTTAAGATATTTTCGCTCGTGCAAGCAGAAACAAAAAGTCATCCTTGAGTTACCATAAGATAAAATATTTTAAAAAATTCCGAAAGAGTGTGAAAAGGCAAATCATCTTATGTCAACTTAAGATGTTGGAAATTAATATAAAATACAATTTATAAAAACCCAAACTATCTTAAGTCATATTTAACGTATTTAAATCCTTAGAACGGGAAAAATATTAAAAATATCTTTTTGAAATAAATTTAATAAAAAAGATCATAAAATTTGACATCTAAATGTTTTATACAATTAAATCTATACTTGAAAGAATTTTTGGGAGGCAGCTTTGAAGTTTGTTTTTGCTCTCCTAAAAAATCATCAAAATTGGCATAAGATACTTTACCTTTTCCGTCGAGATTACTATCTAAATCGGTGATTAATAAGTCAAAATTAATTTCCTTGTCAAAATGAATTCGATCAAATATCTTCTTTCCGTGCCAGACTTATTATTATGACTTTATGCCAAAAAAAAAACATTTCAACATAGGTTTTTCCTAAGGAGGGTAAACCTTTTTCAACCTTTTTCAATTTTCACTGCTAAGAAAAGATGCACTTTTTTATCGCAATGGTTTTGTAAATTTCTCGCTAGAGGTAGTACTTCTGAAACTACTTAGTACTTAGCGCCATAGTCCATCACACTAACCATTGCGCCTTGGGGTACTACAAATTTTCTAATCATACCTTTACAATAATTTCCAGTGAAATTATGAAACTATGGCTTCTTAAAACAGAGATACCTGAGCAGCACATCAATTTTTTAGAACAGTTATAATTAAAAGGATATTATGTAAATGTCGAGGATAAAACCTTACCATCCCTCGATCAAACAAGAATCTCCAACAACGAAAATCGACAATACCATCGACTGCTAAGAAGTATCCATTTCAAATGCATCAGAGGAAAGATGCCAAGACCTCCCTAATTATGTGTACTCACGCTCATAACGGAGTATGGAGTGAACTAAAGTGTATCAATACCATATGCTCCATCATCAGTCAACAAAATAGTCTCAAATTTCAAAAGAAGTTGCAAGGCATTAAACTCTATTTTTGAATCTATTCAAGGAAAAAAAAAACAAATTAATAGTAAAAAATTCAGCCGATGTCAGAAGTCATTAGCACTACTTTTTGAAGGAAACTGCACATGCACATACCTTATTTATCCAACAAGCTTTGCAGAATAAAACGTTTCAACAAGAGGAGTGATGATACTACTTATGCTGAATCCACACTACAAGCTCAACATTTATGTAGTACGTTAAAATTCGACACAATAAAAAGTTGAAACTTAACAAACTGGCTTAATTGATGTTTAGCCGTACAAATGTCCTATTTGAACATCAGTAAACATAATGTGAATAGGTTGGACTTTTCAGTATTTCGATTTTAAACGTATGTTTAACGTGTTAATCAACTAGAGTGTGTGGATTAACAGCACTTTCTTTACCCAGAAAACCTGAAACGTAACTACGGCCAATATTGCTGTTGTTAAATAAATGGAAAGTCTTGGAAGAAGTATTTCCCCCAACTTAAGAATTACTACACCGAAAAAAAAATTGATATTAACAGCTATCAAATTAACATTTTTGAGTGACAAAAGTCGTCCTACGTTTCAGTTTATTATAATGATATTTCTTTCTTTTTCTTTTTTATTAATTTATTTTTTTTATTTATTTTTTGAAACAAAACATTACTAAGTAAAGAATATTTCTTTATATAATAATGGTGATATTATTTTCTTCATTATACGTGTTATAATTGTTTTATTATTTTATCCCAAACTATGTGAAGAAAAATCTTATTGCCGATCAAATTTTATCAGTAATTCATACATTTCACTTCAAATTAAAAGTTCTTTATTTAATATTTTTCAATCAAAACAGATGTAAAATTGATATGATAAATTGAGAATAAAATATCAAAAAAAAATTTCAAAAATGTGATATTTAAATATCCTTATAATAAAAATTTTGTTTTAATATTTTAACTATCATAAAACACATTTTCCAGCATTTTTTTGCTGATATTTAGAAAATGTTAAATTGCGATCAGCTGAGCGAACTGAATGTCAGATCTAGCTTTTTGCAAACGTCTTCTTTAACTCAAGCTTCAGATAAATTCATGAAGCCGAGAGAGCCTTTAGTTCAAATTACTAAATTTTCGCTAATATACAATATGAAAAGTCAACTAGCAAAACTTAGTTGGAACTTGAGTGTTTCAAAAGACCCAGTACTAAAAGTTGACGCACTTCTTTATCAGCAACCTGATGCATAAATCTTTTCTCCTATACGGATCGGATTATTATAGCAGCCAAAAAAACCGTCAACTACTCTGAGGTCGCCTTTAACAAGTCTTTCAAATTCTAACAAGTCAAAGGTTGTGCTAAAGAAGACCAAAATTTTTGTTCCATCGATTGTATTCTCTGCTCAAGAAACTAAATTTAAGCCCAATATATTCACTATCCATTCTGTTTCAAATCGCCATTAGATATGAGAAATCTGTCAAGTAACATAAAAATTTCCCGTTTTAAATTGCGACTTAATATTTAATCTAGTGTGAATAAATTGGGACTGTTTTACTATTTCTTTAGCTTAAACTGTCAAAATATGGACAAAATGTTAAACTGAAATTTTTAAGTTCCGACTGCTTATTAAAAATATTTACCAAGACCAATCGTCAGCAATAGTATACCTGCGTATTAGCTAAGATAGTAACTGGGATGGGTAGAAGGTAGAACCTTCAGTTCATTGAAATAACCGAGTCTACGAAGAAGCAAAAATTAACCCAATGGACCAGTATCTTGCGCATTTGTCGAAGTAACTGTGTGATTATTAACACCACCAACCAAAATATCAATTATAATAAATCACTACTTTTTTTAAATAAATTACGATTAATTATTTAAAAATATTGCATTGCCAACGCTATCACGAAATTCTATTTCAAACAATGTACTCCTTCCTAAACAAATCAATGATTCAATAAGAATTATTGGATTACATAAGCCCGAACGAAGTTAACAAAAATTCCAATCGCACTAAAAAAAATACCATAACATAACTACATATAAAAAGAAAATAACGTTAAAGGATAATGATGTTAGCATTTACGTGCAAAGAAAAAATAAATATAAAACCAAACAAAAATGAAAATATAAAAAAAAAGAGTAAAGAAAAACTAATTATTTTTAATATTAATGGTAATTGTCGTCTGGGCTAGCACATCAAGTTGCAAGTACATACTCACAGTAGCAGGCTCGGTAGTATTTTTACCGCATGTCCATAAAAACAAACACAATTTATATTTGTATTGCACCACCTGTCAATTGACTCACCTGCTTGAAGGGCCTCATGCCACCATTGATGCGTAGCGAGTCCGCAGCAATGCCAGCAATGCCATCTGCTGTGCTTTCACGCAACTGTTTGAGCGACACATTCGGAGCGGTTTGTGAGTGTCCACACGTACTGTGACTGCTGCAGCAAACAATGTTGCTAGCTTCGGGCTGTGAACTTTGGCGAATAATCCGTGAACCATTGGCGGGAGTGCATGTGACCAGTACTGGCGGAACTTGCTGATGATATTGGTGTTGTTGCTGTTGCACGGTCATGGTTGACGCACATATCACTGCAGAGCTGCTGAGGTTTCCCTGTTGAAAGGCACTTTTGACGCTGTCCCTCGAAGCGGAACGGTCCATGTTGGAGGTCGTTATTGGTGTAGCGGAAGCACGGCGGCTGCAGTTGCGACACGCTCGACACCGGTTTTGCGTCGTCGTCGTCGTTGTCGTTGAAATATTCTGATATGAAGAAGTCTGATGCGGTTGCAATTGGTCGTGATAGCTGCTGCTATTTAGATTTGTTACTGATATGGTCGGTTGTGGTTCCTCGTGCGGATGGACTTCAATGTCGGGAACCGTTGGTGGGCGTATTCCTTGTTCGACATCTTCGTCCGGGCCACGTATACTCTCTTCGGAGCCCATTTGTATTTGGGCAGAGAGTTGGGGGCTGGTAAGATATGTGGATGTGCGGTCTTGACGTATTAATGTTGGTTTACTGCCGGTTGACATGTTTGTTGGTCCGTTAGCTGATCCCATTTTAATTTGACGCAACACAGACGGTTTGCATTTTGGCGTATTTGAAACCAATAGGGAATCGGTTTCTTCCGAACTAACGTAACCGGAATTATTGGTTTCCAATATATTTTGTGCAGACATCTGAAATTAAAAAAGAAAAAAAAATTCGAATAAATTTTAGATGTTTTTTATTTTACAAAAGAATTTATATATTTGAAAAAATAGTCTCAATTCAGTCATGGTAAGCCAACATTGAGGCAAAAGTAACACAAAATGCTTTGATTGGAGGAGGAACACATTCTATACAAGGCGGTGGAGGAAAGTTTAAGAAGTTCCATCCTCTTGAAAAGTTTTACGCATAGAATTTGATTTTATGTTTTTATAATGATTTTTCGAAAGTTTTTACAACGCTTACTAAAATCATGTTTTACTCATGATTCAAGAAAAACAAATAATTTCCTATTTTTCATTTTTAAAAGTAATTTTATATGGTTTCGTTTGACTCGCGGATCGTAGCGGGATATTAAGCAGTTGAAATAAAAATCCGAAAAAATTATAGAATTGTTTTTTTTTTCGCTATTAAGAACTTACTCCAGTGAAAGCGTCGAAAAAAAAGGGCCTAACCTTGCGCACAGAGGCACTGTCAGTTTTTATTTCATGGATCGATAGGGGTATATTTAAAAGGCTTAAACCCAATTTCTCACCACCTGATTATTCTTTTTAGCGGAGTTCTTCACAAAAATGCATTTTTTTGGGATATTTTACTTATAAGCTAATATCTTTGCTCCAAATTGTCGTAGACCAAAAAATAAACATGCATTCTCTTCCTTATAATATTTTCTATTGTTGTATGTAATTTAATTGTATTTGAGTGAGTAAATACAAAATGGCAGCCATTTAAAGTCAAATTCTTGTTATTAAAAAACACATTTTTGTCGTTATTTCGAAAAAAGCTTATATCATGATTGATATTTTTCTTACCCATTTTGTAGCCCTATTTATGTCCTGCATTTATGCTCATTATCACCAAAGATGGCCGAGCAATTGATAAATTAACGCATGCAAAACCGGTGCGAAAACACCCAAAAATATCGTTTTTTGGGAATAACTCGGCTTCAGAGTGTCCTACGACAAAAAAATAAAGCTATTGATTGTTTGTTACAACATTTTCTATCGATTTAGTGCACATTATTTTTGTTAAAACAAATAAAAATAAGTAATATTAATTCAAAGACGTTTTTTTGTTTAGCAAACTCTTGCCTTATTATTTTGTGAACATTGCAAGTATTGGCTAACAAAATAAAATACAGTTGTAGTCCTTTAAATTATCTACAATTTAAAAAAAAAATTAGCTCTCTACGACCCACGGGAGTCGAGTTATTATAATTTTAAGAAAGCACCATTCCGTAGGAAAATTAAAAAAATTTCCCTTGTTTTTAAGTCGAATAATAGTTTCTTGTTATAAGAGGATTTGTCTCATGTTTTTCGTTTGGGCATTTGGACCTTTTTTAAAAAATTAAATTCTCGGCTCGTGTGGGTCGTAGAGCTAATTTTTTTTTAAATTGTAGATAATTTAAAGGCCTACAACAGTATTTTATCTCCATAAATCGAGATACATAAAGGAAATCAAAATTGAAAACCAAGTTCTTTATCAGCTTTCATCTTCCGATCCATTTCATTCTTTCGATATAACTGAGATATTCATTAGGAATGTCAGTCTTTTTCTTTTTTTTTTAAGCTTAAAATTAATTTTTTTTACTGGTAGGTAACTACTATTTTTATACACACGTTCATTTGGAAAATTGCTAAAAATTTGATATGTTTTGTTCTTATTTATGCTCATTATTCTCAAAATGTTTACAAATTATTGTTTTGGTGAAAGGGTGTTTTTTTTAGGGGGGTTGAAATTCAGTTATGAGTGAGAAACGTATCAGAACATCTGACATAATTTTTTGTTTATTTTTTGAACTTTGTGAATATTTAAATTTGTTATAAAAAAAACCAAAATATTTTACAAAATTATCTTAAGTGAAAGTGTGTATTTTTTAAGAAAAGTTAAAATTCTGTAACCAAATAAGAAACTGTGACAAAAATCTATACTTTGTAAAAATGTTTTATTTACCAACATGATCTATGAATCTTAGCAGTCTATAAAAATATTTAAGGTTAAAGGGTGTTTCTTGGAAGTGTGGACTTGAGACTTATGGCAAGTCTCAAGAAACCAAATTTATTAAGAAATGATGTCTTTGACAAAAAGGACTAACAAATAAGTAATAAGCAAGGCTTTAGTAAGGAGGCCTTACATACATACATAGATCTTGGTTGAAAGGGCGTTTCATTCGTGTGATAATTTAAAGCTCAGAATTAACTGGAAGGTATTTTTGGTGTTTGGTGGAATGTAAAAAAAATGACAACCGTTGGAACCGTTATTTTAAAGTTAAGCAAAATTTTTGATAAATCTATTTAAATGTTTCAAAAATATCTTTGTTTTTTAAAACTTAATTTCTTGAAAATAGGTTGATGATTTTTTTTTTAATTTATTTTACAAATCATTTTTGTTTTTAAATGGCTCTAACTAGTCAAATTTTTCACTACACAAGAAATTACAGGTCATACCTTGTTAAGGCGCATCAAAAACTATTTTAAACGATGCCTTTTTTGTAAAAATAAAAAAAAAAATTGTATATTTTTTTATATTAATTTCTATTTATTTTTTCAATTATTATAATAAAATAATTCTTTATTTTATTTTGTATGTAAATGCTTATATAATAAATAAATTAAATGAGTGTATATAACTAATATTGAGGTAATATTTAAATACTTTAGGACTTTCTGTTTTATACAAAATTTTCCCTTATTTACAAATATTTCCAAAGTATTAAATATTACTGCAAGGAATGACACTAAAAAACAAATTTGTTATCATAAAACTAATATCAAACAATAAAAACAATCTCTTATAGATGAAATTTTGTTTTTATTTCTACTATTTTTTACTACAGCTTTCCCAAATAAATAACATTGATTATCTCAATCGAAAAACCACATTGCAAAAAACAGAAATCCCCTCTTGACCTTTCTGCTTCAACCGAAACAAAAAAGCAGGTTGAACAATTTTTCTCTCCTCCAACGAGAAAGACATTCAATTTAACCTGAAATTCATCTTGCCATAAGCACTTCTCTTGATTGTTTTCATTTTCATTCCATTGCCACTAAGCCTCTCTCGGACAATGAACCAAAAACTACATCACATTCGTGAATCCCGATGCTAAATAAAAAAACATAACACATAAATAAAAATATTTTTATGGCCATTTTATCCACATAAGAGGCACTACAATTTGTTATATTCTACCTCGCCTTTTTCCAACTGTTTTTTTTTTTTTTATTATTAAATTGGAAGTTGATTAATACGTAGTGCCATTACATAACGTTCCATAACCTCTAAGCCCATAAAAATATCAATTTTTCAATTTTATGTCACACCTTCCTGTGGTTGTTTTTTTTTATTTTATTTTTTGTCTTCTCTTTTTTTTTATTTGTAGTTCATGATGAACAGAACATGCAGGAAGTATAAGGACCTCTTTATACGTTTGGCATATAAATTGGAATAAATACTCCCTGGATATACACTCATTTATTAGATGTGAGAAATTAGAAAAGCATTTTTGAATTTGCAAAATCTATATGCAATGTGTTTTATATGCATAAATATTACTTAAAGGAAAAACAAAAACAAAAAAAAAAAAAAACAGGACGAAGAATTTATGTGGTACGATTATTGCAAATGCGAGTCCACCATGAGTTTGGTTTCAAGCTTCGTAATATATAGTGCTTCGAGTAAGTTTCCGTAATTAAATGCAAATGTATGCATACACGAACATAGCAATGCGCTCATTTTTTATGCACCCTTACTTTACTTCCAGGTTCAACATACTTTCGTGCGAAATTGCATATCAAATAAGTTGAATAAGCTTGTTATTAACAGGGTGTTATAGTGTGGATTATTTCAATTTAAAAAACTTTTTCGAAGGATCTTTTCATAAAAAGTTTTTTTTTTAATTAAATCATAAATTACACGATATTCAATGAAATTTTAAATGAAAACTAACATAAGACACTATAAACTCCAATAAAGCTTGCACAACACATAGTGTAATATGTATCTTGTTTTTTTTAGTCAAGATAAAATTAAGAAAAAGTGAAAAAATAAGAGAGCTGGGTTATGGATTTTGTTTAATTTTAAAGGTTTTCTTGCATTAAGGCAGGTATGTTCCCTCTTAACTTCTAAACTAATAATCATCATTTGGCAAATGAGGTGAGGTCGGAAGTGTATCCCCTGACTGCTGGTTATAGTTCCATAATATGGCATTGTCTTAACTAATCGAGCTCCATGAAGCCAGAACTGGGACCTCAAAATTTTCGCACCAATCTTGTCTAATTCGAATGTCCACCGTTTGTGTATGCTTGTCTATTTAAAATTTTAGTTTGTCCTCCCTTCAAACAAAATTTAGAGCAATTTTTTTTTTATAAGAAGTCTGAAAAATAAAAAATCGTCTTAACGCTCAAATTTTGAAAAAGACTTATAGAACCAATTGCAATCGTTTGTCCACCTCGATTTTATTTACATATTAATTTTATCGTTTTTTAACTCTCCGTTTGTCAAATATTCAAAAAAAAAAAAACTTTAAAAATTCCCAAAAAAAGTTACGTATACACTATAGTGTACTAAAAATTTCAAAGTCCTGAAATTCGCCAAAATTATTTTTTTCAAAAATTCAAACGATATTTTGTATGATAAAAACGATGTTTTTTGGTATATGTGAATAAAATTCGAGATGGGCAAACCACAGAAATTTGAATTTTTTAAAAAAGGAAATTATTGAAATTAATTTTTCTGTAATTTAACTTCAATAGGAGACTTACGTTGTTTCTATAGTTTCAAATAGGAATATCAGAGAGCTTAATTATATGATTTTACAAATAAACTGTCATAAATATAGAAATATCATTCCAAACATATCGGTGCAAATGTTATTTTATAATATATTAAAGTATAACCATTCTATGTCAACTAAAATATATTGATAAAAATGTCCTATTTTCAAAATTCACTGTCCAAAGGGACAACTTTTTAGGCACTAAGTAGTATTTTGGCCCATACATATTCATATTCGTTCTCTTTATCGAGGTTAGTTATTTATCATATATACCAAACATTTGCAATAAAATAATTATCAATCTTATTAAATGTTTATAATGATAGTAATAATGTTAATAAAACTTATAAACAAGTAAATAAATTTAAATTGACCTTCTAACATATCGCCTACGAACGACTTCCAACAATTTTTAAATTCCACCCCTACATTCCCAGAGTTTTGCGTGCAGACAATCCACTCACTTATTCATTCAATACACAGCTACATCAATATAAGGCTGAAAAAAAGGCATGCAATTTCTATGACATGAAATAAAACATAGTAATTTAAAATCAACTATTCTTGACTTGCGGAAATTGCATGTGAAATTTCTTATATAGCTCAGAAGAATAAAATCGCACCCTTGTTAATTTTTAAGATTAATTTTCTTAAAGCTTGAAAATATAATTATATCCATCATTTCCACTGTGGGCCTACTTGAGACACAGTGTAAGTTGTAAGATCATAACTTCTTTTACTAGCTAAATTATAACGCGACACGGATGTGATTTGGCAACAAGAAACAAATGTCACAACCAACAATCAACACCACAAGAGTTAACAAGAACAAGCAAACATACACAAAAAGATAACGCAACAAAAAACAAAAAACAATGAAAAAAGGTGAAATTGTTATAACAATTTAACAATGCAACAAGGATACAACCAAAAAAAAAAATTGTTGGAGAAATGACAATGAAATCCATCCGGTAACAAATTAGTATTGGCAATTTGACGAAGCAACGCACAGAGGAGTATTCGACCCCAAAATCCGGTCATAAGTGAAAAAAATAAAAATCGCATTCGACCCGTTATTTTTTTGCTTTTCGCATTCCTCAATACCCATGCTAACTAAAACCGGTTTCAAAAAATAACTGTTGACCCCCTAATTCCCAGGATCTTAGTCTAAATCTAGTCGATTTTATAAGCTCACGTCACAAAAGCTTATTTTATTTTCTAATCATTAACACTTCAGTCTGATTTTTTTATTGTGATTTGTGATAATTGTGAAAATTTTTTTATGTATGTCCAAGGTCAAGGTATATACTTTATGTTAATACAGAAATTTCCATATATTTCATTGAAAATATATTAAAAATCGAGATGACAAGAGTGCATAGAAAAACGTGAAAATTAATGAAATTTTCGGTAGAAAAAAAAGTGTTTTTGTTGTAGTCTCGGGTACGATCGAGCAAAAATTTGTCTTATATAATTAACTGTACATCTTTGTCATCTCATGCACATAAAAAAATTTCCACAAATTTCCACCTTTTTTTTTAATGACGTTTTTTAGTCTCGAGGTATTTTTTGGTAAAATTGGCTTTTGTTGCTTAAAAAACTACTTATTTTCAAATTTTTGCTTTCTTTAACCTGAAATATTAACAATATTTAAAAATTTCATGTAAAAATTAATAATATGAATTAAATAAAATTGAAAAAAAAAAAAAAATATTTTTTTTTTTTTTTTTTAACTAACCCGAAAATTTTTTTCAGTGTGACTTTTTAATACATTATAAGTTATAAAACAATACTTTAGGCCAATTCCAATAAGAAAAACATTAAAAATATTTTTTACCGGATTTTGAGGTCGAATACTCCTCTGTGCAACGGTTGCAGATTCATTCACTAAATTCCAACATTATTATTATTATTTTTATAATAATTTTAAAAATTTAAAAATTAAAAAATTTTTTTTTTCATTTGGATCCTGGGCCCATTACACTGGTCAACAAGGTTTTTGCCACAAGAACTTAAATATACTTTTCTAGTAGTGTAGGATGTGCTGAACTCGAATCTGAAGTCAGAAATTTTTTATTGGCCTCCGTTTTTGAAATATTACCGTTAGAAAATGCCAAAAATCGTAATTTTGGCTGTTTTCGAGGTTATGTTTTTATGTGGGTAATTCATTATGAATAAATTTGAAACGGTGCCTATAAGAACTGGTCTTATTCTTTTAAAAAAATGTTTAAATCTTTCCGATATCTCTTTTGCTGTCCGAGATATTTAAAATTTAAGTTGCGGTCTTTGACTCAGAAACAGCACTGGCCAACCAAATTAAACATTTTTTGTCACAAGAACCAAAATATACTTTTCTGAAGGTTTTTTGGTTGCTGAATTCAAATCCGCAGTCAGAAAAATTCTATTAGCCTTCGTTCTTGAAATATTACCGTTATAAAATGCAGAAAAAAGGTTTTTTTTTTTTAAACGGTTATATTTCAAGAACGGAGGCTAATAGAATTTTTCTGACTGCGGATTCGAGTTCAGCAACCAAAAAACCTTCCGAAAAGTATATTTTGGCTCTTGTGGAAAAAATTCTGTGACCAGTGACTTAAACTTTAGATAAAGTTTAGCTTCTCTTTGGCTTATTAACTGAAATTTAAGATATCTCGAGCAATAAAAGATATATCGGGAAAATTTAAACTGTTTTTAAAAGAAGAATATCTGTTGTTATAATCACCGTTACAAATTTGTTTTCAATGAATTACCCCACATAAAAACAGAACCTCGAAAACAGCCAAAATGACATTTTTTTATCATTTTATAACAGTAATATTTCAAAAACGGAGGCAAATCAAATTTTTCTGACTTCAAATTCGGATTCAGCACCCCAAAAACTACTAGAAAAGTATACTTTGGTTCTTGTGGCAAAAAAAAAGTCAAATTTTGTTGACCAGTGTTATCAAATATTCTGATTTTATCGTTGAAGCGAAAAACTTGAAAGAGCTGATATTATTATTTTTAATTATTATGGAACACATTAACGTCTACTTTAGGTACTTACACTATTTTTGGGTTTCCCGTAATCGGGTAGAGAAATTGACCAATAAAAAATCGCATTGTTTATTAATTTATTTTGAAATATCAGAAAGTATGTTTGTGTTGTACATACCGGCTCAAAATTTGCAGGTCTGCACACTCATATCATTCATTCTTTTTTTTTTTTTCAAACGAAAAAAATGTAAAAGTTTGGCACTAGTTGATGGTCATTTTGTCACAAGAGCATCCAATCGTAAAGCAATAGAACGCAGGTTGGATTGTAATGTCTCAAAAATAACATCAATCATAAGGCTGAAATGTGTCTAATTTTTTTCGATTCTGCTGTTTTTTTTTTTAAGTTGTAGCTTATTTATCCTGTTAAACCATATCTATATTTTTGAACATAAAAGTCATAGCGTGGTATTGTTTATACAACGGGTGTTACACCAACAAAAAAATAACAAAATAAAACATCTTACATTTTGATTTGAAACAGCTGTGTACTGATTTTCCATTTTTTTTTTTCAATTTTTTAATATTGTCTCTACGTATCATGTTTTCGTCTTCAATTTTATTATAATGATTTTGTTTTTTTTTTTTTTTAACTCACATGTTAAGATTTTTGATATAAACAAATATAATTTAAATAAAACATGCATAAAATCTCTTATAAGAATACCATATACCCATGAAATTTTGATCTGATAACAAAAGAATATGGTCACACTATAGAGCATAGAAATTCTTAGAAGAGGTCAAAAACTTTGCAACAGTTTTAAATTATGCGCATATTTTACTTTAAAAATGCAATTTCACATTATCAATACCTACCAAAAGGGGTTAGTCAAATTTATGGAACCCAATAAATTTCAAGTGAATCTACTTAAAACTTAACAAGAATGTTTGCGTACAAAAGTTTTTGCTATGAATAAGGTCAAATGAATATCAATTGATAGAAAAATATGAAAGTAAAGCATTGTTCACTGTTTCTACTCATACTCTTATTCAGAGGCGGCGCTAGACCAAAATGAGGCGTCTGCGAGAGTTAGTTTGCGGGGCCCATAGGAAAATGATTTTGAACTATCATTTTAAAAAAAGTATCAAATATTCCGTCCAAGTTCAAGTTCAAAATTCTTATAACAAACTTATAGGTGTTTCATTTCAATGTAAATGAAAAACAAAATGCACGACTCGATCTCACGAATACCTATAGGAATTAATGACTCAGTGATAGGGTGTCCAATTGGGACCTTAATAAAAAGAGAACATTTTACTCTAGAACCTTTAAAAAAAGAGGACTTAAAAGAAAAAAAAAAATAAAGAACAAAAAAGAGAGTAATTGATAAGAAAAAGCAAAAGCTAACGTCACATAAGCAGAACAAATTTATTTTTCCTAAACAGTTACTTAAAAGTAGTGGATCTGGGACACAGGAATTACGTTACAAATGATCAAATCTTTTCAAAGAAGAACGCGTCCATATTCTCAGTTATTGTAAATCTTTTGAATGGATGTTTAACTTCTCTAGAGAAGTAAACTTTGGAATAACTGCACAAGTCAGCTTTTTAACGAGTCACAATTTATTTAAATTATTAAAAGTACTTAGATAAAAAATATCGAGCTAAAAGGCAATTAAAATGAGATCCGTGTAGAAAAAGAAATTATAAAATATGTAGATCGAAAACGAAAAACAGAACACTCTTTTGAATTAAAATGCGATGAACACTTTACCTTAACTGTGAGTGGGCAGAGTCTGAGAGTTGAAACAACGAGACAGATTATCGTAACAATCTTGAAAAACTATGGACGAAAATAAAAAAGATACTAAAAAGAGGACATTTGAAAAATAGAGAACAAAAAAAGAATATTATGAAAAAAGAGAGTGTAAAAAAAAACAGAGTTGAAAAAGAGAACATGTTCTCTTTAAAAGAGATGTTCTGGAAACCCTACTCAGTGATATCAAAATAAAGAGGTCTGTCGGATCGAAGCTTGGCATTTCACCCTCAAGCCTGTGGGAAAGTTAGAAGCGAAAAACGCTCCTAACTTTAAAACAGGCTGCATGACCTAATTCCAGTTCCTGACGAAAAACCTATGGTTTTCAAAAGTAGACATTATAAGCTTTAATTTGAGGTTAAATTTGCCATTTAACTCCATAAGTCCAAAGAGGCGAAAGCGTACTATATGAGATTTTTTTTTGAATTATTAGTAGTTTTGCATATACTTTGGGTCGTTGTTAAGAATCTATCGAGCTTTTTCCAAAACACCATTTTGTATTTAAATGCTTATGCTTTTATTTTTATTCCTTAACAGTCAGTTAGTACTTATTACACTGATAGAGAAAAAATCATTTTTTCAACAGGCAGATATAGGGTAGGATGGTATAAGAGTGCGCGGTTGATAAGAGTGCGCATGGCCATTTTCTACGGTTTGAAAGGGAATATAAAACTGAATGCACTTATTTTGGAAAGATCTAAATGAGTTTGATCTGCTGTCAAAATTTCATGCAAATGTGTTTGTAAACAGAGGTGCTAGTTAAGTTTAAGTTTTTTAGCACTGTTTTTTTCCAATTTTTCTTGTCAAACAAATTAAATTTTCCGCTTAACAACAAAAAATAAAAATAAACAAAGTATGGGACATTGAAAAGTCGACAAAAAGAAACATTTGAGGAACACGTAAGATTGGTCATAAAGTACATTGTGAAATACATATATATTCTTCGATTACATGTCTGAACGTGTAAGAGTGCGCACCATGATGATGTGTAAGAGTGCGCGGGTTATAAGAGCAGTAAATGCTATCCAAGGTTTCAAAATAACTGGCATTTGTCCATATACCAGCAAACAGCAGCTAGAAAAAGCAATTCCAACCAAAAAAAACCAAATACAAGATTTGCAAAAAACAAGCGAATGAAAGTAACTAGGAAATATTGAAATTTTTTCGGAACCATTAACCGAAGACTAAATTGATTGTTCCTCATGCAAGGAGTGATGGATTGAAAAATACTCTGTTTATTTAAAGATAGGCAGTTTTATTTGCGACTTTTGTGCGAACTTACACCTGTACGCAGCTGCGCACTCTTACAAACTAAGCCGCGCACTCTTACACAATAGGATGTATAAGAGTGCGCAAATGACCTAACGTGGTATTTTGTTTATAACTTTTGAATTAATACATTTTTGTTACCAGTTTTAAGTTTTTTTCGTTGCTTTGATTATAAACTAAAAACTATATATAAAAAAAGTAGTTAAATTCTTTTTGTTATTGTTTTATTTGGTATTTTGTCTAAAATGCGCACTCTTATACCACCTTACCCTAGCTTATTACTAGGAATAAAACTATCTGCTTCTTTCAGAGACGAATAAAAATTATTCTAAGGAATAATTTCAACAAAAATATTGTGTCAATTGTCTAAGCTGCTTTGAAAGAATTTTGACAAAAAAACAGAGGAACTAATGGGAATTGTTTTTGTTGATGTTTGCTTTCCTCTGTTAGATACTTATCAATAGGTAATTCAATATTTTTTTCAGAAATAACTAATAAATACAAAAATTATTCACATTTTTGTTTGAGCAAAATTGTTAAACTAAAACGGGAAATGTTTGGTGGATTGTGAATCCGTCCGTATTTTGAAACATCAATGAATCGGCAAAATGTGTTCGAATACGGAATTTCGAACAGCAAAAATTCAAAAATTCAATTTAACAAAATGGTCCTTTTTAATCATTTTTCAGGAAATCAACAAATTGGCGGAGAAAAACAGAAAAGTTCTACAACAGTCGGAAAAAGTATTTTGACAAAATGAACATCTTTCTAACTGATGAGAATAATCTGTAACGGTTAAACATTAAATAAGGAAGTTAACGGTTATTTATTAAGTATATTATGGTGAATCTCATGATGGTCAATGTCAGTCATATAGTTGATATTATGCTTCTAGGCTGCATTTTTTGTATAAAAAGTAATAATTTTCGAAGGAAAAAAGTATTTGGACAAACGTTCTTTTTCAACGTTGGTAAGGTAAGGTAATGCATTTTACGTGTTTCAAGCACGTATACAACTGACAGTAATACAGTATTTATCTCATAAAACAAAAATCGAAAAAAATTGAATTCTCAAAGGGACATGTTGTTGTGCTTTTCGCTTCTGGAATAAACTTGACCAAATTTTTACGGAGCTTCAACAGTTCATTTTCGTTTCCCGGATCATTGAGATAGAAATTTGTGAGAATGTGGTCCATAAAACTTTGTTTTTGAATGAAAGAAGCATACCAATATGTTCCTTTGAGAATTCAATTTTTTTCGATTTTTGTTTTATGAGATAAATACTGTATTATCATAAACATTACCATAAACATGTTAAAATTGTCTTCTCTGAGCTCAATGCAAAGGGTACTTTTGTTAACAAAGTTTTTGATGAAAGAATGGCATTTCCAAATTCAGACTTTTTGGAGTCAATCCGCGATAAAGTGAATTCTTCAAAATGCTTCAATTTTTGTAAGTGCATTTTTTTCATTTTTTGTCCATTTGTGGTAAATTTTGAATAGTATAATTATATTTTTGTGTTTGTATATTTGGTAATTTTTAGTTTCCCGCGATATATTCAGTTATCCACAGATTTTTTAACAGACACACAGAAATTATGACTTGCAACAGAAGATGCACTAATTTCAATGTTAAGTTCCGCCGTTTTGCCCAATTTTTTACAAATCGGGGCCTTAACCAGTCTGTCAGTTGTATACGTGCTTGAAACACGTAAAATGCATTACCTTACCTTACCAACGTTGAAAAAGAACGTTTGTCAAAATACTTTTTTCCTTCGAAAATTAGTACTTTTTATACAAAAAATGCAGCCTAGAAGCATAATATCAACTATATGACTGACATTGACCATCATGAGATTCACCATAATATACTTAATAAATAACCGTCAACTTCCTTATTTAATGTTCAACCGTTAAAGATTATCCTCATCAGTTAGAAAAATGTTCATTTTGTCAAAATACTTTTTCCGACCATTGTAAGTCCTTAATAAAGTGTTTAAATTGGTACAAAGTGTGAAAAATCAGTTTAAAATGTTTTTCGGATTTTTTTATCAACGAGACATTTTCATATGATGCCCGCGGGGCCCCTCCAAGCGCGGGGCCGTGTGCGGGGGCACACTCCACACACCCCTTCCGCCGCCTCTGCTCTTACTGCCCCTTAGTCAGGTAAAATTCAAGTCAAGTTTAATACTATGCCTTTAAGGTAAGTCGTAAAGAGTTGAATGTTTTTTTAAATGATAGACAAATTTACTGTATAGTTAAAAAAGTATTAAAAAAATTCAAAAAAAAAATTTCAAAACCAAGTTATGAAGGTTTTTTGCAGTTATAGACCTTCGACAAAAGACTAATTACAGGTGCCCAAAATTTTGCACAGAAATTTGAGTTACACCATTAGAAAGATATTAAAAATAAAAAAAATTAGGGGTCTAATAAAAATTTTTGAAAAACAACTAATTTTTAAGGACATTTTTGAGTAGTCTTTTATTTTTTTTTACCGACTTCCAAAAAGGAGGAGGTACCTATTCAATTCGTCTGTATTTTTTTTTTTTTTTTTTTTTTTTTTTTTATGTTTGTTACCGCATAACTTTGGACTGAGTGAACCAATTTTGATAATTCTTTTTGTATTGGAAAGCTGGTGGCTGCAGTGTGGTCCCATTTCAATTTCGTTCACTTTTAGCCATAGGAACTATTTTAAAAACCATAAAACCCAGTTTTGATCCATGGAAGTCGGTTTTGTTTTTTTGCTAAAAATAATTATTTTAATTTTTAAAAGTCTGCAAAAAATCTCAAACTTATAGGAAATATAGATTTTAATCATGCGCATGCAAGAGTATTTTGCATAGGCCACTTTTGCTAAAAGTTCAAAAGTTAACATTTTTAAACTCATTTTAGGAACTTTTCGAGTTTTGATCCTCTTTTTCATTTGAAAATTAAATTATTACAGAGTCGAAAATTAGAAATAAATACAAGAAATGGCGAAACGAAGTCCGCCGGGTCAGCTAGTTAATATATAAACTGAAATTCGTTTGATTTTTCTAAATTATCTCCTGTATTTTCAACCTGACAAGACAATTTTTTTTTTTTTGTGGAAGTTATTGGTAATTTGACCTCAAAAACTGTTAACAGTTTTTCTTTGGCTTGATTCCAAAAAAAAAAATTGATGTCAAAACTAAAGTAAATTATTTGTTTATTTACCTTATTTTAAAAAAATCTATTATGAACTCTAGAACTCTTGTCTGTTAATACAAAAACTCTCAAAATTCTTTATATTCTAAACAAAAAGCATGTTGCATGAAATTAGCGGACATTTTTTTTAAATAATGCACTTAAATTCGAATGAATTGTGTTTGAATTCGGTTATGTTTTATGTTTTTTTTGTCGAAAAACTGCTTGCCAATTTCACCACAGCATCAAAAAAAATAAACTTGAACCATCTTTTTGTTCGTCTGCTGTGTAACAGAACACTAAGCTTAAGGCTAAAACCATTTCCATAAAATTTGTTAATGAAAAGGGTTTGGCCATTCTAAGAACTAAATTATATTTTTTAATAATGATTTTTTCTAGGAATTAAATCAACGGTACCAGTAATGTATCTAGCTTTTCACGAGTCAGATATATGTAAGTAAAACATGCGAACATGTAAAATGTAAGCTTAGTCTTTTGTCACAGCAGTTTTTTTTTTTTGTATTTAATAAACTGTCATGCCAAAACTAAAATGTTTGCTTCCGTAAGCCTGCGGCGGTAAAAGTTTATTTTTAATCTGTTTTACCACAGGTACACAACCGACAATTTTACTGAAACTTTTTCTCATAGCCAGGATATGTTGCAGAAAACATTAACTTTTTCAACCTCAACGCAGAAAAAAAAAACAGAAAGGATAAGTTACCGTCATGTTGAACGATTTATTTTATTTCGTTCATTCGGGTTAGGTGCTGTCAAACAATATTTAACACGTGCTGGTTAGCTTTATCTTGTAACAATACGTTTTGTTTTTTCTTGTGTACAATTCTCATTCACTTAACGCATCCTTTCAACCCCAAACACAAAAAATGTGTTGATGTCTAAAATTTAATCATGATAAATCATTTAATCGCTGATACTACACCTTCTACAAAATGTTTTTCAGCAGCAAACAAAAAAAACATCAACATTTACTTAATTAAACGAATCATTTTCTATAAAGTCGGCTTTTCAATCCCATAAGAAAGAAGAAGTAATCTTTATAAAAATGTAACGCCTTCAAATAAAAGAAAAAAAAAAAAAAAAACAGAAAAAAAAAGAATAACTCAAGCACATAACCAAAAAGAATTTTTTTTTTTTTTTTTCGTAATCTTAATGAGGGTTGTATATTTAGATTTACTTCTGCAGCCAACACATGCAAAATATAAAAAAGGAAAAAAAATATTCAGCCAACCGTGCATGAGGGTATATAAGTTTTTTTTTTTATGTTAACCTCACTTTTGTGCCCACTTGTGACGATTTGAATAACCCAAGGAGACGAAAAGGATCCATTTGAGACATTTTATTTTTCTAAGGAAGTACATCTTAGGCCGGTTTAATGACATTGTTGTCACGAAAGCTTAGTTGGGTATAATTATAAAGCGTTCCTTATTATAGAGTAAAAGGATGTGCTGTATACTTGTAGTATATTTTATATGAATGAAATAGCTGAATAGCACTACTAACCTACCTACTTTTTCTTAACTTATATACATACTTTAAGGCTGCTAAATGATACGATGTTCTTTTATATTTGAAATCTTTTTTACGAGCAAATGGCTAAGAGGAATTTAAATGAGGAGAAAATAGTAGATGAAAACGCAGCTAATTAGAGGGTTATTTGGCGAGTATACTTTTAATAGGGTGGAATTTGAAAAGGGTACAGATACACACTTATTATATAGTAGATTTGGAGCAGTTATAGGATTTAAGTATTTAAGCTAGATCTATTTGTTTACCACTAACCAAAACGACAACAAGGACGATGCTGAAAACCGAAATTTGTTTTAGAGGTTTATTTTAAATTCAGCTGAGTTAATAGAGATTATTTTTATTCACTGTTTCACTGAACTAATAGCTTTGCGGTTCGAAAATCTTTATGGCCAAATAACATCGATTGTAAACTAAAATACGAGGTTTTAGTTTGTTCAAAAGGATGTTTTAGTGATATATAGTTTAATGTGAATTTTATTACTCCACTTCTTTAGTTCATTTCAATTCATCCTTAGGGTATCTTAATTCTGGAGATCTTTTCTATACACTATTCTTAATCTGTATTATTTATACCAAGCAATTAAGGATTTGTTTGACTCATGATTGAGGATGGGCGATTAGGTACATTTCTGTACTTATGATAAGTGAAAGTTTTATATTCATGTAGTACAGCTGAGGAAAGAATTTTTTCGAATACGAGGAAAAAAAATTCAAGTAAGTACAAAGTTATGAGAAAAAATGCAGTTGGCTATCTCATTTGAGAACTATAAGATAATAATAGAGCAAGCATTTAAACACAGTTTTTGAGATATGTAAGTTTTACTTGCTCTATAGGGCAAGTTATGGTTTCGTGTCAAAAAATAAAATCGAGGTTAAAGTCAAAACCAACATAACAAACATTTTTATATGTTAAATTGAAACTCAATATTTATTTTTTTAATTTGCTTACTCAGCAAAATCATAACATCACGATTGATAAATTCAGGATCAGGCTAGAAAGGCCATTCTAAGCGGCATATTCGATTATCATTTTTGATACTTTAAGACATTTTAATAATCTTCGAAGAATATTGGGCTGAAGAGGTGTTGAGAACAGTTTTAAAAAATTAATAGATTTCAGTGTGTTTTTCAATTATTGAATTTCAGTTATTTCAATTATAGAAACGAGTGCTTTTTGGAAAATAAGATAATATTTGTTCTTAAAAAAGAATAGACTATACATAATTTCCTTGTGGAAAACGTTATGTATAAAAAACAGGAAAATTAAGAAACTTAGATGATCACCTCTCCTAATATTATCAGGAGACGTACTAAAGTTGAATAAATTTGTTATGTGCTCTAGATCAAAAGATATAACGTTTTAAGAAAAAGAACATCTTTTCACCGTTATCTCAAAATTTTGAATATGAAATTTTGAACAATTATAATTTATTTAATTACCTATCTACTGTTTAAATTTCATTTATCTATCTATTAAAACAAAAAAGTTATGATCAATTGATTTTTCGTGTCGCTTTTTCGTTACAGCTTGTTTCAAATCACATCGATACTAAAGAACTTTTCACTTCAAAAAGTTTGAAAGCGCTGTATCATAGAAAAAAGAATATTTCAAAAATATTGTAAACAAATTATTACTTTTTTTACTTTGAAAAAAAAAAACAAAAAAAAAAAACAATTAAGAATTTTGATTTAAAAAATGTTATAAAATTATGAAATCATTTGTTTTACTGCTTAATGATATTAACAGATCTCCAGTATATTTATATATAAGGCAAAAGAACACTTCTTCTTCAGCACCATAGAGGAAATAGTATACAGGTTAGTCAAAAAAAAAAAAAACATCACAAAACTATTATTTTTAAAACAAAACTCCGTATCCATTTTTTAGCTAGATAAAGCGGATGAAGCGTCAACATCAGTAAGTAATATAATCACACATATAACACTGGTTAGAAAAATTAAACTTTTTTGTTGCCGAAACTACAAGTTTTTGGAGTGCTGAAGTCGAATCCGAAGTCAGAAAACTTTTTTTCAGTTGTTGTTGTTTTTTTTATCTCGGATTCGAGTTCAGCACACCCAAAACCTTCAGAAAACCAGTGTAATCATAAAGGATCAGTGTCAACAAAATTATTAATTTTATTTTTTAACAACACCTTAATTTACACTCATTAAAATACTTATTGGGCAACAAAAAATACAAAATCATACACATTTGACAAGAAAACAAACTTTCCTCAAAAGTATTTATGTATAATTGACTGAAACAAAAAAGATTCATGCAACTGGATCCATATCATTAAACCAATTAATATGTGAAACTATAAAACACATTTTCCACCAAAATATTTTTCCAATTTCCATATAAACTAAACAAAATTATACTCGTGCTCTATACTTAAAAATAATTTATTTTAAAAGCCAGAAAATGACACTTTGTTTAATTTAAAACATGTAAGTACTTAGTTCAATTTATTATACAAAATAGCTTCAATATAACAACTTACTCCAAACTACTTGACATGGTCATGACACAATAATCGACGGAACTGCCAAAGTGTCATTTAAAATTTCCATTTTAAATTTGCATGCATGTATGTGTGTGTGTGTGTGTGTATTATTACTGAATATTAAACGAATAGAAAATTGAAATTCAACAAAAACGCAAAGCGGAAAACGATTTTATACAGTTTTTGAAGGATTTCAGACAGTTGTGCATTTTTTGAAGAATAATCGAACAGAAGAAGTGTGTACTTAATTTTTATGACATAAACTGACAAACAACATCTTAATAAATTTGTATCAATTTTTTTGAATCTCTTCAATCTTACCCATATTTTTTATGTTTGAATTATTTATTTTTAAAAATTGAAATATGTTTGCAAAAAAAAAATAAACAGAAAATTCACATTTCACAAAATTTTAATTTCTTTTGTTCGAAATTGAAAAAGTTTTATTTCTTTTTTTTTCAATAATTAATAATAATTTTTCTCATCCGAACCAAAACCAATTGATCAATAAGTTCGAAATTGCCAGAAACTATAAATAAATAATATTCAAGTTAAATACCGCTCGCTCTCATAGAAATATAACGACACGACCAACAGATGTTGCTAAATTCAAACTAATTGAAAAATAAAAATTCTTGTACTTTCAAAAACAAAATATAGGATTGTTGTTGTTGTTGTTGTGTGTTAGTATATTTTACAGCTTTATTTGCATTAAATTTCTGAGACTTCTGAACTACTTCTGTGTATAGTTGGCGGCGCATGGTGGCATGGCTAGTGTCCAAATGAATTTTGACAATAGCTAGACCATCATCATATGTATAGACCAGTCAGCCAGCTAGAGACTAGGAAGAATAAATAAATAGTTTTAGCACATTTTTGACGCAATGAACTGCGGTCAGAAACAGAACGAACGAGATCCGTTGCGATGCGATGGCATCTTGCCGCATGATGGTAAACTTATTTTGTGATGTCATAATTTGGACGTTTCAAGTGAACAAATAAATAAATTTCCCTGTGCAAAATATTTATCTTGCGAAAATTAAAAATCTATTTTTAAAATTAAATTTTTTGTATATACTTTTGTCGTAAAATATCCCTTGAAAATGCAACGATTTATTTATTTATGTGTATCATTTATAATGGAAGTGACGAAAGTCAGTATAGTATAAATTATAAGATGGCGTTGGCCTGTACTTCATAATAAACACAAGCAATTTAATTGATTTTGATGAAATGTTGAAGACCCCAATAATGTTAAAGACAACACATTCTGTTAAGATAATAATTTGTTTTTATTTTTTTCTACAAGTTGAATGAACTTATTAGACCGAGAGCCGGCAGCATATTTTGGCAGTTTTGATATAACCGAAATTCGAGTGTGCACATATCTAGATATGCACCACAGTATATCAACGGAACAAGTCTGGCAGTGATCTTTTTCAGCTTTCCCTTGCCAGACGCATCCAAAGTGCAGCAAAAAATCAATTTTTGGCGTTTTGGTATAACCGAATAAATGATACACCAAAAAATCATAAAAAATCCCCTGATTTCGAATCTGTGGGTACCGCAAGTTTCTTTTTCAGCTTTCCCCCCGCCAGACCGCTTTAAAGCATTTTTAAGTGCATTTTTCTATTAAAAAACCTTATTACTTATTTTCTGTTAGGTATAACCGTATGATGGTAACAAATTAATATTCTATGTCCATTCCAGTACTAGAAAATATAATTTTTAGCCAGCTATTTTTCAGCCTTCCCTCTGCCAGACGCATCCAAAATGCAGTCAAAAATCAACTTTTGGCGTTTTCCTAGGTATTAACCGAATAAATGATACACGAAAAAATCATAAAAAATCCCCTGATTTCAAAAATATGGGTACCAGAAGTTTTGTTTCAGCTTTCGGCCCGCCAGACCGCTTTGAAGCATTTTGAAATGCATTTTTCTAATAAAAAACCTAATAGCTTATTTTCTGTTGGGTATAACCGTATGATGGTAACAAATTAAAATTTTATGTCTATTCCTGGTTTAGAAAATATGAGTTTAAGCCAGATATTTTTCAGCCTTCCCTCTGCCAGACTCCCTTAAAGGTTTCCCAAACAGGTTTTTCCATAGAAAAAACACCTAGTTTCTGTTTTTTTCTTATAAAATTGAAATAATATTTTTTGTTTAGAGTAACCATATGATGGCCAAATATTAACATTCTCTGCCTTTTCCTGATTTAGAAAATGTAAGCTTAAGCCAGTTTTGTTTGAGCCTACCCTCTGCCAGACGCCCTAAAAGGTATCTCAATAGTACGGGAAAGTTAGATTTTGCTATATGGGGCATGGGGGTCTGGGAAAAAATCCGAAATGCATTTTGACTTCAGGGCTCGAAAGGCATAAAGACACGAGTCGTAAACCAAATTTGGTTCAATCGCACCAAGAGTCATTTGGCCGCCATTTTTTTTTTTAATACAAATTTTAGTTTTTCACATAACTCGCGTATCTTTGAACCTACAGAAAAAACAATGTAGGTATGACAAACTTGAAATAATTTAATTTTCTACAATATATGTTAAATAACATTTTTCGATTATCCCTTTGGTTTAAAAGTTAGGGTGTTTTTTTTTTTTAAACACGTCAAAAAGTGATTTTCTTATTTTTGTCATATCTCTTTTACTTGAGCGTTTTTAAAAAAATTTGTTCGTTGTAAAAGTTGTAGATCTTTTAATTACCTTCATTTGTTACAATATTGGTTTTTCGATTTGACACACCGTTTTCGATCTGTAGGCAAAAAACTTCAAAAAATTGCAATTTTTTGTATAGGGACAAACGGATTTTTTCCCAGACCCCCATGCCCCATATAGCAAAATCTAACTTTCCCGTACTATTGAGATACCTTTTAGGGCGTCTGGCAGAGGGTAGGCTCAAACAAAACTGGCTTAAGCTTACATTTTCTAAATCAGGAAAAGGCAGAGAATGTTAATATTTGGCCATCATATGGTTACTCTAAACAAAAAATATTATTTCAATTTTATAAGAAAAAAACAGAAACTAGGTGTTTTTTCTATGGAAAAACCTGTTTGGGAAACCTTTAAGGGAGTCTGGCAGAGGGAAGGCTGAAAAATATCTGGCTTAAACTCATATTTTCTAAACCAGGAATAGACATAAAATTTTAATTTGTTACCATCATACGGTTATACCCAACAGAAAATAAGCTATTAGGTTTTTTATTAGAAAAATGCATTTCAAAATGCTTCAAAGCGGTCTGGCGGGCCGAAAGCTGAAACAAAACTTCTGGTACCCATATTTTTGAAATCAGGGGATTTGTTAAATAATCCGTGCCTATTTCAAGAAGAAGCCTACCAACACACACGCATGGCATGCCAACCAACAAGACCAACCAACGATCGTGTGTGTTTCCTCATTCCTCCCTCCCTCTCTTCTCCTCAGTCACATCAAGATCGCACAATAAAGAGGACGTTCGGTCCCATTGAAATATAAACAATCGTTTTTCATTTATTATTAAATTACTTTACAGATACATATATTACAGTCCACTCTATTAGATTATTGTTCATGGTCCATCGAAGCCGAAAACTGTGCTACGACCTATATATATAAATACCTAATACCTATGATGGTAATGGGTTTGCAAAAAAATAATATAAAAACAAAAAAAAAAAAACAAAAAAAAAAAAAAACACCCTCGCGAGTGTAAATAAGTGAGGAAAAAACAAAAAAAAAAAAAAAAAAAAAAAAAAAAAAACAGCAGAAAGTAAACCCTCGCGTCGCAAAAAGAAATATCCAAGAAAAAAAAAAAAATAATAGATACATAGCTATGTATTTGTTTTTAAAACAAATACCAAACAAATAATAATAAATACCTGCTAGTGAATGAAGCACCCAGCATAAAGAAAATATAAATAAAAAGGGTTATGGTGGACGCGAATGCGATATCGCGATATGTGATGATGTGTAGTCAGGTACCTACATGTTTAACTTTTATCAAGTGATAATACGAAAGAGGATCAGTTGTAACAATGTGCACTTAAAATTAATTTCGTTGTGAAAATGTCTATGCATGCATTTCACATGCATTTCAAATGAATGAAAATTACAGAATATAAATAATTTCTATTTGGTGTTCATTTATAATAGTTTGCAAAGTTTTATTTATATCCCAACCGCTTTATATAAAAACGCATTTATGTGCAAAGAAAAATCACAAGAAAGGTTATTGTTATAACATAATGCGTAAACGTTATACAGTACATACATACACATGTCTGTGCTTGCCCTTGTGCATTGCCCAACTCTTTTTTGCAGAAAAAAGAAAACAAAAATATAACAATAATAATTAAAAACAGATGAAAACAGAAAACAAAAGCTGATCATGATAACAATTCGTGGATGGCGGTATTTATTGCACAATTGTATCTTTTATGTTTTACTATGTCTCGCATATATCTCAAAGCATGTATGTACCAGGTATATTCCTATGTATACAATTTACTCGAAAATCTGTGAACCGATTTTGATTTTCTTTGTGTACGTTTTGTTGCTGTAGCGCATCTATGGTACAGCTGTTGAATAGGATATCCCGTTGGGTATCGCTTTTTATTGTCCTTGTTATTTTAGCAAACTATTTGTCTACGCCGATCGGTAGGGTACATACTTTTACTTATATCTACACACATAACAGCTAGCGCACACTCCAGTGGGTGCATTATTAGATCATTTTGATTCCTCTTTTTGTTTTTGGTTGATGAGATAGGTGTCTACATACTTACAAACATACATATTTTCTTTTTGGGTTTGAGCTTGAGGTTTCCTTTTTTTTTCATGGTTTGTAGGTAGTTGTATTTTTTTTTAAGTAGGTAACTAGGTAGTATTTGTTTATACATAAATAGGTATGATAATCTTGGAAAGATTATGGCAGAGAGTTATCTACATTTTGGATGATAGAATATTTATCTAAGCAACATGAATAGTGATAAATGATGTGTGTAGACGATACATATAAAATAAGGAAATGTTTGTGGATATTTTATATTGCCGATGTGAAGGTACATATTTTTATTCACAGTAATTAGCATAATGCATGGAATATTTTTGTCTCAGACGCGCTTGATTAAGTGTGTATCTTTTCAAAGGTAAGGCACCTACTTAATGATTTTGTTGATAAAAAAAAATAATAAGAAGTTGACAAACAATGTTCATTCCTTAACATTGATAATGGTGAATGACACAGGGTGAGAACCAATTCTCTCCAATCTCATATTATTTATACGGAGGTTGTACACGTACACACGAGAACCGTTAATTTGAATTCTATTTTTTAAACTCTTAATAAGCATATTATTATTATGTCTCTAGCAAACTTTAATATCTTGAATAAGGACCAACTTAAAAAAAAAGGAAAAATTATAAATTAATTTATATGTAACAGGACTTCACATTAAACTGTTAAATTGATAATAAATCTAGATGAGCATAATAACAATAAAAGGATAACAGAACCAATATAAATAAAAAAAAAAGAACAATGTAAGGTTCAAAGTAGTTTAGCAAAGCTGAATTAAATTTTATCTAGTAGAAGACATAATACTTTGAACGTAATGTAATATTTTGAATGTGCCTGAGCAAAAAAAGGGCACATTCTTGCAGAAAAAGTGTTGCCTATGAGTAACCTTTTAAAATTTAATATTTGAGTGGGCGTTCCTACAAAACGCACATTCTTGCAGAAAAAGGTGTTGCCTATGAGTAACCTTTTTAAAATTTTATATTTTGAGTGTGCTTTCGCAGAAGAAGCACATTCTTCCACAAAGGTTATTACCTACAAAGGGTGATCTTTAAGACTTTTTAATTTGAGTGTGCGTTCTTACAAAACGCACATTCTTGAAGAAAAAGTGTTGCCAGTGCAGGGTGACATTTTTTAAAATTTTATATTTTGAATGTGCTTTCGCAGAAAAAAAAAAAAAAAAAACACATTCTTGAACAAAGGTTATTACCTACAAAGTATGACATTTAAACTTTTATATTTTGAGTGTGCGTTCTAACAAAACGCACATTCTTGCAGAAAAGTGTTGCCAATGCAGGGTGATCTTTTTTAGATTTTATGTTTTTTGTATGTGCTTTCGAAGAAAAAGCACATTCTTGCAGAAAGGTTTGCCTACAAGGGTGACCTTTAAACAATTCCAATTTTGAGTGTACGTTCGAAGGATGAATCATTTGTTCATGAGACAAAATTCATCCCAGCGTACATTCTTACAGAAAAGCAGATCGCCTACATAGGGTGTCCTTTTCTCAATTCAATTTTGAGTGTACGTTCGAAGGATGAATCATTTGTTCATGAGACAAAATTCATCCCAGCGTACATTCTTACAGAAAAGCAGATCGCCTACATAGGGGGTCCTTTTCTCAATTCAATTTTGAGTGTACGTTCGAAGGATGAATCATTTGTTCATGAGACAAAATTCATCCCAGCGTACATTCTTACAGAAAAGCAGATCGCCTACATAGGGTGTCCTTTTCACAATTAAATTTTGAGTGTACGTTCGAAGGATGAATCATTTGTTCATGAGACAAAATTCATCCCAGCGTACATTCTTACAGAAAAGCAGATCGCCTACATAGGGTGTCCTTTTCTCAATTCAATTTTGAGTGTACGTTCGAAGGATGAATCATTTGTTCATGAGACAAAATTCATCCCAGCGTACATTCTTACAGAAAAGCAGATCGCCTACATAGGGTGTCCTTTTCTCAATTCAATTTTGAGTGTACGTTCGAAGGATGAATCATTTGTTCATGAGACAAAATTCATCCCAGCGTACATTCTTACAGAAAAGCAGATCGCCTACATAGGGTGTCCTTTTCTCAATTGAATTTTGAGTGTACGTTCGAAGGATGAATCATTTGTTCATGAGACAAAATTCATCCCAGCGTGCATTCTTACAGAAAAGCAGATCGCCTACATAGGGTGTCCTTTTCTCAATTCAATTTTGAGTGTACGTTCGAAGGATGAATCATTTGTTCATGAGACAAAATTCATCCCAGCGTACATTCTTACAGAAAAGCAGATCGCCTACATAGGGTGTCCTTTTCTCAATTCAATTTTGAGTGTACGTTCGAAGGATGAATCATTTGTTCATGAGACAAAATTCATCCCAGCGTACATTCTTACAGAAAAGCAGATCGCCTACATAGGGTGTCCTTTTCTCAATTCAATTTTGAGTGTACGTTCGAAGGATGAATCATTTGTTCATGAGACAAAATTCATCCCAGCGTACATTCTTACAGAAAAGCAGATCGCCTACATAGGGTGTCCTTTTCTCAATTGAATTTTGAGTGTACGTTCGAAGGATGAATCATTTGTTCATGAGACAAAATTCATTCCAGCGTACATTCTTACAGAAAAGCAGATCGCCTACATAGGGTGTCCTTTTCTCAATTCCATTTTGAGTGTGCGTTCTTACAAAACGTACATTCTTGCAGAAAAGCAGATCGCTTACATAGGGTGTCCTTTTCACAATTTCAATTCTGAGTGTACGTTCGAAGGATGAATCATTTGTTCATGAGACAAAGTTCATTCCAGCGTACATTCTTCAAAAAAAAGGAAAGCAGATTGCCTTCGAAGGGCATCCTTTTCACAATTCCATTTTGAGTATGCGTTCTTTACAAAACGCATATTCTTGCAGAAAAGCAGATCGCCTACATAGAGTGTCCTTTTTTCAATTCAAATTCGAGTGTGCGTTCGCAGGATGAATCATTTGTTCAAGAGACAAAATTCATTCCAGCGTTCATTCTAACATGAAAACCAAAATGAAGCATTTGTTCAAGAGACTAAATTCAATCCAAAAACGCGAGTTGATATCAAGTGTTCACCAACGCAAAACACTTCAAACACATGTGTACAATATAAAAAAAATGAGTATTCCATTAAAATGCTCAAAAAAAAAAGGCAGCTATATCGATCGATCGCATTTTATATCCAATAAAAAAAAGGTTTAGCAATTAAAAACCAATAAATTGATAAAATACAAAAGTTTTCATTGCAAGAAACCTTTCAAATAACACAAAATCCTGGAAGCAGAGTCATAAAGCTGCTCAATATATAAACTTAAGCAAACCAACAAAATTCAAATCTAGAAAATTTTCAAAGAGTATCATGCAGAACAAAAATGCTAGTACACTTACATCTACATATGTATGCATCTATATTCTTTTTTTTTACTGAATTAAATTTAAATATGATTAATTTGTTGTGCAAGAAATTTATCTCTAGGTATTTAACTGGGTTTAAAAAAATATACTTATTCTAAAAATTAGTATGCACAAAATTCAACAACCAGCAATTACTTTTAAACCTTTTAACCTTTAAACATTTTATTTTGAGTGTGCGTTCTTACAAAACGCACATTCTTTCAGTAAAGCAGATTGCCTACGAAGGGCATCCTTTTCGCAGTTCGATATTGAGTGTGCGTTAGCAGGGTGAATCATTTGTTCATGAGACAAAATTCATCCCAGCGTACATTCTTTCATGAAGACAGAATGAATCGTTTGTTCAAGAGACAAAGTTCAATTCGGAACCATCAGTTCATATTATAAAACAAAATATTAAATACTCAAAACATACATATTTCAAAAATTTGCATAAAAACATACATATACATTCCTTGAAGTAGGAAGCATGACTAAATATTATGTTTATTTTCTTTTCTTTCCGAGAATTTCCAACAAGAGAAGTGTCTGGGAACACCAACACCAATCAATTCTCTTGATTCTGTAGAATCAAAGTGGGCAGGGACATCTGTTGATCAATTGGTCAATGCCAGCAGGTAATCATGTCACAATCCTTAGCAACAAAGCATGAAGCTGGTATGTCACAGCAGAGCGGCCACTACAACAACAACACATTAAACCTCCAGCTATAAACAACATTACCTTGCAACAGTTTATGACTGCGTTCAACTCCCACAGCAACCACAAAATCTTCAACAGGTTATTATCAATCCAACACCAGCTGCTACTCAGTTCCCGGCGCAACAACAACAGTCGTTACAAAGTACTGTAGAAACTCCAGTAAGGCGCACAAGACGCAAAACAGCAGTACGAATCCCCAACAAAATATAGTTACTATCAGACCAACAAGACTGCTGTTTTGTTGCAACAACAACAGCAGCGACTCTTGCAACAACAGCAATTACTACAACAAGAACTTCAACAACAACAGCAACAGCAACAATTGCTGCAACAAAAACAACCTGTTTCACAACAAACCTTTGTGATTCAGCCTCATACACCGGGTATTCGACAGCAACGACATCAGCCTATTATACAACAAAACCATCAACAATAAACTGTAATACTGCCAACGTTCCCCCAACCATCTGTTATCATTCAACAACAACCCTCTGCGAATGTTATAAATGCGCCTACTGTTGTCCAGCAGGTTGGAGAATCACAACAAGTTCAACACACACAAAAACTCTTCAAAAACAACCACAACAACAGAACAGTATCCACAAGTTCCACAACAGCCACTTACGCAAAACAGCAAACAAGTACGCAACAAGTTTTCCACTCTCAACAACAGCAGGTTTTGACTCCAAATCAGTTTTTGCAAACAAAGCAACAACACCGCCCCATAAACAACAGAATCCACAAATTTCCCAACAACAATCACAACAGGTAGTGCAACAGCCTCCACAACAGGTGCAACCGCATGAACATCAAACAAAATTCTGAAACACCTCATCAGTTGCCAGCATTAACCAAAAACAGCAAATAAAAATGCAAGTTTTCAACACCAAAAAATTTAAAAAAATTTAACTACCCAAAATGTTCATTGTTCCGCAAACATCACGGAAAAAACAATACAAGCCCTGAATAGGGAATCCATATATTACACAGTAAAACCAGCAAGATGAAGAACGATCTCCTCAGTCACTGTGATCACTTCATTACATAATACCCGAATCGACTTGGTTTTTTCATTGGCATATACAAGCAGGGGCGCCAATGTTTTCCCAATGTCCATGAGCAAATGCTATTCGGAAGAAGCCCCAACGCAGAACCAAACGATCAAAAATCAGCATTTATTAAACCGAAGGTTTAAAGTGGGCAGGATGTTAAATAATCCGTGCCTATTTCAAGAAGAAGCCTACCAACACACACGCATGGCATGCCAACCAACAAGACCAACCAACGATCGTGTGTGTTTCCTCATTCCTCCCTCCCTCTCTTCTCCTCAGTCACATCAAGATCGCACAATAAAGAGGACGTTCGGTCCCATTGAAATATAAACAATCGTTTTTCATTTATTATTAAATTACTTTACAGATACATATATTACAGTCCACTCTATTAGATTATTGTTCAGGATTTTTTATGATTTTTTCGTGTATCATTTATTCGGTTAATACCTAGGAAAACGCCAAAAGTTGATTTTTGACTGCATTTTGGATGCGTCTGGCAGAGGGAAGGCTGAAAAATAGCTGGCTAAAAATTATATTTTCTAGTACTGGAATGGACATAGAATATTAATTTGTTACCATCATACGGTTATACCTAACAGAAAATAAGTAATAAGGTTTTTTAATAGAAAAATGCACTTAAAAATGCTTTAAAGCGGTCTGGCGGGGGGAAGGCTGAAAAAGAAACTTGCGGTACCCACAGATTCGAAATCAGGGGATTTTTTATGATTTTTTGGTGTATCATTTATTCGGTTATACCAAAACGCCAAAAATTGATTTTTTGCTGCACTTTGGATGCGTCTGGCAAGGGAAAGCTGAAAAAGATCACTGCCAGACTTGTTCCGTTGATATACTGTGGTGCATATCTAGATATGTGCACACTCGAATTTCGGTTATATCAAAACTGCCAAAATATGCTGCCGGCTCTTAGACTATATAGCTACTATACAAAAAATTACAATAAAAATAAAACAAACATTGATTAAAATTGGAACATTTTCAAATGAAATTGATTTCTTTTTTTACTTGTAAACTTAAGTTTTTTGAACTTTTCATCAGGAAAATTGAAATTGTGATTTTTCCAAAAAAAAAAAAAAATCTTAAGTGGAATTCAAACAAATTGTTCATTTTTTAATGTTATAAATAGGATTCATGCAAATGAAGTAGATTTAGTACTTAAGATATATTGCAATGTGTACTAAATAACCTTTGGAAAATCAATAAATCATTTTCTTATGGATAATCGGTTATATTTTATCGATAAAATCGCCAGATAGGTAGGTAGTAAGGGTACTGTTATAAGGTCATTGATTCTCCTTATACCTACATCTTCAGAGAATAGCTTTCTGAAATCGAAAAGATTTGTTTTCGTTCAATATTGAAACAATTTCATAAATGCCGACTTCGGAGGGTTAAATTCGAAAAAAAAAAAAATATTAGCTACCTACCAGAAAATGAAAGATCAGAAAATTTAGGATGAAAAGTAAAGATAAGGAGAAAATCGATTGGATCGCATCAGGCGGATGGATTTTGGTTAAACATTTGTTAAAATGTACGTTTTTATGTTTCAATAATGCTTGAACTCTTGTTTTTGATTTTAAATTTTTTTTTAAATTGTCCTTATTTTTATCAAAAAAGTTGATGAAAAAGTTTTGATTACCTATTGAAAATTTGATCCCAGCATTTTTTGGTTGAAACATGAAAATGGTAAAGAAAAACTTAGTAGAAAAAATATCGTTTAAAATGAAAACAACAACAAACACAAAACACATTTTTGGTATCTATTTTTTAGTAAATGCCAGTAATGAGATTAGTTATAATTTTTAATATATTTTATTTTCACATCATCTTGAAAATTATAATAATTATGTGTTATTTCCTTGATGCTGATTTCTTTTTTCTACCTAAATAGACTTTAATTTTATGACTTTGGTTCTCTAGAAAGGGAAAGAGAATACAAATAAAGATACCGAGAGAGAACTGAGTTGAGATGACGTTGAACGTGAGAGATGTATGGCGAAGAAAGGTCACTAATACACACAAACTCATTTACATGAAGTCTGAGTTCGTCATTCGGGGACACCCACTCTTAAGGATTTACATAATCTTAACTGTTAACAGAGATACATCAAATTTTAAGTCTGCCGTCGGGATTTATTACCTTTAGCAATTTCAAAAATTCTAGTGTTGTCAATTTTCAATCGATTTTTGTATCTTTGAAATAATTCTAGGAAATTCTAAAAACGTATGGAATAAATACTTATCTTAAATCCTCTAATGATCCTTGATTGATTGCAGTTAAAGGTTTCTTTATGTTTTTTTGTCTCGCTTCAATATTTTGAAAATCAATCAAATAAAAAATAAAAAAATGTCTTGAAAAAGACGTTTTTAATTATCAAAATTTCAAAACATAAAAACTTTTTTAATTATTTGATAACAAATTCAAAAATTTTTTTTATCAAATTGAGTTGATAATTCAACTCAAAAAATTCCTTTTAACAAACTGACTATAAATACTACTAAGCCCTTCACAATCATCTCTTATTAACGGTAAGCACATAAGATAGAATCTAAACAAGACCTATAGCCAACGAAGAAGATTAACTTTATTTAAAAAGAAAGGTCACGATATAAGGAAGTATTTAAATATAAATTAAAAACCACTTGTTCTCCTGCAAGTTTGAGTCTAAAATTGCTGCTAAAGTGGAAAAAATGTAGAAAAAAATGTAGAAAAAACAGTATTTGTTGGAGTTCGTGAGCTTATGAGATTCAGATTTTTGGCTAGATTTTCACAACCTACTTAAGGACATCCCAAAGGAAGAGTTTTTGTTCGTGGGCGGAGATTTAAATGGACATGTCGGGAAAACAAACGAAGACTATGAAGATTGCCATGGAGGCCTCGGATACGGCATCAGGAACTCTCCTGGTGAAGACATCCTGAGCTCGTGCAAAACATATGGTCTTATCGTACTTAATACCATGTTCATCAAACAAAGCCAACACCTGGTCACTTATAGCAGTGGTGGAAATGAGACTCAGATTGATTACCATTTGGTATCTAGTTTCATGAAACCTCGGGTCAAGGATTGTAAAGTGATACTGGGAGAAGCGATCGCCCACCAACACCGTCTCCTACTGACAGAATTTTTTATGGAGACAGTGAACGACAACAAAAAGACAAAGACTTTTGGGAAGATCAAATGGTATAATCTGGATAAGGAAAAAGGCGAAGCTTTTATTTCGAATATGCAAAACTATCTGTATAACAACACCAATATATTTCGAAATGAAGAGAGTACAGCACAAAGTATGTGGGACCTCCTACAGCGAACTTGCATAGAAAAAGCCAAAACACTGTTAGGGGTTTCAAAAGGACACAACCAACAAGGCAAAGAAACATGGTGGTGGAATGATGAAGCTAAAGCAGTTGTAAGTAAAAAGAAAATGGCTTTCAAAGCTTGGTCGAAGTGCCCCTCTAATAATACAGAGCAAAAGTCACGCCTCGAAGTGGAATACAGAAACTGCAAGAAAGAAGCGAAGAAGATATGTGCCCAAATTCAAGCCAAGAATACGGAAGACCTGTATCGGGAGCTAGATGAAATTTTTTCCCCGACTGCTATTCAAGAGCTACGACAAAACGTGAATAAGGGCGCAACCATCTTCAAAATAGCCGCTAAAAGAAGAAGAAATGCTCAGGAGATCTGTTCGCCAAAGTTTATTAACAATGCTCAAGGCCAACTACTTGTGGAAAACGAAGAAATCCTCCACAGGTGGCGACAGTATTGTGACGAACTTCTAAATGAACAATTTCCAAGGCTACACTTTCCAATAGCTTCACCTAACTTAAGCGAAATATCCGATGTCACAGTCGAAGAAGTTAGTGAGGCTGTAAAATACTCCAAAAAGAGAAAAGCTGTTGGGCCAGACGAAATACCCTCAGAGTTTTGGAAAAAGATGGGAGACATCGGGTCTAGATGGCTCATGGTTCTTGTTTCCAAGCTTATACGAGGTGATCGAATGCCTAATCAATGGAGGGAAAGTTATCTTCTTCCAATATACAAAGGGAAGGGTGATACTCGAAGCTGTGATAATTACCGTTCGATTAAGCTGATGTCACTTACCATGAAGATCGTTGAGCGAGTCTTGGGTAGCCGACTGCGAAAAATAATAAGGCTATCTGATGACCAGTGCGGGTTTGTTGCGGGTAAATCAACCACAGATGCAATCCAGAGTATCAGAATCATTATGGAAAAACATCGAGATTCCTTGGAGGATTTGCATGTGGTATTGGTTGATTTTGAAAAAGCATTCGATCGACAACCACGAGATCTGATATGGGTGGCCCTCAGACAACGAGGAGTTCCGGAAACCTATGTGCGGATAATTATGGACATGTATGATGGAGCAGTTACTAAAGTAAGATGTGCAGCTGGAGTCACCGAAGAATTCGAAATCACAGTAGGTGTACACCAGGGAAGCGTCTTGAGTCCTCTGCTCTTTATAACCGTTCTTGATTACCTGCTCGAAGGCAAAGTGGCGGACCCAAAAGTGCATTAGTTATTCTTTGCTGACGATGGAGCCATCATAAGTGAAGACCCGATATCCCTGCAACGAGCACTTGATGTATGGGTGGATGTTCTAGAAGGTAGTGGGTACCGCATAAGCGCGAAAAAGACAGAATACCTATGTTGCCCATTTTCTGATCCACACAGGCCTATTCCTGACATTTATTTGAATGGTGTAGTCAGGGGCGTACACTCCCTTGGGGCAAGCGGGGCGGTGCCCCGGGGCCCCCGACCGACCCCAGGGCCCCCACTGGAGACAATGCGGGGAAAAAAAACTGTTAGCATAAATTGAGTTACGAAGTAACCAGGGAGACAAATTATGTCATTCAGTGTAATGTATAATTCATTGGTAGCCACACAATATATTTATATTGATTTTAAAAAAAGTTACCCCAGGGGCCCCAAAAAAAAAATAAACTGCTTTTTTAAAAGAAAAAAACTATAATTTTATCTTAGGGCCCCAAAAAAAATTACTTGAAAAATCTTTGCCACCACAAATAATACATTAGGGGCCCCAAAAAAGCAAAAAAATATTATTTGAGGATCTTCAAAAGTGGTTCAAAACAATCAAATGGAAAATTAAATATAAATTCAGGGGCCCCAACATAAATACATCAGGGCCCAAAGTAAAAACATTACGTTATTGATGGCATTCCGAATATTACTTCAGAACAGAGGCCCAATACCTATTAATTCTTGGCTCCAAGAAAATTATATTATATTTTAGGGGCCTCTAAGCACTTAATTTTGAGGCTCTAAAAATAATTTTTCAGGGGCCCCAAAATAAAAAAAATTATGTCTAATGATGGAAAATAAAATATGTATTTATTACTTCAGAAAAGAGGCCCAAAGAACTATCAATTCTAAGCTAAAAAAATTTTTATTTTAGGGGTCTCTAAATATTTAATTTTGGGGGCCCCTAGTACAAGAGTTAACTACTTTTATGAGAGCCATTTTAAGTAAGTATAGCAAAGTGCATTACGAACATATTAAAACATTAAAATAAATCAAAAAAAAATAAGCCATACAAAATAAAACCTATGGCGTATACGTAATTTTTTTTTTAACTAAGGGGCCCCCAAATATCAAAGGGGCCCCAAAATTTCGTCTTACCCCGGGGCCCCGGCGACTCAACGTACGCCACTGGGTGTAGTGCTTCCCAAGTGTGAAAGGTTTAAATATCTGGGGTCTATGATAAATAACGAAGGTACTTGTGATGACGATATCAATCATCGCGTAAGCGTAGCGTGGATGAAGTGGCGGGAAAATTCTGCTATCTTCTGTGATCGAAAAATGCCCCCTAAGCTGAAAGGAAGGCTCTACACCGCAGTTGTGCGTCCAGCACTCACATACGGTTCACAATGTTGGACAATGTACAAAAAGTATGAGAGTAAGTTAACGGCAGCTGAGATGAAGATGCTTCGTATGACAGCAGGAGTAACAAAGCTTGATAGAATTAGAAGTACAAAGATCCGAGGAAGCCTTCATGTTAAAAATACCATCTCCCAAAAAATTGAACACGACCGACTCAGTTGGTATTGCCATGTTCAAAGGAGAGATCCTGAGAACCCCGTCAAAAAAGCAATATCATATAACGTTCCAACACGAAATAAAAAGAAAGGTAGGCCTAAAAACTCCTGGTACAAGCAAATGCAAAAACACCAGCATTCAGTTGGCCTCAGAAACGGAACAATACAAAACCGGGAGGCTTGCCGCCGATTTCTGAGGTCAACCCGGTGAACCCCACAGGCGGATCACTAGTGTGAAGCAGTAACGTGGGAAGGTTATGATCCCCTCGACATCGAGATCATAACAGCGCCGAGAAAAAGGAAGAAGAAGATTGATAAAAATATGTATGCCGTTTTACTACATTTAACAAGCCTTAGAAAACGTAGGAGATCCATTAAAAGTATATTTTTTAAAAGATGGTTTTTGTCACACATTACTAATGTTACTTCTTATAAAACCGCTCTTGATCTCTAACATTCTCGTAAATATCTTTTCAGAAATGACTTTTCACAAAATTTGTGCCAAGAAACATTCAAGTCTTTATAGTAAATTTTAAATTTCCGATTTGTTTGGATATTTAAAAAAAAAAACTTCAATTTTTTGAAAATAGGTCGATGATTTTTTTTTTAAGCTTTGTTTTTTTATGTGTCGAATAAAAATTTATTAATAACGGCCAATGTTTTTTTGTTTGAAGATTTTGGAAATTGGAGAAATAAGTGCTCAAAATGTTTATTAAAATACCCAAGGTAAGAGGGAGATCTTTGGAGAAGATTGAAAAAGTTAGACTTTATAACTTAAATTTTATTTGGAAACAATGTAAGAATATTGTATACATGGTTTAATCATGTTTTATAATCTGAAAATTAAAGTTCTACATCTAAAAATCAAATTTAATATAGCATTAGACAATACCCTTCCATCATGCACAACGTAATTTCATTACTCTAAATTTTTTGCCGCCGGGTACAAAGATGTTAAGTCACAAAATTGCACTTTTTTGGTTTCGATGAAATAAGAATAACCTCTTTTTTCTCTTTTATTTGGTATCAAAAACATAAATTTAGAACAACTCTTTCCCATAAAAAATAAGAGGATCGATGGTCAAAAATTCATCGATTAGCTCAACTTCGCATTTTCCTGCAAACTATCATTTATGACTTAACCCCTTTGTATCCTGTGGCAAAGAATTAAAATTCATGTTATAAAATCTAACTTTTCATTTCTCTAAAAAAAAAAAAAAACACATTTTTACCGTATATATTTGAATAAACTCTTTTGGTTGTTGGTTATTATATCAGAATTCAACACTTTCACAGAATTTTACATGTGATGTATTTTATTTACAGAATTGAGGTATTGGATGCAAATATTCTCACTTTCCTTTTTATGAAAAATGAAATCATAATACCAAATTTTATTAGAAATCCATTTTCAAACACTTTTTAAAAAAATTTTAACTCTTGTAGATTCTCAAAAATATTCATATTTTCATAAAAAAAAGATCATATGTACATTTTTAAAGAGTCTCATTCGATTCAGCATTCAGATATACCTTGAAATAATGTGTCGTATGGCGAGATTGCATGAACATCCTCCCCTATTCTTGCCCTTACAACTAAAACAATAGGGGGATTTTAGGGGACTTTGAACTTTGAAAATAACTTTATTCCACGTTTGAAATTTCCTATTTAAAATACAAATAAAATCAAAAGGAAAAAAATATAACACGTATACTCCATGATGCACTTGGACAACATACAAAAAAAGTCCTTTTCAGGGAAATTTTGGCTATCGAATACACAATTCTGTAAAACTTTGAACCGATAGGAATTTCATATGAATATGAATTTGATCTAAATTTGAATGATCAATGAAAGAATGATATAGAATTGAATTAACATTTAAATATTAAATGCAAAAGAAATCCTGTTAATAGTATTGATGGATTTTAAAACCTAATTAAGTGTTCTTTATTAAGAACCTTTGTTAAAATCATAACCTTATAAACCCTGCAAACTGTGACTGAAGCTAAAGAAAAGTGCCTTTTGATTTGTTTACCAACACTCCTCTTCCCTCTCTTGGCTACCAACTTCTATAACCATTTAATTAAGACGGTCTGAATGAAAAGAACTATTATCTCTACAATTAAAGAAAGAAAGAAAGAAATGCATTTCTAAAGGCGACACAGACAAAAAAAAAACAATGTTTGTATTCAATTGATGCTTATAGTGACAACTATAGTTATGTACACCAACAATGGCGTGTATTTTTATACCATCATCGTCTTACAGCTGGAAAAATTGAAAAATTTTGTTTTGTTCCTGAATAAGAGGAGATTTACAAAAGAACACATACTTACACAAACTTGTTTTGAAAAACCAACCTTCTATCATAAATATTCACGCAGAACCCATCAAAATATTTTTTTCTCACAACTGTAACTAAAATTAACTTATAGTTTATGCAAAGCTTAGCACATTTTTATAGCTATAAACTGTGTTTACTAATTTAATTATAGCCTATTATTACATCAAAATCGATTTGCTGTAAAATAAGGGTAATTGGTAGTTTAGCTCACACCTCCGTATTTTTTTTTTTTTTTTTTTTCTATTAATTTTTTAAAGCAAAAGTTTTCTTTCGTGTTTAAGCAACATTTTTGCATAAAAATAACAAAAATGATAGCTACTTAAACAAAAAAAAAAAAACTTTAACTAACACGCACGACTCATTTGAATTTAAATACATAGTTTCTTCCTTCAGGCAAAAGGTTGAAAACCCCTTCATTAAAACTCTCCGTAGTTATATAGTATTTTCTGGCTCACCCATGTCTAGTCTATAGGTACTCCCTCAAAGTTTTAAAATATTTAGTTGAGTGTAATATTCAATTTATTTAAATTTTGCATTAAAGGTGCTATATATGGGCAAGTTAAAAAGTAGTTAAATGTGATAAATAAAATTACATCAGAACTTAAAAGAGGGTTCTGAACTTCTGTCACCTTTAAGAAAATTCCAAAGAAAGTCTTTTTGAATCACGAATCACTTTTCTAAGAAAATACATCCTCTATGATAATTTAAGTGGCCTCTTAAAAACAGATTTTCTGAAGTACATCTAAACATTAAGTATTCAAAAATCATGAATCTAAAAATAATTTAATTCAACTGATTCTCTATGAAAAAAAGAATGTTAAAATTCTAAAGAATTTACATCAAACACAAACACAAAATTTTATTTGCATTTGAACTTTTCAATTCTTAAAAGTTATAAAGTACCATAGAAGAAAAACACAAGTCGATATATAGGTACCCTAGATATACCTACACACAAACAAACTCAAACCACAAAATCCTTAAGCTGACACTAGAAAGTGATTGAATAATAGAATCGTCAATTTTTCTTCCCTACCGCGTACATAAACGATTCAAAAACTCCTCGGTTTTTGTGTACCGAACGGAAAAAAATTTTTCAGTTTTTTTTCTACTTTCTAAAATTTACATTATTTTGATTTTTTTTTGTTCAGTATTTTGTTTGCAACAAGACCTTTCTTCCTTTTTTTGTGTATTTCTATGAAGAATAATATGCACAGTCAGACTCAAAAGTCATCAAAATTTCCATATTTTACCCTGAGGCCTAGACTATTCGGTTGATATAGGTATACAGGGGAGGTTGATTTTGTTTCAAAGGTTATCGGGCGTATCCAATGTATGTTTACCAAAATTAGTCAAAAATGTTTTTTTATTATTTTTGTATAGCTTTTCCTTATATTAATAGTGCAATGTCAATGCGAACCTATAAATGCAATGGACTTAATAGAAATCACCATCACATTGATTTTAAAGTTCTGAACAATGAATAGCCGAAAACTGATGCTTTCCCAGGCATGGAAAATTCGGTACAATTGTATCGAATTCGATACAAATGGGTTTGCTCGAGTACAAAAATACAATTTGTCTAAAATCGATACAATTTTTTAATGTGTATTAAAAGTTCTTTTGCAATCTTAGATTAAAAAAAAAAAGGAAATTGAAAGTATTAAAAAACGACAGTTCTATTTTTATAGTTTTAATTTAGTTTCAGAATTTTTGAATCAAAATAAATGTTACAATTTGAGTGTAGTGACTTGTTTTTTGAAAATATTTATAAAAATGATCAATTTGTTCTATTTTTTCAACATTCATCAGCAAATATTGTAAATGCTGTTCAAATTAGAGACTAATAAAATCGAAATGCAAAACATTGAATTCATTCTGTTATAAATTCAGAAAAAAAGAATGAACATAATTTTCAAAGTAAAGCATTAAATCCTGCAGACTTTTATATGGTAAAGGCATGTTAATGTAGATTAAATTTCCTGAAAATCAAAGAAAACACGTTTTGTTGTGGCAATTACCGAGTTGTGGTAATTACCGACTATTCAAGTTTGTAAAGTTAATTTAAAGTTCAAAACTGAGCTGTTATCTAAAAACCAAAGTTTCACTTTTATTTTTTTGTCCCCAAGATTTTTGCATTTTGTTTTATTTTATTTTAATACTGTAGATAGTCTTCTGTGAATATGTAATTTTTCCCATATTCCGAAATTAAATAAAAATTACTCTTTTATGCAGAAAATAATGAAATGTACGTGCAAAATTAAGAAGTTTTTGCAAATAAAACATTTAAAATAAAATTTTATATTAACTTCTTATGTGAAAAATATATTTCAGTACAATTGTATCCATTTCAGTACAATACAAATAAAATTTTCAGTACAATTAAAAAATGTCATTTTCCATCCCTGTGCTTTCCACATAAATAAATGCACGTTATTAATCTTGTATTTGAAGTTACTACACGGTTAAAAATTCTGGAGTATTTTTTAATGCAGCTCTTGTATTAAAGCAATTTTCAATACAAAAAATATTACATTTTAATATGTCCAAAATATTAAAATTATTTTTAATCTTTTTTGTATTAAATTTCAATATTTAAGTATTAAGTTCACTACTTGTTATAGGTACAAAAATTATTGGAAAATAATCTCCGTGGGTTAAATTCTAATCTTGTATTGAATTTTAATACTGCTGTAATACATTTTAATATAATTGTATTAAAATATAATACAAATTTATTAAAAACTAATATAAAAAGTATTAAAATGTAATACGAGAATATTAGGTGTGTTTTTTTGTTTATCTATATAGATTTTGTGCAAAAAAACGACATCGAGATTTTTGAAATCAAAACAATTTACGTGTTAAAAAACAACAAAAACTTTATCTGTATAGATTTTTGAAAAATCCAGATAATTATCCAGATTTTACTTTCTCTCGATAAAAACAGTAGTGCCAAGGTACTTTATTTGTTGTGTTCATACAAAAATATCTGAAAATAGGTATTAACAAAAAAAAAAAAGCGGAGAAAACGAGGTTTGAAAAAAACCATCATAGAAAAAAATAATCAAAAATTTGTTTGACATGGTTGCATTGAAATGTTAATATCTCGAGATATACGCAATGCACTTTTCAGATAAAAGTCTTAAATGGATCCTGATAAGATTGTTGAACAGATATGTATATAAAATTACCAAAGTTTTTCGAAAAATTAGAAATAAAAATTAAAAAAGTTTTCACATTTGATTTTTAAAAAATCGAAAAAAAATATAATATGGCTAACTTCAAACGCTTAGAACACAAGAACGACGCAACTAATGTTAATGGTCATGGTCTTAAAATGTAGCTAAGAATATACAGATAATTTTTGGTTTTTTGTGAAAAAAAAATTTTTTGAATCCAACATGGATGCCATGGCCATATGAAAATTTTTGTTTGCATCCAACATGGATGTAATTGCCTTCCCACTTTGGAGTTAAAATAAAAAATAAAAACAAAAGCAACATTTTTGACAGAGAGCTGCCAAAGTATATGTACAGTGGTGCCAAATGTTTGCATGGATTTCAAAAATCTCGATGTCGTTTTTTTGCACAAAATCTATGTATATAAACAAAAAAACGCAGCTATTAAATTTTAATCAAACGTCAGCCACAGTAGGTACACATAATAAGGTAATATATTATGAACGTTGTCAAAATTTGTTTGTCAAAAATGGGCACCAATCTGTCAGGTCGGCCTATATATTTTTATATTTCAATCACAGTAAACAGGAAATTTGTTTTTGTTTTAATTTATAAAATGTCATTTGAAAAAATTATAAATTAAAAAAATAACAAATTTCCTTGTGTTTCTTCGCGGAAAATGGTGAATAATTGTTAACAAATAAGTGGTGTGCGTGGTTTTTGGGTTTTTGTGCGTTTTTTGTCGGTAAATAAAAGAAATAAGATATACGGTAGCTGGCATTGGTAGCCAAATTGTCATGTTTTGACAATTTGGCGACCAATGTCACTTTGGGAAAAAAAATGAAAAAAATCCATTGTTTGAGGTACCTTTTCTAAAAAAAAAATTAAATTAATATTTGTAAATATGTATGTACTAATTTGAAAGCGCTTTGTGTTTTTTCGAAGCAAAATACATACATTGCAGATGAATTTTGATCGACAATAAGATTTTACATGCCACAGTTTGTGAAACAGATAAAATAGAGACAATAATATCACCATTATTATATTTTTATGATTAATATTTATTTTCAGTAATGAATTTAGGAAAAGAATACATATTATTAACTTTAAATACATTTGGTATTGAATTGAAATATTTTTGTATTATCTTTTAATAAAATTCTTATTAGAAATTAATATGAAAAGATTAAATTTTAATATGCAATAATTGAAATTTAATACATTTGGTATTAAATTCTAATATAAACTCTATTATTTTTAAATACAACTATATTACATTTTAATGCATTTTTTATTAAATAAAAAATTTTAATATTTGTCTTGTATTAAATTTTAATACATTTCTGGTGTAGACCTATATGTAACCCAAAAAGTATTAAAAAATACTCCAGAATTTTTAACCGTGTAAGAATGTTTAAATTAATGCATGCAATATGATGATGAATTAAAAAAAAAATTAAAACGATTATTTTTAATTAAATACGCTATTTTCTTGGAAAAAGGAGTAAACTCAGTAGTACAAATACTAAAGCTTTTTAAAAATTAGTTAAATTTAATATAGGTATATACCTATATTTGTTTTTATTAAATTACTAAAACATATTTTTAATTAACTTCTTGTACCTATATACATGGTGTCCCAAAAGTAATGGATCACACGAAATATGCTAAAAGGCCAACTTAAGGGCTCTCAGAATTTGGTGACTTGTTCATTCTAAATCCTTATGGTTTTCGATTAAATGCAGTATTTGTGAAATTTTGAAAAATCCCTTCTTTGCAACAGTATTTTGCTTCCTCTGCCTTCAATTGATTTTTCTTTTTTATTATTCTTTCACTAAAACACTGTCCAATAATAAGAGGCAATTATTTGATCAAAATATTTTTTATTCCTAACCTCATTTTGCTGTAAATTAATTAACAGTTCCCAATTTTTTAAAAACTCATTTTCTTAGTTTTTTTTTTTCAGAGCAAAACACCGAAAAAATGTTGTATGGTGTGACACTGGTTTATTATTTTAAAAACTTGTCCCGATATTGCAGTTTACAAAAAGGTATTAAAGTTTCTAAAGTTTAATACAATTTGAATACAACAAAAAATGGTTTTCAGAGCAAAATAACAAACAAAAATAGAGAGGCTTTTGGTAAAAGAGAAATAAACAAATAAGACACATTAAAACAAAGTTTCAAAAAAAAAAATCATTGATACTTTTTCAAAATTAATTTTTCAAAAATAGAATTTATTTAATCAATATCAAAGCAATTAAAACGTTTTTGTACAAAAAATATGATTGAAATCGTTTATACATCGTTTACGAAAAAGCCAGAAAGGTACCTTTAATAACGTTTCAAAATTTGCGGTCAGAATAACGTACGGGATTTTAAAAATATCAAAACTTGAGTTTTTGGGGACTCATTTGTTTATAAGGCTTTGAAAATTTGTACCAAATTTCAAGTAAAAATATTCAAAATTTCTTGACTTATGCTGCGTGGTCGTACAAAGCGCGTACAGATTTTCACTGTAGAAAAACCAGTTTGTAATATTTTTTATGAAATTTTTGTAGTTACACCTAAATACCTGCCTACTAATATACTCACGAAAAATTTTGAATTATTATCTTCTGAGGATACATTTTTAACAGAAGTTTTGAGTTTTTTCAATGAGTGGTCAAAAACTGAAAATAACTAAAGAAATTTGAGAAATCAATACAACATTAAAATGTCCATGTTAAACAGACATATCAATGTCAAAATTGTATCCTCTTCTAAATTAATATTTAATCACTTTTGGGCTTACGATGAAATTACTGTCTTGATTTTGTTCAAAAAACATACTTTGGAAAAAAAATTATCCTTCCTTTGAAGTCAAGTTCGAATAAAGATTTCCAACTCAAAAAGTGTCAATTATTGTTGTTTGGTTAGTGAATTTGAGTAAACTTTGGTATGTTCTATATTTTCTTTCTGGGTTAACAAAATACGACCCTGGACTTCATCGTCGCTAAGCCGCTTCTGTATCAATTTGTTTCTTCTTTTCCATGACAAATTTCATTAATTCCAACTTGTGTGATATTTGACTCTTGTCGAAGGATGCGTTACACAGTATATGGAGTATAGAATACATGAATGTATAAGGTCAAATAGAAATCAAGAAGACACTGTCAAGGACTCAGTCCCTTGAAGCGAAAGGAAAAAATATATATTTCAAAAATCCTCCAAAGTACACCGGTGGGAATACTGGAATGAAATATCTATTTTTTTTTTCCTGTTCCTTTCATAGGCAATAAAGTTGTGTGGGAAAATATACAAATTGGGTTTAAAAATAATATATATAAAATCATCACCCTCCACAGAGTTCATAAACTTTCTATAAGCCCAGCGATAAATTTTTCATTCAAAATTTTTACCAAATCAGCAAATAGACAAAATGTTTTTCAAAAAAAAATAAACGACATAAAAACTCATTGCAATGGCTGAGTTCTTGTCTTTTTCTATTTTTTTGAAGGACTATACCACGTGTATACTTTGTGGTGTAATCCTTGTTTCAAGGTCACCGAACAAAAACAACAAAATACTCACACGCTGATATAATACTACCTATAATAATGTGAGGCAAAAAACGAAAGGCTCCGCATGTTTGTATAATAGTCGTTGGCTTACCACCATCATTGTCTTTCAAATGTTAGGCGTTTGTGGTAAGTATATGAGTATGTATCTGTTCTTTGGAAACAATTTAAGCCGCAAATGTGACACATATCAACGTGTTTCCTATACACATATCAGGAATATCAGTCCTCCCTCACAACAGAGAATGCGGTTGTTATAAATCAACCACTTGGTGGAATTTAACCATTCCCCCGCTGCTGCGCTGCCTTCGTCATTTACTTTGCCATACCTCCTCCAAGCTACTATATGAGTACCCTTTTGTCTTTTTCGAAATGGTGGGTTCTTTCCGAAAATGAAAGCTTTTGTTTGCAGCTATAACTCCTCTTGGTTGACAGTAAGAATATGTGTAAAATAACATATTGTAAATTGGATATCACTCTCTTTCTCTTCGTTAAAAAAAAAAAAACAAAAGGAAAGGAAAGGAAAGCTCAAAAAAAATGTCTGTCGATTGTTTATTGATTTTGGTTTTCACGTGACATCAAGGTTTTGTTAATCATTTCCTCACCTCCACCCAATAATTTTAACTTCATAGACATACTAATGAGCTAAATAGGATAAGGAACACGTTATTGGTATCACATACTTATAGTTACATACATACGTCATGAGTCCTTGAGAACTTTAAGTACTATAATTTGAACTTTATTTTGGAATTATTCTTTCAAGAATAGTTATTTCTCAAGTTTGTTCTATATTCAAAATGTATACACTCCGAATCAATGTGATAGGTATCGAAACTTTTCTTGTTGAAAAAAAAATGCTATAGATACCTATAAGCTATAACACATTCAAGGTAATTTTTAATATATTGAAAGTAAAATTAGGTATTATTTGGATTTATTTATTTATTTATTTATTTATTTATTTTTATTTATTTTGGCTTAAATTTTAAACTGAGATTTTTGTCAATGAATGGTCAAATGGCTCGTCAAACGTTTCATATTTCTGACTTTCTCCTAAATGACTTAACGGATTTCAAAATTTTTACTTGCGATATAGGTACTATGGGGCAAGTTTAGGATTCGTAAAAAAAATCAAACATGACATTTCTATGATGAAGAATGCCAAAAAAAAAATGGGTCCGGCCATTCTGTCTGTCTGTACTTCGAGCTATGGCCTAAACTACTAAAGCGATTTGCTTCAAACTTGGTAGTAAATAGATTTGGGGTGATTCCCTAAAGGACAAATTAAAATTTACCTATCATATAACGGAAATAGAAAAGTTAATTTATTTCAAAAACGGCTCTAAATTAAAATTTTTCTGTTTAGTGTTACATACTTATAAAAGCCTAATTTTGAAATAAGAAAAGTATTTTTTGAACGGTTATAAACTGTACCTGCCATAGAACGGTTTTTTTATTTATGAATATCTCGTAAACGACAAACGAGATTTCAACCAAAATTTTTGATACAGAAACGTGAAATAAACTTTATATGAAAATTTTATAAAATTTCCAAAAAACACATTTTTTGATTTTTTAAAAAAATATATCAACATTATTTTTTTTTTTTTTTAAATCAATTTTTTGAAAACGGGTTGATGAATTGTATTTTCTTAAAAATGGAGTAATAACTTTTTTTTTAATGTTGGAAAAAATGTATACCTATATAAAAAATTATTTTTTTAAAAACGGCTCTAACGATTTTCGAAATTTTTTTTCTAAAAATTCTCTTATATACAAGAAAACAAATGGCATACTTGGTTTTGTGTAAAAGATCATTTAAAACTGTGTTTAATTAATTATAAAAATTAATTTGTCCAGTAAAAAGGTTTTGTATTAGAGTTAATTTTATCATAAGAGCAAGAACGTGCGACCCCAGTCGTGCATTCTATTTAAATATCAATTTCGATGAATATTTTTGAAATTATGATTTTATGTATCGAAAAATAATTGAAAAAGGCGTGTAGACAATAATCTTGGCTTATTGCAACATCTAAGTACACTATTAAAATTTAGAAATAAAATTAGATTTGAGGTAAAAAACTTTAATTTTAATATTGTGTGCAAGGGTGTTTTTTCGAAGAGGGAGTATATTTTGTAATAAATCCCAAAAAGATTATGCTTCATGTACCTAGTTGGTTTAAGAATTTTAATATGAACGTTTTGACTTTAACTTTGCAAAAAACGAAGCATGTGCTCAGCTGTATGAACCTATTTCAAAATATTCCAAACCGCTCTTCGAAAATAAATGCATTTGAAAAATGAAAATTACCTTCCATGTGTATTTTTTGGCAAATCCATAAAGTTTCGAAAATGATTTTTATACATATGTTGTCATTTTGTCATTTATAAAAACAAATTGAAATTTGAACTTATTTTTCTTTAGTTAAAAAAATACATTTTATCTGACACCAATACCTACTGGATATTGTTATTTGTTTTTTATAAATCTTTAATATTTTGAAAATGTGGTTTTTAGGCCGCCTACTTGTAAATTTTCTAACAAATAATATTTAAGCAATATCGTCAAAATACCGTAATTTTCCCAACAATATGATTTTGGATAAGTTGATAAGAAAGATCTCACATTTTGGTCATAATTCACTTGTGTAGAAACTGCTTCCATCTCACCTTCTATTTCTAAGGTACTTGAAATACTTTTGTAAAATTTACTATGATAACATTGTAATTTCGGACTCTACTTTTGTTTTATAGTTAGCATTACAAGGTCTTATCTTCAAAGTTTATAGTGCATTTTTGTACAATTAAACATCGTCATTTTAATAGTACTAGAGTGGGAGACAGTGCGTCGTTACTTTTAAAATAGCCCAGTTCTTCTACAACTCCGTAGCTTTTCATTTTTATTTTTTTTAAGTAAACTGAAATTTCAAAATAATAATTACATAATTCTGATTCTATTTTATTAGTTGGTAGTGTAATTCAGCTCTATGTGTGTCAAGCAAGTATGTTTAAACCGATAATCCATGGTATGTATTTATATAGTAGTTATGTATAAAGATTTGTATTTACCTTTCTCCAGAACATAAATTCCTTTCATGTCCTAGTTTGTTTTATTCGAAATGCATTTGCAATAAATGTTATACAATTTTCAAACGACATCTATGGGAATTTTTAGTGTTTTCCTTTCAATGGTCATAAAAATTCAACATCTATACACTTATTTTACATCACCGTTTGGTGTATTGAATACATGCTTATATGCTCATGCTCAAGGATAATCTGTCGAACAGACAGATATCTTTCGTTTCGCATTGATGTAAGCTCATATGCTCAGGCACGTTTTGTGTTAACGTTTTTTTTTTCTTTGAAGTTTCTCCCATACAAACAACAAACACACACAAACTATTCTTCAGTTCCTTGAAATAGAATTTTTTGTTTTTTGTTGTTGTTTGTTTTAATAATGGATGACAATGTAATCTTTCAAGCAATATAAGAAGACAAAAGCAATATAAAATTAAGTAAGCTTAGGGCAAGGTTTTCACTCTGTGCGAAAAGAAAACTATATTGCTTACAAGAGTTTATGTTACAATGGCACATCTAAAACAAGAAAAAAACCTTTAAGGGAAACTTGTTTTCTGATACCTAAACATACATAGATGTTATTACTTTAATAGCTAGAAAATAGTAAAAAAAAATGCATTTCCGGAAAAATGGTGAAAAGGCTTCAATGGAAATACTTACACACACTCGTGTTTTCAAATCCTCAATATTAAAAAAGAATGTAAAACGTTCAGAGTGCTTGTAGTAAGAACTGCATCTATATACTCTATATCAATACTTTATTGGAGTGCATTTTTAGAAATGTGAAGGATTCTAGCGAAAATATCTAAAAGGTTACTTTTTATATTTCTATAATGGACAATTCCATTGCTTTGACGGCTCCATCGATGCATTCATCTGTGTTAAAGAATGGCAAATATTAGATATCGATTTGAAGGAGAAAAAATTTAGCTGATGAAAAATTCCAAAAATACTAAACCTCCATCAAGTGAAAAGGGCTTAGTATAAAAATATAAGTACATAGTACATATGTAGGTATTAGGGTGGGTCAAAAAAATCGAAATTCGTTTTTGATTTGGTACCTCGAAAGCTCGATTGCTAGACACCTCTAGAATATACTCACCAAATATGAGCTCTTTATCTTAATGGGAAGGTCCTCCGCTTTTCAATTTTACATTTTTACATCAAGCTTCTATTAAAAAAAAAAATATTTTTTTTAATTGAATTTTTAGCCAATTTTTTTACATATTCTTGTAGAAAATTGAACGCTCTACAAAAAAGGTTAAAGACATTTTTTTGAATTATCTAACCGTTTAGTAGATATTTGAGGTCCAAAAATCGAGAAAATCTTTAAAAATTCGTTTTTTGTTCTTAATTTTGTAACAAATTGAAAAATTATAATAATCAAACGCGCATTACATATTCTCGTCGGAAACAGATTGCTCCACAAAAAAAGTCTTAATAAATTTTTTCATTTATCTAACCATTCTAAAGATATTCGAGGTCAAAGTAAAACAAAAATATAAAAACTTTTTTTACTTTTCAAAATTTCCTAATTCACTGAAAAGTCATTATTATTAAATAAGTAAGATGGATTATTGTAGGGGCTTAAATGTTCTACAAAAAAGTCCTTGGCCTCAAATTGGTTGCTTTAACCGTTTAGAAGATATTCGCATCCAATAGGGATCATAAGAAAACTATTGAAATCAGTGGGCATTGGTTTGGATGCGAATATCTTCTAAACGGTTAAACCAACCAATTTTAAGCCAAGGACTTTTTTGTAGAACATTTAAGCCCATTAAGCCCTAGTTAATTTTTCCCAGCATAGGTACTTAGTATTCGGGCTATATCTTGAGTAATAAAAGACTAATCTGAACAGAAAAACCGACACCTGAAAGCTTAGTAAATACACAAGAAACACTATAATAACATTTCTGCGTCACTCCAGATGTTTAAGTACAATGTATTATAACAACTTAATTTTTGCAAAAAAAAAACATAATTACTGAAAGAAAAAATCAAAATCTTTCGAATTTTAATAGTTTTAAATTTTTTCATGTGTATTAGGTACACTTTTTAAAAAAGATAAAAAGATGGTTTTCTTCAAAATCTATGGATAAATTATAAAGATATGACCATTTTTTGTAACGATAAATATTTTCGACTTTTTCTGTTACTTTTTGATTTTTTGTCTATAACTTGAAAAGCAAGCTGAATTTTAAAATTTTTATTAAGAAATTTTTTTGTAGATAATTAAATTTCCTATCGATTGTATCCTTTTAAAAAAATTTAAAATAAAAATATTGCCAAAAACTTAAGAAAAACTCCTATTTAAAAAAGAAAAAAAAAAAAAACGAAATTTTTGATGTTTTTACTAAATGGTCTATTCTTATCCTTTGAGCATTTATAGATATTGAACATGTATCAGACAAAAGACATTACTTTATCTTTCAACGTAATGGTCACAAGAATTGAATATGGCTAAAATTGGAAAAAAAAATATGGACATTCAAAATCTAATGTTTTTAAAAATTGAAATGGGACCACCTTGCAGCCACCAGCTTTCCAGTACAAAAAGAATTATCAAAATTGGTTGTCCAATGTTGTGAGGTACTAAACACACAAAAAAAAAGAGGTTGTCTCTAAAGTCGGTTTACGGACGATGATTTTACGTGATAACGTCGTCAGAAAACAGGTTGTGTGCTTTTGTTTAAAAATGAGTCAATTGAAGCGTATACATTTTTCAAACAGTCATAATTTACACGAAAAAGCTTAAAAAAAATACCTTTTTTATTTTCTCATTATATAAATTTTTTTATTTTTAAAGCTTACAAAAAAAATTATGCAATTTCAAAGCCAAGTATTTCTTCTTAAGAATAAAACCATTTTTAAATTTTTACAATGCGCAAAAAGTATAAAAATAATTTATTGAAAACAATCATTTTCATCAAAAAAAAGCAAAAAAACATGAATTTTTATCTTCTCACGTCCTTAATTCCATTTTTTCCCTAACAACCTATATAAAATTTTATACCATCTGAAAGCTAATTGTCTTAGCTCAAAATATATAAATCGATCAGGTCTATGAGACATCTACAAAAAGAGCTAGAATTTTTTGAACTCGATCAAATTTCATTAAAAAAAGCAAAAAAAACATTTATTTTTATGTTCTCAGACTATGGAATCAATTTTTTTGTTTGACAACCTATAAAAAATATATACCAAGCTTATTATTTCACCTTTCATATGATGTATCAATCTCATTTCAAAGATGCCTACAAGAGAAGTTAGAATTTTTTAAATTTCCAGTCGAATTTCCAGACTGAGATTACGGGACTTCCCACACTGATGGCTGTTCGGGGGCAACAGATCTCCACTGGTGTTTTGAGGTTTTTCGCAAGTTTCTTGATTTAACATTGTGTAGCTTGTAGTTAGTCAACCGTTATGTGTGATATACCAAATCAAAGGTAATTGTATCAGGATGCTCATAAAAGTTTAACCAAGAGGTCAAAAGTTATAACCTGTTGAATTCTAAAATTTTATTTTACCGTTATCTCAAAATTGTGTTTACAAAAATGATTGAAACTTCACACAAATATAGCCGTAGCCATGGTCTTTCATTAATTTATATACTTTACATTACATTACATATTAATCTAATCCGAAGATAAATCTACGGACTAGACACACACTACAGCTTCGGAAACTTAGTCCATTTTGCTGATACAGCACAAGACATTAATACAACAAAGAGAAAGACAAAGAAAGAAAGAACAATAGAAACACATATAACACATAACTACGTGGCACAGAGGGGGAGACATCGTTGACAATTGTCTCATGTTATCGCACAGGTGGCTTCAGTTAAGCTGGCGATTTAGAAAAAACTTCTGAGTCGACCGTTGGGTTCGAACCCACGATGTCTGGCTCTGAAGTCATCTACTCATTCCTCTGTGCCATGGCCACCTGCTTATATACTTTATTCCTGTATCTATTAAAGAAAAAAAGATAAAAATAAAAAACGATGAAAATCGGTTAAAAACGGTCAAAAACGTGTGTTTTAAAAACTTGTTTCTTCCGTTATTCAGTCAAAACTCACTAAACGATTCCAATTTTTTGTACATGTATGCATAAGGCCAAAACCTACATGTCCTCTAAGTTTGAGATTTTTTGAACTCTCCAAAAAAAAGCTAAAAATCAAAAATTACCCAAAAATACCCCTAAGAAACAAGGTGTTTTTCAAAAATTCATATTTCAAAACGCAGAGTGTTGGAAAACAATCCGTATCAGACACCTAATTTTTTTTCCCTCATCTTTCACCTGGCATCTTTAGAATTGTCAAAAAAAATTTCCTTTACCCAAAATCATCATTTTGTACTAGCCCCAACACGTGTACAATCTCATCTATCTATAGCAAAAAAAAAATCAATTCTCTACGACTTCGCGTTTAGATTTTAGCCCAAATTTCATCTTTCCGTTTTACTTCTGTTTACCCTATTAAATGACGGAATTTTTGAAAATCCTTCATTTGGATTAAGCTTTAGGTTATAATCTCTCAAATAAGCTATAGAAGATTTTTGTATGTCTAATAGTTTATTTTAAATTTTGAATTGAAATTTTTTGCCGCACTGCGAAAGTGCGAGAGTGTAACGTTAGAAAATGGCGTCACTTTTTTGGTTCATCGATTTATAAGACGTTATCACGTCAAAAAAAAAAAAAGAGTGTGTGTACACATGTACACGCGACTGAAGTTATACTTCTCATTCAGTATATGTAAATTAATTTCATTTGATATCTTTAATTTCTATTATGAAGTAATTAATCCACACTTAGTTTTTTTTACATTTTTATCATGTGAACAATAAATAAATTCGTTCATCCTCCTTGAGTCATGTAATTTTCAATTTATTCTGTGAAATTTACTCATGTTGTGCGGTTCAGAACGTACGGTATATGGTTAACGAAATGAATTGCGCATAAAATGTGCGATATGGTAATTTTATGAGAATTGTGTGTGCTTCAGCACTAGTAGTAGCAATATGGAACTTGCAGGGTTGCTACAAAGCTCAAAAGTTAGCTGAGCTCAGTTCACAGCCCAGCTCAAATTTTGAGCTAGCTCACTTTTGAGCTATGTACCATAATTCAATTAAAAAGTTAATAACTTTTTATTATGTACCATAGCTCAGCTCATTTGAGCTGAGCTAAAAGTGAGCTGAGCTGATGGTTGAGCTGAGCTGTTGGGTGAGCTAAGGTAAAGTGAGCTGAGCTGAGCTGTGATGGGTAAGGGGATATATTGATTTTTATATGGAAAGTATAATAAATTTTGAAGATATTTTAAACTTTTATAAAACACCATAGCTTAAGATGTTTGGTTCTAGTTATTAATGGAATTATTTTAACACATGGATATTTTTATAAGTAAAACAGATAATTTTTCGTGATCTTTTTTCTTGGTTTTTTTAATAGTAGGTAAATATATTTCTATTTTTTTAGTAAAATATTTTTTTTTTATCATAAAAAAAATTCCGGTATAATCCGGTTTTTCGACTTTTTTCATAATTCCGAGAAAATCGCGTTTGAAAGTTGGGTTACATTTTTTTTTTTCGAAAAATCCCCGAATCTTTGAACGCTCTTGGAAGCTAAACCGTTTGAGAACAATTTTTGGGAGTGATGCCAAATGATAGCTTATGTCATGGGCCTACGCTTTGCACATTATCAGATTTTTAAAAAATCGCCTTCCATGTTAAACCGCCACATCATGCCTATTTTATCAGAATCGTGCCTATTTTTTTTTTTTTACTTTTAAGTTCTCCCGGTTTGAGAACGCGTGGACCTACAGGGATGAGAGTTGTACCCAAATGTAGGTTAGAGTCCCCGCTACCTTTAGGCAATTTTTTTTTTGAATTTTCTTCAAAATTCCGCGATATAGGCGTTGGAAGTTGGGGGCGCAAAAAAACTTCTGGGAGCTGAACGCTTTGATCTAGAGACAGGGGAGTGGTGCCATATGAAAGCTTATATTCTCAGCTACCCGATAGTGGTATAATCCGGTTTTTCGATTTTTTTCAAAATTCCGAGAAAATCGTGTTTGAAAGTAAGGGTAAAATTTTTTTTCGAAAAATCCCCGAATCTTTGAACGCTCCTGGAAGCTAAACCGTTTGAGAGCAATTTTTGGGAGTGATGCCAAATGATAGCTTAAGTCATGGGCCTACGCTTTGCACATTGTCAGATTTTTAAAATATCGCCTTCCATGTTAAACCGCCACATCATGCCTATTTTATCAGAATCGTGCCTAATTTTTTTTTTACTTTTAAGTTCTCCCGGTTTGAGAACGCGTGGACCTTCAGGGATTGGAGTTGTACCCAAATGTAGGTTAGAGTCCCCGCTACCTTTTGGCATCAAAAAAATTTTTTTCATTTTCTTCAAAATTCCGCGATATACATAGGTGTTCGAACGCTTTGATCTAGAAACAGGGGAGTGGTGCCATATGAAAGCTTATATTCTCAGCTACCCGATAGTGGTTTTTCGATTTTTTTCAAAAATCCGAGAAAATCGCCTTTGAAAGTTGGGGTAAAATTTTTTTTCCAAAAATCCCCGCATCTTTGAACGCTCCTAGAAGTTAAACCGCTTGAGAGCAATTTTTGGGAGTGATGCCAAATGATAGCTTGTGTCATGGGCCTACGTTTTGCACATTGTCAGATTTTTAAAAAATCGCCTTCCATGTTAAACCGCCACATCATGCCTATTTTTTCAGAATCGTGCCTATTTTTTTTTACTTTTAAGTTCTCCCGGTTTGAGAACGCGTGGACCTACAGGGATGAGAGTTGTACCCAAATGTAGGTTAGAGTCCCCGCTACCTTTTGGCATCAAAAAATTTTTTTTTCATTGCAACTTGTCACATGCAACTTCCCACATGCAACTTGCCACACGCAACTTTCCACATGCAACTTACCACACGCAACTTGCCACATGCAGCTTGCCACATGCAACTTGCCACATACAACCTGCCACATGCAACTTGCCACATGAAACATGTAACTTGCAACGTGTTGTGTATTTTATGTTTGCCGTACTGCGGCGTACTGCATTTTTAAATACTAAAGTACTGACTACTCTAAAGGTGAAACGACAGCCCTGCTACCCAGGGTGATCGCGTCATAATCCCTTTGACATTCTTGTCAAAAAGTAAATTTTCATACTCACCCTCCTATAAGAAGTATAACTTCAAAAACAAACAAAAATACAGACGAATTGAGTACCTCCTCCTTTTTGGAAGTCGGTAAAAAAAAATAATTCTTGAAGACTGATAAGAAAAAGTTACCTATCTTAAAATTAAAATTAAAAAATTATCTCATAACAACTTAAGATTTGCTAATACCGTTTTCTTAGCTATTTTAAAAAAATCAGTCTTCCTGTGTTTTGTTGTACGTAAAAGTGTATATCTTTCCTGCAATTTATTTTTAATCATATCCTTATTGGTGGCTTAAAGCATGTATAAAGCTGCACAACACTCAAACTGACTATGACTAAGGATATGATTTTTTATCTGCGCTAAACCATATATAGAGCAAATGAGAAACAATGTACGGGCCCTTTAAGAATACAGGACCCGTAGGTATACAAATAAAAGTAGTACCAAGCTAGTTTATAGCAATCGATTATAATAAAATAAAAGTAATCTTAATGTAAAATCTTATAAATAGCTTATCTACCACGTCTTTAATGTAAATGTTTTTATTTTTTTTTTTTCTATCAATCTAGAACGGATGAATACCTCACCGATTTAATCAAATAAACAAATCAAGTAAAATAAAATCATGAACTTTCTTCTTTTAAAAGAGTTCAATGAATCACGTCATTTCTTTTCGACGACATTTCCATTCCACAACCCTAAACCTAAACTAAAACAACAGAATGCGCTTAATTTTCGGCTTATATAGACTATGCATTTTTTTTTTTTCGTTTTTTGTTTGGGCCAGATTATTCAGTGTAAAACCATCCTAAAACTAGGCTAGTTTACATTTGACGTGTCGGAAGTGATTCGTATAAATTTCAACTTGATTTACACAAATCCTTCTTTTGATTTTAGTTTTTAGTTGGTCGAGGTGTATGTACGGACTGGAAAAAAAAAGCTTTCAGTTCTTTCGTTTTTAATCTATTATTCGTTTTATTGATTGCCATTGCCCTATAAACTCTCTAACCCCAACAGACTTTCTCATTTTTATAGAGACGTCATAGTATTTTGTCTATTTCCGTCATGAATATGGCTGAGCTCTGTTTTGTTGGTAGGTATAAGCGGAAGGTGACATAAATCGCCCTCCTCTGATGGCTTTAGTTTGTATATTTTTTTTTTTTTGGTTTTTTTTGTAAATAGAAAGGCGATGTAATTTGCCTTAAATAACCCTTTTAACGGGATATGCGCACTCATTTTATTTGAATTTATTTATTTCCAAAGGTATGTTAAGGTACAACGAAATAAATCATGTAACATTGTAACGTCGGTCGTTCCTTCGGAACGGAAAGATGGCCTTTGTCATTGTTTTTTTTTTTTTTTTTCGGATGATAGTTATCAGTTTATAAGCATAACGTTGTTGTGAATTGGGGTGAAAGCTTCCTTTATCCCTCCAAAAGTTGAATTGTTCATTGATTTTTGTTGTAAATACCTGAACATTTTTATTCAGAGCTCATGAGAGAGTGCTTAAGCTTCTATATCACATACCTAAATGTATAGCCTATAGCCTATACACTTATGTTCACGTGACTTGGCCGTTTTTAGATTCTTTTAGTGCCGACGACGACTATACGGAACGTTCAAGCATGTGAACCTAGATACCCAGTTTTTGAACCACAACAAAACACAAAGGACATACAAAAAATGGGGTCACAAAAAAAGCACTTGCCGCGCGCTCTAAAGGTATAGAATGACCATTGAAATTTGTATTTGTTCGAAAAACTATGGAGAAACTATTTTTAATTTTTTTTTTTCCACAAAAGGTTCAGCAGGTATAGATAAAAGGAATTTTTCGATCGTTCAGAGTCTTCGGTTCTTTAGTTCTTTAGTTTATTGAACTATACTCGGTAGACTCAAGTGGTGAATGTGCAAAAAAATTGTATGAATTCTTGACATGACTCGCTTGAGGGTATTTTTAGTGATTTAATTTTACTGTCGAGAACAATCGCATAAGGAGACCTGCTGCCGCCATCACCGTCCAACACCATCAGATGAATGCCCTTTGAATGCTAAAAATAAATCTAAATCTAATATCAAATCATGTTAATGGTAATTCAAATTAAGATGGATATCTCTGTGCTTCACTACGAGAGAAATCATCATCATCATAACAATATTCGCTTGTTATTATGTACGAAAATAGATTTTTTGATTATTATCTTATAGATCTGTGCGTTTTTACAAGCCTCATTGGAGAGGATGTGTATCAGGCTTGTCGTCGTACGTCGATAGATAGTCTTTAATTTAGCCACTTGAAGACGCCATTGCCGCCTACGTCATTCATCGGATATAATGACGTTAGGGACAGAGGACTACTACACAAAACGTATTTCTTGAGTGGAGAGAAAAAAAATTATACTTTCCTTGGTTGATAATGCGTAGGATATCTACTACTTGTTCTATGGACTGTATCTTGAGAAGTTGTGTTTTGAGAATCTCATTAAATATGCACACAGCATAGCTTGACTGGTACGTGACTTTTTTTCAAAAACTCGGTGATGGAATGACAAAAGAAGAGTGTTTTTCTTAAAAAGCAGTTTTTTTTGGAAGCTTTTTGCTATAGCAAAAAACAATTAAGGATTAACAATATGCACTTGACAATGAATAAATTTACTAAGTGGATTATCTTGTTTCTATAATTCACCAACGACAATTTGTTTTTTCTTTTTTTTATATTCAAATTTTTTTTTGTATTCAAATTTGAAAAAAAAAAATAAGAAGCAACTTCTATAGGTAGTCCATTTTAATTGCACAGCAGTCTCCTTTTTGCAAATCTATTATTCTTCATTATTTTGTGGTTTAAAATCTAATTTCTTCTTTTTTTTTTCTTAATTTTAGTGAAATGGACTATTAAAATGTATTTTGAGATTTAATCATTGAACTTTGTAGAAAGGGTTTGTTTGTTAATTTCCAACGAGATTATACAAAATGGTTTCCCTAATTTCTTTAAATAAAGGTGATTATTTGCAGGAAATCGTTTAAATGACCACAACAAAAAAAGAAAAAAAACAGATTTTAAACGATTATAGTGAAATATTACAGAGGGTATGTTGGAAAAAGGTGGACAATTAACAATATGCCAAGAGAGATACAAAAATTCGGTCAATATAAGAATTAGAACAGCGGAACCGGGTTTCACGTAATCAAGGGGCACGGTAGTGCCCAGCCAAGTTCTCTAGCAACTTTGGCACCACACCCTTATTTACAGGAAACAACTCAGGCCATTTTCGACCCCCCTCTAACTTCCACACCAAAGATGCTAGAAATTTCAAACTCGCTATATTTATTGAGCTTGTCAAAACCAAGCTCCTCACAAAATTTCAGCCTTTTACGATTAGTAGTTTCTGAGATATAGGGCTTCAAAATTCGCAAAAACCGTAACTGACTGACTGACTGACTGACTGACTCACTCACTCACTCACTGACAGATCATCAAAATTATGGAGAACTTCCCGTTAACTTAGAAACTTGAAATTTTACACGGTGATAGGGCTTGTGGTTTATACAAAGGAAAAAATCGAAAATTTGAGATTTTCAATTCAGGGGGCGTGGCATCCGCCCATTTCCGCTGAGTTTTGATTAAATATAAAAGAGCACTTCTGATTATCGTAGAATCTTGAAATTTGGTAGAATGGTAGAGATGGTAGTTTATAGAAAGGGAAAAATTTAAAGTTTGAGAATTTCAGCCAGGGGGCGTGGCAACCGCCTATTTTCACTGAATTTTTATCAAATATAGAGATTTTCAATTCTACAGCCATACCTTGCAAAAAGTAGTGAAATCACAACAAAAACATTACTGTTAAAAAAGGAGCCAAGTTCTCCTATGTTGAAATTATGCTGGCACAAAAAGTACTGAGATGTAAAAGTGTACCAAGTTCTAAAGTTTGGGTTCAAATTCGTATCAATAAAATTTTGATTGTTTACTTGGCAATTTTTGAAATAACTTTAAAAATCGGTAATTAAAAGAAAAATTGTCAAGAGAACAATCAAAATTTTATTGATACGAATTTGAACCCAAACTTTAGAACTTGGTACACTTTTACATCTCAGTACTTTTTGTGCCAGCATAATTTCAACATAGGAGAACTTGGCTCCTTTTTTAACAGTAATGTTTTTGTTGTGATTGATTTTAAAAAGAAATAGGTATTTCTTATATAACTGCTCTTATGAATTTGGTGGAAAAAATACGAATATTTTTAACTTTTAGTCATGTCAGAGTATGCATATACAGTAGGTATATACCTATTAGGATGGGTAAAAAAAAATCGAAATTCGTTTTTTCGATTTTGTACTCCGAAAAATCGATTGCTAGACACCTCTAGAATATACAGAGACACACATATATGAGCTCTTTATATTAATGGAAAGGTTATCCGCTTCGCAATTTTCTATTTTTACATCAAGCTTCTACCAAAAAAAAAATCATTTGTTTTATTAATTGACTTTTTAGCAAATTTTTTGACTTGTAGAAAATTGAAAGCTCTACAAAAAAGGCCTTATACACTTTTTTCGTTTAGTAGATATTTGAGGTCCAAAAATCGAGAAAATTTTTAAAAATTCGTTTTTTGTTCTTAATTTTGTAACAAATTGAAAAATTATAACATGCAAGACATATTCTTGTAGGAAATAGATTGCTCCTATGGGTAATTCCATGAAAAAGTGGACAGGAATTTTGAACAAATTATGCAGTCTTTTTTACTTTTTTTTATTAGCAAATTACTATTTACAAACGGCAACTCTTTATGCAAGTTGCAAAAAAAGATTCTTTGTTGTATTCCCTTATGGATAGACATAAAATTCAGGGAGTTTAATAATCTTAAAGCATTTTTATAGCATAAGCTTGCCAACAACAGAAGAATTTCACATGAAAATGACGGAAAAACAAGCAAACTGAAAATATGATGAGTCTAATAGTGACGATGACAATATCCCCTCGTGAGTGCTAAAATAAGTTAACATTTAAGCAAGCTTCGTTACACACTATTCGATTAAAAAAAAACTTGAGTGAAAATGCATCTTTTCTTTACTTTTGGAACCACAAATCGCAGGTAACATGAGTTACCAAAATAATGTAACGTGAGTTACCTGAATATTTTTAAATTTTTCCTCGAAATATTGAAAAAATGTTTGGTTTTGTCACTCATATTAAAAGCTTGTAATTTTGTATGTATGGAATCTTCATTGAAAACAAATTAAGATTCTTAATTTCACATAAAAACTTCATACTGTCGGACTCTTAAAATTTGTGTCCGATTTTTGTAACGTGAGTTACCATCAAACTTTTATTTTTCCCAAGCAAATGTTAAAAATAAAGACAATTTTTTTAGTTAATTTATGAAAGTAATTGTTATGCTCCATTCATGGATAGTAATTTCGTATCAATTTACATTAAAATTGAAAAAAAAAAAAAATTATTTATGTGTTGGAAATTTTTGTGAATGTAACGTGAGTTACCATGGAATTGCCAATATCTAACCATTCTAAAGATATTCGAGGTCAAAGTTAAAAAAAATTATATTTTGTGTGTATATTCTAGAGGTGTCTAGCAATCGATTTTTGGGAGTACAAAATCCAAAAAACGAATTTCGATTTTTTTTTACCCACCCTAATACCTATTCTCGATTACTCAAATATGATTGGGGAAGACAGTTTTACATCATATTAATTTTGATATGAAAATTAATTCTGACATATTTAGCATATATTTAGATAATTTCCTGAAGAAAATTTGAAAACCGTGTAAAAATAAAAAGAAAAAAAAGTAGATTTGGTTTTTTTTAATTTTTCTCAAAAACTAAAAGAGGTTATGACTTCTAGTTTTCTGTGTTTGACTAAAACTATATCATAGAATTAAGAGTTGGAAAAAAAATTAGTACTTTATTGGGTAGATTTTTTGGAATAAAAACAGTTTGAATTTTTTAAAAAATTTTTTTTTCAAAATTTTGTGTTTGAAATTTTTTGTTTCAAAAACTATTTATCAAAAAACATTTATTTAAAAACCAGAAAATAGTATAACTTTTTACCTTTAAAAAAAGCTATCGTTTAGTTTTGTAAGTGCTGCCGTTGTCTTTTTTGATTTAAGGTCGAGTTCTTAATTTAAAATTTTTTTCACATTCAAGTGCTTGACAGACCGTTTTTGCCACGGCTGACTAGACTTTTTTTGCATCAGTAACATGCCTGGGGATGTCCTTAAACATATTTCATATGACTGAATACTAAGCAATGACCTGCAATAGTTTGTAATTTTTTTACACCTTCATGACAAATTTTTTACATGTTCGCCACATTTACGGCCAGGCAGACCAGCGTTTCTTATATAACTTGGTGAAGACTATAAATTGGTATGACTCTGAATACTAAGCAATTACCTGCAAACTTTAGGTCGCTGGCTCTTAGACTATATGAACTTAATCAACTTTTACGTACGACACTTTTGACAATTAAAAAAAATAAACAAATTGAGTGAATTAAAAGCAAAAATGATTTATAAATACAAAATTAATTTAAATGAATTAAAACTTTTCTGAGCTTTATCTATTTGTTCTTTTCTTAACCACAATAGCTCAGAAAATTAATTAAATTAATTTTTTATTTAAAAATTATTTTTTTTTAATTCAATCAGTTTGTTTTTTTTTTTTTTTAATTACTTTCAGTAGCCTTTTTTATGAAATAAAACTTATTTTTTTATGGAAATAAACTGGGCTTTAATAAAAAAATACAAAAAATTAATACTCATTAACGTGTTTTTTTGACTTAAATGATATGAAAGTGTAAAAAACAACTTAAAAAACGAAGAAAATTGTGTTTGAAATGGCAAAATTGTAGAGAAATGGTTGTCCGCAGAAAAAAAAGTTTTGAGACAAACTTAAACTGTAATAAATTCTTGATTGGTTGTAAAAAAAATGTTTCAAATCAAACGTAGTTTGGCAAAGATAAGGCCAGTTAAAGGACAAGAGAGCAAAAATCATAAAAACCGTGGTAACTCGAAAACGGGACGAAAACGAGAAAATTACCTCTTAAGTTTTTCGACTTAAAATGACCTCAGGAATCCATGGTTTTCATTTTGGGCGGTGACTGTGGGACACCCTGTATTTTCAAATATTTAAGTTGAATTAGAATAGTTATAATTTAACCTATTGTAAAATAACATTTTCACCGAATGTTTTAAATGATATTTCTATATTTTATGACAGTTAAAACACAAAGTGATCAAAACCAAACAAATGCGTTATTTAACTGCAAATTTCAGTTTTATTTGTAAAATCATATAGGTAATTAAGCTCTCTAATATTCCTATTTGAAACTATATAGGAACAACGTAAGTCTCCTATGAAGTTAAATCACAGAAAAATTAATTTGTCAAAAATCAGCTTTAAAACTTTAAATACCACTGCGTTACCAAGATAAACCACAATATTACCATGATTTGTAAACAATTCGATCCAAATTTGGGTTTCAAACTTGTAAATGTACCTAAATAATTTTAATTTTATAACTCAATATAGTTTTTCTACGATTTTGTACTATTTCTTCAAGAAAAATTAAATTCAAAAGGGACATTTTTTTTAAGGGACTAAATAGTATTTTGGCCCATATATACATTAGACTGATTCAAAAAAAAAATTTTTTTTTTGTTTAAAGCATTGTTGAAAATATTGTTGGAAATGACGACAAAAAAATACTGTAAAAGTTTCAGCCCTTAATGTTAACATTTAGTACCGCCGCATCGCAATTTTCTATTTCCCATACGATTTGTATGGGAAAGATTGTGTATTTGTGTTTAGAATTTTGTATCTTTTTAATGGTTCATCCAAAAGGCTTGACAAAATCATTTTCTTTTATAAAATTGTCCGCTCTACAAAAAAGCTCTTTTTAATTTTTTTGATTTACCCCCGCGTTTCGAAGTTATTCAACTTTAAAATATAAAAAGTAATTTTTTCTCATTTTTTTTCCGATTTTTTGACGAAATTATTATGTTTTTCAAAAAATTTGGCAAAATTTTCGAATATTTGTATTCTATGTTGTGTTTTGGTTTCACAGACAATTTTATATAACTCACAAACCCCTAAAACTATCATATTAGATTTTTTCAATAAATTCAAATTATTCATTTTTTCAACTAAAAATTATTTTAATTAATTTTTCGCGTCCGTTTTTTTTTAATTTCATAAATGCAATCTTGTAGAGCGTTCAATTTTATACAAGAAAATGATTAAATCTAGCCTTTTGGATGAACCATTAAAAAGATACAAAATTCTAAACACAAATACACAATCTTTCCCATACAAATCGTATGGGAAATATAAAATTGCGATGCGGCGGTACTAAATGTTAACATTAAGGGCTGAAACTTTTACAGTATTTTTTTGTCGTCATTTCCAACAATATTTTCAACAATGCTTTGAACAAAAGAAAAAAAATTTTTTTTTGAATCAGTCTAATATACATACATACGATGAATTTGAGTGCTTGTAGGAAATTTTATATTTTCAGATAATGAACTGTTTCCTCAACTCACTTTCAAACTCTATCATGCCATCATCAATAATATTAATAAATTTTGAAATTTCTACTATCCTCTGTAGGTTTGACTTGGTGTAACACATCTCATCAGAAAACCATCAAAACAAATCAACAATCTTTGAATTTTCTATACGAATAATCAAACCCATACCATTATTAATATTTTATATTACCAGGAGCAGCTTTAAGCCATACATACAAACAATACCCAAAACAACATCTTTTCAAAACTAAAAGAGCAAAATATAATCAAAGAAAATCTTAAAAGCATTCATATTATATCCTTTTTCATTCTACTCCTATCTATATCATGGAGGAGTATATATTTCCTTATTTTCCGCCCGGCAGGATTATAATACCTATGCTAGTTGTTTGATTAATGCAACCTATTTCTGGTCTTTCAACATCTTTATGACAGCCCAATAAATCTCTCAATTCGAATCTAATTTCATACTCAAATACGTTGCTTTCTATTTGATCAACTATTTGAACATCATTTTATCTGTTTCGAATGGCTTTATCGATTGTGTTTGTGCGGAATTGTGTGTATAACTTTTTGAACAGGGTGACACATTAATATTCATGGATTTGAATCTTGTATTGAGAGTGATGAATTATTTTTTTTTTTTTCATTTGAATGATTAATATTGTTTTGGAGCACGAACAAAACAAAAATGTTGATGTTAAAGGGTACGTTTCAAATGGTTTGATATTTAAAGGATATTGTTATGATGAAATTGGTATTCATGAACGAGATACCGTTTTTCAGTCTTCTTTTATATGGTATTTCAAATTTTGTTAATTACTCATTTCAATGATTAAAACTTGAATTTTATCAAATCATGAAATTACCGGAAATACAAGATTTACAATAACTTTTTGGATTTAATTTCAATTAATTGACATTGATTGTAAGCAGATTCATCAACAGAAAATTCAATAATAAAAGGATTTCTAAGAACTTAATACCTGCTTGGTTGTTCTTACTATTGAAATCTTATCATAATTTTTACGTGCAAACTGTCAGCACAATAAAGAAAAGAGAAGTAGGTACAACTTCATTCTTGTGTAAGGTTAGTTTTGATGTTTAAAATTCAAAAGTAATTATATGAAATGATTTTGCATTCAAATAGATTTTATTTGTAATATAATAATATCTATCGATTTGGTGTACATTATTTATTTAAGCAAATACAAAATAAGAAATTGTTAGTCAAATACATTTCAAGTAAACTTTTTGTGTTATGGCAGATAAAACAAACTACAGCCATCTTAAAATACCTAATAATAAATGATAAAATTGATTGCTTTTAACCAGTGGCGTATTCAGAAAAAAATTTGGAGGGGGCTAGAAAATTTTTCAAACATTTTTTAGAGGGGTACGAAAAATTTTTCTCTCTAATCGTACTGCTGTCTCCTGTTTTTAAAGTTCTTGTGTGACAAACACTATTTTCGATATAAACGCCCATGTTCCGCAATTCGACCGAAAGTGAATTGAAATCACTTTTAGATTTCACGTGAAATAAAATATCATATTCTTCATTTGGATCAATTTCAAAAACTTCGAAATTGCTTCGAACTGTCATAGCTGAAGGATCATCCTTTTTAATTTTGTTTCTGAAGTTAAATTATTACTGCTGGATGCAATTTTATCGGCAATTTTAATGGAAAAAAAAGAAGAATTCAAAAGAAAAAATAAGGAGACACAAATAAGTTATGATAATATTTTGTCCAAAAATTATAGATTCATTGAAAAAGGCACCAAATATACAAACAGAAATAATGTGAATTGAATTCGATCAGAAAATCTAAATGAGTGAAAAATGCAGAAAGTGAAAGTCTAGAAACTAATTTTCCATTAAATAATTTTAGATGTTTAATTCGAAATATATATTTTTTCGTAATATGTTGCTTTTTTAATCCGAATTCGAAGTCCAAACTGGCATTTGCTGAAAGAAACCATTAGTTACATATGTTGACCACTAAGATTTTGAGATATCAAATATTTCTATTTCCAATAGCTTTGAGAAGTATATAATTTTTGAAAAAAGTGTTTATCGAGATTGCATAAGAACCCCCTGAGCCCCCCCCCCCCCCCCTCAATACGCCACTGCTTTTAACCCTCTTCGAAAAAGGATTATTTTAAATGAGTTCAAAATCACAAAGCATTTTTAAATATACATAGAATATTGCTTTTACAAAATCCTTTTAATCTAGTTTTGATGACCCTTCAAAATGGGATAGTCTCTCAGATCCAGAGGACAACCAACTGCCCTCAAATATGTTATAATGGACAAACATTTTTTTAATGAAAAAAGAAAACAAATAGGTATTAAAAAAAAAACCTTCAACACAAAATCAAATGTCAACGCTTTGAGACTTTCATATAATTTTTTTTACCATCCCTCTGGCAATTTTGTTAGAAAAGTTTCAAGAAAATGGAAAGGATTAGGAAGTTATAAAATATGAAAATCAGTGTTTAGAAAATTAAACTTCTCATAGAATATACATATAAAGCTAACATCATCAGACAGAAAATAAAATAAAGAATAATAATTTTATCTAGTGTGGCAAAATTCTGCGTTTACACAAGCTCTCTAAGAATTAGGTATGTAACCAACCAGTGAAAAGGGAATCTGATGAACTTTTTGAAAAGTTTTCTTTGCTTATGGCGATGAATAATTTTGATATGCAAATAAACAAGAAACAAATCATTTAAGGCACCAGACTTTTTGTAAGAAATATACAAACTCTCTGATCAGTTGTATATAGTACGTAGTTAATTAAAAAAGGCTTTTTTATTCAACAACCATCTTGTGAGCTTGTATATTCCCCGCCATTTGGAAAGAAAGTTTTCTTGAATTAATTTGTTGATGTTACCAACAATCACATAAACCTACATAATACATATATAATGGGGCTTGTGAAAAAAAAAGTAAAATTGGTAAAGAAAGACGTACCTGACTGCTCCTTTATTTCAAGGCGGTTGATAAATGGGTAAGGTTTTTTGATTTACGATATTTTTTTTTAATTCATATTATGGATTTTTTTGATAAATAAATATGTTTTTTTATAAATCAATACAAAATTTAAGTAATTTTTTTTTATTTTCCTTAAACAATTTTTGCAGATAAAAAAAATTAAATCAGGTTTGGTGATAATAAAATAACTAATTAAAAAAAGTACGTATACGCCACAGTGACCATATTTGTTTTCCATTCCAATGACAATAAAGCACTGATTTCTATTTATTTTTGAATTCAAGGGATGGTGTCTATATTTTTTTTTACATAAAAATATTAATTCTGTAATACGATTTTGTGTGTTGTGTTGAAAAGTGTGTTACAGAAGAAACTTTTACCTCATTTTTTTATTGCAATTTGCATATTTTTTTTTAGAAAAAAAAAAACATTTTGAGAGTAATTTTTGGATACCAATTTGACAAAACATAATCACTTTGAAATCTGTTCACAACAATTTTGTAACAACCAACAAAAGTAAAAAAAAACAGAGTCAACTTTACAAATTTATTACAGGCCACCATCATGAGCCCTTTTTTCCTTTTTTTTATTTTTTGTAAATCACAACAGAAAAAAAAATTTTTAGGGTAAATTTAAAAAGTTTTTGCGGTATGATGAGTATGCATTTTAAAATGAAAACAATTAGCTGAGGATTATGAAGGAGACCTTTATCCTTTTATCAGTATAACTTGAATACATAATTTGAACCTATTTTCATATAAAAAAAAAGCAAAGTCGTCCTTTTCAATCCACAAGGTTAAAAAACAAGAAGAAGAAGGAAGATTCCAATCATAATATATGAATAATATTTATTCTTTTTTGCTCCCCAAAAAAAGGTCAAAAAATTAATTATTTCATTGAATAACATAATATACAATAGAGGTTCATACAATACATAGTACATACACGTGCTTTTACATGGAAGAATAAATATTTGTATAGGTAATATTAAGTTCTCTTTTTTTATTAATCTATTCAGACCAGAAACAACTCTACCTTCTGGATAAATAAGTTGTTTTATGAGGTTTTAGTAGAAAAAAAAACAAACCATACAAATGTTTTGAAATTTCAAAATATTTTTAGTAATTTAGAAAATGCTGGTGAAATTGAGAGGATTACGGGGAACGGGAAAGAGTTGTTTATTTAAATTACTTTTTCTAACTGGATGTTAAGTCATGAGGGGGTTTTTTAAAGGACGCTCAAAGTAAAAGAAAAAGTCAAAATCTCTAGAAAATTACCAGAGTGTTGCTAAAAAATGACAATATTCAAATTCGCATACTAATCTGGATGAATCGATCTTGCAGTGGGAATGACAAAATAGTAAAACAAAGTAATAAGCTTAAAATAAGAGTACCGAACTCATACAATGTTTTTTAATGAATGACAAATATAAATCTACAAAAAAAATTAAATTAAATTATATTAATAATTGTTTTCGAAGCAAATAGTATGAACATTTTCGATAACACTGATCATCAAAATTGAACTTTTTTGCCACAAGAACCAAGATATACTTTTCTATAGGTTTTTGATGAGCTGAACTCGAATCTGAAGTCAAAAAAAAAATGATTGGCCTCCTTTCTTGAAATATTACCGTTATAAAATGCTAAAAAAACGTCATTTTATCTGTTTTCGAGCTTCTGTTTTTATGTGGGGTAATTCATAATAAACAGATTTGTAACGGTGATTATAAGAACAGATATTCTTCTTTCAAAAACTGTTTAAATTTTCCCGATATCTCTTTTGTTGTTCCAGATATTTTAAGTTTCAGTTAATAAGTCAGAGAGAAACTAAATTTAATATAAAGTTCAAGTCACTGGTCATAAAATTTTTGCCACAAGAACCAAAATATACTTTTCTAGAGGTTTTTGGGTTGTTAAACTCGAATCCGCTATCAGAAAAATTCTATTAGCCTCCATTTTTTAAATATAGCCGTTATAAAAAAAAAAAAACATTTTATAACGGTAATATTTCAAGAACGGAGGCTAATAGAATTTTTTTTTCCAAAAACCTCTAGAAAAGTATATTTTGGTTCTTGTGGCTTCCATTTTTTAAATATAGCCGTTATAAAAAAAAACAAAAAAACATTTCATAACGGTAATATTTCAAGAACGGAGGCTAATAGAATTTTTTTTTCCAAAAACCTCTAGAAAAGTATATTTTGGTTCTTGTGGCAAAAAAAAGTTTAATTTGGTTGGCCAGTGCTGTTTCTGAATCACAGACCGCAACGTAATTTTTAATATCTCGGGCAGTAAAAGAGATATCGGAAAGATTTAAACATTTTTTGGAAGAATAAAACCAGACACTTATAGACACCGTTACAAATTTATTCATAATGAATTACCCCACATAAAAACAAAAGCTCGAAAACAGCCAAAATGACGTTTTTAAGCATTTTCTAACGGTATTATTTCAAACACAGAGGCCAACGTTTAGAAAAGTATGTTTTGATTCCTGTGGCAAAAACCTTGTTGACCATTGCAATCGAAACATTAAAGGATCTAAATCAACTCATTTTCTAAAAATAAGTTCACAAAATTGATTTGATTTTAGAAATGTTTTTTTAACAAACAGCATTGTAATTTTTGTAATTTTGAGGTTGCTCACATAATCTTTTTATTATTATGGATTGCTGCAATAGTCAAAGTCTTAGAACTAATAAAGCGTTAAGAAAAATTGGCTTTCTATCTCGTGTTTTTATTTTTCTGGTGGTTTTTTAAAAAAAAATTATATTTCGATTTCAAGTAAGATTTCCCAAAAACCTCTCTTGAGCTTTTTTTATTTATTGCAAACTAATTTACCTACGTAAAAATCTGCTAAAAATCAACAACTCCTTGATTGAAAGGAGCTATATCAAGAAATTGAACTGAAATTATAAGAAATTTCCAACTCTTTTCTAAAGGTGAAATAAAAATTTAATTTTTGACGAAATGTTTTAGTTTTATATATAATTTTAATGTTTGTTATAAAAAATTTTTTTTTTGATTTATTACAATTTTTTTCGTGTTATTCAGTATTAAATCATTTTTGGAAGCTAATATTTTACACACGTACATACATAAATCAATTTCAATGTAGGTCCTGTAACTTCGAGACTTTTTTTAAAGCTTTCATATTTAAAAATTAGGGATTAAAAAAAAATCGTTATTTTCCTGTATTTTTTGAAGAAATTTGTAAAAATAAATTCCCCTATCTATAATAACCACTTTGTAGAAGGTCTTCCTTTTGCATTGTTTTTAAAAATTCGTTCAGTATTTAAATTTTTGTGCAATTTTTTTATCACTTTTGCTATTATTGTAACAAATTTATTTTTAACTCTCTACGACTTACCGTTTAGAAAATAAATTTTTTTACCATCTCATTTTAACCTTATCAATGATTAAAATTTTAAAAACCCTTGCATAGTGTTAGCTTTCATGATATAACCTTTGAAATAATAGATAGTGGAAGGTCAGGTTGATTCAAGGTGTGCAGCCGGAGTTCAGCGACGTTATCACCTCAATAATAATATTTATTTTTAAGTATTATTTTTGTTATTGAAGGAACTCTTGTTTGCGTGCATTGATTTAAGATTTAAAAAAGGGTATTTACGATATTTATGCATTAAGTATTAAATATTTGATTAAAAATGTAAAAACAAAAAACGTTATTAAAATAAAGCTTTTAGTCATTTCATTATTAACTATTACCAAATTCCATTACAAAATCCAAGCAGTCCATGGAGACTTATCTCATTTCAACTGAAACAAAATATATAGTTGTGATTTCAAAACATGCCTAACAAACGCTAACCTACATGGTTAAGTCCTTTACAAAAAAGTCGTACAAAAAAATCAGTTCTATTGGATGTAGAGGTTATTATATCGTGTCGGTGCTACGACAAAGTAAAGAAAACTTCTTTAGTATCGTAGTTATTTGAAACAAAACGAAAACGCGACACGAACATTCAACTTGTTATAACTTTTTTTGTTTTAATAGATAGATGAATGAAATTTGTACTGTGGATAGGTAATTAAATAAACTAAACTAAATATACAAAATTTAAATTAATTTCATATTCAAAATTCTCAGATAACAGTAAAAAGATGTTCTTTTTCCACACACGTTATATCTTTTGATCTAGTGCACATACAAATTTGATTAAACTTCAATACGCATGCTGATAACATAACCTTTCATTTGATATAATCACAATTAACTGTACGAGCTCTACAAGTTACACAATCTTAAATTGAAAAACTTGAAAAATACCTCAAAACACCTGTGGAGATCTGTTGACGATGACCAGTGTAGGAAGTACCGTAATCTCAGCTTGAAATTTCGACATAGTTGGCTTTAAAAAATTCTTATTTTTTTTCTAGGCATGGTAGAAATATGATTCAAACGTCATATAAAAGGTGAAATAACCTTTCAGATGATATAAAATTAATACAGGTTGTCATATAAAAAACATGTATTTAAAGGAGATAGAATAAAAAATAGGTAGATTTTTTCTTTTTTTTTTGCAAAAGAATTTTTTTTTAAGGTTTCACTTCTACCACGTGTGAATTGCACACATGACTTTTTTTTATTTGCTGCGTGAAACAATACGTTTTCGAGCAAGTGGAAATTATTCCCATATTCTTTTAATTAATCAAACGACTCGGAGTGTTGTCGTACAAATCTACTTGTATTGTTTGTTTTATAAGACCATATGTGGTGCTTTGAGCCAAGACAAAAAAAAGTACAAAGCTTTTACAAAACCCACAGTGTTGACAAGCACTCTTCTAAATGTTTATGTATGTAGGCACTTTTGTTTTCTATTTGTAGGTATGTCAAAATCATTAAAAATTAATCCTTAAATTAAATTCCTTGCATATGGTGATTGTTGATGACATGATGAACAGGATCTAAATTGTATTTTTTTTTTTTTTTTTTTTGTTTCGATAATTATTTTAGATTTTCCATTATGTTTGTTCAACATTCAACCATAATAAGCTTAACAGATTGAATCATTGAAGTGCAAATTAAAACCAAACAAGGGTTATGTGATATGATGAAATGAAATTACCAGATAAAATGGGATAGATAATTTCAAAATAGTAAAACTGGAGCAGGACCATGACAGTTCAAGATTGAATCAATAAATTGAAATCATGAATGAAAACAGAGATGAAATGTAAAGCCCTAGGAAACAGATGGGTTTCCATTTCGAATAGTTTCGTATAGAGATAGTAATTTATTTTGAAAGTAGTTTCCAAAAATTATAAAACTTATCTACCTTTAGTTTTCCATATGGCATCTACATCTACTACATCATATCCTCATAGTCCTCATTCTATAGCTTCAACAATATAAGAGAGATAGAGAGAGAGGGATATTTACATAAATTGTTAAGAACTGTCAAACCCATGTTCATTGTTCAGATTCAAACAGATGCTGACGCTGAGAGTGAATATTGAGTTTTATTTTTTGATTTGCTGCTGTCAGATGGGGATCTGTTGAATTTATAATGTTTGTCTGATTTTTATTTTTTTTTTTTTTTTGTTCATGTCGATTCTCATGAAAACAAGTAAAAGCTGTTTGATGTTGAACGACGCGTTTCACTAAAATTTTTATTTTTTTTTTTTGCAAATGAAACAAAAATCTTGGAATTTTGATGAGAACTCAATATGGGAATATGATTTTATGAATACGTACATTTTTAGTCAAGTCGCTTCAGCTAGTATACGAGCATGAGTGGAGGTTAAGAGATGCCATCACAAAATGGCACTTCATTCAAGTGACCATTAGAATTCATTGTTCTACATGCGCCTACCCTGTTCTCATCAGCATCATTTGATTAAGGACTTAACCCGGTTAGCAGTAGCACACTACTTCCAAACTATTGTGTGCTTAGCCTATGGAAATGTAAGAACACTTTGAATTAGATGAGTATGTGTCAGTATATATTGTGAATCACAAGGCTGATCTGCAGTCAATGCAATGCAACTAACAAAAATTCGGATCCAGCTGGTATGCATCATCCGTATTTTCAGTAAAACTGTCTGTAGTCTAAGAGCTAGCGAGGAAATTTTTACATCATTCGGTACATTAATACACATAATGAATTAATTGAAAGCTAAATAAATTGCTTACAAAAATATTTCTATTAGCTGAAGTTAAAGTTGAAATAACTGGCTCCCAGGTTAGAGCAGTGTCAAAACAGTTTTAAGAGGCAAAAGATGGAAAAATTATAAGCATGATAAGAGGATATCTAACAGATTTCACATGTAAAATTTTAAACGTCAAGTTAGGAAGATAATTCAAAAGATTAAAAAATGAACATTCAACTCAGAAAAATAAATTACTATGTAATTCTGTCTATTTAAAAAAAAAAGTACTCATACACCACACTGACCCGAAAATTGTTTGATTTGACTGAATACCTACATAATTTTTTCAAGATTAAGCATTCAAAAACTCTCTTAATTGACTCTAGTTTTGTAAGCTGAATTAGTTTTTTTTTCTTTTTGTGTTTCGAGTAATGGGTCCCTTAACTCTTTTTTAAAAATTTCTTTATTCATAGGGAGTACAATATTTTTGATTTTTTTTTAAATTAGTTCTTTAAACCATAACCACAAGTGAAAGGTTATAGTAAAGATGGTTGTATATCATTTTATTTAGTTTTTATACCTATCTTCAACTCCTACATCACCGTTTCTTAATATTTTTTTGTTCACGTTGAAACATATTTTGGAGGAAATTTTTCATAGATACAGGGGATCATGTTTTGTATTCTTATTTTTATCTTTAACAAAATTAATTGGATTTTGATTTTGTGAAAATCTACATTTATGTTAGTACATTTTTGTTATTTCATATACCTACTAATGAATTTTCTTTAAGGATGTGAATATTTACCTACACGGGTAAAAAAAATTGTTTTAGTTTTTAAGACAACTTTTGAAATTAGGTCTTTTTCAATACAAAAAAGATTAGTTTTTATAGTTTTGCGATTTTATTACAAAGTTTTTAAATAAATTGTTTATTAGTTTCAAGTATTTTTGTATTGAAAACCCTATTTGAATACAAAAGATACCAACATTTAATCAAAATTATTAAAATATGAGAAATTTGTATTAAAAACTTGCGGACCCGGCGAACGTTGTCGCGCCTTAGAGGAAATAAGGAGGAAATTAGGATGATAAATATAAGTAAAAAAATCAGGTATTTTAAAAATTCACTGTTGGACATGTATTTTGGTGCATGTGTTGCACTCTTCAGTGAAACACCTTGTAATAAATGACATTTTTCGTTCGTGTTTCGATGAGACATAGTATTCGGTCGATTAGACCAAAAGACAGCTCGTTATTCGGATAAGTAAGTCAGTGTGAACCCTCCTACACTGAGGGAAAAAACGCAACGTTTAATGTTTAAAAAAACCAACATGAAATATCTTCCAGTGGCTGCCAATTTTTTCCTTTTTTTTTGTATTTAAATTGATGCTTTTTAAAAGTTGAAACAACTTTGATTTAAGGATGTTTTATAACTACAAACTCTTTTAAACTAACGTTATTAATTGGCACTAAGACTTTACTTCACAAAGTTTGCGAAATAGAGAAAATAAAATCACCATTATAATATTTATGATGAAAAATCATTTTTAGTTATGTTTTGATTCAATTTGAAGAAGTAAGAAAGAAAATACCTAAAATAATAACAAAGAAAAAGAAAAAAATTTAATATTTAAGGCAACAACCTTGGTTTTTAATAAAAAAAAATATTAAATTTTAATAAATCTTGAATTGGATTAAGAAATGTAATACATTCAAAGTAATAAATTTAAATAAAATTTTGGTGTTGCCTCATATGTAACGCAAATTTTCGTAAAAACTCCACCAAAATTTAAAAAAATAAATTGCACGACTGGGGTCGCACGTACTTGCTCTTATGCTTAAAGTAACTATAATGTTTAAGCGTTTTATTCAAGAAATTTAAAATTTGATATTTTTGAAGAAATTTCATAAGTAGTGTAAAAAAATAAAATCTGTTTTTTATAATTAATAAAACACCGTTTTAAATGATCTTTTACAAAACACGAAGTATGCCATTTTATTTCTTGTATAAAAAGGTACCTATTTTTAGAAAAAAAATGTCGAAAATCGTTGGAGTCGTTTTTTAAAAAAATAATTTTTTATAAATAAAAGTTTTCCAACATTTTTCAAAAAAAGTTGGTATGCCATTTTGAAGAAATAATTAATTTACACAAACAAACAAAATTTCAAAATTTATTATGTTTTATTAGGCTCTTTTGGTCTTTTTGTTTTTGGAATGCGAATAAATAAAAAACTTTATTCCATTCTTTTACCCAACGTTTCGTAAGAAATCCTTACTTCTTCAGGGGATTTTTGTTCTTTATTCAATCTGTTACAAATATATAAATACAAATAATACATTTTAAATTTCAAAATATTAAATACTAAAATTTTTTTTAAATATTTTAAATACATAATTTTGTTACAAAAATAAATAAAAAAATTTTCGTGATTTTTCGAAAAAAAAAATTTTGAAATATTTTTTAAAAATCCAAAAATGTGTTTTTTTTTTTAATTTTCTTTAATTTTAATATTATTTCTACTTAAACGCTTTTGTATAAAAAAATTCTTTGAAATCGGATGAGTCTTGTACGAGATATTTAGAAGCCAAAAAAATCGTTCTATGGCAGGTACCGTTTATAACGGTATAAAAAATATTTTTTTTATTTCAAAAGCTGGCTTTTATGTGTAATACTACACACAAAATTTTTAATCAATATCGTTTGAGCCGTTTTTGAAAAAAAAATTAACTTTTGTATTTCCGTTAGGATTGCAGGTACTGTGAGTTTTGGTTATAAAAATAAAATTTTAGTTTCCCCTCTAGGGAATCACCCAAAACTGCTAAATACCAAGTTTGAAGAAAATCACTTCACTCGTTTAGGCTCCAGCTCCAGATAGAGACAGACACACAGACAGGCAGACAGACAGACAGAATTGCCGGCCCCACTTTTTTGGCATTCTCCATCATCGTAATGTCACGTAAAATTGTTATCTCGAGTTCGATTTTTTTTACGAATCCTAAACTTGCCCTATAGACTATAGTACCTACAATCGCAAGTAAAAATCATTTTTTTTTTACCTTTTACTTAAAAAAATTTAAACGAATTCAAAAAAGAAATTCGATCATTTGGGTAAGAAACAAATATTACTTTAGTTCAAGTAACGATTGTGTTATAGTCTTGGAAGAAATTCAGCATTTTTTGAAGGGTTTAGAACGATTAAATTTTTAAACAAAATATATCGTTGGATTTGGAAATAAATATATTTAAATATATTTCATAATAATATTGAGTTGGGAAAAATGGTGAAAAACAGTATTTTTGAGATTTGAAAAAGTTATATGTTTAATACATTGTCTTTAAACAAAATTCAAGCTTTATTGAAACATGGTTTTATGCTAAAATTAAGCTTTCATTTTCACAAAATTCAAATATGTTTTGTGTTAAAAATGCATAAAACAAGCACACTTAGTTTTTGACATTTTTTTTTTTTTTAATTTTCAAATTTATGTACAAAAATGAACCAAATAAAAGTTTTATATCTTTTAATTATCCATCACAACTTTCATTTTTTACTTTATTCGATAAGAGAGCTACTTTTGCCATAAATTGTTTAAAACCCCATTTTATACAATAATAATAAGTTGCCCTTTTTAAAAAAATATTATCTAAAAAGTGCAGCTTCATCATAGGTCTATCAAACCAACAAAATGGAAGTTAATACAAAACTCCAGTTAAAATAATTCTCTAATATTACACCACTAGTAAGAGACGACTGGATTTGTAAGAATGAGTAGGCAGCAATTCCATTTAAAGTCCCAACTCATTAACAGCAGCAACAACAAGACTATTTGCTTAACCTACTTAATGGACTTCAAAAGACAAGTTTTTGACTTTTGTCGTGCTTCCACTTAATGACACACACATATTAACAACACGGTAACACTTTTTGGCTAAATATAAAGATGCCAGTTTCGTGACATGAGTTATGACAGTTTGACAATTTTACTAATCCCATGAGTCACATCTGAACTTTTGAATTCTAGACCATATGTCAGTCTTTGCCTATATGTGATATATAAACATAAATTGTATTTTTAGACACTAGATATACCTAAATCCCTTAAAGTTCTTGGTACATACTTTTTTTTTCTCTAGTTTATTGAACCATTGACTTTGTGATTGTAGGTACATATTGTACATGTAAAAAGTACTCAGTACCTAACCTACTATAAATGTGTATATACGTGTTCAGATGAAGACTCAAAAATAGAACCTGTGCAATTTGAAGCATGTGGATGTGCAATCTAATTTTTTTTTACTCTCTCTCGTTTTGTTTTTGTGTGAAGGTATTTTTAGTGGAATACCAGGAGCAATTTATTGAAATTGTGAGCATGCCTGGTAATAATCCAATTTTCTAGAAAGCCGACAAAAAAATAATAAAACAACAAAAAAAAAACACCCAACAAGCACACAAATGGTATTGTTTTGTTAGACATGTAGTCGTATCTTTCGAACTTGGCAGGAAAATTATTATACAGGCTACCCAAAAAAAAAAAAATATTGTGTTAGAGGAGCCTTTCTATATACCATACACATGGTAGGTATAGGGAATTTATGACTTCATCAAAATGATTACTTTGATGATTGGTTTACCGTAAATGTTGGCTAGGTTATGGATGGTAATTATGAATGCTGATGATCTTAATTGAAAGTGAATAATATTCCAGGGAGAGTAGTATTTTAATTTGGGTGATGTTAGTAATACGGACAAGCACCACCTTCACATATATACGATAGGACATAATTTATTTCTTTTTCAAGTGAAATGACTTTTGCTCTTGGATATACATAAACATGCAGGAAAACATTTATGATTTCTCAAAGGAATATATTCAAATTTATATTAAATTTGACGTTGAACTTTGAACTTTCAATATTGAACTTGAATGTTTATATGATTTGTTGAAGTGAAAAAGCACTTTGATCCTATAAAATCGTTGATTTGCATATCAGTTTTAATTTAGAAATTTCAATTCAAATAGACAGAGAGAAAAAAAAAGATTTCAAACGATAAAAAATATGGATTTCGGTGGAAAGTCTTTGTTCAATATTCTATTATTTTGTATTGGCTTTTTTAGGTTTTTAACGTTTTTTTTTTTTTTTGTTCGTTTGGATAGACAAATCATTTTTTTTTTATATAAATGCAATATTTACGGATTTTATTTACAGAATCCATGATTTAGGAAATCGAATTTCTTTTGCCGATCAATCGATATAAATGGCAAGCAATTTTCTCAAACAGAAATGAAATGCATGATAACTGAAGTTTTGGTGTTGATTGTACAAATATAACAATTTGTACCTATGTAAATCATTTTTTTTTTTTTTTTTTTAATTACAAGGAAACCTTTTTTACTATGGAGTATAATTGGTCCTAAGAGTAAAGAAACGAGATTGGTATCAAATGAAAGGTGGCATAGAGTTCTCTATGTGTGAAATATTTCCAAAATCGTTTTTGAAAAAGCCTTATGCTGACTTTTCGCGAAAGGATTTCGACGCAGCTTTTCAGCGTTAAGTCAACTAGATTAGTGTGAACGTAAGTCGCAGGTGACTTAAGCGAAAATACCTTAGGAAGAATCCTTTAGAAACTTTAGCCTTGCGTCTAAAATCGACTAGTGCAAAGTCGGCGTTAAACTTCTGTCAACCAATTGACCGATCGACACCTTCTTAAGAAGTCCTAACCCAGCTCAAGAAAGTACAGAGAACCAGTGTAAATATTGCCATCAGAGAAACTGCCTTCGAACGGCTGGGTTTCACTAGGCCACGACAACGAAACCCATGGTTTGATAATAAATGCCAGCAAGGAAACGCAACTAAACAGAACTGCTAATGAGCTCTAAAAACGAAAACAAACGGTTGTACACACACCGACTTCTTAGGAGAAAAAAAGAGACAACACAAGAGAGAAGCTATCAAGGAAATTGCAGGAATTTCTGCCATAACGCCAAAAATGTCACGACATTCCTTAGTAAGGAAAATTAAAGGATAAACAAGCTTAGTTATTTTCCGGGGATGAATTCCACAAATAACGCACTTGGGGGATTCTTAAACGAAAAGCTACAGAAAACCTTAAAATAACTGGTGGAAAAGCTTAGTGCTGAGTGGCTTGATCATTACATGTACTGAACAACAGTTAATTCATGCAGAAAGTGAGTCCCCGAAAGAATTAAGGCATTTTTGTAACAAAAGGAAAGCATAGATACGAAATATTGAAAAAAGGGTAGTCTTCTCTATTGTCATCAATTTTTTGTGACTTTACATCTTTTTAAAAAATATTAAGTAATGGCATAATGATTTACACACTTGCAATAATAATTTCTGTACAAAAAAAATAAAAATAATTTATTTTTAGCGTTCTAGTTAAAGAATTAGTGATAAATTTTTGAAAATTTTCATCGTTCATAAATCATAATCATGTGGCCACCTACAGTACATCGATTTCAAAGCCACGTATAACAGTATCTACAGAAACGTAATGCATAGATCCATTTCAAGTTTAAGCAACACTGTAAGCTCGTCTGTCAAGGTCAGCAAAGACTTCACCGATACCTTCGATGTGAAAAAGGGTTTTAAACAAGGCGGTACACTTTCATGAGACATATTTAACATCAATCCCGAAAGAATAGATAATACAGAACTCTAACATCAAAACCAGAGACACCATTTTTCAAAAGTCCAACGATATTGATATAATGGGACGAACACAGCATGGTTTTAGAGGCGGTTTTGTGAGCATCAACCGGATTGTCAAAAATAGGTTTAACGGTTAATGAGGGCAGAGCAAAGTACATATTATTATAATATGTTGGATTGATTCGAGAGAAAAATCTTCGGGCGGTTTTTGGTTGCGTCTAAGACTGTAAGGTTTGTACAAGGAAACTAACCTTGCTCGCAGCCACGTAATCCCACTTTAACTCCGCACTAAAATTAATATGGTGCCCTCTATAGGCAAAACTCATTAACTTTTATTTTATGCCGTTTCATTTCTCTTCTTTTTTACAATAATTGTTGTCCAAAATTCTGCATCCAAAAAACCCAAAATCTAGGATCCCAAAAACTCAAAATCTTGAAAATCCAAAATCAAGAAAATTCGACACCTCTAAAACCTGAAAATTCTGGTAAGCTAAAGAGATATTAACGGATATTCTCAATCTTCCAATAGCTCTCAGTCAGTCCGAAGTATGTGCGCATATTTAAAATATCCAACTGGAATCACTAAAGAATACGAAACCACAGTAGGAGTTGGAGTACATAAGAGAAGCGTCATAAGGCATCTTCTCTCTATTAAAGTTTCTATGATTACTTGCTTGAAGGTAAATTTCCGTTCCCAAAAGTGCATCAATTATTCTTTTCTGACGACTAAAGTATCATAAGCGAAAATCTTACATCTCTGGTTGAATGTTCTAAAATTTAGGGGTTACCGTATGAGCGTAAAGTATAAAGATCCGATGAAGCCTTCATGATGCAGAATATCATCTCTCAAAAATTTGACCTCAACCGAATGAGTTGGTCAAAAGACAATATCATACCAAGTTCCGATATGACCGCAAACAAAGAAGAAAAGTAAATAAAAAAAATTAAATCCACAACAATACAAAAACCGAGACACCCCCTACCGCCTCTCAAATATAGTTTTTTTTCAAATGAACATAAAACCTACATACCTTACCTAAATATACATATGTCGCTTCTAAAAATAATTGTTTTCCATAAGTTCTCCCTCATTTAGACGTTTGGGAATAGCAAAGTTCAAAGATCACACAAAGAGAACAGTAAAAAAAAAATAAAAGAAGTTGAATGACAAAACCTATTACAAAATAATTACATTAATACACATATAAACAAAATTATTATAAAAGCTTGTATGCGGTTTATGTCTAAACAAATCAAAACAAAAAAACCGTTGTATTTTTGGTATCACTCTTGTATGTTTACCTCATTATGAAAATTAACCTAATTTTTCGTTCGCTATTAAAATTTCCCTTTCCCTTGTATAAAGTTTGCATAACCTACAAAACTATTACATCGATGTTTTTTTTGTTTTTTATTTTTGTTAATATAAACAAGTTACCTAAGAAACTCTGGAAATATATATTTTTCAACCCTTTTAACGGAAAATGGAAAAAGTGTTTAAAATGAAATTGAACTCTAGAAGTAGCATATCCTTATCCACCACCCTTCAAATCCCCCTTAGATGTGAAAGTAACAATTTATTGCTCTAAAATTCACTCTTCAACCCAAACCACACCTAAGTGATTATTATGTGCATAATAGCTTAGCAACCCATAAGTTATACAAGGGTTAGGCAAACACCTCGTCCCAAATTTCGCGTGCAAAGAAATAAAGTTCAAAAGTAATTTGAGCACAAAGCAGACAGTTTTTTTTTTTTTTATGTTCGTTAAAAATTTTTTGCTAAAAATAAACTCTAATAAAATGTCTTGAATTGGCATTTTTCTTTTCGCGTAAGGACGAATTCCATAGATTCAATTTCAACATTGTTATATTGCCACTATGGTAACACGTAACTACGTAACTATTTTTACACTTCAACAATAACTCGTTGATGGCAATGGGTATTCTTAATAGGAACGTATATATACGACGTGTACGACTCAATGAGAATTGGGACAGGAAATTAGAAAAGAGAGAAAGAAATAATGTGAAATGACGGAAAAAAAAGCGAACGTTTAATGTTGAGTTTGCAAGTTTAAATCGTTGTCATAATGTTGCAATAGAAGTTTAGTTGATTTTACTCTTCTCATGAAATTACTCTGGAAACTGTTTGCCAACATAAGAAGAATTTTAAGTAATTTTTTTAAGATGGGTTCTGATCAACAAAGAGGAGAACATCAGCTATGGTTTTCAGCTTGTGTTGTACGTGGCTAGGAAAAATCGTTTTTTATACATATATGTAGTTCTTTTTTTTTTTTGTGAGATTTAAAAGTTTTTTAAAGTGGATTTTTTTCCAAGAGTACATATCGGACGTTGAGATAAAGTACGCCACAGTTTCAGAACTACAATCTTTGAATTTTAGAATTAAATATTGAATTTGAATAAAAATGTCATTTATTTTCATTTATTTTTAAAAATTTAAACTGACTTTTCATTCCTGAATCCCACATATTTATGTAAAACTAGACATGAAAAATAAAATCCTTTGTAAAAGTAAACTCGTTTGGTAAGTTGCCAGAAAATAGAAAAATTTGCATAATTCCAATACAAACACACAAAATTTGTACACATACGCCACAGTGACCCTTAAAAGTGCAAAACAAGCGACGAAAATTTAACGTTATAGGGTCCACGGATAGATATTGCATAAACTCATAGCCCTTTTTATTACAGAAGTCAAATTAAGAACAAAAGGTTGCCAGGTGTCATCAAAAAAAAAAAAATATATTTTCAAAAATCAAATTATTTACAAAAATGGTAATAAGTTTTTTGGTAAATACAAAAAAGTTAAATAATTAGTATAAAGCGTTCCTGGGATTACCAGAAGCTAAAAGTCGTATAAGAAAGTTGAACAAATTCTGTCTTAAAATAGTCCTTAGCATGTTTACCACAACACATTGGCAGAAGTGAAGGTATTTAAATGCAGAAGACTGGCTTAAAGATTATTATAAATAATCATTAAATGTAGGTATGATGTTAAAAGTAAGATCTTAATATTGTTCTTATAAATATAGCAAGGTAAGCAATTATCGAAGTGTTGTTCAGTACAATAGTGTTGTCATAAGTTATCAAAAATTAAAAAGAACATTTATACAAATATTCTGATTAGAGATACCATTTTAAAACTAAGTATTAATATAGACCTTATTAGCATGTTTAAGAAAGGCAATCCGCAGTAGCATAGGTCACACCAATAGGGTTTCCAGGGACATCAAACCTGATATTTTAAACTAAAATACCTATGGCCTGATGAATTGCGACGCTTAAATATGGTTTTAATACAGGTCTTGCAAATAAAAGAAATGCACAATAATGACAGAAGCCTCAATACAAAAGGATTGCTAGAAGTTATCGAAAAATTGAAAGGAACATAAAAAAAAACAGGACTGATAAGATAGATGAATTAAACTTGGAACAATAATAGCTTTAAGTAATGTATAATAAAAATATAAGTCGGTCGCAGCTTAAGTATATACTTTTTACAAACGTAGGTAATTAAAAATAATTTAAAGTCTATAGATTAAAAATTGCCGATGTTGCCGCATTGTTTTTTAAAACTAAAATTAAATTTTATTGAACAAAACCTTTTTTTTTGCTTAAATTTCATAAAACAAATGATAGCACAAGATTCTTCAGGTAATTTAAGGAAAAAAAAATATATGGGAGTAAGGGCCAATCTTCCATCGTTTAAACAATAATTGCAATTTTCTCACAAACTGACTTCAAACACAAAAAAAAAATATTTTGAACACAACGGCAACACCTACAATATTTAAAGAAACGTTTTCTAAAAGCCAGAATCGCATTTTTACGTGAATAATTTAAATCCACTTAATTTAACCAAGAGTTTTTGAAAGAATATTCCTCAGCTCAAAATTTTGTAAAAAAAAAAAACGTTATTAAAAAATTTTAAATGGCTTTTTTTTCAAACTTTTTCATAGTAAAATAAGAATTTATTTAAAAAAAAAAATTTCTCCATAAATATTATTAGTTGAATTCCGAAGAGGAAAAGGTAATATGTATATATCTATTACAGTTTTGAAAAAAAAATATAAAAAGTACTTCAATTTCATTGGATTTTTTTTATAAAAACTGAATTTTTGCATTGCAATAATTGAATTTCTTAAAGATTTTGAAAAATAAGAACTTTAAAATTTTGGTACTCAACTTTCAAAAATAAGGGCTATTGAATGAAGAAAATATAACTTTATATTTAAATGTTGAACTTAAAAAAAAATGTTAGTTAAATTTTTTTCAAAACTTCTATAAAAAAAAGTTCTTATATTACAAAAAAGTTTTAAAATCGACATGTTAAAATTTGTCAAATAATTTTTTTTTTTTTTTCAAAAATCTGAATTCAATTACGTTTCTTTCAAAAGCCCTTTATTCAATTTACTAAATTTTAATTTTACAAATATGAATAAGCTTCTAGCTTTTTTAAAATGTATATTTAAATACTGTAGGTGTTGCCGTTGTGTTCAAATATTGTTTTTTTGTGTCTGAAGTCAATTAATAAGTAAATTGCATCTATCGCTTAAACTATGGAAGATTGTCCCTGACTCGCATTTATTTTTGTCCTTAAATTTCCTAGACAATCTTTTGGCATCAACTAATTTAAGCAAAATTTTTGAAAAAAATTTTTTTTTGTTCATAAAAATCTTCAATTAAATTTAAAAAATCAAAACGGCAACACCGGCAATTTTAAATCTATAGACTTTAAAGTCTTTTTAATTACCGACGTTTGAAAATAAAGATCATCAAAATCTAAGCTGTTCGACCGGGTTCCCTAATATTGCCATTTTTTTAGCTTTATAGTTACTCTACTATTTGCAGAATAGGTATAATTTTGCGTTGTTAGTGCAATAATAATTGTAATAATAATATTAAATAAGCACGTACTTGCTCTTCTATGTAGTGCAACGTACCTTTATACTATTATTCATTCATTTCATATGTATTCATTCATTTTTTATGTATATGCTTTAATAATGTCGAAAGTAGTTTTATTTAGCTTTTAAACAAAATTTATTCAACTTTTCATCAGATATACGGGAAGACCTTTGATTTTTTTTTTTTCAAATTGAAATACCATATTTACATTAGGTATTCGTATTTTTTTAGAAAAACTAAAAATGCTGATTTGTTAAAATTACATTCGTGCACAATTTAACAAAATTCATAAGAGCCTTTTTAAAAAAAATTGCAATACCTCGAAACCGTTTAATTTTTGTTTTATTTTTTTTTTTTTTTTTAAATTACACCTTGCACTGCTTTAAATATGAGTGAATAATTTGCTATGGTGTTATTTCTTCCCTCTTGTTTGTTCACTTTTTTTGATTTTCCTTATCAGCCAACATATTTATCTATTTTTGTTAGTAAAAATTTAAATAAATACAACTTAATCTCCTACACTATAGTCAAGTATCTATAAGACCAAAAAAATCCTCTAATCGAAAGTGTATTCAATTCCGATACACACACAACACTTTCCATTTAAATCAAAATGAATCTTATCTTTTAAACAAAACAAAAAAACTAAAACGGAACAAACAAAGGATTGTACATAACCCCCAATACCTATATAAATTCCAAGGAAACACTTACAAAAGCAAAATCAAAATGATATACAATTGCACTATTGCACATTTTTACTTTTATACAGTAACACTGCATACTGCACATGCCAACATGTGCATTGACCATATAACAAAAATCGGGCGTTTCCCTTTCAAGTAAATATTGGATCAAAGACAACGAAAAAAAATATGTCTTTATATCCTTTAAAAAAAAAAATATAGTAACATTTTAACTACCTATCTAAATCTAAATAAACACTTAAATGCACTTTCAAAGAAACAAAAAAAAAGTTATAACTAAAAATATAATACGAGTATATACAGTTTACGAGTAAAACGTATGACGTACTCATAAAAAAACACTTTTCATCATTGTTTTTTTTTTTTTTTTGAGATATAGTAAACTTAAAAACAAAAATAAAGAAGAAAAAACATAAACACACAGGACACCAACAATAAAATGAAAAACGATTAATCTATAATGAAATTTACCCAAACGACACTTATTTGGCTTCATTTTTATTTCCCGTTTTTTTTTTTTATTTATTTTGCAAAAAAATAAAATAAAAAAATAAAAATGCTATAGAAAGTATATACACCTACCTCAAAGGACTGTAAAAACTGTCCCCAATCGCCACAACGTGGATGCTAATAAAAAAAAAAACACACACAAAACACAAAAAAAAGTCGTCACAACACTGGGAAATTCCAACAAATACACACATTCACTTCATAGATACAATATAGAATATCTATCTAGATATATCCCTCTACCATACCCCCAAGACACAAATGACAGACATAAAAATAAATTAAATTAATTTTTTTTGTTCGTCTTTTGCTATTTCATACATCAACCTCTATAGGAGCTCTATAAATTACGACGGCCAATAATATGATCCATATTATATTTATTGATGTACACGTTACAGCGTTACACACATTTGTATTTATGAATATAAATTACAAGATCAATTTTTTCATATCCAAATGAATAATAAACTTATGCACTTTTCATATTGAATAAATATTAGATCTAATATCAGTCCAACACAAATAAATTTCACTGACATTTCATCAAAAATAAAAACAACAACAAAATAAAAACATACGGAATATTCTACATAGACAAAACTAAATAATGTAAACTAAGAAAAGATACACAAGTTTTTCTTCTATCTTACAGTAAAGCAATAACAACAACAACAACAACAACAAAAAAAGGAAATAATTGTATCTGCGTATTAAAAGATGTCCTTCGTCTTGAAATCTCAATAAAAATCGTCTACCATATGGTTTGATAAGAAAAAAAATTGCCGGCATCAAAAGATACAATATTTTAAGTATTTTTATATTTTTATTTAATTATTAAGTCATTAAACTTAATTTTAAGTTAAAAAAAAAAAAAAAAAAAAACCGGGCCAAAAATAGTTTTCGTCATTTCTTTGATTTTTCTTCCTTCGCTTCGTTGCAATTTCTTAGCCCAATTGTACAAAAATAGATTTGTTACCCGGAAATATTTGTGGGAATGCCGAATTATACAGAAATTCTTTAAAAAAAAAAACCGCATCGATTTTAAACAACAACATTGCCCCCAATATTCAACCAATCATAAAGAAATTTCAGTTAATGTAGCGGAAACACCCTTTCAGTTAACATACCTTTTTTGTGTAGTTTTTTTTTTTTTTTTAATGTAGGTAGTAGTAGTTGTTATTTTGAGAAATTGACTAAGGTCCTTATCCAAGGAGCTATTTGCTTTGTTATCCAAGTACTACCATGGTTTTTTTTTGTAGATTTTTCTTCTGTTTGAGTATTTTTTTTTTTTTTTCAAGTTTTATTCACTTAACTTTTTCACTTGCACTTTTCACAAAAAAAAAAAAATCATATCCACTAATGCTCTTTATACATTTTTTTTTTCTTTTATTTTTTAACTTTGTTTTATTTAATAATTATAATTAGTATTTATACAGTTAAACCTGCATATATACTATATATTGGCTAATTACTTTTTGTTACATTAATTATTCAAGCCGAAACAATAATAATTTTTTCTTTTGGAACGAGTTGTGTTTTTTGGGTGGATGGTGATGGTGGTGACGATAGTAGTGCTGTTGTTGGCTGCTATACGTTACACACAATTTTTCCTTTTGAAATTCCGTGATATGCATATGGAAATGATATTGGCTTTAAACACGTACAAAGATATATACAGACACACATTTATCTATATATATAAGTCTCTTTATATATAATTATAATTACTTAAATAGAGTAAATACAAAAAAATGGAAAACGGCATTTAATGTAGTTATCATAGAGTAAAACAACAACACAAAACATGATAGTTTTTTATTTTTTTTTTTTTGTATTTCAAAAACTCCCGTTTCTAACCTTTCTAGCACCACTCAAGTAGAGTGTATTAAGTTTAAAATTAAAAAAAATAATTCAATTTTAATATTTGAAGCGCATGTTTGATAATTTAAAGGTTGTTTGTTTTTATTTTTTTGTCAAATTTTATTCATTACACCAAAAAGCCAACAAAATACACAAACAAAAATTACAAAAAAAAAAAAAACAATAATAAACGATTCCGAAATAGATTTATTTTTTTTTTTTAATTTTATTGTTGTATAGAGAGAGAGAAAAAAGTTATAAGAAGATAACACAGCTATATAAGAAGAATTTTTAAAGAAAATTCAATTCAAGAGACGTTACAATAAATACACTTTTCAGTACACGCGTCCAAATATAAACTGCTCCTCGGTATACATAATATATTATCCAGTACCTTTCGTGTTAGTACCAGTGCCACCTGAAAAGAGCCGAAAACACACAAAACTTAATGTGCAGTAGGAACACGTACGATGTGAGTAGGTAAAGTACGGTAGCAGCAGAAGCAGCAGCGGCAACAGCAAGTAGCAAGCAAGATACAACACAACCAGGAACGAACTGGTCAGGAGGAGAACACACTAAAGTTGGATGGTTTCATTTTCATTTTAACTTTGACGACCGACACGACACGACACCGACACCGACACGGTGGTGGCACTCAGTGGGAGTCTATATTCCAAAAAGGAAAAATACACGAAAACCACCCAAAAAACACCCATTGACTATAAAACATTGGATGAAAATTTGTTGTGGAAGGAAAGTGGAAAAACTCGACACGACTACCAAAACGATATTTTTTAACAAAAAATTATTCAGGAAAAAAAAATTCCTGTGTGCTTTTATCCCGATTGTATACTTTATGACTTTTTGTTGAAAATTCCGAACCTCAATATGCCCGTTGGTGATATTTTTATGATGTTGGGAAAGGTTTTATTATGTTTTAGTACTTTTTCTGGTGTGTTCTCTTTTTTTTTTTTTTTGTTATGTTTCATGAAAGGAAAGTGTTTTCCAATAAGTTTTTTCTTCAACAGGATGAGGTTTTAATATGTAGAATAGTCGAGGAACAATGGCAATTTTGGTTGGTGATTCTGATTATATTTTGTGGATAATGGAATGAGTGCGCATGTTCGAGGCATTTTTTATTAAAGAGTTCGTTATTTTGGAGTTTTTGTTTCAAAACAAATAAAATACAAGACAAAAAAAAGGAGTAACAAAAAAAAAAAAAGAAATTTAACATCATACAGGAAGAAAAAATAACATTTACTTTAACCCCAAAAATATACAGAGGCAGGAATAACAAAAAAAAAAATATCATACCTATCCTCTATGGCCATGTTTGTATTGCAACATAACTATGGGTAGATATTTGGCTTGTAAATAATTTATTACACAAATTGTATAGAGGATGTGGATGGAGCAACTGGGGCATGAAAAATACAAAATTTGATTGGAAGCAGTCCGACAAAACTTGGGCACTTGAGTGGAATACCAAATGTGTGTGTTTGGGTTTTTTTCCACTTTTTTTTTCTTTTATTTTTTTATTTATTTTAAATCCTGGAGGATACCATCAGCTATCTAGAGTAAAAATAAAATTTAAAGTGCTTTTTTTTCTCTCTAGGCAGAAATAGAAATGCATCGTTGAAAGGATTCAGTGTATAGGGGAATTAAATATTTTTTTAAAAAATTTTATTTTTACTTTTAGATTGGTGATTTGGTTGGATGGAAAAAATTATACCAATATGCGGTTAAGAGGTTGATGTGATTTTTAAAATAAAAACTTTTTTATGCCTGAAGATATTGTGCTATTGTGCACTATGGAGGACTTAAAAATAGAGGAGTTTGTTTGATTTAAAAATCACCAACAGTTTATTCTAGACACGCAAAAGGGAAACGTTTAACGGTTCCCACTACCGTATCTACAATCCACTTTGAATTAATTTGGGGCAGGATTTAAGTACACAGATCAATTTTGAGCTTAGGCACTCTGAGTGCCAAAACTCTCCATAAAATTCTTGTGAACTTCTTATACTTATTTAAAAACTTTGGTATACAGTGGCCTGCAGGTATTTAGAAGCATTGTTAATATTCAATAAGTAAAAGCATTATGTTCACTTTGGCGTATGAGTACTGAAAACATAGGTTTGCTTTCGTTTGCTTAGTTAGGACTTTTCACGTCCCATTGTTAATTTATCGCATCACTGTAAAACCTTTGTCGTTGCCGAGTTTCTTTTTTAGCATATTTAACGGCGATCAAAGCGCTGGATTGGCTCGCCCAGCGAAGTTTTTTGAATCTTTTTGAGTCTAATGCTTTTGACAGGGGAGAACGCAACCTAAACGCTCTGGGTTTTTGTTACACCTTATGCAAATTACCTTGAATTAGTACTTTTGTACCTAGATAAAAAACTGCAATTTTTTTGATAAGTTTTTTACCTGCAGATTAAAAACGGTCTGTCAAACCGAAAAACCGTTAATGTAAGTAATGAAGGTAATAAAAACATCTGCTGCAAACTAATTTTCAAAAAAAATCAAATCAAAGAGATATGACTAAAATAAGAAAATCACCGAATATTTGGTTTTCGACTCGTGTCTTGATACTCTTTTGAGTCCTGAAGTCAAAATACATTTATAAATTTTTTCCCAGCAAAAGTCTAACTTTCCCGTACTACAACTACTTTACGAAGTATGATTTTGAACCATATTTGCTGCAGTCATAAAAAATTTCTAATAAGATGGATTTGTAACTGGTAGTACACAGTACACACATTATCGGAAAACAGATGAACCAGAAAATTATGAAGAGTAATTTCGTCGATCGGTCTACATTTACGTATGTTTCGTTTTTGGACCATTTATACAGGTACAAAATTGACAAAGCTTGGTTTGTTTGTTGAGCCGTTCTGGTGGTTGAATTCTATGACAACCCCCCAATACCTTAAGACCCCGCTCGCACCACGTCTGAATTAAGTTGGCAACAGACACTTTGCTTTTCAAGTGACGATATGTTCCCCGAAAAACATATTCAGCCCTATTGTAAGTTTCACGTGAACAAGATTCCACCCGGAGAAATTAAATTTCACTTTTTCCCTATTGTGACTTGCGGGCGACAAGTTGTTCTCGTCCCGAAAACTCCTTGTCCTCGTATTTTGAATTTAATTTAAATTTTGATGAAGAACAAAAAACCAATTTAGCGGAAAATGCTAATTTTCTCACAATATTTTTTTTTTTAAATTCCGGGGGAAAAAATGTCCACGTAAAACTCGCAACTGATTAATAATATAAAAATATAAAATATATATAAAAATATAAAATATATATAAAAATAATGGTTAGTATTTTTTTGAAACCCACGAATTTTTTTCTGCGTTTGACCCTAGCTTTATATGAATAAACACAGTGCATGGCTTGGGTGAAGAGTGAAAGGCCTAAAAGGACTGAACTTATTCACATTAGTTTCGAAGTTGTGGATATTAAAAAGGGGAAGTCTGAGGCAGATAATGCGCTTTTTAAAACTGCCAATAATAGTACAACTTTTTAGATAATAATCCAGAGTCACGCACAATAATAATTTTTCAGGCGATGTCCTTAAATAGAAATTGAGTATTTTACTCAATACTGTTTATATATAAACTTTACTTTTGCGAAAAAGAGTATTTCAACTTTTGTTAAAATATAGTCAAAAAATGCAAATAAATAAGAATCGAAATTCATTTTCAAAAACAGTTTTTAAAATTTAATAAAAAGAGAAAAAATAAAAAACAGTGGTTCGAATTTTTCGTTTTTTTTTTTTTCTTAATTTGAATGCACAGTATTTTGTTTAGGTTTTTAGATGATTAACCTTCTGTAGGCACACCCTTGACGTGAAAGGCACACGATTGCGAATTTGGTTTTTGCTTTTAAATGTCGTTATAACTTTTTCGGTCCCAATATTTTAAAGGGCATATGCATAATGAAATTGACGTAGAATTTTTCGAAGATTTCGAATATTATATTCGCAATTCCTAAGGAATATATTATTATCACCATTATAAAAAGACGGTTTTGGGAAAAATCATTAATTTTAAAATTTTCGTCCTGCCAAATTGGCACCCGTGTGCCGACAGAGAGTTAATTTGAAAATGAGTCATTAATCTAAACTCTAATTATAAGAACTAAAACTTTATAATTAAACTAAAAAAAGTTTTGTGTTATAACTCTTTCCCTTCCACTACATATCTAATCGGTATCCAAACAGATTTTTTTGCACAATTTGTTTGTGGTTCAATTCCTTATGGAATGCCCTATTTGCCCTACAGACCAAGTTAATATATTTATTTTTTCATTCATTATTCCATAGCCAACTTAACTAAAACTAGAAAAAAAAAATCAAAATTCAGTCTCATAAATCTTTCATAGTAGTAATTAAACCTAAATTGCATTTAATAATGTATGAAATACTACATCTATTTATTCATGCAATTTCAGGTGAAAATGAGGGATATTTTCCACTAACTACGAGTATTTCTATATAATAAGAGGAAAATACCTTGTCCAGCTTTCTCAACATCTAATCACCTTAAAAGGGATGTTTGTCTTTCTTTTGCAAAACTAGAAAAAAAAGTCTGAAAAAAAAATCTATTGAAAATATACAAAAATAAAAATAAAAGTCCACCATGAATTGAATAGCTCTGAAGAACTGAATAAATGAAGTCTAGGGATGAGGGTGAGGTTGAGGAATGAGGGTAGTAAAATGCGATTCTTTATTTTCTTGTGAGGAAATGATGTAGTATTTAATTGAAAGAGATATTTCCAAATACGAATTAGAGCATGACATGATAAATTTTCTCCTCTCCTTCAAGCAAACAATTTTAATTTAACTTTAATTAAAGGAAACTCAAATTTAAAGACTTTAAGAACAGGCTACGTGGCTGGCAGGTAGAAAAGCGATTTCATTAATTGGAATTAGCATGATATTGATTTGGTTTATTCTCGTATTTTCGCTGATAAGAAAAACAAAACTCAAACAAAAAATAAAGAAAAAAAAATCGGTTTTGAACCGTAACAATTATAATAAAAGAGTATACAAAAAATACTTTGATATGTAAGTCCCAGTACGTAAGTCATTAGTACGTTAGTAATTTATCATAATTTCCGCACTAGTCGTACTGTAACGATTTGCCCCTTGCCACTTTCAATATTTTTTTTTTTCTTTCATCGATTTGAATCTTTTATTTAAATAGCGGTGTCTTATGCTTCTGATTAATGTTAGATCTTAGATGTCCATTAACAAAATATATATTGAAACTTAACGTCACGTAACTTATAGGAATATAAAATGGACTGTATTATAAGTACACATATTAAGAAGGGGGAGATTTATGATCATTGGACATTCAATCAATTCCTCCTTGAATCCCGATTGTTATGTCGTGATATTTTTATATTCTCATTCATTTTAATTTTGTGCTTGAATAAGTTTATTTCTATTGGCAGGTTGGGTATAGATACTTTTGTTGTAATATTGAATTTTTTATAGAATTATTTGAAGTGAGAAGGGTAATTTAGTACATTACTATAAAATGATCAATAGCAGAGAATTGAATGACTCAGGAATCTTTGTTATTTAGTTTGTGTTTATGTACGATAATACAAATAGTTTTCTGAAGTTCAATTTTGTTTTATAAACACCTATAAGGGTTCTTGCCCTATAAGCAAGTTAAAAAATCAAAAATAAGAAATGTCTGAATAACCTCAAAACCTATAAATCAATCCTACCAACAATCCAGTTATGTTTAACATTTATTGTTCTTATAAAAAAATGTGCCTTAATAACAATAAGTCATTAAAATGGAAAAAACGTAAAGGGTCACTGTGGTGTATGTGGAACATTCTTTTTTTCTTTTTTTTTTTGAAAAATCGTACTTCAAATTGTTCTATTCTTAAGAAACTATTCAGACCAATTGTCATTTGTTAACTATTCTCCTACCTTTCAACTAGTTTAATTGGCCATGCAAAAGTTTACAAATAAAATCTCAGCTAAAAAATATAATAAGAAATAAACTTAAAACATTGAATAATTATACATATATATAGAAGTGACACCGGAAAAAACGTCCGCTATGTTTGAGGGGTGGAGCCACAATCGTTTGAGGAGTGGCGCCACAATCGTTTTAGGATTGTGTATTCGATGGCCGAAAAATCCCTGAAAAGGACTTTTGGTTACTAAGTAACCACATCTACAATATTATTTATATTTGGTGTATTTGTATTAGTTTTGTTTTGTGCTAGTAGTGTGTCTGTTTATTTTTGTTTCTGTAATATTGAAATTCAATTTATTTTAAATTTTTGTATTATTTTGAATTGAATATTTATTTTTGAATGTTTGATTCTTATGTATATTTGGATGGATTTTGTTTTTTGTTTTTATTAACGACAAGAAGATTTTCTTCAGTTATAGAAGTGTTTATTTAATTTTGATTAGGGTGCTTTTTGTAATAACATCTAGGCCAAAGTTGTAGTTCACATTGTTTGAATATTTTCCACATGCACTGTGGCATAAACTTACTATTTTCTTAAACCGCATAATGCAAGAGTAGGTTAGGATCAAGTTCATACAATATGGCCATATTTCACATTATTTTAAAGTATTTTAATACGTATTTCAAAGTATTTTAATACAATACGAAACAACCTCGTTTATTTGCTTATATACGGCTTTGGATATACGGCTTTGTTCAAATTTGCAACTGCAAATGAAAATTTAAAGTTTTTATAAAATGTTAAATTTTGAAAAAAAAAGATCTTTTCGTACCATTTTTGGATACTTTTCTTTATTTTTAATTAAAACATTTTTTTTTATCTAAAATTTAAACGATATTTTTTATTAATAAAATGTTCAAATAAACTCAAAAGGTAAAAGGCCTATTTTGATCGCAAATACAGGCGATAGTGTGAAGCAGATATGTACGTAGGATAGTTATAATCCCCTCAACATCGAGATTATAAGAGCGCCGAGAAAAAGGAAAAAGCTTTAAATTTGATTATTATTAGTAGAACTTTACAAGCGAAAGAGAACAAAAGAGTCGCAACCAATTCCAATCTTCAATCTGCACATAAGCGTGGTTTTATACTAGTTACATATATTATATTCACCATCGACCAAAGATTAAAATTACAGAGGATCCTGGAAAGACCCTAGATATCCATAAACTATTTACTGTTTTCAAGGCTGCTGCGTAGAGAGCAATGCTTATTGCTTATTTTTTGCATTCCTGTCAAGCAAGTCCGTCAGCTTTGATGTTTTGAGCCTAGCTATTAGACCGAGAGCCGGCAGCATATTTTGGCAGTTTTGATATAACCGAAATTCGAGTGTGCACATATCTAGATATGCACTAGGGTGTCCGTTATTTCCCAAAGTGACGTTTTCGAGGGTGACACCCCCCAGATAGAAAGTTTAAGCCCTAAATACGGGGAATTTAGCAAACAAAAATTTTTTGGGGGTCATTAACCCGTGCCTCTAAGGTCATACTTTCCCCATACAAATTTGTATGGGAAATTTTTAACTCATACATAAAATTTTTTTTCTCTCGAGTTAAATCATCTATTTTTAAAATGTTTGTTGAGTCTGGTTGGAAAATAGTTCCTTTAAAAGATTACATTCAAAATTTCCCGTTAAAAATTTTTTTTATATTTTATTTCGGTTTTTGAAATTATTAGCTGTTTTCGTAGTTTTTGCTTTCACCTATCACATAATTTTAAATGCAGTTTTATTGGTTTTTAATTCTTTTCAAATATTGCATTAAAAAATTTGTGAATAAATCAAAAATTTCAATTTTTTGAAAATTTTTTTGGAAATTTTTGCCGTTTTTATAATAAAAAAATATTATTAAATACTTTACCCTTTCTTGTTTGCAACTTTTTTGATGTAATTTTTTAGGTGAATAATTTTTAAACAAAATTCAATAAAAATATTGTTAACATATTATCTTTTGTAGTTCAAGAAAAATAAATTTAAACGTATAAAAACGGCAAAAATTTCAAAAAAAATAAAAAAAAATTAAAATTTTTGATTTATACACAAATTTTTGAATGCAATATTTGAAAAGAATTAAAAACCAATAAAACTGCATTTAAAATTATGTGATAGGTGAAAGCAAAAACTACGAAAACAGCTAATAATTTCAAAAACCGAAATAAAATATAAAAAAAAATTTTAACGGGAAATTTTGAATGTAATCTTTTAAAGGAACTATTTTCCAACCAGAATCAACAAACATTTTAAAAATAGATGATTTAACTCGAGAGAAAAAAAAATTTATGTATGAGTTAAAAATTTCCCATACAAATTTGTATGGGGAAAGTATGACCTTAGAGGCACGGGTTAATGACCCCCAAAAAATTTTTTTTTGCTAAATTCCCCGTATTTAGGCCCTAAACTTTCGATCTGGGGGGTGTCACCCCCGAAAACATCACTTTGGGAAATAACGGACACCCTAATATGCACCACAGTATGTCAACGGAACAAGTCTGGCAGTGATCTATTTCAGCTTTCCCTTGCCAGACGCATCCAAAGTGCAGCAAAAAATCAATTTTTGGCGTTTTGGTATAACCGAATAAATGATACACCAAGAAATCATACAAAATACCCTGATTTCGAATCTGTGGGTACCGCAAGTTTCTTTTTCAGCTTTCCCCCCACCAGACCGCTTTAAAGCATTTTTAAGTGCATTTTTCTAATAAAAAAACCTAATTACTTATTTTCTGTTAGGTATAACCGTATGATGGTAACAAATTAATATTCTATGTCTATTCTAGGTCTAGAAAATATATTTTTAAGCCAGCTATTTTTCAGCCTTCCCTCTGCCAGACGCATCCAAAGTGCAGTCAAAAATCAACTTTTGGCGTTTTGCTAGGTATTACCCCAATAAATGATACACCAAAAATTCATAAAAAATCCCCTGATTTCAAAAATGTGGGTACCAAAAGTTTTTCTTTAGCTTTCGCCCCGCCAGACCGCTTTGAAGCATTTTGAAATGCATTTTTCTAATAAAAAACCTAATAGCTTATTTTCTGTTGGGTATAACCGTATGATGGTAACAAATTAAAATTCTATGTCTATTCCTGGTTTAGAAAATATAAGTTTAAGCCAGATATTTTTCAGCCTTCCCTCTGCCAGACGCCCTTAAAGGTTTCCCAAACAGGTTTTTCCATAGAAAAAAACACCTAGTTTTTGTTTTTTTCTTATAAAATTGAAATAATATTTTTTTGTTTAAAGTAACCATATGATGGCCAAATATTAACTTTCTCTGCCTTTTCCTGATTTAGAAAATGTAAGTTTAAGCCAGTTTTGTTTCAGCCTACCCTCTATCAGACGAATTAATAATTGCAATTCCTGTTTGGGTTTTTAAAAAAGAACTTTTATTTAAATGAACTTAGATAATAACCTAAACTACAATTTTAGAACCGGTTTGCTTGATGAGTATCTATGAACTGACTATCTCATCCACTTGATGTCGATGGATGATTCAGCTGATGGTTGATGATCGATGATCCATGCTATACGTTCTCATTGGTATCATATTACCATGAGAACTGTTGAAGATGTTTATTTGACGGATGTCATATTTCCGGTAAATTTTAATAACACTTCAAGATGATTCATCTTGAATAGAATCGAAGTGTTAACTCCCCCCTTACTTCTATAGTGATCGTCCCGATCGCTCTTCTATAGCTTTTCTTGTTGCTGTTAAACATTTAATTGTTGCTTTCTTAAATGCTAAATTATTTTTCTTTTCTTCGTTTCTTTTATAAATTTTCAACATCTTAATAACTATTACAATACTAAATATTAATATTATATTTAAAGTTATTCCCCACAATATTGGGTGTTCTTTTATATCTTCAATATAAGGTTTAATTAGATCAATGTTTCTGAATTTTAATTTTTCATTTCTTGATTCTAAATATTTCAAAATATTAATTTCTAATGGTACATTCATTTTAAAATGTTTTACAATTTTTGTTTTTTTATTTTCATACATTTTAGAATTAATAGTTACATTATTTTTGAAATTAATGAGATATGTACCCTTATATATTTTCCTATTGATTGTGGTTTCTCCACTTACAAAAATTATACCATCTTTAATTATTTTAATGTCTGGATTCTTCTCCTTTATTTTATGACAGTTTGCTTTCTTGTTATTTAATAAATCTGTTAGACAATTAGTTTCATTACTTATTTTACAATACATATTGTTTAATTCTTGTTTACAATTTGCCATTTTATATTTTTCTTCGTACAATACAATTTGATTTGGGATTTGTAACTTGCCATCACCTATATTAATGCTTTCTACAATGAATTTAGTGTTTATTTCCTTAACAATTGGGTATTGAATGTATAACATGATTATTTCCTTATTTTGAATAATTTGAAAATCTGATGCATCTAAAACATCTGTAATTGAAACTGGCATTGTTTCTGTTTTTATTATTTTCTCTAAATCTTCTATATTTAAAATCACTGTATTTAAAATGCCATTTTTTCTTAAATTGATGGTATTGATAATGTCTCTTAAATCTTCAATTATAAATTTTAAAATTAGTTCGTCTTCTTTGTCAATGTTATTGTCCTCACTGGTCAGTTTTTCTATTGTTTTAAATAATATTGAATTTGTTTGGTACTGTTTGTTGTTAGATTCAATTAGTTCCTGTAGTTTTGTTTCTATCTTTATTTTGTCATCATGGTCTGGACTTCCTGATATCCATTTCCATAGAGTACCGATCTCATTTATTCCTCGTCTAAATCTATCTCTTATAATAAGTTGATTAATTAATTTGTCTGCAGTTTCAAGATTCGTCTTAATTAAACTGGTTACCCTAGCACCTTTACCTCTTATATCATTTAGTATATTTTTGTAATGTGTTAAATTTATTATGTGATAAACATCACCTCTTTCGTAGAATAATGCAGCAGGTCCGTCCTCTATAAGAATGTATTCCTCTGTACTATAGTTTGTTATTTGCACTTGCGCAAATGTCGTGGCTAGTAATGCCAAAAATACTAGTATGATACTGTTAGTCATCTGAAATAGAATTGGTGTTGAATTTGAATATATTATTTTTTCAAATTATCTTTGTGTATGATCCTATCCTTACTGTCTAGTATAACTCTTCCTCTATCTTCTTTTACTATTCTTTTTTTATACAAAGGTTTTACTTTCCCTTGCCTTCGTGTCGATTTTTCGTGTACTTTTTGTCCTGGTCTAAATTCTATTTCTGTCCTGTTTTTGTTAAAGTACGCAAGATCCTTATCTTGTTTTTCTTTTAATACATTTGTCAAACTAATATGTTTTTCAAAGTTATGAAACACGTCTATTGGTCGGAAGTTAGTCACTGAATGAATTGATTCATTATATTTTTTAACGACAAATGGCATTATTTCATTTGTTTCCGCATGGATATCTGTTTTCGTAATTCGTATAATTTCAGTCAATGTGCTGTGCACTCTTTCTATCATACCATTCGTTCTACTATGGTTTGGAGCTGTTCTCTCATGTTTGACGCCTAGTCTTTCTAATTCTAGTTGTGCTGATGGTGTGCAAAATGTCTTTTCATTATCAGTTACAAGTGTTTCAACTCTGCCAAATATTGGTATTGTTTCAATGAGTTTATCCTTAGCATCTATTTTACTTTCAATATGTCTTACTATGAGAAATTTTGAAAAAGAATCTATCATGGTTAAAAATTGATCATTGTCTATATAGTATATATCAGCATGTATTCGTTCCCCCCCTTTCTTTGGAATTGGAGCCTCTCCAATCCTATATCTAACTGGATGTCTATCATATTTGTTTTCTTTGCAAACAGAGCAATTTCTTGTTAAATCTAATAATTGTTTAAAGCATTCAGGCCAGTAATATTTTGTTGTAATCTGTTTGAAATTCTCTCTTGAATCACGATGCGCTCTATTATGTTCGTTTTTTAGAATAGTTATTTGTGTGTCTTTGTCAACAATGTCTTCTACTATATTTGTTACATATGCAAACTGAGTAGTGGGGTATTCACTTAATAACTTTGGTTTTAGTTTAAATAATAATTCCTCGCTGGAATGTATTGCATTAATGCCTTTCCTAATAATTTCTTTAAAATCACTAAATATATTTTCATCTTTATATATTACTGTGTGTCGCCAGTATCCTTTATGTACTTGTTCACTACTAATACTATTGTTATTTCCTTCTTTAATGATTAACTGATTCCTAAATCTATTAATTATACCTCCTAATCTTTTTATTTCTTCAACTGGACTACTTTGAGTACTATGTACTGTTGCAACGTCCGAGTCCATCATATTTAATTCTTGTCTGCTTAAAGCATCTGCTACTACATTCTCTCTACCTGGTTTGTATTTTATAATAGGAGAATATTCTTCTACAAATTCCCTCCATCGTTTCATTTTTGCGTTGGGGTTTTTATCTGACATAGCGAATGTTAATGGTTGGTGGTCCGTATATATATGGATGCCGCTTGTTCCATAGAGGTAGTTCCTCAAATTTTTCAAACTCCAAACAATTGCTAATAATTCTTTTTCATTTGTTGCATAGCCTTCTTCGGTTACACTTAATCCCCTACTTATGAAAGTTATTGGTTTGTTATTTTGACTAAGCACTGCACCTATGGCTGAGTTACTTGCATCAGTTGTTAATTCAAAACCTTCTTCAAAGTTTGGCTGGTTCAATATTATATTTTCTTCTAACTTGTCTTTTAAAATTTGGAATGCTCTTTTCCCCTCATTATCTAATTCTATCGGTATAAATTTACTTTTTGTGTTTGCGTCTTGGTCTCTTAAATACTTTGTTAATGGCTTGCTGATCATAGCGTAATTTCTTATGAATTTACGATAGTAACCGCTTAGTCCCAAAAAAGATCTTAACTGTCTTAATGTCTTAGGTTCTGGGTATTCCTTAATAGTTTTTACTTTCTTTGGATCCGTTTTAATACTGTTGTAGGAAACAACATATCCTAAAAATTCTACTTCCTGCATAAAATACTTGCTTTTTTCACTACTTATCTTCATGTTGGCTTCGCTTAATGCTTTAATTATGATTTCTATGTGTTCCAAGTGTTTTTCTTCCGATTCAGAAAATATGATCACATCGTCGATATATACGTGGCAAAATTTCCCTATGTAAGGTCTTAGAATATCATCCATAGCTCTTTGAAATAAAGAGGGTGCATTCTTCAACCCGAATGGCATACGAAGGAACTCGTATTTTCCATTGTTTACGCTAAAAGCTGTTTTTTCTCTGTCTTCCTTTTTCATCATTATTTGGTGGAAACCACTTTGTAAGTCTAGTGTCGTGAAGAATTTAGACTTTCCTAAATTGAACAAAATTACTGAAGTATCTGACATTGGATACTTGTCTGTCTTAGTGAATGAATTTAGCTTTTTGTAGTCTATGACTAATCTGTGTTTTTTGGATCCGTCTTCATTAGTACCTTTCTTATCAACTACCCACACTGGTGAATTATATGCAGATCTGCTTGGCGTTATTATATTATTTTCCAACATATTATTTATTTCATTGTTTACAAAATTGCTTACTGCTTGCGGATATGGATATGATTTTGACCATATTGGATCGTCTGTTGTAGTATCTATAGTCGCTACTATGTTCGTATTATATGGAAGATAATTCGGTTTTTCTGTAAAAATACCTTGAAAACGTTTTAAAATTGATTTCAATTTTTCTATATAGGTTTCATCTGTACTCATGCAGATTGCCAAATTGTTCAATAGTTCGTCATTGAATAATAAAGGTACTATGCCTTTTTCGTATTCTAATGTACCATCGACTATATTTATTTTGCCTTTAATTTTCCTGAGTGTTCTTATTCCTACAATTATATCATAATCTTTTAATTCTTTAATTTCGTAAAAAATATCCTTAATTCCTAACATATTTATCTCCTGATACTTGTTTATAATGCTTGTCCCATGGACGCTTCTGACCTTTGTAGTCCTTTCTAAATCTTTATTTTTGAATAAACCTGGTTTAACGTAACTATGTGTTGCACCTGTGTCAATTAAAATTGTAAATATACGGCCTGTCTTTGGATCTGTTCTTTTTATAAAAGGCAGGTCGTTCCTTATTCTAAAAAATTATCCCCTTCGTCTAAATTATTTAATCTCGGTGTTTTTACCGGAATCTGTTCACTTCGTGGCCTATCGCGCTTGAAAGGGTTGTTATTGTTTCTTATTTCGTTATTAAAACGTTGGTCCCTATATGGATTGTTATGTAAATATCTGTTTTGATTGTAATAATTGTTATTTGTTTGGGGCTTAGGAGGATGGTAGTTTCCACTTGCTAAGTCCATTCTTTGCGGTGGTGGAACAAATTGATTATTCTGTCTCGGTATGAAATTCTGTCTGTTATTATTATTATTGTTATTATTTGTGTACCTTGGTATAGGTGGAAGCTGAAGTTGAGGTATTCCTCTATTATAATCCATTCTATGTGGATTTGGATTTATATCCCTTAATCTTTGATTCTGGTTTACCTCAATTTCTTGAGCTCTGGCCAACGCATTTGGCAGATCACCAGGATTAAGAGAGAATACGATGTTACTCATGGGTTGATTTAATCCCATTATGAACACTCTCAAAGCGTTCTCTCGGGCTACATTAATGAGCACATTAGTTTCGGCCGTTCTAGGCCCATAACTCATTATTGTTTTATTAGTTATTAATGTCAGTAACTGACTAACTTGATCATAGAACTGTTGCAAAGTTTGTTTCCCCTGCCTAGCACTCGATAGTTCGGTTTGTAACATGTGTACTGGTCTTTTATCTTCGTAAGTTAGGTCTAATCGTCCTATTATTGCATTGACATTCAATGGCGTACCATGAGATGTCAGCACGTCATTAGCTTTCCCTATTATTTTGTTTCTTAATATGTTAACTGCTGTAAAGTAACTTGAACTACCTTTACAACATTCATAAGCTTTCATGCAGTGGATTACTGATGTCCGCCAGCTAATATAGTTTTCCCCATCAAACTTTTGCAAACTTTTAACTAACTCTAAACTTTCTGTGGTTGTTATAAGTGGGTCTATTGTAACGTCCTCGTATGGTTCAATGTTATCAATGGGAGCTAATCTACCTAATAATTTCGTCAAGTCATCTATTTTCTTATCTAGTTTGTCCGTACTTTCGGCTACTGTCTGAGAAATCAACGTATGTATCTGATCCACTGTTAATGCCATATTGAGTTTTTTTGTTTTATAGATATTTATATAAAATTTAATTTTATAAATAAAGATTCTTAATAATAAGTATAGTAATTTTTTTTTTTTAATTTCCTTAATTAATTAAATATTTTTTTTTTTTAAATAAAAATTTTCTTACTATATAATTATTGTTGATTTGTTGATGTAGAGTTGAATCTCTGCTTAACACTGATCAATGATGACTTCGTAAAAATATTTGTTTATTCTTCACTTCCTGTCTTTCTTTATTATGAGTACTGAATATATTTTAAAAAAATTTTTTTTATTTTCTTTATTTCATTTATTTTGTTTTTGTCTTTCTTCTCTTTCACTCTGTTTGTCTTTATAATTGTTCAGTTTCACTTCACTGAATATATGTTTATAAAAAATATTTTATTTTTTTTGTTTTAATTATTTTTCTGATTTTCTACTTTATAAGAAGTATACTTCTCATGATCTGTTGTAATTAAACTTTTTGCCTCTCAATGTTTTATGTTGAGTAGGACTACTGAGTTTTTAGATTTAGTACGCAAGTTAAAATTGTTGAAAATTTTTCTGCTGGATTTAAAATTAAAAAAAAACGTCACTGCTTGATTTTAAAATTAAAAAATCGTCACTGCATTACAAAACTTATTTTGTTAATTAAAACTTATTTATTCACTTTAAAATTTCACACGCGGCTAGAGGATACTTTGTACTGTTCTCCCCTTTGGATGCACTATAGCTTAAAATTTTGAATAGTAAAATTTTTCGATGCTGGGTTTTAATAACCGTCACTGCACTCTTAGCAAAATTAAACTTCAATTAAAAACTATTCGCGTGTCCCTGCTCGGGCGCCAATTAATAATTGCAATTCCTGTTTGGGTTTTTAAAAAAGAACTTTTATTTAAATGAACTTAGATAATAACCTAAACTACAATTTTAGAACCGGTTTGCTTGATGAGTATCTATGAACTGACTATCTCATCCACTTGATGTCGATGGATGATTCAGCTGATGGTTGATGATCGATGATCCATGCTATACGTTCTCATTGGTATCATATTACCATGAGAACTGTTGAAGATGTTTATTTGACGGATGTCATATTTCCGGTAAATTTTAATAACACTTCAAGATGATTCATCTTGAATAGAATCGAAGTGTTAACTAGACGCCCTAAAGGGTATCTCAATAGTACGGGAAAGTTAGATTTTGCTATATGGGGCATGGGGGTCGCCAAAAATTGATTTTTTGCTGCACTTTGAATGCGTCTGGCAAGGGAAAGCTGAAAAAGATCACTGCCAGACTTGTTCCGTTGACATACTGTGGTGCATATCTAGATATGTGCACACTCGAATTTCGGTTATATCAAAACTGCCAAAATATGCTGCCGGCTCTTAGACTATATATGAAATTGATTTTCGAATTGCCAATAAATTTTGATCCAACATACAACAAAAGTATTTGACTTCTAAAGCAGTGAAATAAATAAAAATTGAAATTTTTTTTATTATAATGAAGATTCACAAAATATAACCGAATAATAGGGTAGAGTTGCCTAATTCCGGCCCTCTCCAGTAGCCGGCCACCTTTCTGAAAAATCGTTATAACTAGTGATTTCGTAGGATTTATTCCAAATTTTTGCTCTTATCCTGTTCTTTTAAATGTCCCTCCTAAAATAACAATATTCTTATTATTCTTGTTATTCAGTTTTCTTAGAAAAAATAACTTTTTGTGAAGTGATCCAATCGGGTATGGTTTTTTGTATTTTTACTGCCGAAACCTACTATCGTAATCAGTGTTTTGTGGAAACAATTTCAGAGCAAATGCTTTGAAATGTTGTTTTTCTTTTAATTATATATTATTCTTCAAATAAAATAGGTTTTAAATAGGAAAAAGATGTGAGTTTTGGTAATTTTAAGGGGGGCCGCAGATAGAACACAAAAAAAAAGCTTTGAAATTCAAGAGTTTCCTGTATTCGGCCCTTTTTTATTGATAAAAGTTTAAAAAATGGGGAAAAATAAATACATTTTTAAATCATTTGATGTTATAACTTATTAACAATCAAAATTGTTTCTAAATTCTTAAAACACAAAAATTTAAATAAAAAACATTCAATTTATTTAAGCTTGACCTTATAAATTCAGTGGCCGGAAATTGGACACTAGATGACAGAAAAAAGGCCGAATTTAGGAGAATCGGACTTTTTTATACAAAAACTTAAATAAAATATTTTTGGGAACTATTATTAAATATTTTTTTAACCATACCAAAAAAATTATTAAATAACACAGGTCGACAAAAATAAAAATATTTTTTGTGCTTGGGTTTAATTTGCACTTTTTGGGTTCATGGTAAACCAAAACAATAGATAATCACCCTTTAACCTACTAAGATTTGCTTTTGTAGTGTTGGAAGCAAAAATACTAATTTCATACCCTGTGAGCCTAACTCCAGTTTTATGAGCTATAGTGCAAGAACCGTGCATTGTACAAAAAAAAACTGTGAAGCTATAAAATGTAGATAATTTAAAGTTCTACATTTTTGCTAAAGCACTTTATTTGACTTAAATCATTAGAAAAAAGTTATGATGAATAAAAGGCTTTTTTGGTCCGAAAACCCCCGTTTTGTTGAGTTAAAACTGTAATAATTTTTTTTATCTAACTTCAACTTTGGAAACTTTTATACTTTTTTGAAAACTGAAATGCCGGGACATATTTTAAAAATAATAAACTAGAGTCACACTATAAAAATACTGTTCGTCTTGTTATTTTGAAATAAAAGTAAGAAATTGAGTTTTTATGAAACTTGGAACTGTTAATTAATTTGAAGAAAAATGGCGTATGAAATAAAAAATATTTTTATTAATTAATTGTTTCTTTTTGTTAGGCAATGTGTAAATGAAAGAATCGTAAAAAAAAATCAATTATGGGCAGAGGAACCAAAATACTGTTGCAAAGTAGGGATTTTTCGAAATTTCACAAGAACTACATATTTAATCGAAAACCTCAAGGATTTGGGATGAACAAGTTACCAATTCCAGTAATATCTAAAGTTGGCCTATCAGCACATTTCGTCCATTACTTTTTAGACACCCTGCATATGCAACAAAATAATAAAAATACTATACAAACAAATTAATTTAATTTTTCAATAAATAAAGAATTTCAATATAAACTAGTTTGGCTACTGTTTGGATACAGTTATTTTTGTAAGCAATTATTTTTGTATAATAAAAATACCATCGAAGTGAATTACTTTTACCATTAAATATTGAAAATAGAAGGTATCATATAATGCCTCAAGCTCCCATCTGACAAAAATTCGAATAAAACGAAAATTTTTTCTTCTTAAATTTCCTGATTTTTTTTTTTATTTTTTCTGAATATGAATATGAAAACAGCATTAAAATGAAGAAAACAAAACAAAAATCAGACACATCGGTTAAGACGTTCTCGAGTTTTTGCCAAAATTACGCACGACAATTTTTGTAAAAGACAAATAGTAAAAACGTTAACGAATGATCGTAATCGTATGCTGTAATTCGACCCCAGATTTCCTTGAATACTGGAAATTGCTCTGCTGACTTCAAAAGCAAATTAAAAAAAAAATAAAAAATGTTTTCCAGATGAGAATCGATATATCTATCATAATTTCATAGTCACAACCCAAGAACAAATTTCGTGTTGACCTGTGTAATGTACATTTTATTTCAAGAATTATTCGAAAATGTTGATATTTGACGTTTCTGTGCTTTATTTTATGAGACAGAATCCTTAAGGCTACTAGCAACTCTACCCTATAAATAATTACTTGCTGAAAAAGCCCCATCAATTTTACGCTTCATCCATAAGCATGGGTAATTATTAATTTGCTTTTATTACTAAGACCTTGATCTATATTTTAACGATAATTAGATGGATAAACCCCCAAAATATTATTATTGATCAAATTCTTCAAATAAATTACACAAAAAGCAATAACCATGCATTTGGCCTTCTTTAATGGTTGGTTGCTAGTCATCGTATCAAGGCCATAGAATTATCGATATTTTCGAATATATATTTATTAATAAACCCTCGAGGTGGGCCAACAATATGCTTCAATCATTCTGAATTAAATAATTTATCATTATTGATATTAAATTTAGTTGATAATGAAGAAGCCTCAAGCTAAATAATAACTTTAAGTTGAAGGTTTTTTAAACTAACAAGAGGAAGTATTTGTCAGGAGATTCGTATTTTAAATTAAAAAAATAAGTTCTTTTCTTTTTTAATTCAAACTTTACACTGTTTAAAATTATAATTAAATTCTTAATTAAAAACTACGGATGCAATTTCAGGATTGTTTTTTAGTCTCTCATTTCGCCTTCCTCATCGTCGTCATCCATGCCTTTAATGTACAGGACATTGTTGCAACGGATAAGAACTTCCCCCAAATTACCTGAAAATGAATACAATTTTTTATTGAAATAGCTTTGCTAATGGATTTGTTAACTTACCTGTGACCTGACCATCAATGTGTTCTTCTGTATTTGCTAGTTGCATGTTCATGTAACCATCAACAGACACCAAATATCCTTTATATTCATGTCCCCATTTGAGTTTTATGAGAACAGCTTTTCCAGTTAAACCATTTAGGAATGGTTTTGGATTAATTGGCATAGCAGCAGACATGATTGTAGAATTTTTGTTTTACTTCGTTGTGAAATAATAAATAAATTTAATTATAATTGTTTTATTATTTTATAATAATAAAATAAATAGAAATGCAAGAAAAATTTGGTTTAAACGTTTTAATGTTGCTTCGTTTTGATTACAATTTGTGACAGATCAGACATTTTTTTTTTTTTTTTGAGGTTAGTTTTCGCTGAGTTTAGGGGGGTTCACATTGACCAACTTACCGGACAGACCGATTGTCATTTGGCCTGATGGCTGAATTATATTTTTCGTTCACACTCATCAGACAATTTTCATCAAAACCCATTTTTCATCTTATTTTTAATGTATCTTTCACCTATTCTGCTCTCAAATTCAAGAGAATGGATTATCACTGTCTGCCGGACAGACATGTCGTTCAATTGACTAACATGTCCGTCCGACCACCAAAAAATCAAAATTTTTTGAAAACCATCCGGCAAACCGGACAGGTCGTCGGATGGGTGTTCACACTATCAAAACAGCATCAGATCAGACCAAACGGCGGCTGGTCTGTCCGGTAAGTTAGTCAATGTGAACCCCCCTTTTCGCTGTTTTTTTGTTGAAGCGGCTTTTTGTGGAACGCATTCAGTGAGAAAATAAAATGAAATAGTACAGTCCACAAAACAGAAGTCTAACACCCCTTACACACCACATCAAAATTTTAAGTAGATTCTCATCGAAATTAAAAAATATTTTTCATAATCAGCTATTACACGAAGCCTCAAGCGCACGCATCTTTTTAAATATAATGAGTGCAAAAGAGAAAAAAGATGAAAGAAAAAATTATCCGACCGGATAGTAGTGGGTCGAAATTAGCGTTACCACTTGCAGAAAAAAGTCGAAGTAGATTTGAAGAAAAAAAGGAAGTAGATTGAGAAAAATCGAAGTAGATTTCAAAATATAATTTTTTAATAAAAATCCATCTTAAGAAAAAATATTTTCTTAAATTTATTTAAGTTAAATAATTTAATTAGTAAAAACAACTAAAACCAAAAAATTGAATTCCTTCAAACTCTATATTTTCGGTATAAATATTATTTCAATACATTATTTTATAACAATTTTTAGTCAAATATTTGGTTTTCTGCAAAAAGAAGTAGAATTGGCTTATATTTTAATAATTTGAAGTAGATTGTAACAGAGATTTTAAAATGAAGTAGAATTCGTTATTTTCGTGATGGTGTGAAGTAGGAAGTAGATTTAATTTTTTTTTTGAAAAAAAGAAGTAGATCTACTTCAATTGAAGTAAAGTGGTACCACTGGTCGAAATTATGAGAATCTTTTGACGTTTCCTTTTCCACTTTATCTTTTTTCAACATTCCCTTTCATTTCTTTTTGCTTCTTGGTGCAATACAACAAAAACAAATTTTAAATCAAAAGAGAAATGTCAAATTTGAGTCCTTAAATCAAGAGGCATCGTGTAATAGTACGCGAGTCACAGAATGATTACACTGGTTAACAAAATTAAACTTTTTTTTTGTTGCCGAAACAAAAATATACTTTTCTGAAGGTTTTCGGTGTGCTGAACTCGAATCTGAAGCCAAAAAAAATTAATCAGCTCCCGTTTTTGAAATATTACCGTTAGAAATTGCAGTACTTCGGACCTTATTCTTTTATATAAGGAACATTTTTTGAACATATTTAGTAACGGTTTTCATAAGTACTATTTACCACCTTTTTAAATCTTTTTAAATCTTTCCGATATCTTTTTTATTGCCCGAGATATCCTAAGTTGTTTGGTATTTTTATAAATTTTATAACGTCATTATCTTCTATATGATATATGAAGATAAACCCACTTATTTCAGTTTAAGATATCTCGGGCAATATAAAAGATATTGAAAAGATTTAAACAGGTGTCGAAAGATGGAAAACAGTTCTTATAGAAACCGTTACTAAATATGCTCAAACAATTTTCTTTATACAAAAGAAGAAGGCCCGAAGAATTTAAAAAAAACGTATTTTTGCATTTTCTAACGGTAATATCTGAAAAACGGGAGCTGATTAGTTGTTTCTGACTTCGGATTCGAGTTCAGCACACCAAAAACCTTCAGAAAAGTATATTTTTGTTTCGGCAACAAAACCCTTGTAAACCAGTGTTATCAAAAGAAAATTCGAAAAAAGAGTCAAGCCTCTTGAGGCTTCGTGTAATAGCTGACATCCTGACATACATTTCAAGTCTTCATAATAAGCCTGTTTTCACTATTATAGCCTATATTCACTACATCTCAAATGAGGTAATTTCTAAAATTAGGTCAGTTCAAATTTCAAATTAAATTTTTCTTTTCTATACGATTCCAAATTTTCTGAAAATTTGATTTGAATGTCATCTGTTAGCCAAACCTGATATCTACCGTTTCTTGAACTGGAAATCCCCTTAAAAATCATAGTTTGTATTTTATTAGCAAATTAGAAAATGGAAACTCATAAAAATGCCTTCATAACACGGAGGTTTTAATGCTCTCCTATAAAATTTGCTAAAATGGATTTACACTCATTTTTGGGTGAAAACAGACTTAATAGTAGAGGTATTCATGCAACCTGGAAAACTTTACCACATCGCAAAACGGAAAAGTTTACCAAACACGTTTCATGAACGCCCCTTTAAAGGCTTGGCCACACCGGAGGGTATGCGGTATAGCGGTAACGATATTTGAACTAAAAAAATTCCACACCTGAACGTTAATGTGTCAGTTTGGAATTTTTTTCATACAAGTACCCTCACCGCTACCCGTACCGCTACCGCGTACCTTCCGGTGTGGCCAAGCCTTTAAAATCAAAATGCGGTTGACGCGCGATTTATTTGAAGTCTTTTTGAGCTAGAAACTGAACAAAACAATAGGTGTGTTTTTTTGTTTATCTATATAGATTTTGTGCAAAAAAACGACATCGAGATTTTTGAAATCGAAGCAATTTACTTGTTAAAAACAACAAAAACTTTATCTGTATAGATTTTTGAAAAATCCAGATAATTATCCAGATTTTACTTTCTCTCGATAGAAAACAGTAGTGCCAAGGTAGTTTAATTGTTGTGTTCATACAGAAATATCTGAAAATATTAACAAAAAAAAAAAGCGAAGAAAATAGAAAAAAAATATCAAAAATTTGTTTGACATAGTTGGATTGAAATGTTAATATTTCGGTATTTATACTCAATGCACTTTTCAGATAAAAGTCTTAAATGGATCCTGATAAGATTTTTGAACAAATTTATACATAAAATTACTAAAGTTTTTTCGAAAAGTTAGAAATAAAAATAAAAAAGTTTCCACGTTTGATTTTTACAAAATCGAAATAAAATTCAATATGGCTACCTTCAAACTCTTATAACACAAGAACGACGCAACTAATTTTAATGGTTATGGTCTTAAAATGAAGCTAAGAATATACCAATGATTATTGTTTTTTTTATGGATGTAATGGCTGAGTGAAACGAAATTTTCCATACAAAAATTCGATAACAAAATCTTGAACGAAAAATTTCGTTTTGCTTTACTTTTTGCAGCTCTACCAAAAAATTTTAGAGTTTTCACTCATTCGTCACTTACTTTTTACTGTCCTGTGCATTTTGCTTGACTCCAAGAGCAGTGTTAACGGTTTTTTCACTTTTAATTCATTTATTTCTTGCTTCAAAAATTATTTTCTGTTGATTTTTCTTGATTTTAAATTAATTTAATTTTGAATTTTTTTATTTTGACTTTGACAGAATACTCGATGATAGTTTTTCGTTAGCATTTTCGTTGTCGACTTTAGAGACTTGAAAATTTTTTGTTTCGCATCGTCTCTCCATTTCATCGCTCAAGATAATGGATAGATTCCAAATAAAATTCTCACTTTCTAGTGGAAAATGATATATTATACATTGACTTAATATATATGGACTGCTAGAAACATATTCAGGTTGGTTCCACTTGTTTCTTCGCGATACTAGCGCCCTAAAAAAAAGCGGAGAATAAGTGCAACATTTTTCACGAAGTGCGAAAGGAACAAATATAGAAAAACAGAGAAAGCACTACCTTTTAACGACAGATGTCTTTCACTAAAAGTTTCCTCTTTTCGCCGTCTAAGGTTATACCGCTAGTAGAGCTAGAAAGATGTGG